>NC_086180.1:24626946-25256946 GCF_023053635.1 Elgaria multicarinata webbii | reverse complement strand
ACCAAGTGATCTTGTAAATTGGTCCCAGCACTGCATAGGCAGTTGACAAGTTAAACTCCTGGGTTAACGTAACATTTCATTGAAGATACAGAAGGACTGAGGCTTGCCAGGGTGTAGCATGTGTTCAGTATGTCCCTCTGCAGTTGGCTATAGGAAAATGTCACATTCTATTTCTAATATTTTTGAGAGTAGGCATAGTTTTAAAATGTATTGTTTTTCTTATTCCACAAATTGTTCTGAGTAGTACAAGACTTTTCATAAGTGTAGAAGAAACAAGAGTTATGGAATGATCCATAATAGTCTTAAGTACTCTAGCTCTTTCAGAATCTCTTCTGACAGTTTTCAGTGTAAATAAGTCCCTCATTTTTGTCAGTTTCATCAGTTTTCAAAGTGTGTGTGTGTAGGGGACTTTTATCTAAGTACTGGGTTTTACAAGTTGTTAATCATCATGATTGAAAACTTTTTTGGGTTATGTAGTGTAGTAAAGGTAAGTATTAATTCTTTCATACCCATGCCTATAATATACTATTTTAACATGGTCTGTTTCTGAGAGAGAAGGGCAGCCAGCCAGCTAATGCTCATTAATGCTTATATATGGAACAAAGATAGAAAGTTCATCCAGTTATGTTGCAATGTCAGACTATAATTCAAAATTCCACAACGTTAAACTATTAACAAAAAATAATATATGTGTTCTAAAATACTTAGAATATCCATTGTGTGTATCTAACCTCATTGAGTTCAGAGGAAACATTTTTTCTGTTTAGAAAATTTATCATGTGAAGAAACTATAGTTGACAATATGATATCTTCTTAAAGAAAAAGTAAAGTATATTTAAGTATTTAAGAAATAATTTTAAGCTACCTATTCATTTGCCCTAGATCAGCCTTCCTCAACCTGGGGCGCTCCAGATGTGTTAGACTACAACTCCCAGAATGCCCCAGCCTGTGGCATTCTGGGAGATGCAGTCCAACACATTTGGAGCACCCCTGGTTGAGGAAGGCTGCCCTAGATGTTTCCTTGCCACATAACAAAGCTAATATGTAGTAATGACTTGTCAGAGTATGCATCCGTTATTACTCGGACTCCTAGTTGAAGGGGTTATGACTTTATGATGTGGATTATTCAAAGACATCTTTCACTTAAAGAATAGTAGGATTAGATCTTGTAATTATAACCAAGGATGCGATGATACAATTGGTAGTTTCATGTTTCATCAGTTCTCATGCTGGCAATGTCAAATGCTGTTTTTCTGTTTACTAATTCTAATTGGCATAGTTCTGTGTATCATTTGTTAGTCAGGCAATTGATATTTAAATAATAGAGCTACATTGCCAGGTCATCTAACAAAGAATTTTAAAATTGGCTCATCACAATTAGTTTTATTTCATATACTACTTTCTGTTTGCAGAGAGTACTTCTGTATCTGGATCAGAATTTTTAGTCTTGGTATGTTGAGGGACAAGAAAGTGCTGTATTGTTTCCATCCTCCCAAAGCACTGTGAATATAATTTTGGGACTGTACAGAGTCCTTGACAGACTTGGTTGAATCCAAATTAAGGTAGTCTCATTTAGGCCCAACTGATTTCAGTGGGACCTAAGTTAGTCATGACTAACTTTTCACATTTATTTTATTGAGATCTAAGTGCAATTAATTAAAGCTAGAACTGACCCACTGTTTTTGTTTTTCATGCAGATTTCCATAACTTACTGAAGTCTATAATAAGTAGTTATGTATAGTCTTGTGTTATTATTCAGAGGCCTGGTTCAGACAACACACTAAACCATGCTGCTTAACCACAAAATGGTTAAGGGTTAAGCAGCATGGTTTAGTGTGTTGTCTGAACCAGGCCAGAAAGCTGTTTCTCTGCAGATATCCCCATACCAAATCTTGCAAATTAGGGTAGAAAGTGATACTGCTATACTGTCATGCAACCAAGTGAGGTTTTCTATAATAGAAATGGTATGCTAGTAGCGTTGTTCAGAGTTTTGTTGCCCTTTGGGTCTAGACCAAAGGTGGGTAACTTACAGGTCAAAATGTCTGGAGGGCCACAACTCCCATGATCCCTAACCTTTGGCTATACTGGCAAGAGCTGATGGGAGTTGTAGGCCAAAACATCTGGAAGGCCACAAGTTCCCCTGCAACTGACCTAGATCATTTACTTGTGGTATGCGTGAGACTCCTTGCAATGGAATCTATCTGGAAATGGTTATCATGCTAAAAGGAAACTTGTACAGCATATTATATCTGTTTTAATGAAGCAGGTTAATTGCTTATTTTGTTTATGTAGGAAACCACTTCTAACCCTCAAACTTCAGAAGAAGAGAAAACTGAGACATCAGCAAGTCAGGAGATAGTCAGTCCTGAACCATACATTAAGCATCCATTACAAAACAGGTGAGGCATGTTTCTTCTGAACAATATAATAGCATATTACAAGATTGATAGCAGTGTCAGAGTAATTACTGGATGTTTTGGAAAGAAATCTTTTTTAAAATTATATCCAAAGTGGATATGTTAAAAATTACTGCAGTTTTGACTAAAGTTTGAAAATAAAGTTCTTTATGATGGATACCTTTTGAAATAGGAATAAAATGTGGAGTATTCCTTTTATTTAATGACTTCTGAAAAGTGAAAATTACCTTTACAGGCCATACAAACAAGATTCTAAAGCCATAAGAACAGTGGCTAAACAGCTGTCAAACAGGGACCCACAAGCAGGACATGGTGCAACAGCACCCTCCGGCCCCATGCTCCCCAGCAAGTGATATACATAGGCATACTGTCTTTGATACTGGAGATAGTACATAGCCATCAGGGCTAGTAGACATATCTGTGTTATATGTAGGATCTGACTTGTAGAACAGACATACTTGGAGGTTCGTGGAAGGTACCTTGTCTGATTTTTTGGGGGGGAATCCCCCATTTACTCTTGCATCACAGTTCATCCCATATAGCAGCGTCCCTGAATCTTCTGTGTAGTATTTTTGGGAGCTGGAGGGGGTGTTGGGAGGAGAAAGGGGAAGTCTGCTTCTGCCAGTACAGTTGCATACACCTAAAACTGGATCCAACCATTCATATGGATTTACAAATTGCATCATGATGGCACACAGCTCTATCTCCCCTTGATATCTGAACCAGAAGAGGCTGTGCAAGTCCTAGATGGGTGCCCAAACTCAGTAATGGGCTGGATGAGGGTCAATAAACTGAAGCTGAATCCTGGCAAGACAGAAGTCTTGTGGATGAGTGGTTCCTGAGTCCAGGAAATAGGCTCATCGCCTATTCTGGATGGGGTTGAACTCCCTCTGAAAGGTGAGGTTCATAGTTTGGGGATACTCCTAGATCATCATTGTCGCTGGAGGCCGAAGTGGCCGTGGCGGCTCAGTGCCTTTTACCAGCTTCAGCTGGCTCACCAGCTACAGCCTCTTCTGGACAGGGATAACTTGGCCACAGACTGGATTACTGCAGTGCGCTCTATGTGGGGCTGCCCTTAAGACTGCTCTGGAAGCTGTAGCTAGAGCATAATGCAGCAGCTGGGTTGTTGTCAGGAGCTGCCTCTTTTCAGCATATAACTCCTTTGCTGAGGGAATTGCACTGGCTACCTATTGGCTACGGGGTCAGGTTTAAGGTTTTGGTACTAGTGTACAAAGCCCTAAACAACTTGGGACCAGGATAACAGAGAGCGCCTTTTCGATTACCATCCTGCCTGATCACTGAGGTCATCAGAGGGCATGCTCCTGGTGGTTCCACATAGACCTGCCCTCCAATTGGAGTCCACTAGGGGAAGAGCCTTTAGTATAGTGGCCTCTTTTCTTAAAACTTCCTTCCTTTCCCTTTCTAAAAGAGTCGCATTGTTGAATTTTCCTGATATTTTAGAGATGGATTACAGCTGGTAAACATTGTTTTAATGCTCCCATTCACATATAACAGCAGCAAACTTGGTTTAAATAACTGATGATTTGTTCCTTGTCATCCAGCGCCAGATGCTAAGTTAATTGTGGGTTTAACAACCCACAGTTAACCTAACAATTGTAGGTTAACTGTAGGTTGTTTAGCCCATGATTAACCGATAGTGTCCTGTTTCGGATGACATGGAACAACCTGATTGGAAGATGCATATGTGAAATGGTCATGGCATAGACTCTGGCAAATTGTGGGTTATGTGGGAATGGGTCAGTGTAGTGTCAGGTTCATTATGCAAAAAAATCCTTCTAGACAAATATCCTTTGCCTCAGATCAGTGTGACCCTATATAAGCATTGTTCCTAGTTATTCTAATATTTGGGTAGCTCAGAAGTTAAATATAGTGAAGCTGTATTGTATTTTCATGTATGTCTTACAATAACACACCCCAGTTGGTCTTGGTGAAATAACGGTTTAAATATTTACGTGAATATTACAGTTCTTGGATTCTTGGCTTAATAAAATGTATACCTTCATATATCTTGTTCCCTTATACCCCAAACCAGCAAAACAGTGTTGCATGTGCAGCCTGGTACATTCTGCCTCCAGAGCAGTATCCCCATTCAAAGGGGCACATGCGCAGCAGTTAGGGCTGTGTGTTTCAAAACCTTTTTAAAAAGCTAAACTTCTGTCAGTCAGTTCCTTAGTGGGAAGAAGTAGGAATGGTGCATTGAATCCAGCTCTTTCCCTGAACAGCTGAACACTAGTCTTAGCTTTTTAAAAAGCTCTCTGTACATGCACTCCTAGCGTCTGGATCAGAGAGGTTAACTTGTATATATGGCACCTAATTGTGTATATGCAGATGCCTGCTACCACACATATAATGCCAGTAGCTAGATTTAGGCATGGAAGTTCATTAAAGGGCATGTTTCAGTTTATATGCTTCAAATAGATTTCCCCAGGATTTGTTTCCAAAATGGGACTGAATTTAGGATACAAAGGTATTTATAATCCATGTTGTGTTTTAAGCAAACAGTCATTATATCTAAATATAAATACTGTCAGTGTTGGCATCTAGAGCTTCAGTATCATGTCCAGGGATTTGAAAAATAAACCTATGGGCTTTTTGCTATCCACTTAACTTATATTTTTCCTTCCCAATCTTCTTCTATGCTCTAGGATTTTCTTACCATTTAAAATAACAACTATTAACTGGATAGTACTATGTTGTAGCCTAACATGAAATCAATATTTTTTCAGGTGGGCGCTCTGGTTCTTTAAAAATGACAAAAGTAAAACCTGGCAAGCAAATCTTCGTCTGATCTCAAAGTTTGATACTGTTGAAGATTTTTGGGCGTAAGTGAAGCTTTCAGATGCCAGTACCATTCATTTATAAAGTACACATCTTTTACCTTGTAGTATATTACTATGTAGCTTTTAAAACCCACCATAGAAAAGACCTGTACACTAACCCCAGAGCCTATGTGGGAAGTTTACTACTACAGTGTTCAAGCTATAAATTAAACTTAGACTTCCACATTCACATTTCTGTTCATTATGTGGATGACAAATAGAGGAAACTGAGTAATGTGAATGGAAAGGACCCTCAAAGAGTTGGCGAAAGCAGTTTGGCAAATGCTTTAATTCTAAAAGTTAGCATATTAAGTATGCAATCCTATGGGTTTCACCCTTAATAATCATAAGCCCCTGAACTCAGAGGCTTATGATCTTCCTGTGTAGAGTGAGAGAAGTGTGGAGGCAATTGTCACCTCTGCACTTCTCTCGCCCTGCATTTCCATTACACCAGCGATTTTGTCTGCCGAACTGGAGCTGTGCAGAGGGGGGAAGGAAGGAGACTGGGGTGACCGGAGGATTCTTCGTAAGTCAGCTGCCCCGTTCTCCCCTCCCCACCCACAGACCTGCTCTTTTCCCTCCTCTCCAAGTTCACATTTGTGAGCTTGTAGAGGCAGCTGGCACAGTTCTCTCGATGCTGGCTGTGAAGGAGGGGGAAGGAGTAGGAAGCTCCAATTCCCAGCTCTGAGCTTGTAGTGCTGTCTACGACCTCGGCAGTGGGACTCCAAACAATCCTATGGCTTTATCTAGGGACCATAGGATTGCTCCCTTAGCATGATTTAGGAAGAGTTCAGGGGATTACATATGGTACCTGCAGATATTTTTAGCTGATGAAGAAACACATTAATGCAGGAGCTAGGAAAACTACAAGCAATCAACTTTAGTGCCTGTGCTATTAAGTATAGGAAACAGATATTTGAAATAATGAAGTTGAATTGATATTCTTAAGTTGTGATCACTGTCATGTGACTGGATTGTAGTTTTGATGTTTGTTTTCTCTTTAATAACAAATGGCTTGTTGAGAATAGGTTTGTTCTCATATTCAAAAACTCAAGTATCAGTTTTAAAATTGTAGAGTGTTTGTATTCTTTAGACTTTTTGAGTATCTCTAATTTTCAGTGATTGTGAGTTTGCTTTTTTAATTGTGCTTTGTTCTTCCCAAATAGGTTATATAACCATATCCAGCTCTCTAGTAACTTAATGCCTGGTTGTGACTACTCACTCTTTAAGGTATGCAGAGTAAACTTCATGGGGTTGGACTTACCTTGTTCAAAATAATTTGGGTTGGATTTACCTTGTTCGAGCTGAGACCAAGCATACTAGCAGCCTTTGCTGTTTGATTTTAGTATGAATCTCACTAGTTTTACCACTCACTGTCTCTCTTTATGTTACTGCCTATAAATACAATACTTAATCTAGTCAGTCCATAAACTTCTCTAGCCGGTAAGATAAGTATTTCCATACATTGACTTGTGTATTGATGTTTAGAAGAAAGCAGTGCTCTGTTTCACACAAGTAAAATCTTAATGCCATGAGGATAACTGGATTCCAAATAGCATTTTAAAATTGAGTTGATGTGCTACAACATAGTCCTCACCATATTCATTCAGTATTTTATATTGAAACTGCACTGTTTAGGATGGTATTGAGCCCATGTGGGAAGATGAGAAGAATAAACGAGGAGGACGATGGCTAATTACACTAAACAAGCAGCAGAGACGAAGTGACCTTGATCGCTTCTGGCTAGAGACAGTAAGTTTGTGTGTGTGTGTGTGTGTGGTTTTCTTGGTCATATTTGAGGGAATAGCTGTTTCCTTAGATTCTTAAAGGTGGGAGGCATGATGCACCAACTCTGTGCAGGCAATGTATTGGTTATGGTTAGACCATTTTGGTTGGACTTCAAGGTGTGCTTATCTTGGTATTTTACAGGTTAAAGAATTATTAACATTACCAACCAAAAAGATTTGTGAAACCTGCTGAATTCTGGAATTATTTCTTGATTGGGGTGGGAGCAATAGGGCAGATGATTGAGGTAACTAGTGTTCTCCTCAAGGGGGGTGGAGTAGGTGGAGTTGCTGCCTTAGCATAGAAGAGCTGAGATTTATGAAACAGGTTGGGAGACAACCTGGCAAATGGCATAACACTCATGCTGAATCTGACTGAGTGTGTCATAGACCAAGGCCTGTTGGATGGATTCCCTCATGAGTAACATAAGAACTATGCTGGATCAGACCAAGGGTCCATCTAGTCCAGCATTCTGTTCACACAGTGGTTAACCAGCTGCTCACTGGAAACCCCCAAGCAGGACATGTGTGCAACATCACCTTCCCACCCATGCTCTCCAGCAACTTGTATACATAGGCATACTGCCTCTGATATTGGAGGTAGCACATTGCCATCAGGACTAGTAGCCTTTCTTAGCTTTATCCTCCATATAAATTTGTCCTGTCCCCTTTTAAAGCCATCCAAATCAATGGCCATCACTACATCTTGTAGAAGTGAATTCCATAGTTTATTTATGCACTGTGTGAAGAAACGCTTCCTTTTATCTCTCCTGAATCTCCCACCACATGAGAAGGAAAAAGTTCTTCCTTTATTATTCACCTGCTCCTGGAGGAACTATCTTTAGATAGAGATGATGTACCCAACTTTAAGCTACTTTTGAATTGCCCTTTTATACAACAACTGTGTAAGCATATCTGGATTGCATCCTTCACCCCATTTCAGTTCAGCTCCCCACCTCACTTTGGGACTGAGATGGCCTTTGTGGACCTGATGGTTGGTGCCTGTAAATAGACAGAGGGGACTCTTTTCTCTGTTTTCTTTTAGACCTCTTAGTGGTTCCTGATACAGTGGACTATGCAATTTTGATTACTTGGCTCAAATGGCTAGTAGGCTTATTTTCTCTGGCTCTTCAGAGGTTCACCTATTTTGCCTTCGTCCTAGTGCACTGAATGGCCCCGTTCACATGTAACAATGGCAAATCATGGATTAATTTACTAACCTGCTAACCTTTAGTTTCACTGTGGGTTGTATAATCCAGAATTAACCTATAGGCTGGGTTCATGCAACACAATAACTCACACTCAAGGGTTGAGTGTGGGTTATCATGTTGTTTGGTAACACAGTCTGTAGGTTAATTCTGGGTTGAGTGGGTTGTTGCTGAACCATGACTTATTGTATTGTCTGAACCCAGTCTTTGTGTCCAGGTTCGGATGTCACATAGCAACCTCAAAATGGTTGTGGAATGTGACCAGCATGTTCTGTAGCAAATTGTAGATTAATTAATTAATTGCATGCAAATTGGATTATTGCTACCTCAACCCTGTCTGGTTAGACAATATGATGTTTCATGAGGCTCAGTTTATTACCAATACTTTTTAACATGTATGAAAATGCTAGGAGCGATCATCTGGAACTTGGGTATCATCAATACCCTGATAACACCCAGCTCTATATAATAATCAGGGCTTGGAGGCTGTGGATGAGGTAAAGCAGCTAAAATTGTTTTGAGGCCAGAAGGAGGTAGTGTGAAAGCTCTGGAATAGGTTGTCCTTGTGTCCAGTGAAAGTGGTTATCTCCCAGTCTGATCAGGTTAAAAGCCTAGGCAAGCTCCTGAATCCTTCTCTGCTCCTGTATGTGTGCCCAGGAATGCCTTTTATTAAGCATTTCTTACAAAGATTACCTTTCTTGTTGGAGAAAAGCGATGTTGACATGATCCCTTTTTCTGGTGTTGGCTAATATAATGTAGTTTCTGTGGAGCTGCCCTTGAAGATGACTTGGAAGCTTCAGCTAGTGCAGAATGCCATTGCTCAATTCTAGTCAAAAATGGGGAGGCCTTTTTTTTGTTGATTCCACCTAGTGCCTATGGACTTTAATGTCAAATTCAAGCTGTAGATGGTTCCTTTTGTAGGCCTTCAGGAATTCAAACTCTCTCCCATTGTTGCTACCTCAGTCTTCAACTAAAAAAAGGCTCCCAGAACAGCTCACAAAGCCCAGTTGTTTAACTTCTGTACAGTGGACCCTCTTTCACATGCTCACTTCAGGAGAGGTGAGGGCATAAGGGTCAAGGAGCAGAGGCTTTACCACAATTCCCTCAGAGTTATGGAACAACCCTGATGTGGTCCAAAGTTGTATGGTTCTTGATGGCTTATCTCTTTTGAATAGCAGCTAGAGAGGAATTTCTGGTTCTGTAGTACTCCAACTACACATTAAAATGTTTTGTTGGATGATGCTTTGAGTTTTGGAGAGGTGAACAAATGTTTTCAAACATATGAAGATTACTGAAGTTACATAGGATTTACGTAGCTCTAGTCATATGTTCTGAAATGGGTGATCGAGGAGCGGTGCATCCTTGTCTGCCCCACTGTGCAGATGACATCATATCCCACGTGAAGACTGTGGTCATACAATCTATCCTCCCCACCTATCTTTGCTGAGCAGATGCTGGGGCTGTCATTGAAGATGGTTTGGAAACTTCAGCTGGTGTAGAATATTGATGAAAATAGCTTGATCTGAACACATTCCACATGTTCTAGACATCTGTATTTATTACCAGTTTTTTCCTGGGCCCAATTCATAGTGCTGGTTTCAACCTTTAAAACCATTAACTGTCTGGGTCTCAAGTATCTCCGGCAGCACCTTTCCCCATATGAGCCCCTGAATGTCTAAAGATCTACCAGTGAGGTCCTGCTCCAGATTCCTCCTTTTGGGAAGGCACAGTGTCCTCTATCAGAAGCAGTGACTTTTCTCTAGTAACACAGGCCTTGTGGAATGTTCTCTCCTGGTCTTTCATAGGCAGATGAAAAACTTGCTCAGGTTATCTGGGGAGTTGATGTATTGTGTTTTTGTATGTAATTTCATTTTTCTATTTAGGCAGCTTCTCTAAATGTCTTCACTTTTGTAGCTGCTGTGCCTTATTGGAGAGTCCTTTGATGACTTCAGTGATGATGTATGTGGAGCTGTTGTTAATGTTAGAACCAAGGGTGATAAAATAGCAATATGGACTACTGAATGTGAAAACAGGGATGCTGTTACACATATAGGGTAAGTTATGTTGAGTAGCTACAGAATACTATCATCCTTAATGTACCTTATACACTGAGTTGGCTTGGATGTTATAATAAACTGATATATAGCTTCCAGTTTTGATTAATCAGTTTTATTGTTATGTTCATTCCTTAACTATGGTTTGTTCGAAACAAGACAACTTCAAATTAAAGGTTGATGAAGCTGGCTTGTCTCAGCAAACTGTAGCTAAGAATAACCATAGTTTATGGTTTGTTCATAACACTAAACTCTAGAAGCTTTTGCTTCCATTTTTGATTAACCAATCTTGCAGCCATGCAGAATGGGAAGCGTGTGAGCCCAAGGCTTGCTGCAGGTCATTCCTGTCACAATAATTCATGGTTTATCATGATAGCCAGACTGCCCTTTATGCAAGCTAGTCCTATACATATTTTTAGAAGTCTCACTAGACAAATATGCATAGTATTGCAACCTACATGTATTACAGTTTTTTATATCAATAATCTCTTTTCTGTTTTAATACTTGGTCAAAAAGTCCAGTCTGAGATATGTGCCCTTTGAACACACATTCTTATACAACCTTTGTGGAAATACCTTTTGCTGTAGGTTTGAAAGATAAATCCAGACCCATTATTTTTCAGTGAGGTTGAAGGACAATAAGTGAAGTTCAGTTTCATTTCCTTGGAAATTTGTGCTGAAATAGTTAATCTTTCACAAATGCCATATAGTAATGGTTCATTTCATGGACGTTTAACTGTAGGTACTTTTATCAGTTGCAAAAGATTGTCATCGCCTGAGATTGAAATACACTGTACACTTTTGCATTCTATTTGTTACGAAGTGGGGAGGTTTAATTTAGAAAAATTATCTGGATTTTTTGAAAGGAGATAAAATCCATTGAAGCCACAAGAACATGAAATTGGAAATGCTAACTTCTTGATTATATTTCTGCAACTGGTGTGCAGCACTGAACTGTGAAAAAATCTGTGTGATTGGAAGAAGCATTTAATTTGCCTTCCAGCAGGTTGCCCATTATTGAATTTAATGGTCATTGCTGACATAGAAAGTGTTAGAATAAACAAGTTGGTCCATGAAGTTTAAAATGTTATGATCCTGTTGAAAACAGAATGCTAGAACAAATAAAACATGGTGCAAAATTCTGTAAGGTAAGCACACTTAAGTCCCACACAGTATAAATGCATAGGATTGTGTTGGAATAGGGTGTTTTTTTAAAAGGGCAGAGAAAACTTCTTCCCTAAAAAAAAAATCTCACTACTTTTCAGTTGGCCTAGTACAAATGAGGTTTGTGGCACAACTGATTTTACAATGTCTTGAAAATTGGCACTACTGCAAAATCCATCTAAACAAAAAGTGTTACAATACTTTGAGTGTTAATGACTACAGTATTATGATACTTTAAGTTAATGGCTATGACTGCTATTGTGAATTAATAAAGCAGGGTTGTTGTTTTCACTCCGACTGAACTTTAACTACAGCCTGCAAAACACCAGTTTTAGTGAAGACAGTGGGGCTCCTACACTGTTAATAGCAATGCAGAACAGGGAATTTTCTCATTCTTTTGTGATACATTGTGCCTGCCAAAATTCTCTTTCACATAATTATTAAAGGTGAACGAGTTATTTCTTCCTTTTGTATATGGTTTCTCCCTGCCTTTCTTCTTAAAAACCCCCTAAGCTAAAATAAAATTAAATGATGCTACAGATGTTACTTGCTTTATATGACAATGTGAGCCACCGATTAAGTGTTTTAAGGGACATTCAGCATGTGATAGCCCATAATATACATACAGAATATATGATAACATTGGTGGTAATAATAATAATAATAATAATAATAATAATAATAATA
The DNA here is from genome assembly GCF_023053635.1 of Elgaria multicarinata webbii. Classification (NCBI taxonomy): domain Eukaryota; kingdom Metazoa; phylum Chordata; class Lepidosauria; order Squamata; family Anguidae; genus Elgaria; species Elgaria multicarinata. The sequence continues at coordinate 25,244,792 of NC_086180.1, read as the reverse complement.
ATAATAATAATAATAATAATGTATTTATTACCCGCCTCTCCCTCTGGATCGGTAAACTAGAGCTTGCTAAGAGTTTAAAAGATAGTGAGTGCCTTGCTAATGATGTGCTATAATGGAGATTTTTTAAGTTTGGCAGCTGTCAGCTTCAATTATTGTGTGAGTAACTGAGCCAATTTCATACAAAAAATAATAGAAATACCTCTAAAACTTTGCATCAAGGTTTGCATATATGAAAGTATTATTATGCTGTTCTTTTCTGAAGCATAGTACTAAACTGATCTTTTATGTTTTTATTTCTCAGGAGAGTATACAAAGAAAGGTTAGGACTTCCTCCAAAGATAGTGATTGGTTATCAGTCCCATGCTGACACAGCTACTAAGAGCGGCTCCACCACTAAAAATAGGTTTGTTGTTTAAGAAGACACCTTCAGAGTATTTCATAGGAGACTGCGTCAAGCAATCGAGATTTGGGAGCTGAACCAAAGCCTCTATAAAAGCAGAGTGGACTGCATTTAAATCTGATTTCCATCTAAATGTTGCTAAATTTGTGAAAGTCTCATTTGCTTTTGTCTTGTACTTCTGTGTTCCCCCCCGCCCCCCAAACCAACTTTTTGACTGAAGTAACCTTTATCCAATCAAAGAATTTCAGTACAACATTTGCCCCTTGAATCCATAAAGGTCTCCCTAGCCCGCTCTGTGATGTTTCTTAGGAAAGTAACTATTATATTAAAAAAATATCCTGAAAACAGTGCCATTTCTATAGGGGAATAAACTACTACTTTTTTTCACCTTTGCATTGTATGCAATAACATGTTTTGCTGGTTTGAAAGAAGAGTATGATGCATACATTTTTCTAGCAAATCTTTCTTTATACAGCATGATAATTGCTGTAACTGATTCTGATGGCTGCTAGATTTAATTTATTTGTTTCCCTTTCTGATAACATTAGTGATATCCTGATTTCGGTTCTTGCTCATGTAACATTGGTGAAGGATCTGGGAATATGACAAAAGGTTTAATAAACATTAATTTTGTGCATTCTTTGGTAATTATTTTGTAACATCAAAGCTTTGCTACAAGTTTCATGCATTTCAAGTCAAATCAGTGATATGTTTGTGCGATTTCCTGAACATGATTGTGGATTTTTAAAAATGTAACACCATAATTACATTCCTTACTAGAAATAGTATTCCTGTTTTTTGTATCTTATGCTGTATTTTAACACTTTGTATTCCTTAGGTTATATTTTGCTTTGGTTTAAGAACGGCTCAAATAGAAAAGCAGTCCCATTCATATTAAGACAGTGTACAAAACTGTAAATAAAATGTGTACAGTGAATTGTCTTTTAGACAAGTAGATTCGTCCTTTTATTTCATTATACTGAAGTGTTTTGTACTACTTCTGACAAGACAGTCTCTATTATGGCTTCTGTTGTAGTTTACCTTCCAGGAGAGGTTAAGTTGAATTCAAGTTACACTAGATTTAAATAAACTTAGCATTATCCTCAAATGGAAATACATTACTGTGACTACATCTTAAACGAATATGTTCACATAATTGTTTAGTGTATTACATTACTGTCAGGACAGAATACTGAAAAATCGAATGGAATAGCTGAAAGCTTGTCTTCCACTGCAACAGGACAAAACAAAATCTGGAATTACAAAAAACTAGGTGTAAGAAAATGAGCCAGTTATGCATTTATTTGCAGAACCAGCAAAATGGCTTTCTAGCTCTGGAAGTGGTTGATGAGAGAGAAAAGGAGGTTGATGTCAATTGTCACTTAAAGAGGTACTCTGTTAATGTGTGCTGATCCAAAGTATAGACAAAGTAACTGGATGCTGTGACTGAGTAATTCTGGGAGGTTATTTAGCTGGTCTAAATCTGGAAGTTGCCACGACGTCAGTTTTGCTGCCTCACTTTATATTCCCCCACCCCTGTTTGTATGATAAACGTCTTCATGGTGGGAGGCCTTTGCCCAGGTATGTTGATTTTGCCTTTTGGTTCTTGCAAGCTATCTTGCATGAACCCAAATAGTGTTTGGTATAATCCTTTTCTTTCATAATAAAAGGAATAGTTATTGTATTAAAGCAAATGTGGTCTGTAGTAATGCCTAATTCTGTTGAACAAAGCTGTTGCTGCTGCCAGCTAAAGGGATGGGTCTGGAGGTATGAAAGATTTTGTTCTAGTCACACTTCTCCATGGTAATCTGAGGGCTTGGTATAACAAGCTTTCCGTTTGACTGCATGGTTACAAAACAAATGGAGCCCACAATCACTTCCTTAGTCCCCCTCTGAGGACAATTAGATGCAATGCAGGATAGCATGTTTCAGGGAGGGGTTATTTGAGAAATGAACTGATGGAGGTTATAACCTGCAGCGCTATAGACCCAATAAGATTCTCTCCCCACTCCAGTAGAGGCTTTTTTAAAAAGTCATGATATGTCTAGCTTCGTTCTGAATTTATGATTGGTCACACTGATGATGGAATCATGGAAGCTGGCTTATAGGTTCCCCAAACTTGATTTAGAAGTTGCAAACCAGCAATGTAGGGGGTGGGAGGAGATTGGATACAAGCCCAAAGTTCCCTTGAATATGTGGAACTAGTTCGAACAGTTCTTTAGCTTTTGGCCATTTGGTGTATGTGTGAGTTGATGGAGAAAAATGCAAGGGATTTTTCAGATGTCTTCATGTGGTTTGCACAGAAGGTTGGTGCAACTGGTCTGTGGGCTCCTTTCCTGATCTGGTACTTGGGCCACAAGGTAGCAGACCTTCAGCTGGTTTCCATAAGCTGTGTAATCAATAGAGCAATGAATAAGTAGATTGTGGTGTTGGTCAACTTGTGCAAAATCTCTTGTTTGAACCTTGGGCAGAGGTCTTGGTTAGAGATTTGTGCTGCTTATGTACCATGTTCAGACATCCTTGCCAAAATATTCTAAATTCAAAACCTGGTATAGAATCAACATAATATGTGAAAGTTTTCTGAGCAGACAATTTTGATTTTAGTTCAGATACCACATTCTGCTGAATGACAAAACTGAGAACATGGCTGTGATTTGTCAGTGTCTTGTGCTGTGTTTTAATGCTGTCTTATCTATCAAATACTGTCTAACAAAATTATTGCTACTTTAATATTTGTTGTGGGGGTGAGGTTTCTTTCACTTCACACTTGGGCTTCCAAAGTTAAAACTTGTTCTGATCCAGACTTCGAAGCATGGATGGAGCAAGCTCTTCTTAGTGCTCTAGTGAGGGTGATTTTAAGCTTTAGTTTGTATTTTTTTTTTTTGTTTTTACTTCCACAACAACTGCTGGCATGTTTCTTTCATACTGTTACTTCAACGGGATGTTTGAGGTCCAGAAGTAATTGCAGATTTTTTTAAAAAAAAAATCTACCAATTATCTGCTGTAGTTCCATGTAGTCTCTACTTCCGTCCACTAGCTTTGGCGGACAGAAAATATTGAACATCTAGGATGCTATGCATTTTGCTAGACACCCAAAAGTAGGAGGCATGTGTCATCTAGCAGTTTTCACTTTTTGGTTTGGGCTCAGCAGTTATGGCAGGTCACTGTGCACGACTTCCATGTAGATAATATATTAACACCTTCTTGCTCACAGAACACACTGATTTTAATGGTGGTAGTTAATCCCTTTTGCCTTACTGGAGGAGAAAGAAAGAGTTCTGGACCTTTCTTACAGTTTCTCATCCCAACAAAACAGGCCCATTTCTTCTACTCCTGTAATTAGGAGGTACTTGTCTCACTGGCCAGGACAGTCCCACTGGCACCAGCTTTAAGCGGCTAAGGTGGGAGCTTATTCTGCTTTCTACCCACCCCAAATCCAATACAGCATCTCTTAGCAGTGGAGACTCTTGACATGCCTATGTGAACTATTTCCTACTATTCAGACATGTCTGCTTAATGGGTGGAGGAGTGTTGCAGGTAAATGATCACCACATCTGATGAGGAAGTAATTGCCAAAGAAAGTCTTGATGTTGAGGGTATTTGTACATTGTTCAGTTGCTTTTCTCTCAGTATACTGTGAGTGTTTGCTGTCAAAAAGAGGCAGAACAACCCTGTCTGGCTGATATATCAATAGCTAGAAAAACTCCTTTGAGGGGAAAAAACCACCTGTATTTTTACCTGCTGGTGCAAGGATATAATCTGATGCTTAGCGAAGTTTATGCCCAATCAATCTCAGATGTGAAAAGGAATACAAGCAAGATTTTGCCAGCCTCAAGGCAAGGGGCATAGCTCAGTAGTAGAGCACATAATTTGTATGTAGACGGTCCAAGGTTCGTTCCCTAGCAACTCAAGGTGGTGTTAGGAAAGGATCCTGCCTGAAGGCCTGGAGAACCGCTGCCAGTCAGTGACTGGGTTTGCATACTACAGTTCACCATGGCTTAATTAAGCCATGTCCAGCTGTAACACCTCTGGACACCATCCTGAATATTCAACCCCTGACTGTGAGTTGTTTTGTGTGAACCTGGCCAGGAGGTGTTAGACGAGATTCAAACAATGAACCATGACCTTTGCGTGAACAACTCTAAAATCAGCAATACTGGGCTTCCTGGACTCATGGGCCACAGCTAGACCTAAGGTTTATCCTGGGATCATCCAGGGTTCGCCCCTGCCTGAGCACTGGATCCCCTGTGTGTCACCTAGATGAACAGGTTTGACCCCTGGATGATCCAGGGATAAACCTTAGGTCTAGCTATGGCCATGGTCTGATTCAGACAAAGCTACTTTATACTATCTAAGAAGACAAGGAGGTACATTTTAGAAAAGCTATTCCTGAGGTACTTGGGACTGTCACCATTTAGAGAATGTTCAGGCATCTGAAAATATTAGGAAAGGATGAGAGAGCAAGTAAACTGCTTTTTGTTCCTAGCGGTCTCTTGAGATGTCTAAGATCGAGAGAGGGGCCAGTAGACCTGTGATAAACAAGGTGACAATTTAGAAAAAGACAGACTCCATGACAACGTATTGATGCTAAATGGGTAGTCTGAGGTTGTACTGAAACATTGACTAAAATATAAGCAGCTGGTTTTTTAAAAAAAATTGAGGCTTGCAGTTTAAGTAGAACACTTCTTTAAAAAAGCAAAGCAGAAATGCTTTTTAATCTTGCGTACAAGCAAAAAGCTTTGTAGAAACTTAATATCCTTATGAAATGGCATGTTTACCACCCAAGAGGAAAGACATAAAGAGCACAGCAGGGATCATGTAAGTTGACCTCAGAAACATTAGAAATCCCAGGATTCTTAATTACACAGTCGATGGTAATTTTGTCCCAGGGGTGTCTTCTTGTGTCCAACTGCTTCCAATGAATTTCCAGGAAGTAGGTTGCAAATGTTTTAAGGGTGGAGTGGGTAATAATGGCGTCTGATTAGTGCAGTGTGGGAAACGGAGCAAGGATTATATGTGGTGGTTTAAAGAGGCCCGTCCTGTTCCCCCCATCCCCTCCCTAAAGAAACCAGGAATCCACAACTCTGACTTGTGTACTGGAGAAGGTGTTTTCATTGTCTTTTAGGAAGAATGAAGAATCTGTACAGGAGGAGGAAGCTCAGTCTGCCTCATTCCCGTTCCCAAATATGAGCTTTTTGTTGTTCGAAAAGGAATAGTGCACATTTGGATCACATTTTTTTAAAGCATGCACTCAAATGCTTACTTCCCACCGCCTCACTAAAATATGAAGTGCAATTTCTCCCAAAATACTAATTTTTAAAGTGCACATTTTACTATTGGATGTATTTTGCAAATGCCATTGCGAGCTCAAGAATATGCAAGCTTTGTTCCCCCCCCCCCCCAATGCACTTGTATCTGGGCATGGAAACAGTACAAGTTCCTACTGCCTTTTCTATTAATGAATATAATGCCATAGTGAGGATATCAATCCATGTGGCACTTTCAGCTGCAGTATTGGGTTACATAGCAAGAGAAGCGAGGTTTTTTGTGTGTGTGATCTATACTAAACTCTGACCTGGGAGCTGACTATATGGCGGTGGGTTATTGCCACAATAAGCAAAAACCCACGTTTTTTGCTGTGTCAGGGTGGCAGCCGCTAATCCCAACGCAACAGCGAAAGCACGGGTTTTTCAGTGGCTGGGCGCACCCTCTACTCTCTGCCCAGACAAACAGCAACCAATTAGGGGTTGCCATCCAGCGGGCCATGCCTCCACCGTGACTCCTGTGCAAGGATAGACAGTGAACGCAGTATACTTGCCTTGCTCCAGAGAAGTTCCCGACTTCTTTGCTTTGCAGCTTCACGGGAAAGCCCCATGATGGCTGCGAGGTGGCTGCTGCCTCGTATAATTGTTGCAGTGCCACAATACAGCCACCCCAGGGCTTTCAATGCATACAGACAGCAACCTGGTACAAACGATCACCGTGGGTTAAACAAGCCACAGTGGCTTTTTTAAGCCACAGCATGTGCTGCCCGGATGCAACTTGTCATCTTGTCTGAACCCGGCAGCATGGCATGTTGGAGTGGGGAAACAACTCTCAAATAACCCATTGGCTGTTGTTGAGTTATTTGAGGGTTGTTTTCTCCAACAAGCCATGCTGCTTGGGTTTGGATGACATGACAAGCCACATCCAGGCAGGTGCCTGGCATAAGCCATGGCTTAAACCATTATGGTTTGTTTAACGCACAGTGATGGTGCGAATCACGTCAGTGTTTAGTATGGTACACTCAAGACTGCCTCCCCCCACGCCCTGGATGTCTGAGCATCCGTAAAGTGTAGCCTCCCACCTCCATGCTTGGGCCCTGATTGAACGAGCATTCAAATGTACATTCCTGGTCCTACTATCTGCAGTAGAACCATCAAAAAATAGCCCATCTACTGTTTGTGTAGGTCAGATCTTGACCGATGGAAGATGTGCAGTGCAGGTCATGGTACAATTTCAGAAATTTAGAAAAAACATTTTCAGAATTAAAATAGCAACTTTTCTTTCATGGCTCATGAGATTGTATGTATGGGATGGAACTGTGGTATATGAATGAAAGGGAACCCATGTTACAAGTTTATACTGGTTGTCCCCAAATGATGCTTTGGCCCTACTAATACTCTACTCATACAAAATCATCAGAAAGAAAGCTAAGCTAGAGCTCTTCTCATTAACATCTAGTTCTCTATGTGCAACAATGTATATGTTTCTGGAATATATAACCTCCCCCCTTCAATGGCTGATCAGCCATTAGCTTACAGAAGATTTTTTTTGTAATTTAAATATTGCAAACAACACAGTGCAAGATAAAACATCAGTCAATAAAACCCTTACAAGGGCTTAAAGACTTTAAAAACTTTGCAGTGTTAAAAAGCCTGAGAAAACAGGAAAGCCTTGGCTGCCTGGTGCTGGCACTGAAATAATAGCAAAGTAGGCACAGGCAAAGCTGCCTGAAGGAGGCATTCTACAGGGCACCATAACTGAAAATGCCCTCCTTCTGGTTGTCAGCCAACTTATTTCTCCTGGAAGAGTCTCCAATGTAGATGTCATCACAGGAGCAGGTTGATGTGGAAGAAGATAGCTCAGTAAAAGGGCCCTGAAACTTCTTTCAGTCAGTGGGCACATTTGGAATGTCGAGTGTGTGTTCTAGGCACTCTTATAAAATGGCTGCCATGGGGGGGGGGGGGGCGCTTGCCCCTTCACAAAATGGCTGCCATTGGGCTGTGGCCACTCACAAATAACCTGTTTCATAGAAAGCAAGCTGAGGATGCTAAGAGACAAGTAACTTGACCGAGGAACTGAGTGCAAAACAGAGATGGGGGCTGAGTCCCAAATGCCAAATCACATTGCTTAGGGGACTCCCTACCATCCCACTGTACTTTTTCCTGGTCAGCTGGGAACACTTAAAAATGAAATGTGGGGGTGCAGCTCCCCACCATTTTAATTTTCTCAGAGTGTCACTGAGACCCATGTGGTCAGCAGAGATATTCTTGAAAGCCAGCACTTTGCAGAAAGCTACTAGCCTCACAGATTATAGAATTAAATTAAAACTAGTAGGGGCAGAGTCTGAAGGTTGCCAAAAAAGGTGTCCGCAGGCACTACATTGGAGACACCAGGTTCAAAAGATATTTGGGTTCTAAACTGTAAGTTTTAAGAGTAAGCACTAGCACTTTGAATTGAGTCTGGAAGAAAACAGGGAGCCAGTGATATTTTTTTAGAACAGGTGTGATCTATTCCCACCTCCTGCTAGGCTGACCATGTGATGTCTTTCATGGAGGACAGTCCTCTGTTGTGAAGGCATCCTGTGTTTGAAGTGCTGAACAATCCAACTCTGGTATAAAGATAAAAAGAACCACCAGAAGGAAGAGCTGGGCTTTGACATTGCCTACCTGCAGCACCTGGACAGCAGACTGAGCAAGGCACACAGATCATCCAGTCGCAGTCTCCCACCGTCTGGTGAGATGTACTGGATTTCTATTTGAATTACAACGTTATTTCTAAATTTGCATCTATATGTCTAAGTTAGCCAGTGCCCTCTTTTTGAGTGATCCATTCCCTCTTTTGGGGTGACTCCTGAGTGCCCCTCCTGCAAAATGTGGGTGGGCTTAAAATTAAAAGGGTCAGCGACTACCCACATTTTGCAGGGGAGCTGCCCACCTCTGGCATGCAGTCCCGAAATGTTTCCCTTGATAGGGAATGTGGCCTTTAGGTTCCCCATCCTTAACTCAGTAAAGTTATATCCTGTCTTTCAATTGAATGATCCTCAAGGTGGCTCCCAGTTGATTGTGTTAATATATACAGATGCACCACACAACTCAGCTGCCCTTCGTCCCCTGGCTGATGGCAGAGGCCACAATGCTTCCTTTCTGCTCTGCAGTGCCAGAGAAACTGATCGCTTGATCCCAGTATACTTTCTGGTCAGGAGAGAGCAGGGGTGTGTGAAGGAGGGGGAGCGAGCTGCCTGTAGCTGCATTTTCTCTGGCCAGTGGATGGGGCTATACCAGTGTCCCATTTGCCATATTATTATTCAGAAGCAGAGAGTGGGTACAGCTTCCTAGAGGCCATTGGTCCCCTGCCCAGTGTGTTTCCCTTCAGCCGCGCAATGCAGGACCAATGATGATACACATCCAACTTGACCACTGCTGTATAGGATCATGCTAGCATGGCATGCTCATGAAGTTGATGGCTGCCAGCCAAACATTTGCCACCAGTACACTGATGACACCCAACTCCACTACTCCTTTCCCCCCAAATTCCAGGGAAGCTGTTTCGGTGCTAAACCGGTGTCTGTCAGCAGTAATGGACTGGATGAGGGCAAACAAATTGAAGCTTAATCCAGACAAGACGGAGGTGCTCCTGGTCAGTCGAAAGGCAGATCAGGGAATAGGGATTCAGCTTGTGTTGGATGGGGTTACACTCTCCCTGAAGACACAGGTCCACAGCTTGGGTGTACTTCTGGATTCTGCCCTGAGCCTGGATGCTCAGGTTTCAGTGATGGCCAGGAGTGCATTTGCACAGTTAAATCTAGTGCGCCAGCTGCGCCCATTCCTAGAGATGTTGGACCTGCCCACAGTGACACATGCTTTAGTTACATTTCAATTGGATTACTGTAACACGCTCTACGTGGGGCTGCCTTTAAAGAGTGTTTGGAAACTTCAGCTGGTTCAAAGAGCTGCAGCCAAAGTGTTGACCAGGGCTAGTTACAGGGAGCATACAACTCCCTTGTTAAAACAGCTCCATTGGCTTCCAGTTTGTTTCCGGGCACAATTCAAAGTGCTGGTTATGACCTATAAAGCCTTATATGGCTCAGGTCCAGGTTAACTGAAAGATCGTCTTCTCCCTTACAAGCCTGCCTGTGCTTTAAGATCTTCAGGGGAAGCCCTTCTCTCAGTCCCACCACCATCACAGGCATGCCTGGTGGGAACACGGGAGAGGGCCTTCTTGGTGGCTGCTCCAGTGTTCTGGAACTCTCTTCCCAGCGAAGCTAGACTGGCTCCCTCCTTGATGTGCTTTAGGAGGCAGGCAAAGACTTTTTTGTTCCGGCAGGCCTTTGGTGAATAATTGGAACCTCTGTCTGTGCCAAGGACTTTTAAAACTGTCATTTTAAATATTTTTATGTTATTATATATTTAATATATTTTTAACTTTGTATATTTCTATTTATAGGTTTTAAATGTATATGTTTTACATTTTGTAATGCCACCTTGAGGCCCAGCAGTAGACAAAAGGTGGGATGTAAATATAATAATAATAATAATAACAACAACAACAACAACAACAACAACAACAACTGATGCCCCTTGCATGGCTGCAAAACAAATGGAGGGGAAAGCGGTGGAGCGATAAAGGTGGCGGGTGAAGCATTTGGCAACCAAGGTTGTGCACGGACAAACCGCAGGAGAACTTCTCCAAACGGCATCTGTTGCACAGCTGGCTGCAGCCGGCATCTTCCTTGCAAACCGTCTCCTCCTTTCTCCTGCAGCTGTTCCTAGGAATGAGTCACGCTGGCAGCTGTTTAAATTATGGCCGGGTTCCTGGAGAGAAATGTTTAATCCTGCCAGAGCATTTCTATTGAAAACAAAAGCCAACACACACACACAAGCCCTTACCGTTTTAATCGCCCGGAGCCCCAGCTTCTTCTGCCGGCTTGCTGCCTTCCCGTTAGGATCAAGAGGGAAGCGTTTATAAAAACCACTGGCAGCGAGCGCATGGCCACCCCACCCCCTACTGAAGTGAAATGGAAGGCAAACTTTATGCTTACCCACAAAAAGAATTTTAGGGCAAACCCCTATGTTCCAACAGACGCCACCCCCCCCCAAAAAAGTCCTACAACTCCCAGCATGTCCCAGCTGGCTGGGGCATGCTGGGAGTTGTAGGACTTTTTTTTCTGTGTTAATATGCAAAAGATGAAAGGATAGGATTCACCTGCATTCAGAAGAGCCCGGAGTATTGCAGGAGTGAGTTTTGAGAGCATAAGGGAGTGGCCATAGTAGGGCACTTACTTTGTGTTCAGAAAGTCACGGGTTTGATCCTTGGCATTGTCCATTAAAAGGATTGGATAATAAAGGGTTGAGCAGACTGCAGGCTTTGGGGATCTCCTTTATTTTTGTTTGTTTTTATTAGAACCCCGAGATCTGCCAATCAGGGCCAGGAGCAAAAGTCTTACAACTTGAACTGAAAATTCTGACCACAGGAATTGGTTTTCAGCATTGAACTGAACTGAACTCAAAGGCTGCGTTCAGACTACACAACAGTCAATGTTGGGTTAATAGTTAACTCCACGGTTGATTATCAAGGGGGTACGGCGTGATTATAATCAACTGTGGTGTGGATTAAAGCCAGTGTCGAGTTGTTTAGTCAACGGTGTGTCTGATTGACCCATCCCCCTCCTCAGTCCTCCCGCTGGTATCCCATCACCCATTGTGAGTTCTGCCAGCTGGATTAGATCAGCAGACACCACTTTGGCTGCTCTTGCCAGGGGACTCTGTAGTCGCAGAAAATAACCAAATGAGTGTGGTGAAACAGGCAGTGGTGCCCAACACATGACATGATAACTAACGGTTGTTCAAATAATTAACTCTTCACAGTGTTGGTTATATCGGACGAATAACCAACTGTGGTGTGAAAAAGTTCTGACAGAGGACACAATAACCAACCATTGACTATTTAACCCACTGTTGGTTATCATGTCGTCCAACCCCAATCTCAGTCTTTCCATACAGCAATCTACTCCTGATCATGTCCTCCACCCCAGCATTGTCCTTTTCAGTAGTATAATTGCTGGGATGTTCGTGTTGTTCTGTTGTTGCCGTTATTCAAAAATTGTGAGTCAAATATTACCAACGGATCCTGATTCTGCCCATCCCTGAAATAGCAGGTAATGCCAAAGTCCTCTCTCTGGTTGAGTGCCTGGAGACTGAGAACACAATACTGAGTTAGTCTGAGCAAGGGTAAAGCAGCTTCCTTTGATTCTATGCCTCCTGATGAGAAGGGGGCAGGCCCAGGACACATACTCATGTAGGGATGTAACAGGAAGCTTCTCCTGAAGGCAGGTTATTTTGCTGCATCTTTTCCTTGGGGGTGTCTGACTGATCACATCTAGGGATGCATGGGAAATGTGTTTCAATTCCTTTTTGATCAGGATTTATCCAGTTCGCACCTCCTGGAACGAAGCGTGGGCTCATATGCAATCTGTAGCTGGTACATTTCCAAGCTTGCAGTGCAATTTGCAGAACAACAATCAGGAAAAAAAGCGTTCAAATAATGCATACATTTGAAATATGTGCATGGGGAAATACGGAAATCATGCTTGAATCAATGGGAGAAAATACATTTTTTTTTTAAAGCCCATAATGGATGGGGACATTTGGAAAAATATGGAAATTATGCTTTAATCAATAGGAGAAAATGCATACGTTTCAAAAAAGAAGCAGCAAATAATGTATGAGTACATTTGGGAAAATATGCACATAAATACACACAATTTTTTGTACAATTCTCCTCCCCTAAAAGTGTGCAATCTGATAGTTGGAATGAGCTTCAGAGAGAACTTTGAGGTGGAATTCAGAGGACCTCAATGAGGCACAGTTTTGCTGAGTCTCATATCCCCAATTCAATCACACCCAATGCGTAGATGGGGAAGAATCGCCTGCCTTGGAAGAGGCTTAATTACAGGGGACATATGTCCTCTTTTACTATCCTCCATTTGAAAGGATGCTGGAGGACCATCCTTGATTTGAAGGCATCCTCTATTTGAAGAGCTGCCCTGTCTGATATACAAATGAAGAACCATCAAAAGGAACAACTTGGCCTTAAAGTTGCCCATCAGCAGCATTCATACAGTAGACCAAGCAAGGCACACAGGTCACCTGATCTTGCACAATATAGTGAGATGTACTGTGTATTTCTACTTAATTTATAATAGTTATGTCCAAACTTACATCTGCACATATAAATGAGTGTGCACGCTTTACGGGAATTTTGTCCTCTTTTGTTTTTTGTTTTTGTGGGTGGGGGAATGATGCATGTCCTCTTTTTGGTGAGTTACAAGTGGCCACCCTTAGAGACACATCCAAACAGCAAACAGGAAAGCATTCTCCTCAGTAGAAGGCTTTATTATCGGTTTCTCAGAGTGCAGTGGCAGTTCTCTCATGGTACTCTAGTGCAAGGGTCACCAACCTTTTTGGACCCGCGAGCACATTTGGGAATTTGAGATACTGCTGTGTGCACCACCTCAAAATGCCTAATCAGTGGATCACTGCTTTGGCCTCTCTCTCCTGCGTCTGTGGCTCTTAGGTGCATCTTACTCAGCAAAAAACTTTTGTTTCATGTCTATTGGACCCCTGCAACCATTTAAAATTTCCTCCAGTGCCCCAGAAGGATGCTATATCAGGCACTGCACTGCGGGAAACTTCAAAGGACAACTCATTAACCCAGCTACTGCCACCATATAAAGCTCATGCTTTGGGGTCCATCAGAAAACACTTTTCTCTCTCACACCACACCCCCTCAAATCTGAAGCCAGCCCTGCTGGAGCATTGTTGGAAATTAAAACAGTGCCTCTGAGACCCACAGTGGGGTCTGCCTGATCCTCATTGGGGCTGGGCCTTGAGCAGGCATCGGTAGAGGGCCTTGATAGCTGCCTGAGGATGTCCCATGGTCCTGCTTTATCTAAGAACATGACCTACCCCTTCATAAAACCTTTCGATAAAAATCCCTAGGGAGAAATGTTTTGTTAAGGTATATGTATTTTTTGTCTTTCCACTTTATGGAAGCTTCGGCCAGAGTTCATTAGTTTCCAGGGCTCAATCTGGAGGCAGTGCCGTGCAAAACATCAGAGCTTTTGGTTTTTTGGTTTGTGTGTTTTAATGCAAATGCACCTTCATGTCTTCATGAAGATGCACCTATGTATTCCCCTTTGCATTAAGGTGCAAAGAGCCAGTCTGGAAAGGCAGACCATCTGTGTGCATGCTATTGACATTGTGTTTCCTTGTCCACGTATTACGTTTTGTGCATGTGACAACAGACCTGCAGATCTGCTCACCTAAACTGAAATGGATGTCTTTGTTACTTGACCTGATGCTGGAACACATGTGGGTCTCCGTGCATTACAGTGCATTGACTCCGCTGTTCTTCTCTGCATGCCATGGGATCCTGCAGGGCAACAGCTTCTACCTTTTCAATTCTTTTCACCCCAACTTAAACATGGGCTGCAGTCATATATATCTTTTAACACGCATGTCCTTCTGCCTCTCTCTCCTTTGTAAATCGCACTGTGTTTAATTGACTGACTCCTACTCCTTAATAAGTGTGCACGGGATTGCAGCCTTAGTCATTTTAATGAACTCATAGCAGTTGTATTGTTATCTGTGTGCATGTGCGGTGAGGATTTCAGAAGAAAAAAATAATATGTGGTCAGATTGAGGCTGCAGTCTTCTGCACAGTTACTTGGGAAGGTGTCCTATTGAACTCAGTGGCCCTGTTCAGACATGCTAAACCATGATGGTTAAGCATTTTGAGCTAACCATGATGGCTTAGCATGTCATGTGTTGGCTGTTTTCCCTAAACACGGTGGCTACATAAGAACAATTTAACCACTTTCACTGACTGCTAATGCAAAAGGGTTAGCGTCCCTAACCATGGCTTAGCGTGTCATCTGTACACCCTCCGTTAGTTAACTGAACACTACTATAGAGTTCCGTGGCAAGACTGGCTGATAATGGTCAGGCATCGGCACCAGTAGTGGCCACTGGCCAATGAGGTGGCACCCATAATGGCCTCTGGCTGAGATGGTGGCATCCATAATGAGTGCCTGTGGGTGCTACAACCACAACATGGCCACCAACTACAGCCATGAAATGGCTACCCACAGCCATGCATTCCACTAAGGATACTGGGATGTGGAACGGAATGGTCAGAGGACTGCAGGGATCATTAGAGCGCTAAGTGCGTAGTGAGTTGGTTAGGCTAACCACACATCAGGGTGTGGTTCCTCCTCAGTTGTATGGCAGCAGCACTCAGCATGGTTAGTGCTAACCACCTTGAACCTGGTTAGCCTAACCACCCTTCCCAAAGTGTTGTCTGAACAGGGCCACTGAAATGTACTTCTCAATGGGCATGGACAGGATTGGATTGCATGGCTACAATCCTAAACACAGTCTGGGTTTATCTAATGGTGTCTTTCCATCAGTGGAATGTCCACTGCTGGCGGATAGAACCCCCCACTCCCCCTTTACCTCCCCTTCTCCCCCTACAGTAGTAGGGTGACCATATTTTGGTAACCAAAAAGGAGGACAACATGGTTGCCCCCCAAGGGGGTGTGTCCAGCACCAAGGGGGTGTGCCCACCTGAACATAGCCTTGGTCACATGTCTGATTTTACAGCACACATTTAAGACAAATCTGTTCTACATAACATCTTAATGTTAAAATCACTGAAATAAAGAACAAATGAGAGATTCAATGTATCTGAAATTAACTTCACTCACTCCTACTTTTGTAGGTTTTGCTGTACTTTGAAGCTTTTGTTATACTCTGTGTGTTACATTCTCCCCTTCCCTCAAATATCTTTTCTGACTGTATCTTCACTCATTACAAGCTACTGTTGTTGTTAACAGGTTTTGCTACTGGCCCCAGATCTGTTTCAAATTTGGTATGGCTAAAGCTCTACCTAAAAGCTATCATGGTACCAGCTTTCAGCTCTTTATCTTTAAAAATGACAGTTTAAAAATAATAATTTTTAAACCTCATTTAAAAAAAAATCCTAAAAAATCAATGGATAAACGGATCTGTTTCAAATTTGGTGTGGCTAAAGTTCTACCTAAATCCTATCATGGTACAAAGTTTCATCTCTTTAACTTTAAAAATGATGATTTTAAAAATAATAATTTTAAAACCTCAATTTTAAAAAAATTCCTAAAAAATCAATGGATGAATAGATCTGTTTCAAATTTGGCATGACTAAAGCCCTTCCTAAGAGCTACCATTGTGCCAAGTTTCATATCTTTATCTTAAAAATGACGGAGTTATAAGCATTTTTGTTAATTCCCATTAGAGCTGCTCTTTGGGGGGAAATCCGGATTTCCCCTCCCCTTCCCGGATTTGCCATCAAAAATCTGGGCAAATCCGGTCGTATGGTCACCCTAACAGTAGAGTGACCATATGAAAAGGAGGACAGGGCTCCTGTATCTTTAACAATTGGATTGAAAAAGGAATTTCAGCAGGTGTCATTTGTATATATGGAGAACCTCTTTGTCACAACAGTTAAAGCTGCAGGAGCCCTGCCCTCTTTTAAATCTGGTCACTCTAGTATAGCTCCTGCAGCTTTAACTGTTGTGATGAAGAGGGAATTTCACCAGGTTCTCCATATATACAAATGTCACCTGCTGAAATTCCCTTGTCTATACAACTGTTAAAGATACAGGAGCTCTGTCCTCCTTTCCATATGGTCACCCTACCTACAGCCCCTTGCATCTTGAGGAAGAGAGAAAAACTTCCCATTGAATAAGTCTGCTCATATAATGTTTGGTTTAGCCCTTTGGAGGCCATTCTAAGCATAATTTACTAGGGAATAAGTCCAATTTAGTATACTGGCAATTCTTTCTGCCTTGACCTGTGTAGCATTGCACTGTAAAGAGGGAGTAAGTTCCATTGAACCCAGGAGGACCTGCTCCTGATGAAACATACATAGAAGCATGGTGTTTGAGCGGTTAATTTTAGAAGGCACTGATTATACATGGAGCGATGGTGCTTAGCGCATGAGTAGCACAGCAATTACAAAGTCCTATATTTATTCTGGGAAGGGTGGCTGGCGGTGGTTAGTAACTGCAATAGAATCTTACCTAAATCTTGCTGGATGTACCTCCTGGAGGTAGTTGGAGAAGTGACAGCACACAGCAGGACTTACAAGAACATGGGCATGCAAGAGCATGCCACAGGAATATGAAACTATGACTCAGCAGTCACTAATCAGCCTGAGCGACTTAACAGCTCCTACTGGCTGTTATTAACTCATACCCAAAAGCTTTATAGAGAAAGCAATCTTTCCCTTAATTCATAGCGCCACTGGAAAATAGTTTGTTCGCTGCTACTCTCTTATCGCTTACCTTATCTGAGAGATGCATTGTAAATCTTTCCCGATTATGACTTCTCACTCTCTTTCTTGCATCTGAACTCCTATTTCTGTGACAGAACAGGCTGTACTTAGCAGCAGACGCTGCTTTGCTAAAGTAAGGGGACAGCTGCTTGATAGCAAATACTGCGGCAGTGTGCTTCCCTGCACAGAAGACGAAACGCACACGCATTTACGAAAGGTTCTCCACTCAGGCTCCGTTGTAATTAATCCAGGTTTCAGCTATGTGCAAGGTGCGGATATTAGCTCTGCACAACTGAAGCTAAGATCAGCTTGATAGCATTTCTGCTGTCAAGGGCTGCACTACATGCAATGGTAAATACGTAGCAGGCAGCATATAGGACCCCAATCCAAATTGGGGCCACTGCACATGGATAAAGATTTAATCCCACCCCCAGCTGTCCTCCCCTGTAAACATTCTTTCCCTCCCTCTCTCCCTCTTTCACATACACACACACATACATGCGAAATGGGGGCTAAATGAAGAAAACCACTCTATTGTTGCAAATAGCGGTTGGTTGGTTTTATAGCAGTATGCGGTAGTGATGGGATGGGTGGGTTTAAGCCTCCCCATCTCACACATGGTACTCTTGATTGGGACGCAACACACTTAGCAGTACAAAAGAACGTGAAGCTTAACAACACACTATGTGTTTAACCCTCAGAAAATAGGTCATTACTATTTCTGCCCTATGGTGGTTCCTGACCTTGCAATAGATGAACATAAGAAGAGCCGTGCTGGAACAGACCAAGGGTCTAGCATTCTGTTCACACAGTGGCCAACCCATGGAAAACCTACAAGCAGGACACATGTGCAGTAGCACCCTCACACCCATGTTCCCCAGCAACTGGCATATATATAGGCATACTGCCTCTGATACTGGAGGTAGCGCATAGCCATCAAGACTAGTAGCCATTATTAGCTTTATCCTCCATATAAATTTGTCCCATCCCCTTTTAAAGCCATCCAAATCAGTAGACATCACTACATCTTGTGGAAGTGAATTCCATAGTTTATTTATGTACTGTGTGAAGAAACACTTCCTTTTATCTGTCCTGAATCTCCCACCAATCAGCTTCATGGGATGACTTTGAGTCCTAGGGCCTTGCTAGACCTGCCGGGATAAGCCGGAAGGGAGGCGGGGCGACAGCGCGCTGACATTAGCGCACGCCGCCCGGGCCTCCAGACGCGGGACGCGCAGGGACATCGGGATCCCTGTAGCGTCCGCCATTTTTTTTAAAGTTTAAAGGGGCCACATGCGGCCCGAAGACTCTGGAGAAGGTAAGCCGTTTTTTTTAGTTAACCCCCCCATCCGCTCCTGATCCCTTCCTGATCTTTCTCTCCCTCCGTGTCCCGTGTGTCATCTCTCCTTCTCCCTCCATGTGTGTGTCCTGTGTCGTCTTCCCTCTGTGTGTATATGTGTGTGTCCTGTGTCGTCTCTCCTCCTTCTCCCTCCGTGTGTGTGTGTGTCCTGTGTCGTCTCTCCTCCTTCTCCCTCCGTGTGTGTGTGTGTGTCCTGTGTCGTCTCTCCTCCTTCTTCCTCCGTGTGTGTGTGTCCTGTGTCGTCTCTCCTCCTTCTCCCTCTGTGTGTGTGTGTCCTGTGTCGTCTCTCCTCCTTCTCCCTCCGTGTGTGTGTGTGTCCTGTGTCGTCTCTCCTCCTTCTCCCTCCGTGTGTGTGTGTGTGTCCTGTGTCGTCTCTCCTCCTTCTCCCTCCATGTGTGTGTGTGTGTTCTGTGTTGTCTCTCCTCCTTCTCCCTCCGTGTGTGTGTGTGTGTGTGTCCTGTGTCGTCTCTCCTCCTTCTCCCTCCCGGAATCTCCCCCGGCCGATGGGCACAGCGCTCAGCACTGTGGCCAGTCCGTGGCTTTTTGCGGCTACTCGCTAGTAAGCGAGTAGCCGCAAAAAGCCCCGGAAGTCGCTAGACGTTCCGCAGCCCCGGCCGGGGCTGGGGAAAAGGCGTGCCATAAGCGACTTCGCTTATGGCGCGTTAGAGGAGGCTTCAGTGCGGCCTGGGGCTGGATTCCCCTGTGCGTCATGTGGAAGCACAGCAGGGAAACCGGCTCTCAAGGCGCGCTAAGGCCTCATCTAGCAATGCTCCTAGTATTATGAGAGAGGTGTTAGGAAATGATTTCTGTAGTCCTTCAATGTTTACTCAGAAGTATATCCCAGTGATTTCAGTGTTACTCAGGCCATGTTTACATGGCAAAACCCAGAAGGGAAGCACCAAAAGAGGACAAAATGTGAAAAGAGGACATGGTCTCAAAGGTGCCAATTATTTTTTGATGATGAGGATTTGGAACAAAGAGCTCATTTGTCAGGGTCAATCTGATCGTATTAAGAGAGATAGAGCATCATCAGATGGGGGGGGAGATCAAGGTTCCCTACTGTCACTTCTCTTCCCCTGCTCCTGTCCCGCGATATTTCCTCTTTCTACTAGGAGAAGAAAGAGGAAGTAAAGAAAGACCACGTGGCCCATTCAGGGGCATTTTTATCGCACCACTTTTTCTGCTCACAGCAGGAAATGGCGGCACATTCCATTAAAAAAAAAGTTGGATTAAAAGGGGTCCATTTTGTGTTGGAAAACAGGCTAAAAGGAGCAGGAGGTACATGGGACGTGGACATCATTGTCTATTTATTTATTTATTTATTTATTACATTTTTATACCGCCCAATAGCCGAAGCTCTCTGGGCGGTTCACAAAAATTAAAACCATCATAAAACAACCAACAGGTTAAAAACACAAATACAAAATACAGTATAAAAAGCACAACCAGGATAAAACCACGCAGCAAAATTGATACAAGGTTAAAATACAGAGTTAAAACAGTATAATTTAAATTTAAGTTAAAATTAAGTGTTAAAATACTGAGTGAATAAAAAGGTCTTCAGCTGGCGACGAAAGGAGTACAGTGTAGGCGCCAAGCGGACCTCTCTGGGGAGCTCATTCCACAACCGGGATGTGCAAACATCCAAAAGTGGGCAGTAGCGAGCATGAGATAAAATGCTCGTCTGATGATGCTCTTAGCCACCACTTTTTAGCCTGTTCCTAGAATTTGTTATGAAATGCATTGGGGGTCATGATAGTTTTTCTTTAAAAAATAAATTTAAAAAACCACCCATTGGCACCTTTGACAACACGTTCTTTTATGCATTTCAGTCTGTGTTCAGAAGCATCCAGATGACTATAGCAGCAGCTTTTAGAATGGATAGCTACAGGCACCTACACAGATCCTCCATCCTCTCAATTTCACCACCCACAGCCACTCCTTTACTCGTTCATCCTCTGACAGTGTCTGGCGTTATAGATAGGGCTGCTCTTCTAAAGTGTTTGGAAACTGCACCTCGCCCAGAACACAGCTGCCATGTTGTTAAAGATGGACGTGCTGTCAAAAAATTATTTCTCTCATTCTTAAAAGTTCTGCTTTGGCTACCAGCTAGATTCCAGACACAATTCAAAGTGTTGATTTTGACCTATAAAACCCAAAATTATCAGGGTCCAGGGAATCTGTAAGGTTGTCTTTTTCCATAACAACTCGTTTATCAATCAAGGGCTTGTATCCAGTGATATCAAGGGATTGCGAGCTTCTTCAGATGAGCATTTTATCACACACTCGTGACTGGCCACTCACAGATCTTTGTGGGACATTTTGATGCTGCTGTATTCCTCCTGCGTGTCTCCCGCTCTTTCTACCATTTTTTTCATTGTAAAATAATCTTTAAAAACCGCGACTCTTCTGAGCTATAGCAACATTTGTCTCTATTTCCTGCCATGTGCAGAAGAAGCTTTGCTATAAAATGCCCATTACAGAGCGCAGTCCTGAATGGGCGACATGATCACTGCTTTCCTCCCTTTCTCCCCCATGTGATTCTTGGAAGCGACAGTAAGGAAACGCGATTCTCCCCCCACCCCCCATTTGAAAGAGCTCTGAATCCAACAATGTTCTGCTGGCAGATCAAACTTCCCCTCCCCCTGCAGCCTCATGTACTACCCCCCCCCCCACAAACTGCTCTAGTGGATTGGAGGACCATAAGAAGAAGATCTGAGGGGGTTGAAGTGGGGAGAAGAGGAAGGGAAATTCCCATTGCATGAATGGAAGGCCACCTGAGTAATGTTGGATTTAGCCCAAGATCATCTTCTGAGGCTCTTTCCCAGGTACCTCCTCCACCTTTGGAGATTAGGCAGTTGACTACCAAGTCCTAGTCCTGACATTCCCTCCCTAGGGGTATTGGCCCAGCACTATCTTTCCTATCTTTTTAGACGCCAGACATGTCTCCTTTTAATAGCATCTGACTTTAATTGTTTTATTGGCCTCTGTGCTCCTGGTGTGCGTTTTTAAAAAGATTCTTATTATTTGTTGTTTGTTTATACTGTGGAGTCTGCCTGCTGCCTTGGAGATACCCCCAACCGCAAGAGTGGGGCAGTTCTGTAAACGCAATCTCTGGCCTCAGTGATCTCATGGGAGCCCACCTCCATTGATGCTGATATGCATTATTTCACTTCAGTGGAGACTTGTGGCTCTGATTTATTTATTTATTTATATATATACCGCCCCATAGCCGAAGATCTCTGGGTGGTTTACAAAACTTAAAAGCAGTGAACATTAAAAAGTATACAAAATTTAAAACCATCAAAAATATAAAAACAACAGTTTAAAACAACAGTATCCATTTAAACAACAATAGTTCTGGGGTCCATTAAAAAACAATCAAACTTAGCATATGCTGTTAAATGCCTGGGAGAAGAGAAAGGTCTTGACCTGGCGCCAAAAAGATAACAATGTTGGTGCCAAGCGAGCAGTGGACCAGTGAATCTGCTCCAGGTTTTAGTTATAACTCTGAAGGTGCTTTGCACCTTGGATAGCTCCTTTTGAGTTCTGACTGAAACCCAGAGCAGATTCACAGCCCCACTGACATCGGAGCCACCAGCTTCCACTGCTTCACTTAATTCAAAATGTGGTAAGCCAGCCTTGCTGTGTTTGAGAGCCCTCTTGCTCATTCTGCTGAGAGGAGCCATGGACATTTGCCCGAACATCCTGCCTTAATGGCACCACTGTCTCAAAACAGTTGAATTAGGACTGGGTATGCCCAGTGGACATAGAATGTGGACTGTTTTGGGGGGCTGGGGTCAGGGAGATGGAAACAGGGTGAAGGGAGAATGGAATGGCTGGGATCCTGAATACTCCATCTGGCAATGTTTTGTTGTAGTTCTCACTTGTCATGCATAAAACCTATCAATAGTCCACCTTCTCCATGAACTGGACAACCCCCCACTTTCAAAGTCATCTAAACTAGTGCAGGGTGGGCAGAAGGCAGATCTCCAGATGTTTTGACTTCAACTCCAGAAACCCATGCCAGCATGGCCAATGGTCAGGAATTCTGGGAATTAGAGTCCAAAACAAATGGAGACCTACCTTCTATCCACCCCTGCACCAGTGATCACCATCTCATCATGGGCACCAGCTTAGATGGCTTTAAAAAGGGGATTAAGCAAATGTACTGTATTTATCAAAAGAAAGTATGCTTAAGATTGCAGTCAGTGCTGGGTTTTGGAGGACCCCTGGGCAAGGCACCCTCAATGTTCCCTATCACAACCACTCCCTTTGGGTCTCCTTTTTACATCTCCTTTTCACGTCTTTCTGGAAAGGATCCCAACCATGGACCCAGTCGGAATACTGCTTCTCACTGGTTCTGTGTTTCACTGACCCTTCTTGGCCCCACAGCAAGCAGCCAAGCACTCTGTGCTCCACTCTATTCACCCTTTTACTTCACCGCTAACACCATATAGTACTTTACTTCAGGTACTTTACTTCAGGTACTTTAAGAATCCAATCCAGTTTATGAAACAAAAATAATTTTTATTTAACAATAAGTAAATTCATGCAGTTTATCAATCTTGTGATTTCATTTGTTGCAATACTTGTTTGTTACAATACAATATGCATGACGTATCCTTGCCTACTCTACCCACTAGTCAGATCTATCTCCGTCTGTTCCCTCTTTTTCCCAAAACAATAAAACGTTGATCCTACTCTGAACTAACCCCTTCAGCAGACAAACCCAGACTCTCTCAGTGTGTGTCAACTCTCCACACACTGAACTTTTAAATCCTTCTAACTGCTGTCACTACCCTTCAAACACTTGAATCCAACAGCCAATCAGCATTCACTCCAACATTCCATTCACTCACTCCCCCTCCCAACAGGATTAACCACTTACCATTCAAAGTCCAAACAGCATTTACATCATAAATAAATAGCAATAAACAGTAAAACATCACATCCCGCTCACTTCCTCAGTCTATCTTCTCGCCACCATTGTCCCCAGCTGCTATTGCTCCTCATCCTGTTTCTCATAACTGCTACCGCTTATTTATTTCTTCATTACATTTCTATACCACCTAATAGCCAGAGCTCACTTGCTTGTTTGAGAGGCAGAGGGCCAGTGAGCAAGAAGGCAGTGGCATTTACTACTCGCCACCACTGTTGTCTGGGCATGAGTGAGAGGCAAGTGAACGAGCAGGTTGCAATGGTGAAAAGGTGGAGCAAATCCAGGGATCTCTTGTCAGAGGGTCCCTCCTGGGATGTGGGCCCTCACCAAGAGCCCAATTATGCTTGCTATTGATCCTGGCCCTGATTGCGACCTTAGCAATGGCCAAGGAGTCAGACAGATGCTAGAATCCGAACATGAATTTCTTGTGAGGAAATCACTGTTAATAATAATAATAAAAAACCCCACAAAGTTATAGCAAAGGCAGCTGAGTCAAGGCACTTCTCAAACATCTGGAAATACTGAGTTTGGACTTAGGGATGATAAAGAGGCGGGCCTCATATAATGATTAGTAAACTGACTCAACTAAGGGTTGTCTGGCAAGGTTTTCTTTCCTCTTAGTGCAGCAGTGGCTGGCAGCAATATGAGCTATCACTGATGTGACAGAAATAATTGCACACCTCTTCTGCCCACAGGCAGTGCTCATAGGATTTCTGGGTGCTTTTTTTTTTTTCACTTGACGCCTAGCTAGCCTAAAAGATGGTATCACCATCTATAATTAGCAGCTTCCATAATTAGTAGTCTGCATGTCTCCTTTTCCTTGAGACCTTTGAATCACTAGAGTGGTTTCCCACAAGATTACAGAAAATGCTGGCAGTTCTAATACGGTGGCTATTCAACTATTCTATAGGAACACACATTCTTTTTTCTTTCTTTCTTTTCAGATTAGGTGCTATGCACCTGCCTCTGGGGACCATAGCACTGTTAACACGAAATGGTAACAGCCAATTACAAACAAAATGGAAACAAAATTGTTTAATGGTAGAAATTGGCACTAGCACAACCTTCATAGCTTTGGTATGCTATTTTGACATCTGTAATCAAAGAGAAAACTTTGGTCTTGGTTGAAGTTTATGACAAATTCTTGTTCAGCAATTTTACTCTGGAAATTATTTATTTAATTCATATTATATTATACCGGTATATAGGGACTTTCCCTGGTAAACAGGAAAATGTGAAATCCGGTATGGTAACTGGTAGAAAGGGAATACTACTTTAATATCATGTGTGAATTCTATGCACACCATTGTTTACTGACTTTAATGTGTAAGTTGGAAGATATGTTGTCCTGCTCTTTTTCTTTCATACCTTATCTTCTTAATTTTTTTTTTAAAAAATGCTTACCTAAAAAGGCTTATCTAATCTCCTGGTCACATCTCCTTTGACATGAAGTGCATATTTATGTAGGCATGGTTCCCTCTTCTGTTAGTTTCACATTTCATCCCTCCTAAATGCTATGTCTTTCATAATTGTAATTCACACATATCTGAAGCAATTATTTTCCATTACGTAGTTCCTTTTGAATCAGCAGGCAAATAATAGTCAGTTTGCATGAGAAAAACTAAAAGCAATAGCTCTCGGTTAGTAGTAGCAATGGGGAACTGAGCTGCAAATATATTTATGGTTGGATCCATTCAGAACATTAAGCAGAGTATCATTCCCCAAAAATGTTTGAATTTCTGAATTTATAAGCCTGATAGGAGAGCAGCTTTGAGCAAACAAAGAAAGGCAGCAGAATTATTGAAGTATCAGCTCTCTCTGAGCCTGGATATTGGGGTGGGGAGAGCATTCTATTTTATGTATACATAGTCCTTTTTCCCACACTGCCAAAGAGATGTCACACAATAAAGTGGAAAACTTCAAGGACAGTAAGGCTACAGCTACAATCCTATGCAGAGTTTGCTGTGTCTAAGCCCTATTGATTTCATTCCTGTGTGACTAACTCAAGTTTAAGACTGGGCTGAGGGAAGATAAAGTAACTAACTTCATAAGATTGTTTTAAGACTCAAAGGAGAATGGAGGAATTACATCACTAACTGTTCTTTTGGTGAAAGGGTGAGATATAAATGTAATACACAAGTAGTAAAAATTGATTAGACCCAAGTGACCTGATTCTTGTAGGACAAACAACAAGTAAATAATAACAGCAACAAAGCACAGAAGCTGGCAAACTATGAAGCAGCCTGTCTCAGACATCTCAGCTTAATTGGAACTAACCAAAAAAATCACATCTAGACAGCAGAAAATTGGCTTGCAAAGCCGTATTGATAAGGTTGAAGTGACTGGTCTGAGAATGTCTATGCAGCCTGTTGATGGAAGTCCATAAGCAGAAAACCTGGCACCCTCATTCTTTGGTCTAGATCAGGATTAGGCAACCTGTAGTGCTCCAGATGTTGCTGGGCTGCAACTCCAGCGTCCCTCCCCCTTAACGTTATGTTGGCTAGGGCTAGTTGCCCACCCCTGGTGTGGATCACACACTCCAAGAGAGGCAGGCAAGTATCTATGCCTCACAACTCACAGGCATCTTCTGAGCTGTGGCTTCTGGTGGCTCCATCTTGCTGGGCTTTCTCCTTCTACAAACAGCTAGACTTAATGAGGCAGATATCCTATCAAGGCACACACAATGCATGCTTTTAATCTTTCACAGTCTTTCCCTCCCTCTCCTGTGGTTTAACAGAGATATGACTGTAAGTTGTCTATGCAGCAAACAAAAGCATGATTATTGCTACCTTGGACTCAAGTATAACAGTTCTTAAGAATTCCTCCACCTCTGTCTGCCTTGGGTTCAGCTGAAACATATTGCCTTGGAGCTCAACAAGACCATACCCAAGTTGGTTCAGGAACTGGTAATGCACAAAATGTAGTAAGTAGGGTATTCATGTGTCCTAGTCTGTATTTGAAGGGCTGCCCAGTTCACATTCAATTTAAAGATGACCATAAGAAGAGAGAGTGTCATCAAAAGATGCCCATCAATAGTTGGCACCTGTACAGCAGAGTGGACAAGCACACAGGTCACCTATTCTCAGACATCTCCACAACAGTGGGTGTCTCCAGATAAGGGGTTTAGTATACCATTACTCTGTCTCATTCATGGAATTGTGTGGAGGGTCCAGATTATGTTGCTTTTCACTTGTAAACCTCCTGTGTTTTCCATGGCTGCTTCTATCTTTAGGGAGAAAAAGATGGAAGAGCCACATAGAAACCTGGTTCACATGACATGGCAGGCTCGTCATGGGTTATTTAAACCACAATGAGCCACGGTGCACACTGGCCACCATTTTGAATATCGAACATTTGATGGAGTTGCAATGTGTCATCTGAACCCAGCAATTGGGGTTATGTAAGGATTAAGCAACCCTCACATAAACTTTGGTTAGTAGTAGGGTTATACAAGGCCATAACTAACCCACAATGAACCCATCGTGCTGTGTAAACCAGTCCACTGCCTTCCAACTGATAGTGCTCTCTATCTGGAAGCACCATCTGTCAAACAAGGAGTGATCTCCCACTCTCACTATGGAATTTGGTTTTTCTCTTTGATCAACATGAGACTTCTGAAGAGACCGTGCAGAAGTTGCCGCCCAGCCACTTTATCCATAGCAAAATAAATGCACATGCTGCATCTCAAATATGATGCGTGAGCATTGTTTTCCTAGCCAGGGATGATCTTGTTGTTAGACGAATGTCATGCATGAAGCAGCTGCAGGAATAGCCACTGAAATCTTATGCATAGCATTACGCATGCTTGGGGGCCCTGTGCATCTTTTTTTTGTTAGGGTAATTTGAACTCCGTGGTTTCATTATTGCAGGTGAGAAAAATAATGATTAATTTGCAGTTCTGTTTACTGAAGAGGTTCTTGTGTAAACACTGCATACTAGGAAGGACTCAGTAGTACAGGTGGCGCATTCACATCTTTCTTAGGCTGAGAGAGCAGGCTGGGCCACCCAGTGTCTTTAATATTTGCACCACACATAAAGGATCTTATGCCAACAGTGCACAGTAGGAGGTTGCTGTGGAAACAGCTCAGAACATCCTGCATCTTACCTTTTATGCCACTACTTAGTCTGCATCAAAGAACTGAAAACCAAAAAAATCTTTCTCTTTCTGAAAATGACCCCGGTCTACTGTAATAAGCAAAAGCCCTGCTGGTTAAGACCAAGGGTCCACCATCCAATGCTTTCCAGGAGTGGCCAGAAAGATGTTTCCAAGAAACCCACATGCACTGGAGGTATGCTGTCTCTGAAATGGAGGTTCCCCAGGTAGGGCCAGCCCTACCATGACACAAGGTGAGGCAATCGCCTCAAGTGGCAGATGTTGGGAGGCAGCAGCAAGATGTTCAAGGAGAGAACTGTGTGCCTTGCAGCCTACTCTGTGCTCACTAGGTTAGCCTGCTGCCTTCAGGTACTGTGGAGAACATTGTCTAGGGTGACCATAAGAGAAGGAGGACAGGGCTCCTGTATCTTTAACAGTTGCATAGAAAAGGCAATTTCAGCAGCTGTCACTTGTATATATGGGGAACCTGGTGAAATTCCCTCTTCATCACAACAGTTAAAGTGAAGGAGCTATACTAGAGTGACCAGATTTAAAAGAGGGCAGGGCACCTGCAGCTTTAACCGTTGTGATGAAGAGGAAATTTCACCAGGTTCTCCATATATACAAATGACACCTGCTGAAATTCCCTTTTCAATATAACTGTTAAAGATACAGGAGCCGTGTCCTCCTTTTCATATGGTCACCCTAACATTGTCCCATCATTAGCATTGAAGACAGATTCATCTGCCACTCCAGTGAGCTTTTCTACATAGCATGGGAGAGGACACCATCTTGTCCTTTGCTTCAGGCAGCAAAATGACCAGGGCATTCAGGGGATGCTGTTGTATGTCAATCCCTAACAATTGTTTGGGTATGCTGGCATGAGCTTGTGCCAGTTGTAGTCCAAAACATTTTGAAAATGCCTGGTTGCCTACCTGGGTTCTAGACTTTACTGGCAAATTGAAAACAAACTCCTTTTGCCTTTGGAACTTCTACGAAATTGAATTGGCCCTTGGGCTGAAAGAAGTTCCACCCTTTCTCTAGTAGTGTAGCTTGTAGATATGGGTATACATAGAGACCAGGCATACCCAAAACTACAAGCTCTACTCTTTTCCTGGTGAACCATTGGGCCGATCTGCAGAAATGAAAGATGGACATCTGATTGATCTGATCTCTATCCTGGAACTGAGAATGGATCAATCTCTGTCTCTTCTGCCTCCCATAATTCAGCCCTATTACTTACGGGGAAAGTAGTAAATTAAGGAAATAAATGATCAGTATTTGGACAACATCACTTTTATAATTCCAACATATAATTCATTTGCTTAGGACTCTGCTGTAATTCATTATAATAAAATGATAGCCCAGGTGGTGTGACCACAAGAAGACCCATAATATGTCAGGGGCCAATTTGTTCTATGAGGCAGTTCATATACAAAAAATGATGCATGCAGAAGTTCATGACAGGCTGAGGTCAAAAGTACCATTGCTTCAGAGACCGGCAGACAGATCAGTATTTAAAACTCTAGCTGGGCATGTTAATTGAGGTCACATCAAGGAAGTAAGAGCTTTATTTCTTTTCCACCACCACTGGGTTTCAGCAACATGACAACTGAAGGTAGGATCATGGTGAGGATCAAGTACTAATGTGACAAAATGAGGAAAAATAAAATGACAAGCCATCTTCTTAAACACAGTCATGGACATAATTACCGCACATGAGTCTTTTGGCATAATTTTGTCTCAACTTAACAGGTTGCTTGCTTAGTCCCCTAGAAATTCTGATAGGATGATTGAATTCCCTGCGTGTGCTGTACCATAGGTTTCAATACTTTTTCATCCTACTGCAGTGTCCATTCTGTATTCTTGGGGGATTTTTCTTAGAAAACCACCTGGTTAAATGAAATTCCTGAAGTAGTACTCTCCATTGAATTTACAAAGGGGAAAAGTCCATGTGTGCTTTGCTTTGCCAGATGCCTCTGATCCACCCTGTTGATGCAACTTAGGACACAACCCAGAAGACCTGTCCCCTACAGAGTCCTTCCCCCATTGCTTCATTCCCATGGAAGACATTCCAGGTTGAGAACTGGAGGCCTCTCTGTCAAGGTCAGATCTCCTAGCTATGGAAGATAGGCTATATCCACATTGTGAGTCCTGTCCTGTATCCTCTCCTCCAAGCTCCTAAACAGGTGGGAGGCCTGGTAGAACTGAATTCTCAGGACTTCCCACGAGTGGGCCTGGCTCCACACTGTCCCCCTCTGACTGAAAATTGGTGTCACGGGCTATCACTCCCTCCAGTCTGGGACAAGTTCTGTTAGAAAAGTACGACAACGGAACCAATTACCCGGGGAGGTTGTGGGCTCTCCCACACCAGAGGCATTCAAGAGGCAGCTGGACAACCGTTTGTCAGGGATGCTTTAAGGTAGATTCCTGCATTGAGCAGGGGGTTGGACACAATGGCCTAGGCCCCTTCCAACTCTACTGTTCTATGATTCTATGATTGCCCACTCCCTTCACCAAGCTCTGCCCCTCATCAAGCCCCACCTCTTGGCCTGGAGGCTGTCGGGGGGCTTCATGAGGAAGTGGGGAGAGGAATCCCCTTGATATCTCCGATCTGATATTGGAGATAACAAGGGGACCCCCCTGTGCCTGCTCCTTGTCCCAATGGAGGGGGAGTGGCACACAAGGAAATCACATCTTGAAGATAACAAGAGGATTGGGGGAGAAGCAGTTTTACCTGCCATGGATCCACTCCCCATTGGGCAATGGTGTGGGGCAGGGGAAGCTGGTTCCTAATGGGCCATATCAGGATGATCCTCCTATGAATGCAGTTCCCAGGAACCAATTGACCTCACGAGGTGGGGCTAGGCCCCCTGATGTCTTATGGTCCACAAAAGACTGGGTGGGGGTCATCTGGCCCCACATCTGTTATGGTTGCTCACCCATGCTTTAAGGCTTCACAAGACTTTGTGTTGTTTGCACTGCCAAAGATGAACACTGCTGCCCCTCTGGAAGTACTTCTTTTAGTTCACAAAAGGCAGAAGCCAATGGGTACCAAACACATGAACAAACCAACAGGAACACTTTGGGCTGGTCCTGCCTACTTGCCACAGCCATGTGCAACAGCTCAGTTTCTCCCCCAACCTTGGCCGATGCTTTATTATTATTATTATTATTATTATTATTATTATTATTATTATTATTATTTATATAGCACCATCAATGTACATGGTGCTGTACAGAGTAAAACAGTAAATAGCAAGACCCTGCCGCATAGGCTTGATTGGTGTCAGACTGAAGGCGGCTGCTTCTATTGGTTTTCTTCATTGGGATGGGAAAGCATTAACTAGGGTGACCATATGGAAAAGAGGACAGGGCTCCTGTATCTTTAGCAGTTGTATAGAAAAGGGAATTTCAGTAGGTGTTATTTGTATGCATGCAGCACTTGGTAAAATTCCCTCTTCATCACAACAGTTAAAGCTGCAGGAGCCCTGCCCTCTTGACCAAAAGATACCTATGGGTATTGAATGTTTGAATCAGGCTTGATTCGCAAACAGTCAGGCTGGGCCCTACCATTAGACATGGAGAACGGGCAGCAATTTTTTATTATTATTCAATTTCTTAGAATATTTATACTACTATGAGGAGCAAACTTTTGATTTTCTGCCTGTGGGCATCTCTAAAACAACTATTTACCTGGGTACAACTTGCTGGGAGTTCTCCCCCACCCTTCTCTTCCATTTCTTTCTCCTCTCTAAGGAGAGAATCCCACACGGCCCTCCTATAGCATTTCTAGCGCTAACAAAATGTAACGTTCAAGAAAACTATGCAATCTCCTCCCTTTGCCTCCTTTTCTTCCCACTGAGGAAAAAAAAAGTACCAAAGGGCTTTGTTGCTGAGTTCACTCTGCCACTAGGTGGCTGGATGTTCTCTCATTCCTCCATTACTGTCCCTCCTGGCTGACTAAACTCAACACGTTGTGGAACAAGGAACATGTTCTTGGCTCGCACACGTCTACAATTATAGTTCAGAATTCCCCTCCTCTGTTTTTAAATATGTTTTTATTTAACTGAACTTACAGAACTGAACATTTTGTTGAAACTTTGTTAATAGGGAGGTCTAGTGTCTGGACAAAATTGTATATATCTTGCCAGTATTTTTCTTTTTATCCACCCCACAAATGAATCCTTTGTTGGCTCACAATTCTTTAATTAGCTTTTGTATTCAGCACACACACAAACATCCATTTGGAACTGAGAAAACAGGATCCCTCTATTGCAAAAGTTTGTGTGAACTCCAGAACTGCTCTCCTGTTCCAACCACAACACATTTTTAGGAAACAAACAGAGCTGGGCTGATATTTTTTCTGCCTGAGGTACATAGTGCCTAGGGCCAGTCAAATTATTTTGGCACCTGAGGCAGAAAATCCCATAAGCATCTGTCCCGCTGCTTGATAGTAAGAGCATTATAGTAATAAGTTAAATAACGAAACAATATGCTGTCCTTTCATGACATTCCAAATCAGCCGTCTGAAGCAGCTGCCTCACTCTGCCTAATGGTAGGGCCCTGGACACCAATCACAGAGTATAAGCAGATATTTTTGTTTTCACTCTGGACACTGGAAGAAAACATATATCAATTCTTTTGTTTTATTTAATGCATACAGTAATCATGTTTTTTAATGATTACCCCATAAGTATAAGCAGCAAAGAATCCGGTGGCACCTTGAAGAATAACCATTTCATGAGGTAGAAGCTTTCATGGACTAGAGTCCACTTTATCAGATGCATGAATATGTAGCTTTTTTCTTGCTGGAATGAATACAAGAGAGGATATGGAAGAGGTCCTTAAAGATAAAAAATTAACTTGGTTAAATTATTGGCAATTAGAACAGTGGACTAAAAAGTGGGTAAGAGATAACGGAGATTGTAGAGAATTGACGAAGTTTGAGGAATTAATAGTTAAGAAAGAAAATGATAGGGAGAAAAGAACAGTGTTAAAAGGGTTGATGAGTGAAATATATAGAATACTGGTGGAGAAAGGGTTGATGGATAATTCAGGCAAAATGGTTTGGGAGACAGATGTGAATGTACAAATAGGACAACAGGGCTGGGAGGGACTATGGAAACAAAGAGCGTTGAGAAATATGTCAGTAAGAATAAAAGAGAATTATTTTAAAATTATATGGAGGTGGTACCTAACTCCGGTTAGATTGAATAAGATAAATAATCAGCAATCAGCAAACTGTTGGAGAGGATGTGGGGGTAAAGGAACGTATTTACATATGTGGTGGGAATGCAACTATGTTCAAAAATTTTGGAAGATGGTGTTTTTGGAGATTGAAGAAATTGTGGAAATGAAGATAGAACGAACACCAAAAGTTGCATTACTGTCACTATTTGAAGATTTAAAATGTAAAAAGGAAATCAAGGAATTGATAACGAATTTGCTGACTGCAGCAAGATTGATTGTAGCTAGGAACTGGAAGATTCAAGGGGAATATTCTATTGAAGAATGGTATAAAGAAGTATGGGATATAGCTATTAATGATAAATGGACATGTAATATTAAATGGAGAAGAGGTTTAGCTTAATCAAATGATTTTGAAGGAATCTGGAAACAGTTCCTAATATTTGTGTTTTCTAAGGGAAGTGGGAAACCACCAGCAGAAGAAAGTATGAGATTCTGGAATCAGGAATGAGATCCCGAGGTGGGGGGTGCACTTGTATGTTAATTTTGATTATGTTATTTAGATAAGATATTATGTATTCAACATTTCAATATTATGTAGTATGTTATTTTTTTATTTCTTTTTGTGATAATGTAAATGTGTATGTTTAAGTATTGTAGGAAAAAATAAAATTTTAATAATAATAATAATAATAATAATAATAATAATAATAATAATAAAAATAATAATAATAATAAAAAAGATTGGCTCCTTTATATATCTTTATTTATATATACTGTCCATTAGCTGAAGCTCTCTGGCCGTTCACAAAAAATAAAACCACAAAGTACGGCATATTTTGTTTACAAACTATAGAAGTTTAAAACAACAGTATAAAAATACAGCCAGAATAAAAACTAGCACTCTTTTCTAGGTTTTTCTTCCGTTCTCTGTCTTTCTATATGTTTCATTACACAACCACTATATGACACTGTGGTACAACAGAATTGTGCAATTACACCCTCATTTCTAAACAATGCCACACTTTTTTCGATCTCAGAAAAAGCTGGGGACATGGTTGCAAAGAGCGGGAGAGGCCCTGGAGGAGGAGGAGGACATCATGAAAAAGAACTGCACATTACCATGAGTGAGCAATCACAAGCACGAGCTTGTGCAGAAAAGCTCATATGGAGGGCAACAAGTTGCCCACCTCTGATCTAGTGGGACATAGGAAGTTGCCTTATACCAAACCTTAGTACGGTCTACAACAGGGTGCAGAACTTCATTCTTGGGGCCAAAGCCGCCCCTTTGGGGGGTCCCAATCTGGTGCTTTGGGATTCCCCATATGGCTGCACTCTCTTCCCCCAATCACTGATTGGTGATTCCTCAGCTTTTGTGCAATTCTCTCTCTCTCTCCCACCTCTCCCTCCCCATTTTAATAGGTTGAAATGCCTCTCCTATGGCTCAGTTACCAGCAGTAAGTTTTTAAGCTGCAATATGCTAGTAGATTTCGTCCAACCCTTTTGCCTTTGCCCCTGCCAGCACTGGTGTGCGAGCCGTGACAGCTACTCTGAAATGGATTTTGGCCCTCTTGCATTTATTTATTTGCGGCATTTACTGTATATACTGCTGAATATAATAAAATCTCTCAGCAGTTCACAATATTAAAATAATAAAATATTAAAGTACCTTCTCAAACTGGAGGGAGGTAACAAGCAGGGTACCGCAGGGTTCAGTTCTCCTGGGCCCAGTGCTCTTCAACATTTTTTATTAATGACTTGGACAAGGAGGTTCAGGGAATGCTTATCAAATTTGCAGATGACGCAAAATTGGGTGGGATAGCTAATACCCTGGAAGACAGAAACAACAAAGTGATCTTGATAGGCTGGAGTGCTGGGCTGAAAACAGCAGAATGAAATTTAATAGGGATAAATGCCAAGTTCTACACCTAGGAAAAATAAACCAAATGCACAGTTACAAGAGGGGGAATACTTGGCTTAGCAATACTACAAGTGAGAAAGGTCTTGTAATTATTGTAGATCACAAGCTGAATATGAGCAAACAGTGTGATGTGGCTACAAAAACTGCAAATGCTGTTTTGGGCTGCATTGATAGAAGTATAGCTTCCAAATCTCACAAAGTACTGGCTCCCTCTGTTCAGCCCTGGTTAGGCCTCACTTTGAGTACTGCGTCCAGTTCTGGCCACCACACTTCAAGGGGGATGCAGCCAAGCTGGAAGGGGTTCAGAGGAGGTCAACCAGGATGACCAGGGGTCTGGAAACAAAACCCTATGAGGAGAGCCTGAAAGAACTGGGTATGTTTAGATTTGAGAAGAGAAGAATGAGGGGAGACCTGATAGCACTCTTCAAGTACTTGAAAGGTTGTCACACAGAGAAGAGCCAATATTCCCTTCTTGATCATCCCAGAGTGCAGGACATGGAATAAAGAGCTCAAGTTACAGGAAGCTAGATTCTGACTGGATATCAGGAAAAACTTCCTGACTGTTAGAGCAGTGCAACAATGGAACCAATTACTTAGGGAGGTTGTGGGCTCTCCCACACTAGGAGCATTCAGGAAGCAGCCGGACAGCCATCTGTCAGGGATGCTTTTAGGTAGATTCCTTAAAGCATTCCTGACATTGAGCAGGGGGTTGGACTCGATGGCCTTATACGCCTCTTCCAACTCTACTATTCTATGATTCTATGAATATTAAAAGCACAATGTTAAAACAACTACAGTAAAAAAAATTGAAGGAGCAGCAAAATTAGCGGCATGGTTATACCTGCAGCTCAAGGAAAGCCCAGGAGAGGCCGTAGCTCAATGTGATCGAGCACATGCACATCCTTTGTATGCAGAAGGTCCCAGTTTCGATCCCCAGATTCTCCAGGTAGGGTGAAAAGAATCCTACCTGAAACCCTGGAGAGCTGTTGCCAGTCGGTGTCAACAATATTGAGTTAGATGGACCCATAGCCTGACGGCTTCCTCTGTTCCTGGGTGAAGAGGAGCATTTTTAGGAGGTAGATGTGCGTATCTAATCGTGGACTTCACCTGCTAATTCTGCTGGTGTGGCTGTCAAGACTGAAGGCTGTTCCGTTTGGCTGTCACAACTTTGTCAACAAATGCCACATTTGGAAGGTCTGAATATTTTAGTGTTTTGAACATTGAGAATTTGGGCTACGACAAAAATGTGCATGTTTATGACATATAAAAATTAAAATGTGCCTCCTCCTGGGATGTAGGAAATGTATATTTAAAAGATGATGTCTCAGAGTTTCTTTGCCAGAATGTGTCATCACCTCATCACGCTGTTCGGAAGCGGCTGGCTCATTTTACTTCATGATTATAATATCATGAGCTCCTTTAGTGAAGCTGATTGCTGCCATTAAGTATTGATTTTATTGTTCTGTTATCTGTAATTACTTGTCATAAAATTTAGCAAAACTATTTGCCCTGCAAGACATCAAGCAAGAGCAAGATTTTATCCTGGTTGTGCTTTCTATACTGTATTTTTTGTATTTGTGCTTTTAACCTGTTGGTTGTTTTATTATGGTTTTAATTTTTGTGAACCGCCCAGAGAGCGTCGGCTATTGAGCGGTATAAAAATGTAATAAATAAATAAAGATTTTGTACATTGATGGCTGTAACATTGTGTGCATATCTAAACCCCACTTAAACTGGCTTGTTTGTACATTGATGGCGCTATATAAATAAATAATAATTGTATCTACTTACCTAAGAGCAAGCCCAATGGGACTTACTTATGAGTAGACATGAATAGAATGGTACTGTTTATTATTCCCTCTTTCCTATAGTTCTGTGATGGGGGCCAGATACAAAAGATGGCAGGGCTCCTGCAGCTTTAACTGTTGTGATGAAGGAATTTTACCAGGTTCTGCAGTGAAATTCCCTTTTCTATGCAACTGTTAAATATACAGGAGCCCTGTCTTCCTTTCCATATTGTCGCCCCTACTAACAGTGAGGACAACTTGTGGCCCTCAGGCTGAAAGAGATTCCATACCCTGGCCTTATAATCTAGTGACTCTGTCAATAAATCAAGATTAGCAGGATCCCAAAACTAGTTGAACAAGTTTAGCCCAGCAGATCTCCACTGGGTTAGTTAGGCCAATGGCTTTTAATGGCTAGCAAATATTTAAAAGCATGCATCTTCCCTCACTTTCTCCCCTTTCCCCTAATGAATGTGTTAATGCAGCCTGTGCAAAATATGAGGTTTTGGTAGTTGCAGCAGCTAGCGTCAGACGAAGACAAGAGCGGAATTAGAGCTCCCAGCGCATCTTCAGAGCAAGATTCCAAGCCCAGAAAGCTAATGGAGGAGCAATATCTGTTGGAGTGTTCAAGCTGTGAGCCGTCTATGTTGATCCTCTGTGTGTAAAAATGTGTATCATAACAATGCAATGAGCCTCCAGTGACTTAATTCCAAGGAAAAGCAAAATACTTGCACCCCTGAAGTTCTCAACTCTCCAGGAATTGGGGTAAGAGGTCATCACAAAATCAGTGCTAAAATATATAATTCTTACATCATTGTTAAAGAGACCAGAGTCCTGCCTTTCTTGCATCTGGTTACTCTACAGGATGCAGGACTAATCTTGAATCCATAGTTTAGGGACTGCATCCTTTGTTTATCCCAGATGGATCTGTTAAGTCCAATTTGGTGAGCACATATATACTATAAGATAGCTATTGTGTTGTTCTTTTCCAGCCTTCTGTAGAAGGCTTAATGGGCAATTTCTGCTGTGTGTGCATGGAAATCACCACCAGATGTTTGCATGCTGAGTTTTACAGATGTTTGATAACAGAAATGTTTTGATGTTTGTTCATTTTCTTCCTTGATGAGCAAAGAGGAACTGTCGTGCTCAGGAAAGGAGATGCTTTTGAAAATGAAAGATTAGAAATCATTTTGCATATACACCTTGCACTTCTTCTGTGATCTGAACCACAAGGCAAAGAGGCCATCAAAGGTTTATTGTGTGAGGATGTTGCCTTTGCTGCCGCTGGCCTAACTTTCCCCCCAACCTGGTGCTCTCCAGATCTTTAGGGGTGAAGTCCATCGACCCCCTCAGCAGGAGGGCCCCCAAATACAGCAGTGCTGGCGTACCACATTTTAAAGCAAGCGAGGCAATACACATTGACTGGTTTACACAACACGCTAACCCACACTCTGTGGTTTAACAGAGTTGAACAAACAGTTGAACAAACCATAGTTTGTTCATTGAACTGAGGGTTACTATGTTGTCTGAACCCAGGACATTTCCAACAGGGTGCTTGTTAACCATGCAGTGTGGCTTATTTTTTTTTAGAACAAGCCACTTTGAGAACTCATGGTTTGTTGTTGTTGGTTCACATGGAACACCATGGTGTTCATGGTGGTTCAAGCCAAACTATGCGATTAAAAAGCCACTCTGCTTAAAATGTCCTGGGTTCAGACAACAACCCACATTCAACCAGTGTGTAGCTTAGCCTGTTGTGTGAACAGCCCTATTATCATCTAAGAAAGGGTCTCCCATAAGACCATTCAGTCCAGAGTCTAAAATTACCTAACTGTACCACTAGAGGAGCTGAAGCTTTCTGCCTCTGTGCCCACTGACTGGCAACTACTGTTCCTCCTCCCCCCCCCTCGTTGTCACTATCACAGCTGCTCTCTAGGCCCAGAGAGATGGGGTGGCAGAGAGGGGATCAAGCAACAGCTCCTGATAATCCTCCTTTGCGGAGTGAGTCTTGTGCCCATTGGCCTTGATTTATGGTGAAACACAAACAAAATTCCATACTATCAAGTTATCAACGTATGACGATCGATTTTAGTAATCAAAGACGATGGGCCCATTCCTCTCTGTAGAAGGCCAGGCTCCAGATTTTGGGGTTCCTGGGCAGGTGAGCTCCAGTGGGCCCCGTCCTGTGCGTACCAGCTCCTACCCCAGTGTGCCACATGCGGCCTCCTTCTGCTGCTGACTGAAGGCAATTGACAGTTCACCTCCCAGCGTATTATACTCCTTTTGCTGTTGGGTAAGGCTGCGCTTAGTGAGGGGGAGGTTGAGGCTGGCAGCTAAGCAGCAGCACTAACACTTCAAGCATGCTCAAGTGGCAGTGACTGCTGGGAGAACAGACCGGATGCCAACCCTGGTGACGGCTGCTGGGGTGTATAGGCCCTAGCCAATGCCCCCAGTTGGGGTGTATAGGCTCTAGATAATGCTGGTTGCTGACGCTGGGCCTGCTCTCCATCTCACGTCTTTCCTCTTGTATACAAGAAACGGAAGCTCATGCCATGACCTGTCTCGGAGGGACACTGGTCCAGATCAATCATGGTCTATTACCAGAAATTCCAGCTTCTTATGCCTTTGGACAGTTGGATAATTCTGGCCAGTAGTGATCAGATTCTTGGATGAAAGTTCTAGTGTGCATTAAAGCACTGCGAGGGTGGGAAAAGGAGCTAAGTGTTAGCAGCAAGCCAAGAAAAAATATACTTCAGTGCTTTCTATGAACTTCAGAATGTGCCACTGAAGACCACTTGCTGGGGACATAAGTGGGAGGGTGCTGTTGTGCTCGTGTCCTGTTTGTGGGCTTCTTGCAGGGAGCTGGTTGGCTGCTGTGAGAAAGGAATGCTGGACTAGATGAGTTTTGGCTATGGAGTGGTATATAAACGTATATTATTATTATTATTATTATTATTATTATTATTGTTAACCTGATTCAGCAAGACTCCTCTTATGTTCTTAACTCATAGATAGAGTAGTGTACTGCACCATAAGGTTAATATTAAGCCATTAATATTTGGTAATAGTATCAATAGCTCTCTTTTCTAAACACAATTATTCTCCAAAATTGTTTCTGAACCAACATAGCCTTTCTTTTTCTGTGGCTTCCTGCTACCAGTTACTCCTGTCCCATCAATCCGTGTTATTTTCTTTTACTACTGGCCTGTTTAAATAAGATTGTAAGATCTCATAGCAGGCAGGAACTGTGTCATTTCTGTGTATGCTGTGCTGAATAAAATGTTAAATAGTACTGATAGTTCCAGCAGTACATCAAAGAGAACAAAGTGGAGATTCCCAGTGAAAACAGGTTGTACTCATGCAAACCATTCGCACAATCTCTGCTATGCAATAACAAGGAAAATGTTTTTTCCACACCCCACCCAATGTAAGATTTGGGAATTTTTTCTCGCCTTTTCCTGATGTACAAAGTGAGATCATCTGGACAGCAATGGTATATTGTATGGGGTCAGTAGATCAGCTGGTTGTGCTTTTGCTATATACTAGAACATGAATAAACAATATTATTAGTTTTGAAAGTAGTTACATGGCATATTGGAGTCAGATGTTAGCTGGAAACATACCAATTGACTTATTCATGGACTGCACCACAGTTGCTAAATTTTAGACACTGTTAAACTCTTAGGGCACAATCCTATGCATGTTTAGACAAGGAAAAGTCCTATATTTTTAAATAAATAAATAAATAACTCCCAACATTCCTCAGCCTTAGTCATTACTAAGTTTAGCTAAATTTGGGGCTCAGTATTTATATAGCATCTTTCCCAAATATGTAAGCGCATACATTAACTGGTTCAGACAACTTGATAACCAATGGTGGTTTAAATAGTCAACATTTGGTAATTTAGCCCACTATAGGTTATCGTGTTGTATGGAGGGAGCTTTTTAACCAAACCAATGCAAATGACCAATGCTGCGCAGAACTGGCTATTTGAGCCACCATTGGCTATTGTATTGTGGGAAGGGCACTGTTGGTTATTTCCTTGACCACCACTGATTATTTCGTCAGCCGCCGAGTTGCAAGGCAAGATCGGTCAAAGTGGTGGCTGCTGCTCTAGTCCAGCTGGCAGGATAGAATTTTGGCAGCAATGGCTGATGGGATAGCAGGAGGACTGAGGGGGAGAAGGCATGGGATGAGTGAGTCAACTCAGTGTGGACAAATAGTCAACTCAACGCTGATCCTAATCCACACCATGGTTAATTATTATCATGTTGTGTGGGGACCCCCCCAGATAAACAACTGTCGAGTTCATTATTAACCCACTGTTGACTATCGTGTTGTCTGAACGCAGCCATTATCTCATTTATTTCCAACAATCTTGTAAGCTAGACCAGTATTGTTATTGTCCAGTTTGCAATATTGAGGCATACGGAGGCTGTCACTAATAATGTTGCAGTATTTATCTCATGCGTTTTAATCTTGCTGATACAAGATTGCTATATTATTCATTTTGGTATAGTATTTTTAATTGTTTGTTTCATGTTTTATTTCCATATATGCTATGACCTTTGGTCAAAACAAATACATTTGATGGTTAAATACTACAGGTGACGAGGCCCCAGATGTTAGTAAGCTCACTCAAGGTTGGCCAATAAATTCACAGGCCACACTTCAGCAGAGATCTGAAGCTGGGATCCCCTGGTACAAATCACAGCTCTTTCTCTTAAACCCTATGTACTCATGGTAACATTTGGAGTTTACACGTTGGGGCTGACCTGTGGAGGCCATTTTAAGGAATTGTGAGTAGTTTGTGTGAAGCAGTTCACTGCTTGGATTGGATACTTTTCACCCTGATGCAACAAATACCCAAGAAGAAAAGTCTCCACTGGTCTCTATAGCAAATTACTTGTTCGCCTTATAACAGCTGCCATCTTGTGGATCTTGTTTGGTCTCTCACAAGCAGTCCGACACCATCTATCTCTCCTCTCTCATGTCACACTATTGCCCCGCTCGTGCTCTTCGCTCCTCTGATGCCATGTTTCTCGCCTGCCCAAGGGCCTCTACTTCCCTTGCTCGGCTTCGTCCATTTTCTTCTGCTGCCCCTTACGCCTGGAACGCTCTTCCAGAACATTTGAGAACTACAAGTTCAACCGCAGCTTTTAAAGCTCAGCTAAAAACTTTTCTTTTTCCTAAAGCTTTTAAAACTTGATGTTGTGCGGACTTTATACTGCTAGTTTTACCCTACCCTGTGCCTGCTTACCCTACCCTGTGCCTGTTGGCATTCTCTTCCCCTCCTTATTGTTTTACTATGATTTTATTAGATTGTAAGCCTATGCGGCAGGGCCTTGCTATTTACTGTTTTACTCTGTACAGCACCATGTACACTGATGGTGCTATATAAATAAATAAATAATAATAATAATAATAATAATAATAATCTTGTCTTTGTAACAAGAACACCTTTTATTTAGCCTTCCTGTACTTTTGCTTTACAACAGTGGCCCAACTCGCATGTCACAGGCATTTCCTGAATTATTTAAACCAGGAATTGGTGGGGTGCACAGGAGGAAACAAATGCACCATTCGCCACTTCAGTATTCAGTAAGCAGGGCCACCCCGAGACATATTGCTGACTGGACAAGATGTCATCCTCTCCCCAGTCCACATACAGATGCTGACTGGACTGGCAGCTGAATCTTACTTCTGCTCTAACAATGGGGCTTTCTTCCTAGAAAATGTGCTCAGGACTGCCTTAACTGGAGGAAATTACTTTCTAAGGTGAAATCCTATGCATGTTTAGACTACTACTACTACTACTACTACTACTAAAACAGCTCCCATCTGGAGTGATGCTGGGACTTGTAGGGTTTTTTGGGGGCCAAATATTCAGAGAATTGTGCCCTAAGGATGCAATCCCAGGCATGTTTAGATAGAAAAAAGTCCTTACACTCCCAGCATGCTGGCTAGGGCATGCTGGGAACGGTAAGACTTTTTTTTTTTTGTCTAAACAGGCAAAGGATTGTGCCTTTAAGGTACCACACGGCTCTTTGTTGATTTGTTGCACTGCTTCCCCTCTAATAATTGTTACAAAATTTATTATCAGTGTAAGACTTTTATTAAGTCAGCAAAAGGTCACCAAAAATGTGCAAACTGTCGAGATCTCCAGATCGCTTCATTTGGCAAGTTGTGAGAAAAAGCAGCAGACTTCTTCACAGATATCGAAGTAAAAGCAGAGGGAGGCCATCTATGGCTGAGTTCCGAAGACACGCTAATCAACTGGGGTGTGTGTGTGTGTAATAGGAACAGACTGGGAAACAACCGTTGATTAGCGTATCGTCCGAACTCTGCCTATGTCTCCTACGGGCTGCAATCCTATCCACGCTTACCTGGGAGCAAGCCCCGTGCAACACAGTGAGACTTCCTTCCGAGCAAGCCTGCCTTAGGATGGGCCAAGGAGGGAGGGAAGGAAGTCGACGGGCCGGAGCCTTTTCGGGGGTCCAAATGCTGTCGCAGCAGCGAGGCTGGCTGGGTCTTCTTCCCAAGCCGGCCCAGGCTCTCCCGCTTGCTAGCGCGCGGCTGCGAGCAGCGATCGCCGCCCAGCACCGCTCGCGCCGCGGGCCTGCTGCGCCGGATTGGAGAGCAGCCGCCTCCCTCCAGCCGGGCCCAGCCAGTCCCGGCCCTTCCCTTGGCGTGCGAGTGCGCAGCTCCTCCCGCCCTTCTGTCGGAGGTGGCGGGGGCGGCGGCAGCAGCAGCTGCAGCAGCAGCAGCGCTCGCAGTGGGAGGAGGCTCCGCACGGTGCCAGCAGGGGCTCGAGCTGCGCGCAGCTCTTGCGGGGACCCAGAAGCATCCTTCCTCCGTCGTCCCTGCCTGCCTTCCTTCCTTCCCCCTCCGGCCAGCCGCGAGGAAAAGCGGGGTGGGTGGGGGGTCCGGGCTCAGCCGCTGCAGCTCGGCCTCCTCGATGTGGAGAGGAAGGCGGCGGCGGCGGCGGCGCAGGGGGGTTGCCTCTGCCTCTCCGCGACTCGCTGTCTGCGAGCTCCGCGCGGCTCTAATCTGCCCTCGCCAGCCAGCCCCGGCTGCCTGATCTCGGCTCCTGCGTCCTTTATCTGCTGCTCCTCCCGCCCCTTCTCCACCCCTCTCCACCTTCCTCCAACATCACCGCCCCCCCACCCCACCCCGGCTTAACCCCCTCCCCTCCCCTCCTCTCCCACCCCCGAGCTCAGGCTGCAAGGAAAAGTGGCTTCATGAACCCCAAGGATGTCCGGAAAGCACTACAAGGGCCCTGAAGTCAGTTGTTGCATCAAGTATTTCATCTTCGGCTTCAATGTCATCTTCTGGGTAAGGGGAAGAATTGTGATGGTTTTATTTATTGAGCCTAGGGATGGTCAGGGCATTTCTCTGTATGTGTGTGTGTTGAGTGTGCACGCGCGCGTGTGAATTCAGCCCTGCAGAAAATAAACACAGGGCACTTCAGCGTGCACGGGGCTGGCTGGCTACGATGAATAATGACCCCCCCCCCCCCTATTTTCTCTCTCGGGTGGCTTCGTGTGTTTTTGTGTGTTTTTACAGTGGGCTGCTCTCTGTAGTGGAGGTCTCAACAATTCTATCTTCGTTTTCATATCCGCCCTGGCCACCTTTTATTTTTATTTTTTTCAACTAATGGGTTGGTTTTCTCCACCATTCTCCGAATAGATGTTGTAAGCTGTGAAGCCCCTATTGTTGTGATGAAAAGCTGATAAGACTTCCATCGCTTGGAGAAAACGCAAAGCTCTCTCTCTCTCTCTCTCTCCTTGGAAGAGGAGCCATGCAGTTTGAGAGCAGGATTACACAATGACTGTAGGCATGAAGTGGGTTGGATGTGGTAGGCTGCTGTTAATGCAGCAGAAACAACAAGAGAAGAGGATTCTATACTTAGCCACTGCAAAACATTTTTTTTTAAATAAATAAATAAATTAAAAAGCATTCTAGGATATCTTGGGATTAGGATAAGCATTTGCTGATCTCGTTTTGACTCACCCCTCCCTGACCTTTTAAATTGTTTTGCTGTTGGTGCTATGGCAGTTGGAACTGTACCTTGGATTATTACATCACTATGCTGTTTGCATTGCTTTTTCCCTATGTGAGATGGCTTTGAATGTG
The DNA here is from genome assembly GCF_023053635.1 of Elgaria multicarinata webbii. NCBI lineage: Eukaryota > Metazoa > Chordata > Lepidosauria > Squamata > Anguidae > Elgaria > Elgaria multicarinata. Next base: position 25,200,330 of record NC_086180.1, on the reverse strand, counting down.
TATTGTCTTTTATTTTTACCATACACAAATACTGAGAACTTCTATTTCTGATTTATAGTGTGTGTGTGTGTGTGTGTGTGTGTGTACACACATGCTAAGATCTTACGTTTTTGATGTATTGTTCACTATCATGTGCCTTTGGGAATAGGGTAGCCTATTCCTATGAATATTTCAGAAATAGGGGTCTTGATGGGTGTATATGTGTGTGTGTACTGGAAACAATTGAATAAGTAGTCTGGTGTTCATCACACCATAGTTGAGTCAATAGGAGAGCTCTCCTGAACTAACCCTACTTCTGAGCAGCTCATTACATAAAGATAATTGATTCTCTGTTAATGGTGAGTGGTGTGTACATGCACGGTGGATCTGTGCTGCTGAGAGGCTATGAACGCAGGCTATCTAGTCTCCAACCCTGTTTTGGGGAAAATGCGTTTAAAGCCATTGTGATCTGTTGTTCCATATGGAAAGGAAGGAAGTGTCACCCATCCTCCTCCTCCTCTTGTTGCTAGGATAGGGGCTTTGATTATTTCTGGCACTCTGGTCAGAAGTTAATGGAGAGGCAGCCAAAAGCCTAGAACAGGAGCAAGGTGTTAATGTTGCTGTGAAACTTGCCAATCGAAGAGAATGCTTTGTGCATAGGACAAATTGGGCTGTAGTCCATCACAGCTTTCGCCATGATAAATGTGTAACTCTTAGATGTCACAAGAGTCTGGCTTGTATCTGGTTGCTAATGTGCTCATCCTAGAAAGTAGAGGCAAAGGCCGGTGTAATTAAATGATTTCAGTGTGAGTCCTTGCTGGAAAACTGAAAATCAGGTGTGTGTGTGAGAGAGAGAGAGCGAGAGAGAGAGAGACCTCAGGTGTAGCACAAACAGCTCTTGTGAAAATCATAGTGGGTTTATCAAAGTGCCCGGTTTTAATTTTTGTGAACCGCCCAGAGAGCTCTGGCCATTGGGCGGTATAGAAATGTAATAAATAAATAAATATCTAAAATCTCCTACCTACATCACCTTTGAAGAACAGCATTGGCTTTACATTACATTAAATAAATTAATGCTGTATTTCGGACAGCAGGGATAAGAGGGAAATATCCAAATACGTTATAGATTGAAAACTGGCTTTATTTTTTAGAAAACAGTCTGATATATTTTGAGATTCACAGTTCCCCCTCTGCACCAAGAGTTCTTTGTCCTTCCCCCTTTTCCAGAGGGGAATAAAATAAATAAAATCTAGTTTTCTACCACTACTTTAGGATATGTGCCCCCCTCCACAATTCTGCTAAGAATCGTCCAATGTTTCGCTCCCTCCCTATTCCTAATGCCATTTTTGCATTCTGTTCGAACCATTACAAATCTGGTGTAGTGTTTTGCAGCAGCTGTCCATAGTTTTAGAAAGTGTGTGTGTGGGGAGGGGGGGGCAATGCAGTGAAATAAATACAGATGTTCTCCAGCTGGCAAAGAGGAAGCATTGTAGAATGCAGATGTGGTTTTCTTGGGTGGAACATCCTACAGGTTCAATACCGTATCCTTATGAGACTTAATGCAGAATGTGATTTGACGTGACAACAACAAAAGTTTTAGGCTGCCATTTCAGTGTTGACCTCTTGGCAGAACTTTGGTAGTTCTTTGGCTATAATTGTGTGTGTGTGTGTGTGTGTTTGCGTTTTCATCCCAAGGGAAGCTGTGCATTTAGTAGCGCTCAAGTCAGTTCTGGGAAAATACTGTGATGCTTGAATTTCCAATCCAATTATTCCTAGAAGTATAGTTGTTAGATTCTAAGCACCCCTCCTTACTGAGAGGTTAGAGATGTGTTAATGGCTGTTGGAATGATTTGCTGTGATAAACTAAATGCAGCTGGAATTAATGGAGTGCTGTTGGTATTATATCCAGACTTAAGGTAGGCATTTTGAAATACTGAGTTCAACTTTGGGTATCACTTGCCTGCCTTCTCTTCATTTTAGCTTTAGATCTGTAGTGCGCTTTCAGACTGAATGTATTGTGGATGGAGCATCTCTCACTCATTGGCAGGAGAGACTTCCTACTGTCCATATTCTTAATACTTAGCCGTTATGGTCAATGAGCATGGGCTGAAAATGGCATCCAGCAGTAACTGCCTACTCTACTGTGATGTTACTTAGAATGGAGGTTCACTTTCCCATTGGTTTAGCTGCTGTGATGTCACAGAAGCAGAACAGCTTAAAGTTAGATAGCTGAGTGCATTGTAGACTTTTAGAATTGAAGTTCTAGCATTAATGAACAGCTTCTGTTAAACTGAGTAAGTATTGCCTGTTCAGTATGGGCTTTCTTAGATGCATTTGGTTTCTATAAATTGGCTGACTGTGTGTGTGTGTGTGTGTGTGTGTGTGTGTGTGAGAGAGAGAGAGAGAGAGAGAGAGACAGAGACAGAGACAGAGACAGAGACTAGGTGGAAAAATGTGCTTAAAATGTGAAGTAACTTCTGAGATTTTAGGCTTATATCTGCTTCTTGTTCAACGAATATTCAGCATGTACAATTGAATGGAATGGTTTGACATGTAGCTTGAGGGCTTGTTCATGCATTAGGGCATTTCTTTTGGTCAGCACTATCATATGAGTTGGTAATTCATGGATTTGATTCTGCAACTTCTATGATGTTACATGTACATCATCATGAACATTAGCATGGTTGAGACTGTGAGCTACCTGTTGCATTGTTTTTGAAAATACCAATCCTAGAAGGCTTTTGTATCTGTAAAAGCAGAGCCACATTTGATCTATAGCCGTGTATCTGGTTTCCACTAGTTCATCTCTGCCTGGCAAGCCACCGTACCATCCGAGTTTTATCACACAAGCCAGGGACCTGATCTGTCTGATCCAATGATTCACTGTCTTCTTCCAAGGTATTCTAGGATGAAGGTTCATAAGTACATTAAGTCAAACTCCGTGTTTTAATTTTTGCTGGGCATGTACTGGGATTATTTTTGTGAGAGTAACCATATGGGTTGTTTAAATTGTCTTCTGATTTACGGGGAGACTGGCAGAAAGTGAGCTAAATCTGGTCACGTAAGTTCTCTAAGGGCTCATCTACACCAAGCAGGGTATTCCACTATGAAAGCGATATGAAAGTGGTATATAAAAGGCAGGAGCCACACTACTGCTTTATAGCGGTATTGAAGTGCACTGACAACTGTTGGGGCCCATTGAGACATACCATATACCGCTTTCATACTACTATATGCTGCTTTGTGTGGCTCCTGCCTTTTATATACTGCTTTCATAGTGGAATATCCTGCTTGGTGTAGATGAGCCTTTAGTGTTGCTCTCTGTTGGATGATAGCAAACTTGACTGCAGATCATCAATAGCATCTTGTGGGAAAGTAGAATCTTTCCACAATGCAGCTTCTGTTTGGAAATGGGAAACTGAGGCCTGGGGGAAATAAAAATTGCTGCACTTCTAAATTAGCCTAGAACTCATCTTTTTTTAGAAGGACCCTCATTTATTCCAGAATTGTCTGCAGCTGAGAGAGAGAGAGAGAGAGAGAGTGCACTGTGTGTATGTGTGTGGTAAGATTCCAGAAAAGTGCTAGAAAAGTTACTCGTCCTTATTGCTTTCAAGATATGCTTCAGCAGGGTGTTTACAGACTTGCTTGTGAACAAGAGTGGGGGTTCTTATACTACAGAATTACATGTCTGTGAAGTGAATCTATATGGCTTCTTACAGTCCCCTTTGACTCCCCCCCCTTTACTAGAGCCTGGCATGTATACCTGATCAAATGTTGGTTTAGTGCTTTAAATATTTAAAAATACTGTCTTTGAAACCTGTTTGGAGAACGGGGAAAGTTGGGTGGATTTGCAATTGATACAAAAGCTAGCTGATCAGGGCTATGCACAGATCTGCTCCTAAAATGGGGAAAGTAGCTTTGTGAACTGCCAGTGCTGTACAACTCTGGCTTCTGCTAAAACAAACAAAAAATGAATAAAATAGAAGTACATATTCTCTCTGAGCTTGATCCAGGTGAGAAAGCTGCAAGTTGTCTACATGGCTCACTGCTGAAACCATGCACAAATGTATGCCACCAAAGATGTTTACATGTTAGTAGTGGGGCTTCAGACTTCATGCTTCTCTTGCTGGCAAAACTCAAATTAATCATGTAACACAGCAGGTAGCTGGCCACAGGGGGTGGGAGAATTGAACTATGCATTTCCTGTTGATCAGTTAGTGATAGACTTGGCTCCCTTGAAATATCTGTAAGTAAAATAGATGTGGAACAGTTATTTAATTCAATTAGAGAAGCTAAAGCAGAAATTCTATATGATAATACACTTGTCAGTTTCCATCTATAGAAGACTCTGTGTGTGTGTGAGTGAGTGAGTGAGAGAGAGAGAGAGAGAGTGTATGATTGGGAAATCTTGAAAACAGTTAAAGTAACCAATGAATTAGGAATAAGAGTAGGACAGCTCAAAGAACCACTTTTATGACAAGTAGCATTTAAAATATATATAACGTGTGTATAATGGCAATATAGACTGTTTTCTCCCTGTAATAGCTTAGGGAAGTATGACAATCATAGCTTTTTATGTTCTGACTTGGTATCTGTTTATTATTATTGTGGGTATTTGCTAACATGGTGGCGGTAAAACTTCAAAACAATGCAATAGCAAAAACTTCCACATTATGCAAAACATTACGTGAGTAGCAGAATGCATGTTTTGTGCAAATCACAGTGTTGCACTTTTCTTGGTGTAAAACGTGAATTGGGAGCAGGGAAGAATTTTATTCTTTAGTGTGGATGGCACACAGTCCTATACCATCATTCTAAGCGTAGTGAAAGGCCCAACCTGTCACCTTGTGACTGTTCTGGAGTGTAATTGGTCGTGGCAGCTGTGTCATTCTGTAGCCTGATGCACATGTTAACTTTTTAGCCCTTCGGTGCTGTATCAAGTGGCAACTGATGTATTTATCTCTAGGTAGTAAACTGCAAGCTGGACTCAAACAGTGACTGGAGGCAATTCATTAGTAGTCAATGGGAATCTATGCTAACGGCAGCTTACTTGGCAGCTTCCCCAGTTTGAGACTTATGTACCCTGGATTAAGAGCTAGGGAAGGGCAATGGCTGGAATCTGGAGATTTCGATGTGCACGTGTCATCTGAACAGGCCCTCAGGTTTTAACCAGGAATTATCATTACATGAGCCCCCTTGCTAACCATGGTTACCGTTAACCAGAGCTCCATTTTTAAAACCCCAGTTTGAAGAGGGCTTGCAGTTCCGAATTAAGAAAAACATGGTCAGCCTTAACTATGGTTAGCGTTGGTGCCTATACAACCTTAAACTGTGGTTAAAACTGATGAAAGGGAGGGGCAGGAATTCACCTGGGAGAAGAAAGGAGTGGACATTCCCAAGGTTGGCTCCCAGTTTATAAACCATGGTTTGTATGTGACCAGTAATAAATATCTGCACCAGATCAGAGGACAAGCAAAAGGTTCTGTTTGCAAAAATAGTACCATGAATTGTGAAACATTGGTAAGGAATGTTAACGAGAAATCATTCAGGCACAAAATAAGAGATTTAAGCCACTCAAGGAATGGCTAGTGGGTTTGATGTAACAGACTGACTCCAAATGATTGTCTGCAAGATGGCCGTTACTCTTTTGCAGTATAAGACAGCATCGAAGGAAAACTATGTAGCTTGCTGTCGGTGAAAGGATGCATAATCAAATTATTTAAAAGCCAATTATTTGCCACTTTAGGCCTGATCCTTCAAATAGATTGCCACTGTCCATTCTTACACCTGCCTCTCTCTAATCCAGTTGTTTTTAAATGGGATTTCCCTGAAAGTTTGCATAAACATGTATGAGAAGGATGTTAAGAACAGGTTCTCGTTGATGTATATCTAACTAAATTGAGTTGGCACTGAGGTTATAAAGTCTTTGAACCCAGAAAGAGCAGCTGGTGCATAAATAAATTAGCCAGCCTAAGCTACCCTCTTTTTAAAAATAATAATAATAATACTCCATTAGCTAGTTCTGTTTTTTGGCTTGGTTTAAACATCTTTTTTTCCCCTTGTAGTGTAGCATTTATTTTCCCAAGTGAAATATATACGAATGCATGCTTTTCAGACTTTTGGACCAGAACATGGATTTGCTTTAGACCCTAATGTGCTTCATACCGTTCTTGAAAATAATTCAGATGGTTCTTCGATCTGCACTGCTTCCCCAGGCTTTATTTCTCTCTTCTGCTCTGCCCCATGTCTGCATTGGTTAAATGTAATCCTTTTAAAACAGGGGTAGGGAACATTATTGGATTGCAATTCCCACCAACCCCAGCCAGCAGTGGTCAGGGATGATAGAAGTTGCAGTCCAATATCATCTGTAGGACCACGCATTCCCCATCCTTCTTCGAAGGCAAATGGAAAACTGAGTGAAACAAAATTATGTCATTTCTTATAGGCGGAGTATGTTTCATAATGGCCCCATTCAGAAGACACCTTAAACTATGGCTTTAACCATGGTGGTTAAGCCAGAAAGCCAGGCTGTGTTCAGAAAATACCTTAAACCACGGCTTTAAACACGGTGAATAAAGCAAAAAGCCTTATTCACCATGGTTAAAGCCATGGTTAAGGTGTCTTCTGAATGGGTCCATTGCCACGCCTGGCTTGTAAGCATCCTGGGCTTCTCGGTTAGCGCATTCGAGTGAACAAGCAGGCAGCTTTCTGCTCATCAGCTACCAAAGGCCAGCTTCAAGTTCTGTTTTCTACTTTCACTTGATGACTTTCTCCAGCACTTGCTCTGTGTGAATATATCGGTATCGCCGTCACCGTAGCACTTGGTGATCTTGCAAGCCAGAACCTATAAAAAGACATCTGTGGTAGTGACTGCTTTGATGAGCCAGAATTGATCATGTAGAGCATCTTCAAAGGGAGCCTTTCAGGGTACTGATGCAGGGATAGCTGGACCAGTCGCTGGGTCTTGCACACACATGGGCCATTTTGCCTTCTCTACTTGGCGTTAAGCTCTATGAACTCTTCTCACCAGGGGCTGCAAATTACCGCTTTTCAGGCCATATGCTACCCAGGCCAGAAAATAAATTTGGGTTGTGTTCACACTTAGTACGCATAGTATTTTGCAGCCCTAGAAATATGTTGGATTACAATTTCCATTACCCAAGCCAGCAATGACTGTGCTGCCTGGGGATGATAGAAGGTGTAGCCCGACACATGTGGAGATGGCCAGTTTGAGGAAGGCTGGCTTAGCGTACACATACACACATGTAACATTATGAACAAATCGAATCAAAATGGTTGGGTCATTTTAAAATCGGGCTTACAGAAGAAGCTCAACAGCTTTCTTCCTGGCTGAAGATGATTAGCTCTTAAGTAAGCGTGGAATAAGATGTGAAAAGGCTTCGAAAATGCTGTGGCCATTATTTGCAATCTGCTTAAATAGCTGAAGAGTGAATGCGGAGGAGCAGGAAGCATTGCTGAAAAGCGTCATCTGCTAAGAGGCCCATGGAAGATGGGTTTATTTTTCTGTCCTTTGGAATACATGAAATGGATGTCACTTTATTTACTCAGAGTAAATTACTTTATTTACTCTGTACAGCACCATGTACATTGATGGCGCTATATAAATAAATAAATAATAATAATACTCTCTTGCTAAAGGTGGTGAAGATAGCTCATCTTGGTGAGCTGATGCCCTGTCTCCATATAATGCTTCTGATGATGGGTGAAATCTAAGAGAATAAAATATAGGCGAGGTGATGTTTATATATATATATATATCCTGTGGATTCTGTTCAGGGTGGGAAGGCTTCCCAGTTCAGCTAGGAATTTGCAGGTAGCCTTGGTAAATCTCCTTTCAGCCTCCATTTGCTATCTGTAAAATGGGGGCGATAGTGACTTGCTTCACAGGGGGTAGGCAGTAAGAATGAAACAAAACCAGGATTGTGAAAGGGTTTGTATGTTAAGTAGCCTATACATGATACCAATGGAATGCAGCAGTAGATAATGGCTTACTTGTTTTGATTTGGCTATCGCTGGAAGAGGAGAATGTTCGCATTCTAACCGCCAGCCCTTTCCAGCATTTTAGTACCTCTGCGTCCTGTCTGTATCAGGCACTCTTATAAGCTCTGGCCCATAGCATAATGCCTTCTCTGACACTGTCTCTAAATCATCATTAGGGGGACTAGACCTAAAGCAACCAAGAGGTTTGTTGTTTACTTGTTAATAGCTCCCTAAACGATATGCCACTGGTCCTCGCACATCTGTTTGTTTTTAAAAATTATTACCGCATTTTTTAGGGACTATGTCCTCGCAAGCGCCTTCCAGCAATAGATTAAGACAATTAAAATAAAATTGGAAACTCCAAATGAACAGTAAACACTAGATAAAAACCAACAGCCTTAAACCAGCATGAGAGAGACCAAAGCATACGAACCAAAGAAGAGCCCTGCTGGATCAGACCAAGCAACTATCTAAGTCGAGCATTCTGTTCACACTGTGACCCACCAGCTGCCCATGGGAAACCCACAAGCAGGACATGAATGCAACAGCACCTTCCCACCCATGCTCCCCAGCGACTGGCGTGCATTGGCATACAGCCTCTGATACAGGAGCTGGCACATAAGCATCAGGACTAGTAGCCATTGATAGCCTTCTCCTCCAGGAATTTATCCAACACCCTTTAAAGCCATCCAGATTGCTGACCATCACTACATGTTGTGGTAGCAAATTCCATAGTTCAACTACGCTCTGTGTAAGAGGCTTACTCCAGACTACGTCTTGGGGGTTGAGTTGACACAGGAGGAGGGGCATGTCATCAGGCTTTGCAGTAGCCTTCTGGTTCCAGTGACTGCATAGGAGCTGTAAGGCAAAGGTGTTGAACCTTAGGCCCGCGGGCCAAATCTCGCCCTGTGTGGTTTTCCAAATGGCCGTGCCTTTCTCCCCTGACTGTTGATTGGTGGTTTCCCAGCTTTTGCATGTCCCCACCCCCATGCTAATTCTAAAGGGTTCAAATGCGTCTCCGTTGATTTCGTTACTGGCAGTAAGAGCTTTAAGCTGGAATATGCTGGCATTTATTGAATTTTGGACTTGCCCCTTTTGCCTTTGGCCCTGCCTACCACTGAAATGTGGTCCCCAAGAACTTCTCTGACATTGAATTCAGTCCTCGGGCTGAAAGAGGTTTGATGCTTGAAAGGTGGTCTCACAGAGGAGGGCCAGGATCTCTTCTCTATCCTCCCAGAGTGCAGGACATGGAATAATGGGCTCAAGTTACAGGAAGCTAGATTCCAGCTGGACATCAGGAAAAACTTCCTGACTGTTAGAGCAGTCCGACAATGGAACCAATTCCCTAGGATGGTCATGGGCTCTCCCACGCTGGAGGCATCCAAGGTGCAGCTGGAAAGCCATCTGTCAGGGATGCTCTGGGTGGGTTTTTGCCTTGAGCAGGGGGTTGGACTTGATCGCCTTATAGGCCCCTTCCAGCTCAAGTATTCTATGATTCTATGACATCCTTGCTGTACACTAATGCCTACAATCCACTGCTCTTTGTTGCAGCTGAGCTGCAACGTGATTGTGGCAAATGTAGGCAGGGGTGGACAGACCTCAGGCTTATGGGATGTACTTTTTTTGTAAGATCCTGGCAAGATCTACCAACAACCAGAGCCAGGTGAAAAACAATGGCTCAGGCAGCCTGACATACACTAAGAATTAAGGAACAGGGTCACCTGTCTGAGCAGGTGCTCAATCCAGAAATTTGTGATCAGTACCAGAAGGAAGCTTGCAGGTTCATTCACACAAAAATCCACTCCTGGTTTCCACCAACCCTTCCTTTTCAGCAATCTAATTTAGAGTGCAACCCTATGCCCCATGGACAGAGTCTGGGGTGGGTGGGCATATGATAGTTTGGATTTCTGGATCCGAGGTCGGAGACAGCGTTCGGACCTTGGATTCAGGAATTCAAGCTCCTCTCCCTCTTGCAGCTGACGCAGAGTGAACTGCACTGGCTGCCTCTCCAAGGTTGGAAAGGCAACCTCAGAGGAAGGGAAAGGGGGCGTGCTAATGGACAGGGAAGGGAGGGGAGGGGACCGCTCATGCCGTATCCCCAGGCTTCCCCAGCCTCCTTTGCGCCCTCTCCCCAATGCCTCAGCTAGATGGGCGAAAACGCCTGTCTAGTGAAAATACGAGGGAAGAGTGTGGGGGTGGGGGAGAAGAATGCTGCCTCTGTACCTTCTGCTTTGGATGAGTTCAGAGGCTTACAGCCATCTCTATATGACTGCACCCTTAGTTGGTATTGTTAAACCATCGGGAGTCTGAAATTCTTGCTGATCTACTAGAGAGCACCCAGACATCTACCAGCCAGTCCCAGTCTACATTCTGCTCACCCTTGATGTAGGCCTCCACTTGCTCCGATCATGTACAGTTTGTGTGATAGGGCAAGTTTTGGGGTCTGTGCGCTGTAGGATGCCTGGCTTGCAGAGGGAGGGTTGGAAAATATTTTTCTGTGCTGTGGTCTCTGGCATAGCCCTGTCTGTGCCCTGTCTGTGCCAGGGAAGGCTTTGTGCATGCAGTGCTCCCAGGGTGTAGATGTAGTCCGTGGAAGCATTGCATATTCCTGGCTCAGTGGGCAGGGTCTGAATACATTTAGTTTGCAATCCACAACTCGCTTGGACTGCTGTATTGTGCTGTCTAAGGCTACAGTCTATAACAGATATTGGTAAATTGAATATAATGGGAGCATTTATATCAATACCATCTGATTAGATGTGGCATAAAGGCTTGGAGTAAGCAGTGAGGTTTCTATTTCTGGGTCTGTGCTTATTTAATTTAAAAAAGAAATCCAGTTGAGTGCACTATCTAGTAGATACTGTCAATGCAGAAAGTGCTCTACAGCATTTAGCAAGAATATGCATGCTTGAGGTCTCTTAGCCCTGAGCAGGCACAGATGTTGCAGAATCATAGAGAGATATCTGAAGTCAAGCCAGCCCTTAAACAGAGTCCTTATATACCCATTTCATAAAGGATCACAGAAACTAACGCTGTAATCCTGCGTACACTTACACAGTGAGCATAGTGGGCTTAATTCTGAGTAACCTTGTGTAGGATTACACTGCATGTAGCATTAACTCTGTTTATTTAGAATGGTTGATTCTTCTTGGAAGCTTCTGAGATATTGGTGGGATGACACTGTCACCTGAAACGTAACTGGATGCAAATAGACATTCTTAAAACAGACGTTCCTTCTTCTCTTCTCCTCCTCTGTTGCCCAGATCCACCAGTTACAAAAAAGCTACTTAGTTCAGCAAAATTACTGAAATGCATGATATTTGAAAGCATATCTACATGGTGATGGATACATTAAGTTTGAAACATTGCCTTGCATACAACCAAACCATTTATCCTGTATTTATTCTTACTTGTGATGGTAGGAGAGCATAGATAAGAGCTCTGAGCTAACGAGGTAGTAATCGTATTAAACCTTGACCTAGTTCTACATTAAGCCATAGTTCATGTAGTCTTAGTAGCTCTCTCTTGTCCAAAAAGGTCTCTCTTGATCAAGCACAACATTTAGGGTACGTTTCGGAGATTTTATCCATGGTGTGACAATTTGGGCATTTATTATTTATTTATTTTGTAGATTTATATCCTGTCTTTTTCCCCCCTCCATAAGGGTCCCAAGGCAACACATAATCCTCCTCGTCCTCTCCATTTTATCCTCACAACAACAACCCTGTGAGGTAGGTTGGGTTGAGAGTCTGTGACTGGCCCAAAGTCACCCAATGAGCCTCATGGCTGAGTGGGCACTAGAACCCAGATTTCCTGACTCCCAATCCAACACTCTAACCACTACACCGCACTGGATCTCACACTACATATTTACTTACTGAGATACACTGTCAGACATCCATGTGTCACAGTAATAGAGAGAGTGCTGGCATTGGGTGACCTGGGCTGAAATCCCATGTTGGTCATGGACTCACTAGGTGGCCTTAGTTAATTAGCCTCAGTTTCCACATCTGTGGTATGAGATTGAGTCATCTGCCACCTAGGGCTATGAGGCTGCAGGTACTGTGCAAGTGCAATAAAAGGGTCCAAGGATCCCTTTTCTGACTCTACCAGAAGCACTTGTTGATGCCAGGAGCAAACTTTCTTGGGGTTGCTTCCAAGGCCTCCTTAGAATAGACCCATTGAAATAAATGAGACTTAAGTTAAACTAACATTGGATCTGACCTTTGGTTGTCAGCTGCACACGTTTCTCCTTGGTATGGAACTTTATTGAGTGCAAAGCTTACAAAATCTTACTTTTGTGACTTTAATCACGGCAATGTGTTACTACGTTGGAAGGTGAAGCAATCACTTTAATCTCTGCAATGAATAAACTGAGATTTCCAAATACAGACATAGGGAGCTGCCTTATACTGAATCAGATCATTGGCCTATCTAACCCAGTATTGTTGACACTGACTGGCAGCGGCTCTCCAGGGTTTCAGGCAGGATTCCTTTCCTCACTCCGCCCAGAGATACCAGGGATTGAACCCGTGACCTTCTGCATGCAAAGCATGTGCTCTACCACTGAGCTACAGCCCCTCCCTGACATCCTTGGCAAGCAATCAAGTTCTTTAAAGTGTGCAGCTTTGGGTGGATCTCAGTAACCAAATGGCCACTTTGAACTGGATTTGTGTGACAGCAGTTTGATATGCTTCTTTCAGCTGCCTCCTTAAACCCCACCTTTACTGCGAAGACTTTGGCACAACCTCCTAGTTCCTAATCCCTATTGCAGCCTTCCCCAACCTGATGCCCTCCAGATGCCCTCCTGACTTGAGCAGGGGGTTGGACTCGATGGCCTCCAACTCTTCTATGTTTTGGACGACAACTGCCAGCATTCTTGACGATTGTCCATGCTGGCTGGGCTGATGGGAATTGAAGTCCCAAACTTCTGGAGGGCACCAGGTTAGGGATGACTGTACTACTGTAACCTAGGGTGACCATATGAAAAGGAGGACAGGGCTCCTGTAACAGTTGTATAGAAAAAGGAATTTCAGAAGGTGTCATTTGTATGCCTGCAGCACCTGGTGAAATTCCCTCTTCATCACAACAGTTAAAGCTGCAGGAGCCCTGCCCTCTTGACCAGATACCAAAGAAGGCAGGGCTTATGCAACTTTAACTGCTGTGATGAAGAAGGAATTTCACCAGGTGCTGCATGCATACAGACGACACCTTCTGAAATCCATTGTTCTGTACAACTGTTAAAGATACAGGAGCCCTGATCTCCTTTTCATATGGTCACCCTAGAGTCAAAAGTCACTCACTGGTCTTTGAATGCTGACACTGCACATATGCAAACCACATGTTAGCATGTGCATCCAGTATTTACATCTTCGGCAATCTGAAGATTGACATGCAAGCGATGTGATGCGCATGGTACATTACTCCAAATAAAACAATTGACAGCTAATAACACATCCAGTTTATAATTTTTTTATAGATTTAAAAAAAATTAAATTCTAAAAAAATTCTAACAATTTTTTTAAAATTATAGCTTTAATTTTTTTAGACATATACGTATATAAACAATTTTAAAATGTGAAACATTTTGATATAAAACACCAACATCAGTCACAAACAAGAGTATGCTACAGGACCACGTATAAGCTGAGCCAGAACAAATCACGAAGAGGCCAAACCTCAGTGAGGGAATTAGTGGTCAATTGTTTTGTTTGGAGTACTGTACCATGTGCATTGCATCGCCTGCATATCAGTCTTCAGATTGCTCAGGCACATCTTGCTGTCAGATAGTGATTGGCCAAAGATCATTCCATGAACTTCATGGCTGGATGACGATTCCAGGTCTTCCCAACCTTATGTCAGATCCTAACCACTACACCATGCTGGCTCTGGGACAGGTTAATGTGAAGAGGTGTTGGGGAGAAACCATGCATGTTGAGCAGATGCATCCAAGAAAATTCTTTTATCTAAGCCCACTTGTTGGTCTACTTTTCATGGATTTGGGCAAGGCCCTCATTCATGCACAATGTTTCTTGTTGTCTTGTTTGTTTGTTTTAATGATATGTAAAGAAGGGCTACGAGGAAGTACATTAGCACTGATGACAACATTTTTTCTGGCATTTGTCTTTGGAATGGATTCAGCTTTCAGTTTAGGCTTCTGAGGGTGGGGGGGAATTCTACTAGATTGGCTATTCAGACAGAGAACCAGTGCCCTTGGGCTATCTTGTGTATGATCATCTGGCATCTGCGCTACAGCTTTCTCAAGGGAGCACTTGCCTCTAAGGAGTTTCTGCTACAAGAGGGAGAAAAATCCTGTCTTTGGCTCCTAAGGGTTGATGTATTGATGATAATGCACATTGCACATTGCGGTCTTTGCTTTGGGGGTGGGGTAGGCCAAGAAAGAGAAACCTAGTGCCTATGGTATAAAAAAAGCTGTATATGCATTCAAACGGCATGTTGACTGTCTTTTAGAGCCATATTTCTAGATAAAATTGTTGCCTCTTTGCTAGACGGCCAGACTGATATGTTCGCAAGGGCTACATTTGGACAACGCAATAGTCAGTGGTGGGTTAATAGTCAGCTCCACGGTTGATTATCAAGGGAATGCTCCCCACATGACATTATGTGATTATAATCAACTGTGGTGTGGATTAAGGCCAGCGTCGAGTTGGCTATTAGTCAACAGTGTGTTTGAGTGACACATCCCCTGCCCTCTCTCCCTCCCCCAGTCCTTCCATTGGTATCCCATCAGCCACTGCGAGTTCTGCCAGCTGGACTAGAGCGGCAGCTGCACTTTGGTCGCTCTTGCCAGGGGACTCTGTAGTCGCTGGAAATAACTGTGTGCGACGAAATAGCCAACGGTGCCCGACACATGACACAATAATCAACGGTTGTTCAAATAATCAACTTTTCATAGTGTTGGTTAATTGCGTTGGTTATTTTGGCCGCATAAGTAAGTGTGGTGTGAAAAAGTACAGACAGTTGACACAATAACCAATCGCTGACTAGCCAACCCACCATTGACTATTTAACCCACTGTTGGTAATTGTGTCGTCCGAACCCAGTCAAAGTCTTCAGCAGTTGAGCAGGAACCCTGCCTCAATTCAATCCTACCACCTTATTTCAATTGGCTCTTGTTAGGCTTGCAAATACTGCATAGTAGGCTGCTTAATGCTGCATAAGCAGAGGAAACCATAATTGGGAAACGGAGAGTGATTTAGGGCACAATTCTAAGCATGTTTAGACAGAAAAAAGTCCTGCAAGTCTCTCTTCCCGCCCCATTCCCCAGTGCCAGTTATTCACAATGGGAGGAAAGCTCTCATAGAAGATGGGAGGACCGTAGTGGGGGCGAAGGGTTAAAGCCCCCTCCCCGCAGCACAGTCCTGATTTGGCTCCCCCGCCCCACCAGCTGCAGCTGCTTCTAAAAAAAATCAGGAACAACAGGGCAAACTTTGTTGCAAATGTCACGTCTAGTTTGGTCTTAGCTTGCACAGTATTCTAGTTCTTTCTTTGCTTTCAAGTGAGACCGAATGTTTAAATTGCCCTTCTTGTCACCCCCTGAAGTTCATAGGATTAATGCACAATTTGTAGCTTTTACAAAACCTTGTTTCATAATTCCCTGAAGCAAAGGCTACAAAATATAGGTAGATGTTGGCGAGCGGATGGGTGGGCGCAACGCAAGTTATAGGCTCTTTTAGGAAATCATCAAATCAGCGAAGCACAAAACCTGTGATCAGGATCTAAACAAAACAAATGCTACTTGAAAAGTTCAAAGAACTCTGTGTTTTTGTCCCATTGTCTGAGACATGACTGAAGTACGTTCTTTGAATGGGCGCCTATTATTTTCAGAATCAAATATTGGCAGGCTTGTTTTTCTAAATTCCACCTTGCTATGTACACCAAGTTAAAAAACAACAACCCAAAGAACATCAGAGCTGCAAAATAATAATAATAAAAAACAAGCCTAGTGATATGATTTTTCCTAGGGTGGTAAAATGAATACAGGTGTTTAAAATGCCACTTCCCATACCCGTATCCTCATTGCAACTTGTGTTGCAAGCAACAACTGCCCCCCAACTAATTCAATAGAGCAATCCTGTGGTGTGTGTGTGTGTGTGTGTTTGTATGTACGTAATCTGTGGCAGAGCATGCCACGTTCAAAGTTGTGGGAGGGAAATTACTATACCTGTCCCAGCGCTGATATTGTGTTGGGTCCTGTACAGAAGGATAAGGGGGCTTGGGATCCTTAGCTACCCTGACACACACACACACACACACACACACACACACACACACACACACACCATGCCTCATTTTGGGTCCCCCCAAAATCCGTGTCTGTGAAACTTTCTGCAGGTCTGTTGGGTGTTTGTGTGTGTTTCGGTGTCATAAGAGATTCCGCTGGTGAGCCCATCTCTCAGTGGAGCAGTATTTGCACCACTTCCTATGTCACTCACCCCTCTAAATGCTGGCTGCAGAATTGTACCCTGAATTACTTACACTTTTTGCTCTTAACACAATAGGTAGTTCTGCACTGTTCTGCTTCTCCTGGAGTGGTTGGGATCAATTTTGTCCATAGTATGTAGACAGCAGTGCCTGGATACAGAAGGGCCATATGTCTAGCAGATGAAATTGCCTTGCAAGCAAGGGTATGCCACCAATTAGGGAAGAGAACCATGACTGCCAGGTGGCTAAGCAGACGTGGCCTTCAATATTACTTATCATTTTCAACATGATCTTTCTTCTTGAAGTACCTTCAATCTTACATATAAAAAGTATATGTTACAATAGAAAGGTCTGTGGTTTGAGCAGAACTAGTCAAGTAGTAGCCTCAAAATGGACAGATGGTTGCTTAAGGTCTAAAAACCAGTATTATGTAGATCTGAGGTGACTAATTAGCTGAACCTGGCCTGCAAAGCAACTTTATCTGAAAGCATTGCCACTCCTATGGGTGTGGCAAAGCTAGCAGAATGAAATTGGTGTAAACCAAAGCGCTCTTCTTTTTTATTGAGATGGGCAAGGCAGATAATAAATGTCTTGGGGTGTTCAACATAGTAAAATATTTCTACCAGGAAAGCATTTAGGTGTGTGTGAATTGGGATGCAACACATGGGTAAGAATCTTTGTTTCTGAAACGTTGATCTGGCTTCTCTGTGCTAAGAAAAAACCGTGTCAAGTATTCCCTCCTAGGTGATGGTGTATCACATATCAAGAATTTTATTCAGGAAGTATAACATGTTACTCCTCATGGGATTTTAGGTATAAATTTATGAAGATGACTTGTTTCCTGAATCGCTCATCTGTACCATACCCAGCGCAAGAGATGCATTCAAAACAATGGACCAATTGTATTGGCCAGATCATATGCAGGATAGCACCAAGGGCACTGTTGAATAGCAAATCCAGCAGAGTATTTTCTTCCCTGTGTCATTGGTACCAAATGTACTTCTTCCTAGGCCTTGTTTACATATCGTTAGGATTACAAATAAAAGACAGTGGGACTGTTCGAAGAACACCTTAAGCCATAGTTAGGCTGCTAAGCCTTTTGCAGTAAATGGTTAGTGAGCATGTTTAAACTGTGGTTATGTAGCCACCATGGTTAGGAACACAACATGCTAAGGCCATAATTGCTCAAAATAATTAACCACCGTGGCTTAGTGTTTCTTCTGAACAGAGTCAATATGCAGTTAATGTGAATTTCTCCCAGGTCAACTTAGCTGGTGTTTTGTTCTGGTCCCATCCATATACTTTGAGTCTTGTAATTCTGTGGCAGGCCAGGCATCAGAAGGTTCTCTCTACCTGTTCTACCTCTCCCCATAGTCATAGTCATCTTGGGGGCTTCCCTATAAGATATTTAAATATCAGTTTTGGGAAATAGTTGTAAAATATCAGAAGGAAAGGATTTAGGTGCCTTTCTATAATCTCGAATAGCTCACAATCTTAATTCATATATTTTAAGGCAATCAGTGCCTCTTCCCCATGTATCTCCTGTAATATTGAGTTGAAACATGTGATGTGACATCATTGTGTAGTACATTTCACCTCTCCCCACGTGCAACTGTCAATGAAGTGTTAACAGGAGCAAAGCAATGCAGTATACAGTGATGTTGAATTGCACATCTGCTCCAACGAAATGTCAACAGGAATTGCATAGATCAGAGGAGGTTATGCATGTGACATAACATGCACCATGTACATTGATGGTGCTATATAAATAAATAAATAAATAATAATAATAATAATAATAATAATCTACTTTTCATTTGTTTGTTGCACCAGATTTTGCACAACTCTGTCTGAAGGGGGAGCATTGAGTTGCTCCTGTCTGTCACTTCTGTTTCCCCAGGGCCTCAGCTGTGCCTTGGTCAAAGATGGTAGACCATCCCTCCCCAAGATGGAGTGCCCTCCAGATATGTTGGACTACAATTCCAGTCACACCCAGCTAGCATGGCTATTAGTTCAACATATCTAGAGCTAGCCAAATTGGGAAGGCCAGGTAGATGTTTATACAAAGGGGACCACATTCATTATCCCTCTGCAGAGAGAGGGACCGTGGCTGGCTATCATTAGGCAAAGTGAGGTAGCCGCCTCCGCCTCAGGCAGCAGATGCTAAGAGATGGCGCAGGGTGTTGGAAGAGAGAGCTTGTATGCCACTTGACCTGCCTTGCACTCCCTATGTTACTCTGATGCCTTCAGGTGCAGGGAAATAGGCTGTTTCTTCACCAGTGTGGAAGAAAAATCCAGCTGCCAGTCCAGTTGGGTTTTGTACATGGAATGGGAGGGAGCGCCATCTTGTTCTTTGCCTCAGGCCGCAAAATATATTCCGTCGGCCCTAAAAAGAAGCAATGATGGAAAACTGCTCTAGTTTTTTCTGACCTGTGTACATGGGGCCTAAGATGTTCCGACTGTGTCGGGAAGCCCTTAATTACCTTTGTTTCCTGGCAGAATCTGCCTCCCTAACAAGATGTCACTTACTACGGCAGTCTCCTCCTGCAGTCTTGGGCTTTGCCACTGCGAGGAAGGGAAAGGGCAGGAGAAGAAGCCTAATGACAGCCGGGCATTTCCCATCTTTTCTGTAGCTACAGCAGCTGCTACCTCCCTTCCCAGCTGAAAGGGCATAAATCTAAAAGCATGTCATTATTCCCCTGGTGGCCATGTTTGGCAGTCAAGGCAGATATTGCTTGGATTTTTATAATACCTTGCGTCCCCTTCAGAAGGAGGAGTTGGAGCTTTAAGTTCTAAGGCTGTCAAAACGTTTTGATACAGCCAGATGATTTAATGGCTGTATACAAAGGCAATTAGCTTCAAGTCACAAGTCCACATCGGTAGGGAAATCTAGAGTTCTTTTCAGTAATTGCCATGACAGGAGGTGAATTATTCCTTTGTTTGTTTGTTGCCTTTGGTGCCCATGGGTTTGCTCTACTTAAAGTAGACCCATTGGAATGAGTGGGACGTAAATTAGTCATCACCGGGACTAAGATTGAATGCAACGCCATGTTTATAAAAAAGGCTGGATAGGTTTTTCTTGCAGCTTTCATGGCCTTCACAGGGATATTACCTGTTCCACTTTGAAGTAACCTGACAGTAACTCTTCTGCAGCCCTGTGTTATGTAGCACACATTTTTAACCATTTCAATTTGCCTAGCTTTGAAGGTCCAATGTGGGTTAGTTTTGGACCAGGACTAGGGGTTGGCCCAAGTTCAAAAACCCCTCAGCCAAGAAGCTCACAGGGTGACGTTGGGGCTGAATATTTTTCAGCCCAGCCTACCTCACACAGTATTGTAGTGTGGATAAAGTGTGTGTGTGTGTGTGTGTGTGTGTGTATATAGAGAGAACTATGCACTTCATCCTGAGTCCCTTGGAGGAAGAATGGGATTAAATAAATAAATCAACAAACCAACACAGCTGTTTTACAGGATATATTTTCCTTTTAAAGCAGAGATCATTGGAAGCCTAGCATGTCTTTGTAATCTATGGATTCACAATTGTAAGAGCTGATTGGATGTTCTAGGAAGAAACTGCACAACGGAGCACTATTGTTTGTTTGTTGAGCACTCAACATGCTCTGTTCTGCCTCCAATCTGGATTGGCTTTCTGCTAGCCAAGCCCACGACTATTGCCTTCAGCCCTCTTGCTGTATATACCTGAGGGCAAAACCAACTTCAGTCTCAGCTCTGCTTAGGTTGGTGTGTTTTTCGGAAGAGCCACCTGACCATTTGTTTCCAGTTGCTCCCTCATTAATGACCTAACATCAACATTGGAAAGAATGTGGATGCAAAAGCCGAATACAATTAGGATATTGGGTTTCTGCAGCGCTCCTTGCTTTCGCCCCCACACATGCCTGGCTATTGAAAGTTGGCTGGCCTCAAAAGAAAGGTCTTACAGCATTTTTGAAAAGTCGCCTGTGCTTTCGATTTCTGAGAGGAGGGAGCAGCAGCATACATAACGCAATCAAGAAGGTGCCAGTGACCCTGTTAAAAGCTCAGGCGTGCAGGGATCAGGTCCTGTAGTGCTTTGTAAATCAAAATTGATACCCAGAAGTTAGGGAATGGGTAAGAATTTTCTTCTATTCGTTTTTTGGTAAGGACTTAGTAAAGTTCGGGAGTTTCTTTATAAATGAGACGAAGAAAATGTGAGACTTGAAAAAGCAAAATCAAATGTGGGAGAAAGAATTAAGACAAAAGCATCCAGCCAGTTGAAGGGCTTTGAGTGCTTGGCTCTTAAACGTCTGGGTTTGAAGTCTTCTTTGAAGCCATGTTTGTGGTAGTGAATTAGAGTTGCCACCTCTTTTTTTCCTAACACGCTCCTCATCCTTAACAGTTACATGGCAGGAAGGTACAACATGGTCATCTCCATGCTGGGAACAGCTGTACCCATTAAATTTTGCTGGTGCAGATGGGTGAGGATTCCTTTTGGCCTCTTTTTGATAACTTCTTACCAAAATCCACACATGTCTTTATATACGGGATGGAAAGAATTTGAGATTTTAAAAAATCAAATGTGGGACAAAGGGAAACAGATAGATTTTTCATCCCTACCGTGAGCTGTGCCTAGAACGCTGTAAACCCTGGATACAAATACACCTATACAAACCCCGGATCATTCTAGCCAGTTTTGCCCTAATCAGAAGGCAACCTGCACTATTCTGAATCAGCTGTAGCCGCTGAGCATTGTTTACGGGTTGCTTTGTATTGTACATTACAGAAGTCTTACCTTGATGTAGGTATGAATGATGACTTTTTAGATGGGACTGACTATTCCGGTATTTCCCAGTCTCATCAGATGGAATTGTTGGAAAAACTCAAATACAATAGTGGATCTAGGTGTGTCCTTAAGACTGAAGAATGTAAGGTTTGATGAGAGGCGGAACCCACAACTATCACTGTTACATTCCTAGTGTTCTTCCTCCACCTCTACCTGCTGCCTCCCCAAGAAATCACGTTGGGTTACAGCCTGCATCAACTTGACACAGATTGGGGAGGAGGGGAAACACTTTTGAACAGGCTTGTTATAGCACTCTAGTCTCAAAAAAGATAAGGGCTTCAGCTTCTGCAAATTGTGTGAAACTTCAGTTATGTAGCCTTGCAAAAATAACAAGCCTATTATGATCTATGTATAACTAAAAGAGAGTTCAATTTCCCTTGATTTTCTTTTTTTTAAAAAAAAATGAGGCTTGAAGGATAGCCAAAAGCTGTTTGGAGATGAGTTGGCCCAACAGAAACCCTTAATTAACAAACACACAGTTGAAAAGAAATCCCTTGATGAGAAATGCAGGCCAAAATTAATGAATCTAGGGGCACCTTGACCATTTGCAAGTGAGAGATCATTGTCAGTTTACCAGAAAATGAACTTCTGTCTTGCCTTTGAACAATATTGGTTTCAAAAATCTTAGAAGCAAGGGAGCTTTGCTTTAGCAGCATTTCCAAAACCTTTCAGTGTGCTTCAATGTGCTAAGCTATTCTTGTAAATGCCATAGCTCACAGCTTCTCCATATGCGAGTGCAAAAAAAAAAACCCTTAAAAAAAAACATTTTAATATGCAGACATCTGAAAAACAATTCTTTTCTACTTTTGTAAATCTGGACAAATTTGACACAGTGTTCTAGAACTGGTAAGTTAACCCAACTTTAGTTCTTTGTCCTGTCCTCTCGCTTGCTTGATCGATACAACTAGATTTTACATTTGGGGTGGGGAACCTTTGCTTGCCCCTGATGTTTGTGGCTGCAGCTCCCATGACCCCTGGGCTTCGGCCATGCTGGCTGTGGTGATGGGAGTTGTGGCCCTCCATATGTTGTTGAACTATCACAGTTTTCCTACCCATGCTTTTATCAGAGGTAGGCAAGAGCCAGCATAGCCAATTGTGATGGGTCATGGGAGTTGTAGGCCAAAATATCTGGAGGATCCAAAGTTTCCCAACCCTGCTTCATATAAACAATATTCATTTTAGAAGCTAGGCATGTGCATGAAGTGTCTTTCATGTCATTATTTTTTCTAAAGACTTATTTCATTTGTTATTTAAATTCATCTTCATTTTGTTTATTTTTTATGCCGTCTGTAGCAGTGGAGCTGATGTGGTGCATGATTTCAGAGTGGTTAATAAGTCACTGTGGCTTGTTAACCATCCTGTGTGTGCTTGTTGTGTTGCTGTTGTTGGGTTCTGGAGTGGCTTGTTAACTATGATAACAAGCCAATCTGGCCTGGTTCAAATGACACGGGAAGCTTTGCTGCCACAAACGTAATTATGCTAAGCTCCAGCATGTGCAGTACGTGAAATAAGGCTTATTTTCTCTGCCATTAACCTGCAAACCTGGCCATTGTCTCAAGATATTCTAGGAAAATAAAAAGACAGCCCCCACGGGTGGCCACTAAAATTTTGCTTTACAACCACCAGAGAAAGCTATTACCCCTTCCCCAAGAATGACAAATTCATCCATTTGTTACTTTCAACATTCATTCCATAATGAATGAAATGAAAATAGAACAATATGGACCTTCTTTAGTTCAATTGTTGATTTATTTTAAAATGAATACAGACCCCTAGCGATAAGGTGGCAAGGTCATTGGGTTATTGACAGTGGCATACTAGCAGTGGAACTGTTCATGTAGTTCACTAGGTATAATTGTTGAGCAAGAATTCTTTCCATTTTAACATAGATTGTGATAATTGAATGTAGAAAGTCAGTGCCTGTTTAAACAATTTTATCTTGAGAACAATAGCTGAACTTGTTTCGACCTCTGGTTTTATATGTTCAAGGAGTGGATCAAGGGTTAAACTGAGCTGCAAGACAACTGCAACTCCAGACAATAGCTGAGTCTCTTGAGTCCACCTTGCTATTCATCATGATAGATGAGCATACACACAGTATCAGAGTTCTCTCTTCATTCATTACACTTGCATCCTGCTCTCCTCCAAGGAGCTCAGTGTAGTTTATATATGAGATAAAGGCTGTGATCTTTACCCCCTATAGTGCATCGTACCAGCTCTTTACCATTTTCTTTGCCCTCCAATTTGTCTCCAGCCAAATTAAAAATGCTGGAATTGCCCTAAATAGCCTTTGTCAGGATGAGGCCCGGTCTCCCTGGTGTGGATTCTGAATTGGATTTGGAAGATGAAGGAGAAGACCAGCAGAGAGAAGAAGTGGGAGATGAAATGCTCAAGGACTCTTCAGGAGTCAAGGAGGAATTTTCTAGGAGCTTATCAGACAGGAGGCTCAGGCTCAGAGATCACCCCCCCATCTCCCCCCCCCACTGGAACTCAGTCTTTGTCGGATGGGTAGGGAGCATCAGAACTGACAGATTCCAGAGTTTGCCGCAGAGTCAGGTAGGTGGAGTTGAGAGGAGATGGGAGGTGGTCTGCCAGACTAGCCACATGGCAGTTGTGTTGCAGCTTGAAGACTGTCCCTGAAGGAGGGGTTCTGTAAAACCCTGTCAGGCAAGGTGGGAAACCGTGGTTGGCAACTGCCTTGCTTTGTTAGGTGAATTAAGCTTAGAGGATAGTTCTTAGCATTCACACTCCCTTCAGATGTGAAGAGGTGTCTATTTACTGAATAAAGCTTTTGTGGATTGCGCAGCAGACCTCTTTATTGTCTCACATCTCGGTGGGAAGGTTTACAGTCTTGGCCCAAGATACTTGAAGGACTTTCTCTCCACTATTAGCCTGACTAAGTGCAAGCTTCATGTCATGTCTCCACTGCCCTTTAATGTGGGTTTGGTGGCTACATATGAGAAGGCTTTTTTAGTGGCTGCCCCCAGGCTCTAGAACTCTCTTTGCTGGAAAGTTTGCCTGTATTCCTCCCCTGTGGTCCACTGGTGGAGGGTAAAGATTCTCTTAATTCAGAGGGCTTCTTGGTGCCATAGAAAATTTAATTACCCATTGTGCGAATAGTGTCATTATATAGTTTAAGTGACACTGAACTTAGTTGTTTCTGGATGGAATCAGGTGTTTCCTGTTGCTGTTCTGACTTAACAAAGATAATAAAAGGTTTTTTACTTTAGCTTCCTCAGAGGTGTGTCTACTAAACCTACTTGTGAGTGCTGTTTAGTGCTATTGATGTTAGTGCCGTTTTAAATTGTGCTATACTTCTTGTTTTGGCTGTTTTTATGTTTGATAGCTGCCTTAGGTATTTTATAAGGAAAGGTATATTTTTGATAAATTAGCTTCAGCACTAAAACTGTTGCCTGCCTTCAGACGGTCACAGTTTCAAGAGAAGTACAATGACCAATGGATGACCAAGCTGTGTGCTTGAAATGCCCTGGAATTCCTTCTTTGTAGAAACCCTTGTTATGTCAGGATTAACCTGGGTATCTCAATTATGGCTGTAATCCTGTGTATGCACAGGATGCAGTAGGTCCTGTTGAAATCGGTAGGACGTGGTTCTGAATAAATATGGATACGATTTAGCTGTGTGCAAACGACCTTCTAAAAGGTGCCAAGTTGGGAGTATATAGGAAGTGAGAATCCTTTGTATTAAGGATTGCAGAATGAACTTTCTTCTCAGACTTTGACCTCTTAATATAATTTGGGCATCTGTTTCTAATACTTGCACTATAAAAGAATCCTTGCATTATAAAAGAATCCAGAAACATATATTAAGAGGAGAAGGACTTGGAGATGGATTGAATAGGTCTGCTGTTAGAAGATGCTTCCATAATGCTTCTGCTTGGCATGGGTGAGCAAATACTGACTGGGTTCAGATAACATGATAACTAATGGTGGTTTAAATAGTCGACATTTGGTTATTTAACTCACTGTATTGTGTGAAGGGAGTTTTTTAACCAACAGTTGGTTATTTGGCCGAAACAACCAACTCAGTTAACCAACACTGTGAAGAGTCGGCTATTTGAACCACTGTCATTTATCATGTTGAGTGGAGGGCACTGTTGGTTATTTCCTTGACCACTGTTGGTTATTTCGTCAGCCACAAAGTTTGTGGCCTTCACCACATAAGAACTTAAGAAGAGCCATAGTCCAACACTCTGTTCACATAGTGGCCATCCAGCTGTCAACCAGGGACCCACAAGCAGGACACGGTGCAATAGCACCCTCTCACCCATGTTCCCCATGAACTGGTGTATACAGGCTTTCTGCCTCTGATACTGGAACATTTTGTAGGAAATTATACAGGCTAATTGTGTTGAAGATTCAAAACAGCAGGTTGTGTCAAACTATTTTTTTTTTAACTTCTGACACACACTTTTGTTTTTTAGGCGAGGGTGGGAGGGAGGAAGGAAGTGATACAGCTAGAGGTGTGCACATTATATCCTTTAACCTCATTGTAATAGCATGAACATAGATATCAGAACTCAATTGAGCTTCTGTCGTCCAAGTTCAAAGGCCTTCTAGATCTGGCAGTGACATTCGTAAAAATGTAGAGAACTTGGCAAGCTCAGGCTGACAACATCGCTGTGGCATTGAGCAAAGCAGGAAGAGCAAGCTGTTTCCCTCAGAAAGAAAAACTGTATTCTCATTGTAGTGGTGGCTTAATATGTTCCAAAGTAAAAGCTCAGCTTGGGAGAAGAGCACGCCAGGCCCAGTAGCGTACACTAAACCTATAAATAGATTTTAAAAATCTATATAATTTGGCTGTAATGCAGCCAGATGAACTGGCCTCCCAAATAATAAGGGTTGTATTCAATGTTAATCCTACTTAGAGTAGACTCATTGAAATGAATGGGACTTAAGTAAGGTGGCCAACACACAGGATGCACGTGGCCTGCTGCTCCACTGAAATTTGGTGGCATGGCAATAGATTTTTTTTAAAAAAAAATCCAGCACTTTGGTGCCCAAATTCAATGGCAAACCACTATAGCAGTTTGATTAGGAGCAAAATTTATCCATATTAAGCCTCTGTAGCAGTTTGCTGCTGAATTTTGTTGGCAAACCACTGATTTTTGACAAAAAATGCAAGCAGTGGCAAGAGTTAGTCTTGGTCTCTCTCTCTCTCTCTGTGTGTGTGTTTGTGAATCACCCACTCTCCTGGACTGCCCAAAGTTGCCCACTACTATTGGATGCATCCCTAAGGTTTAACTAACTATTAAGAACCTCCACAGAGGCCAGATACTAGCTTACCAAGGTATAATAGATTTCTGCCATAATTTTGCGAAGTCACCCATATTAATGAAAATGTTGCATGGCGTTTTCGTCTGCCACACATTCTAACAGTAGAATTTCTAGGAACACACTTGGCAGAAACTGAAAGGAGTTGGAAAGAAAAGTCATGGCCGTGTTGGCTGGAAGTAATGCTAGTTGTAGTCGAACGCATCTGGACGACACCCAAGTTGTGGAAGTTCCCCAACACATCATACGAATTTCAATTAAGTCCATAATGGTCAGGGTCAGTTACAGGGAGCTCATGACTCCTATGTTACAACTTCACTGGCTACCAGTCTGTTTACAGGCACTGTTGAAAGTGTTGGTTATGACCTATAAAGCTATATATGGCTTGGGACTAGGCAATTTGAAAGACAGCATTCTCCTGTACAAGCCTGCCTTCTTTTTTAACTTCTTCAGGGGGGAACCCTTCTCTTGGTCCCACCATGATCAGAGGCATGTTTGGTCGGGACATGAGAGAGGGCCTTCTCGGTGGCTGCTCTCAGGCTTTGAAATTCCCTGCTGAGGCAGGCTATGTCAGGCCCTTCTTTGTTGTCTGTCTGCAAGCAGTCTGAGACATTTTTATTCACACAGACCTTCAGCATATAAGCTGGTTTATTGCTGAAGGTTTTTTTTTTAATTGGTTGGGCACTGTTTTATTTCTTTTACTGCTGTGTTTTTAATTACATTTTGACAGATTTTTTTAAATGTTATGTTTTAATTATGATTTTGTTTTTAACCTGTATTTTATTCTTGTTAGCCATCTCAAGCACCATTTTTGGCAGAAAGGTGGGATATAATGTTGAAAAATGAACTATTGGAGGATACTGTACATTAATCTTAGCATTAGGTGCTGATGATGGGAGAGTACAAGATAGGAACACACTTCTGTGTGCTGATTTTTTTTTTTTTAAAAAAACACACTTTATTATTATAGTCACGATGGAGCCCATTTATTCACTCCTCCTGTTTCTTCTTGTGCCGATATTAAAATCCAATACGTTCATACTTGGAAACAGCTCTTTTCACTGAACTTCTATATCTATAACAACATAGCTGTGGTATACTGTTGCCACTTGAGGCCCAAATCAAATTACACGTTACGGTATAGAGGCCACTATGAAGGCAGAACGTGGATCTTCAATTCAAGTCGGTGAAAAATGTATGACTTGACCTAATTTATTTACATACTAATTGTGCCAGACATTTCTATGCTTCTTTCCCCCCCGTTTTTCTTCTTTTCTTTCTTTTTTTTAAAAAAGGAGCTGGTTTCCTAGGAAACCAGTGGCTTCATGTCAGTGCAGTAATTGTATGGCGACTGCTGTGTGTCTGACACATTGTTCACTTGTGGACAAAAGGCAGTAAAAAAATAAGTGCGGGAGGGGGGGGGAGAAGCATAGAATTTTAACGAAATAGGAAGACATTTTTATTTTGCCAGCACATTAGATGTCCTTCTTTTCCCATGTGCTGTTAATAAAGATGTTTTTGTAAAGTAAACGGATCCAAAAGTAGGAGTAGATTTGCTTAGAAAGACCTTAACCTAGGCTACATTTCTAGGCACTGTTAGACAAACACCGAATGAATCTTAGTTGAACTGGACTCCTGTCTGAACAGAAAGCACAAAAAATAAGTAACTTCATATTTTTAATAGCTTGAAATCTTCACTGGAACAGATTCACATATCTTTCTGCTGCCCAGGCATACATATTTTTTCGGGGAGCGGGTGATATTTGTCTCATATATCATGGCATTTGAGGCCGAGTTCTATGTTGTGAGACTGGTAAAGCAGGATAGTATTGCAAGTAGACTTTGAAACTCACCCTGGAAGACATTGGCTACGTTCAGACATCATTCTGAACTATGGTTTATCATAATTGGAAGGAGCCCAGCCTCTTCTTGGTCTCTCACTCTTCTCCCCCTTTTCCTCCAACAGTGTTGTAAAGACAATGAAAGCTTTTGCTTCCATTTTTGATTAACCACAGTTTACCACGCTAGCTGAACCCAACCAACTAGTTAATCTAAAGTACAGTTTGCTTGAAACAAGTTGGTTTTATCTATCTAGTTAGTTTCAACAAACCATAGTTGAGATAATCACACTTTAGGGCAGGGATGGGGGATTTCTGGCCAGCACCTTATGCTACAAAGCAAAGAACACTTCCCCTGTGGAAAGGAAGGTATGTACTAGTACTCTCCTATGTGTAAGGAGTCTGGATGCATCACGATTGCTCACCTTGAAGCACCTGGAGGAGGCTGAAATCTTGAGAAATTCTTTTTTATGTCTTTGCCAGGGATGCACAGTTTTTGCTGGTAGCTACAGCAAGCATCTGCAATTCCCTCTCCTTGCTAATTTGGCATGTGGCAAATGGGCTTTGGGGAGTTTTGGCCTTGCCAAAGAAGGCCTATCCCATCCACCCAGGCTTCCTATATTAGAGGAAAGTATATGTTTTTGAAACGATAAAGTCGGATAGAAGTTTCTAAATCTCCCCCAAAGAAAAATAATAGGGATGGCTGCAAGAAAATTAATAGAGGCAATTGGAATGTTTGCTACCCCTGTATTTTTGTGTATGAGAAAATCTGATCATGGAGGGGTAAGAGGGTACCCTTGTGGTTACATTATTGTATTCACAAGCTTTGGGAATGCACACTGATGAGAGCAATAATGAGTACTTGGGGGGGGGCAAAGAAAAGCAAAATGTTCAGGTTCATGCGTAGTTGGTTGATTAAGATCATGTTGCTCCTTTTGTGCAGCGGGTGTTCAGCTCGTGAATGAATGAGTTGTTTATGAAATGCCAGACAAGGTCATTTCTCCTCCTCCCCTCTCTGCCCTCAGTAACCACCTACCCAGATAGAGGAAAGGGACGATTCTTCTCTGTTTCTTTTTTCATTGAAAGAAAACTATTCTAATACATTAGCAGCATTCATGATTATCTGTGTGTATTGCAACAATACATGTGGCTAGGGACTGTAACATGGCAATTTACTCTAGATTAATTTTAATCAGCATGGGCAGTCTGTGTCGAATGCAGAACTCAGTGACATATCAACACTAACTATTGTTACTGTAGAAGGTAGCTGTCATTTGTTTTGTAAAAATTGAGCCATTGTTTTCAGATTGGAAGGGAAGCAGAAATCAAAGAGGTGGATGATCCAGAATTTTACTTAGCAACAAAGTGAACGAAATGTACTCTCTCTTGGATCTGTTATTCAACTCCTTTCTTACTTTAACAGTGTAATTCACACAAGTAGAGTCAGAATGCTACTCCCAACAATCCAACAACTAGCTGACATGCCACTCACATCTAGCTGTTTTGCTCCTTGTAGAAATTAAGACCTAGTGTACATGCATGTGTGCATGTATATATAAAATTTATTAAATTTATATCCCACCTTTCCAATAAAAATTGAATCATGATCCATCATTGTCACTGGAGGCCCAGGTGGACTCCGTGGCTCGGAGTACTTGGGGTCTGCTCTGGCTGATCCGCCAGCTATGGCCTTTCCTGGACAGGGACAACCTACTCACAGTAGTGCATGCACTGGTAACTTCCCGATTAGACTACTGCAATGGACTCTAAGTGGGCTGCCCTTGAAGATGACCCGGAAGTTGCAGCTAGTGCAAATGCAGCAGCTAGACTGCTGGCAGGTACATCTTACAGAGACCACATAACACCGGTCTTAAAGGAACTGCACTGGCTGACTATACGCTTCCGGTCGGAATTCAAGGTGTTGGTAATGACGTTTAAAGCCCTAAACGGCTTGGGACCTCGATATTTGAGGGAGCGCCTCTCCTTATATATGCCTGCCCGAGACTTGAGATCTGTTGGAGGAGCCCTTCTCTGCATCCCACCAATGCAGCATAAATGCTATAATGGGACAAGAGAGAGGGCTTTCTCTGTGGTGGCACCCAGATTGCGGAATGTCCTCGCCTTGGAGGCCTGACTGGCACCAACACTGATTTTATTTCGACGCCAAGTAAAAACATGGCTTTTTAACAAAGCCTTTGATGGTTAAATCCACTAAGATGGCACATTGTTTTAACTGCTTTGAAATTATATATTGTTTTAACTTGGTTCATGGTTTAAGTTGTTTTTAATTGTGCATATTTATTGTTTTATACTGTATGTTTTTACCTGTACAACGTCCTGAGATCTTAATGATATAGGGCGGGATACAAATGTTTTAAATAAACAAATAATAAATAATGGCTGTATATATGTGTTGATTACATAATAAAGTGTGTGATTGTCCACTTTGGTAGAAGTAAGAGATGTGAAGGCTTAGAAAAAACTGGGTGGGTGGGGGGACTGAAAAATTGAGGAAAAATCATATTCTTCACCTCCTCCCCCAAATTCTCCAAATATCACTGGGTAAAAAAGTGTGTGTGTGTTTTCCTTTTTAACTACCTGATCTCATTTTTCCTGTCCCCCCACCCTTTAAGGGCATCACATCCCCAGTCAAAACTAATTTTGATCAAAATAAATAAGCATGCAGTATGTTAATCTAGTACAGCTCTTTTGTATGTTCTAGGAATCTCTGGGGTTCCTCCCGAGACATTTATTTGGGTTCTTTTGATGAGAAGATTCTTAATGTGTAACTGAAAGGCAGCTTCCCAGTCCTTTCAGTCTTTGCCTGTGGTGCAAGCAATTGCGGGAATACAGCGCACGATCTAGGGCTCATTTCCAGATAAACAGTTATGTAAGTCTCAACGGGCCTAGTGTGCAAATTAGAGACCGGGCAATTAAACTGTAGCGAAGGAGAGGTGGAGTGGGGGAAGGGGAAAGTGAGTGTTGTTGGGATCCTTGGATGTAGATTTCGGTAGTTGTAATGAGATGTTGGAAGCTGGTAGAAGAGACACTGACCAGCACAGCTTGAGCTGGAAGGGGAAAAACAGCTGTGAGTGTGTGTGTGTGTGGGGGAACTAGCAGCCTGCAACTCAAAGCATAATCATGGCAGCATCACATCATTGGGGCTGTTTGAATGACAAGACAGCCCACCATAGTTATTTAACCCATAGTGAGGCTGTGGGGTATATGAGGCCACCATTTTGAATATGCAACCTGCTCTTGAGGGTTGTCGTGTTGTGCGAAACCAGCAAGCGGGGGTTACGTGAGGGTTGTTTAAACATTGCATAACCCACACTTGCCAGGTTCGCATGAGATGACAACCCCAAGCAAGGGCTGGATATGCAGTATGGTGACCGCAAGCACTGCAGCTTGTCATGGGTTAAATAGCCCATAACAAGTTACGGCCTGTTGTCCAAATCCTATCAGTGTGGCACTTGGGCCACATTGTGGCATTGAGCAAGACTTAACCATAGAGAAGTTGAGTGCTAGGATTTGAATGGGAAGGGATGCAGGGATTTTGAAATTATCATTTTGCAGAGCAGTTCTTAATTTTTTATGAAGTTGTTTAAACCTTAAGTGTTTCCTTATTTCAGACTCTCGTCCCGCATCTCATTGCACAGTTGGACAATGATTTGCACCTGCCACATCTCTTTTAGTGTGCACATGCCTCACAACCATGTGCAATACACAGGCATGGCAGATTTGCAAGAGTTCTTTAGTTGATACTTTACTGACCTAGTTACTACAAGATAGAAGTAGATAATTTGAAATCCAATCATCTAATACATAAACCTTGGATATACTGGACCAAAAAACATGGCCATGTGGAACATTGTGTAAGTGCATGCACAATATTGAGTTTCTGTTCTAAGAATTGGTTATATCAGGGTTTTTAAACTTATTGGAGCCACTTTTAACTCGCATCTACTTTATTTCTTTATTACATTTATATCCCACCTTTTATTCCTCCTTAAGGAACCCAAGGCGGTGTACAGTCCTCCTCCTTTCCATGTTATCCTCACAACAACAACCATGTGAGGTAGGTTGGGCTGACAGTATGTGACTGGCCCAAAGTCACCCAGTGGGTTTCCATGGCCAAGTGGAGACTAGAACCCGGATCTCCTAACTCCCAGTCCAACACCTTAGCCACTACACCACACATTAGCAGATATCTTTGTTCTACAATTTGAGGGACAGCTGCTACTTTCCTCCAAAAATTTCCAGGATTGTTTTATGAGGATAAAACAGAAGTTTAGAGGCTGTTAGCATGATAGCAATGGCTTTGGCATGCACAAGGCAACAGATTTTTAAATGTGATAGAGTGATGTTTCAAAAGCCCCATCCGGTACCTAAAAGACTTGTCACATGCATTCCTCTCCTATGAAATAGTTGTTGTTAAAACAAGATAAATAGGAAATGAGACTGTTCTTGCATGTTTTAAGGAAGCTTGTCTGTATCTCTTGCGCTGCTTATTCCATGTGTGAATGATGTTAATGTGGGGCAGTGTGCAGAAAGGCTATTTTTAAATGAATCGACCTGCAGTATACCGTCTCATTGGAGATGGACTTGCATGTGAAAAGCTCAGGCAGCCTAAGTTCAGTGGGGCTTGTGTCCTCATCAGGCTGCAGTCGACAGACTTAAAAGTGAAGCTTATATCCAGGCAGGATCTACACTTCTGCTTTATAATGGTATTGAAGTGCGCTGACAACTGTTGGGGCCCATGATGCATTCTATATACCGTTTCAAACTGCTTTCATATATTATATCCTGCTTGGTGTAGGTCTGGCCCCAAACTCCTCCACATTGTTGTCGTCATCTGTTTAATCCTGCATTTTTCTCTTGTGCTCGAGGAATAAACTTGTAGGCTGTGGTCCGTAAACTGTGAAGACTCCGTCAATTTGCAGCCTCCTCTCCAATTATTTCCCAAAGTATTCAACTTCTTGTGTTTGTCTTAAGTGACTTGTGAGCAGACATCTTCTCTATTCTTGGCTTGTGGCATTGTGCTGAAAGGACAAGGTTCGTGAGAAAAAAGCCTATACGTGGCAGGTAGCAGGAATGTGATTTACGCACCATGAAAATCCATTCAGCAATGGCTGAACATGCAGTTGGCTGTGTTTTGCATAATGGGCCCATTGTATTGCTGGGTTCAAGGACAAAGTGCACCGAGGGCCTGATGATCAAGCCAGCTTGTCATACTGACCCTTCCCCCAACCTTAGGAGAGAAATGAAATAAGCAAATGATACAAACACACATGTATGAAAATGAGGATCTTTTAAATGCAACAACAACGGGCAAGTAGTAGCCCCCAAATGCTGGACTCCACACTAAGTGGGGATGGATTAAATAGATGATCAAAGTTGTAACCCTTTGCAGGCCTTCCTTTCTGTAAAGAGAGGGGTCTTTCAGCCCCAAGGGAAGGGAAGAAGACTGTTCATTGTCCGCGTGAGAGAAGGATAGCGTATGTGACAAAATAATTTATGAGGATGGATTGTTAAGTCAAGGGCTATCCAGAGTCTACAGCCTGCCCTTGGTCCTCAGAAAAGATTTCCATGCCTAGATGACTCTTGTCCATTCTCTTCCTGGCTAAAATGTGTGATCACACTAGCAGAATGTCTTGACCTTTCACAAATAAGGTGCCGTCCATATAGAAGAATAATAGTAGGATTCTATATCCTGCACTTGTTCTATGAGGAGAACCAGTTTTATACAATTGTTCTCCGTGTGCTATAAATTTTAATTTATTATTTATTGATTGCATTTCTATACCGCCCAATAGCTGAAGCTCTCTGGGCAGTTCACATGAAGCTCTCCGGGTGATTCACAATTCTGGTCTTCCTCCATGTTCTAATCTAAGAAGTAACTTTATGACCATTGCTTCTAGTGAGGAAGTACTAATTTTCTCTAGGCAGAGGTGTTCTGGAAAAGTGGTGAAGAAGTCCTCACTCTAGTAAAAATTTCATAAATTTACCAGTTTCACTCAAGTTTTAGTGTTTCCTATGTGACATGTCCAGCCATTCTACCTTTTCGCATTTAGGATGAAGTAGTGATGCAGACAGATATGGAAATACATCTGAACAAACTTTACTTGGCAATAATGACGAAATGAAAGCATTTGCTGGTACCCAAAGTGCCAGGCATGGGGTTCTGCAGGTGTACCAGGGCTTGCTGTCCTGCCTCCTCTTTCCCATTGCAGCCTCTTGTGCTCCCTGAAAACTGCTTCTGTAGCTGCATTCAATGCCGCGCAAGAAGCTCCATCCAGAAAGGAAAATGGAAAAAAACAACAACCTTGTATTGGGGCATCTTTGAATTCTTGCCACTTGCTCCAGTAAGCTCTATTGAAGAATATGCCAGGGATACAGATACCATTTTTTGGTAAAATCAAGGAGTGTAAAATGGTTTGGGACTTATATAAAGCTTCAACTAACTGAAGGTGGAAGTTACTAGCTAGCTAGTCCTGAAAATCGATTGTGGAAGAAGAGAAATTTACCTGCAATCAAGGGAATACAAGGAAGCTTCTCAAACTGAATTAGTATACTAGGCTATATTTGCTGGTTATAAAATGTAAAGCAAAAAGCAAAATATCTAAAAAAAATTAGCTTACAACACATTCCCCCCTTCTTCAGCACTGTGAATTGGAAAACATCTCAGACCAGCAAGGTTTAATTCCCAACTTCAAGTTGCCGGCTTGCTTCTGACCCATTCCCTTACATTTTAACATCAACTTTTTCAAGTTTATATAAATTTCTAAATTTTTAGAAGCTTTGCAGATGCTTAAATTGCTCATATGGCATATACATACTCTACTTTTAAGTGTACCCACTTTTCTTCCAACATAATAAGGTGCTGATTAAAATATTCAAGGGTGCTTGTACTATGTCCTGCACAACTGTCCTGACTAGGTGTGAAGCCCAGGGAAAGCGGACTGTAACATGGCACTTGCTGTCTGTTCTGTGTCACATCAGAACGGGCAGGAGTCGTGTCAGCACCTTGGATAGCGCACTGCAGGAAGTGCTGGCTGGAGTATTCTCCCATAAGAAGCTGTTGTCCCAGCAAAGAACTGAAGTCAGCTGAGACCGTTATAAGCCTGGCAGATCCCAGTCTTTCAGTGGCTCCAGCCCTGCTGGATACTGATTGCACCCCAGTATCTGTTTCTGCTCCTGCATGGCTGAGGAACAATAGAAACTACAGGGGAGTCATCCTCAGAATCAGATGATGGGAGAGCTACATACACAGGCTGGGGTGGTATAGAATGGATGCTGAGGGAAGTAGGGTGACCAGTGACCCATCTGAATCCAAGTTGTCCTCTGAATATGCAGAGCCTCAGAACCAGGGGATATGACAACAACTATAGCCCAACTCAATGTATCCACAAGGGATATCTTGTTCAAAAAGACCCCATGTCGGGATAGCTACATACTGAAATGTATACATACATAAATAGCTACATACAATCTACTTATTAGATTGTAAGCCTATGCGGCAGGGTCTTGCTATTTACTGTGTTATCTGTACAGCACCATGTACATTGATGGTGCTATATAAATAAATAATAATAATAATAATAATA
Organism: Elgaria multicarinata webbii; assembly: GCF_023053635.1. Lineage (NCBI taxonomy): Eukaryota > Metazoa > Chordata > Lepidosauria > Squamata > Anguidae > Elgaria > Elgaria multicarinata. The sequence continues at coordinate 25,164,350 of NC_086180.1, read as the reverse complement.
ATACTGAAAGCTTACAGGTTCTTGATACATACTTGCTATGTACCAAGAGATCTTGAATGGGGGATTTTCACATAAGTAGTCCCTCTGTGCTTTAAGCCATGTGTCCTTATAAGAAGGTCTTCACTCTTTTGAATGAAAATAACAAAATGAGCTGAACTTTAATTATATGTGAAAAAATAATCTGAAAGTGGCAGTGGAGAAAATAGTAGATGCTACTTTCTAAAAATTGCTTTTGACTAGTGACTACACAATATCCTGGACCTAGACTGGACAAGAAACCAACAAAGGGGCTCTGTTAATTGGTTCCTACAGTGATTCATTTTAAAATATCAAAAGGGGAATGAAAATGAATTAGGTCAGATAAAACTTCATTAAGAAGCATATTTTGCCTGCCATGCTCTAATCCAAAGATGGTTGACAGTGTGTGTATTGTTCAAGTTACAGGAAAACTCATATCAGCAAACAGAGCTCTTCTTGATGCACATGTATTTTTTGTCTAATTTTTAAAACTAGGTGGGCTCATTGCAGATCATGTTAAGAGCCACTTAAAAAAAAGCATATTTCATAGAACAGTAAGTGGGCGTGTGTGTGTGCGTGCACGCGCCATAACGCAAGCTACTGAGATACACTCAAATTGGATAATAGCTTGTACAATCCATAGTTTAACATTCCAAATATGCAGGAAAGTAATGGCTTAAAGCTGCTTGTCAGCTTTTGGTTTGTCTACTCTGAACTCCCCTCTTTTTGTAGATGCCATAACTATATTTTTTAGTTCAGATGTTGTGTCAAACCACTGTTAGCACAAATCATGATTTTACAAATCCACTAAAAGCATTGTTTCGGGGTTGTTGTTGTTGTTTTGTTTTTGCCAGTTTCGATCTATAGTATGTACATCCAGACATCACATTAAACCACAGTTAATCATGATTTAATGTGATTTCCCAGTGCCTTTTGCAAAGCAGGCCATGGTGGAGGCTGCCTAAATGGATACAGAAATAAATGGCTCTATTTTTTTTTTTTTAAGATCTCTCTTCACCGCTTCCTGGTTTCCTCTTCCATACAGTTCATACATTTTAAAGAACAGAACTATCAAAGGGACGCATTGCCCAGTGGAAATCATTCCAAGTAGAGAACTTCTCTAGAAAGTTAATAAAGTTTTTCTTGCTTCTCAGTTGAATGCACAAAGCTACCTATGGCTAATGAAGAGATAGATTCAGTTAATGGGATGTGTTCCCAGTAGATAAGTGGCAATTTGCAAAACATTTAAGAACATAAGAAGTCCCATGCTGAATCAGACCAAGGGTCCATCTAGCCCAGAACTCTGTTCACACACTGGCCACCCAGCCATTGGCCAGGGGCCAACAAGGCACGATATGGTGCAACAGCACCCTCCCACCCATGTTCCCCAGCAACTGGTGCACACAGGCTTACTGCCTCGAATACTGGAGAATAGCACACAGCCATCAGGGCTAGTAGCCATTGATAGCCTTTGCCTCCAGGAATTTATCCAACCCCCTTTTAAAGCCATCCAAATTGGTGGCCATCACTACATCTTGTGGTAGTGAATTCCATAATTTTTCTGCTGTGTGAAGTACTTCCTTTTATTTGTCCTGAGTCTCCCACCAATCAGCTTCACGGGATGACCCCAGATTCTAGTATTTTGAGATAGGGAGGAAAATGTCTCTCTATCCTCATTCTCCACACCATACATAATTTTGTACACCTCTATCATGTCTCCCCTTAGCCTCTTCCCCCCCCCCAAGCTACACAATCCCAGTTGATGTAACCTTCCCTCATAGGGGAGATGCTCCAGCCCCTTAATCATTTTAGTTTCCCTTTTCTGCACTTTTCCCAGCTCTATTATATCCTTTTTTAGGTGTGGTGACCAGAACTGTACACAGTATTCTAAGGGCATGGCTAGATGGGGCGATATCCCGGGGAACGTCCCTGTGCGTTCACATGACGTACAGGGGATCCTGGGAGCAGGGAGGGATGATCCTTCCCTTGCCTTGGGATATCGCCCTACCCTTTCCCCCTGCTTTTTCCCGTGGTCTCGGGATGATTCTGAGACCGCAGGATGTGTCGCCGGGCTTCGTGGTTTGTCATGGCTTCTCGCAAGTAACTGTGAGGAGCCAGGACTCAGGCGCGGAGCTCCTCAGGAGCTCTGTGCTCATCGGGGTGAAGTGGGGTAAGCAGAAAAATATATATTTTTTATTAAAAAAAAACCCTACCTTTTGCGCAAGAGCGCTCGTGCGCTCTTCTCCAATAAAAAAACAAACAAAATGGCGGGCACAATGTCCTCTTCCTCCCTGGACATCACATGCCGTGTATAGAAAGAGGGGGAGATCTCGTGTTCACCATACCACGAGATCCTCCCCCTTCCATCCCTCTACACCTGGTAGGTCTAGACATGCCCTCAGTGTGGTCGCACCATAGATTTGTATAATGGCAGTATGATACTGGCAGTTTTATTCTCAATTCCTTTTCTTATAATGCCTAACATGGAGTTTGCCTTCTTTACAGCGGTTGCACACTGGGTGGACATTTTCATCGAGCTGTCCACCACAATCCCAAGATCTCTTTCTTGTTTGGCCACCGCCAGCTCAGATCCCATTGGGTTATACTTGAAGTTGGGTTTTTTTTGCCCCAACGTGCATCACCTTACACTTGCTTATATTGAACTGCATCTGCCATTTAGTGATAGTGTGCAAAGCATTTAATAATGTATATTAGGTAGTCCCCCATCCCTTGCTCTGGTTGTTCTGGTGAGCTGTTTTACTGTCAACTCTGTCTTGCTTAAATTATATTTAAAATATGTTAATTGAGTAATGCTTGTTTTGTGCATTTATGAGCCAAGCTTGAGCTGATGCAAAGGGGTTTTAACTGAAGGCAAGTTATTGCTGTCTCCTAGGAAAACGTTGGGGGCATTTACACACATGTGGCAAGGCTTAGTGCAGCCTGGGGATGTTCTCAGTCTGTCAACATGCAGCCACATGGATGCAGAGGCTGCCTTGTGTATGTATACTCTTGGACTGGGATTAGAAACCACTGGAATGGAGAAGTACTATTCTTCCTCAGCCAAGATCCCAAAGTCTCAGCCAGATAACAGTTGGGAAGGAATTTGGCAAAATGCCTACTACTCAGTATTCATGTAGCATATATAGCATGGCTCATCAGAGACTTAGTCTGATCTAGTTCAGCTACTGTGCCTTTCTCACACCTACACCTGGACTGACTTAACGCACATCAGATAATTAAATAAACCAAGTCCTGCATTTCTGCTTAATCCAGAATAATCTGCTATCGTTTATTTTATATTTAGATAGAATGGAGATACCTCAGCATTTGTGTTTGCAAGGAACCCAGAACTGATTATCAACTTTCATATTTATTTAATACAAGGGCTCCAGACATTCTCTGTTCACCGCCAGTTGTGTTCCATTGTGTATGAGTTTCTTGGAAAAGTGACCATGTGAACCAACACCCAAGCAGAGATCAAAAGACTCCTTTCTGTTGAAATCTGACAAGCTTGATTCCAAATGGGTCTCATCCAAGCTGTTGCTACTCAGAGCAGTGAGGAAATTCACACATTCCTTAAATAGGGGAAATTTTGTAGTTTCAGATGTAGATGCCATGGTGTTTGTTTCACTCATCCAAAAAATTTCTGGATGGCCTTGTTCAGATTAGAGATGTGAAGGCCCAGAAAAAACCCAGAAAAATTTTGGGGGGAAATGGGTTTTTTCTTTTTTCCCCGAAGCCTTTTTTGGGTTTTTTCCTAAAAATTGGAAAAATTGAAAAAAATGAAGGAAAAATGGATTACGGGATGTTTTATTTTAGCATGATGAATAAAAAGTTCAAGACAAGGTGTTCAGATATTTACTTCTCCAAACGATTTCTAAAAACTGAACAGTATCAAATTATTACAATGTCTGTGCACCAAGGACAAGGAAGTCCTAAGTTGCAAACTGAGACTACAACTCTCAGATGCAAGAGGAAGATGCATTTCTGCCTCTAGGGGGCACTTCCATGGAAGCAGAGACTGAAACTAATACTGATAGCTATAGGTCAGAAAATGAGTCTGATTAAATTTAATGCATATTCATTGAATCTTGGTCCCCCCCTTTCTCAGTTCTTTTTATGGGAATGGGGGCTTTATGTCTTGACACTGGAGGACTAGCGGAGACATAAATAATTTTCTTTGTTACTAATGTTGGTGGTTTCTTCAGTTGTTGTTTTTTAAAATTGTTTTTTGCCTGCTCCTCATAAACTGGCAGAACCAAAGAGGTTCCTTATCGTTCAGGTGTTCCTAACAGTTCAGGAGCTTGTAGCTCCATTTGTTACAAAAAAAAGTTTAAAAAGTAAATTAATTTTGTAATAATTGTTTGAATACACTAGTTTTAATATACCAAATGTAATAATTTTATTCCGAACCAACTTGGACATAATTACATTTTATGTTCCTAAAGTAACAAAGTGACTTTCAATCTGTAAAAAGTGCTAATATGGCATTATTTCAATTTTTCTGAAAATTTCCGTTTCCCCCCCCCCCCCCCCCCGCGCCCCCTGAAAAAAACAGGGGAAAAAAGGTTTTTTTCCATGGCTTCAAAATTTCTGGAAATTTTGCATCTCTAGTTCAGACAACTTGCTAAACCATGATGGTTAAGCATTTTGAGCTAAACATTATGGCTTAGCTTGTCATGTGAACTATTTGTGCATTGTGTGACAATTTCCTAACCCTGGTAGCTACATAACCATGGTTTAAACACCCTCATTAACCACTTGCTGCAAAACGGTTAGCGGCCTAACTATGGCTTAGCGTGTTGTCTGAACAGGCCCATTGTGTGACAAATTGGGCTGGCTTAACATGGAGACTTGATCCATAGCTGGGAATATTTATTTATTTATTTATTTATTTATTTATTTATTGCATTTCTATACTACCCAATAGCTGAAGCTCTCGGCTATGGGAAAGGAAAGAGTAGTTGAATTCTCAGCTTTCCTGAAGTATTCAGTCTTATCTGAAAATTTCATGGTAAATAGTGGCTTGGTTCAAACATACCATGGTTTGTGCTAACAGTAGTTGTGGAACAATGGTTTGAGCTTCCAGATGAACAACAGGCAAACCATGACTGGAGCTCCTTGTTTGCTTTCCTTTCCTATCTGCTTGGTACTTGGCTTCATAAATTCCTCTCCTCCCCCCACCCCATCTATACTGTGTAGCAGCAGCTTGGGGTAGCCCCAGTGGCTCAAACTGTGGTTTGTCAATGCTCTATGGACTGAGACATAACAGCAAAACCATTTCCCTCAGATTGTGGTTTGCATCCAGTTCAAACCATGGTTTCAGATCAGCTCCAAGCAATGGTTTGCGGTCAGGCTTGAGTTAAGACATTTAAAATAAGCCATGTTTTCATATTATGTCTGAACCCAGCCAGTATCTTAACTAAATAGCTTGTGAATGGCTTCCCATATGTATTCTAGAGCAGTGGCTATTCCAGCTCTAACAGGCTTCATACTATAAAATAAGGCTGTGCTCCAAGATAAATATCAGCATTTAATATAAAGAATGGCATGAACTGGAGCTTCGGCTATTGGGCAGTATAAAAATGTAAATAAATAAATAAATGTAGAGTTCTGACCTTTTCTAACAATTGATGTAGAAGGAGAGAGTGTTACAGTTTGCCTTTTGTGATTCTTGGTGAGTATATATAAATATCCTCCCTATCCTTTTGTATTCTTAATGGAGATGGTGTGGGGCTTTTTTTTTTTAAATCTGTGCTTTGGATTTATTTATTTTTTGCTAACTATTGAAATGTGTTTGGCTCATTTCTCTTGAAAGCCACTGAATGCCTTCTACAACAAGATTTAATAAATCTAATTAAATGATTATTCTGTCTTGACAGCCAATGCCCTGAAGCAAATTTATTGACATAAAAACAATTAAACATCTCAGAATGCAACATTGGATATGCTTACATCTGAGACTCTTCCCCCCCCCCATTTCTTTGAGCACTGCTATAACCCTTTTTCCTAAGCTACGTTTTTCAAACCAATTTCTAGTAAAAACCAGGAGCCAACCCACACATTACGCTAATTAGGTAACATGTAGCTTCAGGGTTATCTTTTTATTTACTCCATTGGACGCACACACAGCCCCAATTTGGATTGAGACCGCTGTGCTCCGGGAAAGGAAAATTAATTCTTCTGCTTCTCTAAACTCCCCCACCATTGGGAGGGGGGGATTAACAAAAAAAAGGGGGGGGAGTCTGTATTGCTGCCAATTCTTTTTTTAGAGTAAATAAAAAGATAACTCTGAGATACATAATGAGCATAACATGTAATTTGGCCTGGGCTCCCTTGGGAACATGTCACTGACTGGGTTGGCACAACATACTCAGTGGCTGAGTATGGGTTATTGTTGAACTGTGGCTTGTTTGTTGAACCGTGGATTAGTGTATTGCCTGAACCTAGGACATTTTCCACTGGATGGCTTGTTAACCATGCAGTGTGGCTTATTTTCCTCAAACAAGTCACCTTCAGAACCCATGGTTTGTTGTTGGGTTGTTCAGGATGGTTAACAAGTCACCTTCCTGAACATGTCCTGGGTTCAGACAACACCTAACCCATGGTGCAAGAAACAACCCATGATTCAACAACAACCACACTCAATGATTGAATGTGGGTTGGCGCGTTGTGTGAACAGCCCCAAGATCAGACAAGCCTGCCTGGAAGATACCTGGAACAACAAATCTGATCTTCTCTCACAATGTACATATTTGAGGGCGGGTGTCTCTGCTTTCAAAGGTGGTGGTGACCTCAACATACCATGCACAAATCGAATGTGAGAACAAGCCCCAAAGTTCTCTGCAATTCACAGGGGTTCATGGACATCGACAAATGTAAAAATCACTGGTTTAAATCAGTGGAGGTTGGTGGCTCCAATATCAATGGGGCAATGAATCCGCTCTGGGTTTTAGTCAGAACTCTAAAGGAGCTGTCCAAGGTGTGAAGTTCTGACTGAAACCTGGAGCATATTCACTGCCCCACTGACATCAGAGCCACTGGCCCCCACTGGTTTAAATTATGCATTGTACCATTTCCCCCCCCATCTTTGTTCTTTTTAATGTTGCATTTAATGCCATGTTTGGTAGAGTAAATTACGCTAACTGGTTACTTCTTCATAATGCTTTGCCGTATGCATCTGTCATGTCTGTTTGTATTTCCTCTTCTCAGATCAATACATTTTCCCTTGTATTTTCCATTCCTTTCAACTTTGTCATATATCCTTTGATTCCCCTCCTGCCCCCGGTGCGCATGTGCACGTCCATCAGAAGCCATCCCCGAGACTTGAAATTGCTCAGGGAACTTCTGTATGACCCATGGGGAAACATTTATCATGAAAAGCTTTTGACCCATGCCATTTCCTTCTGAGTAAGACAACACTTATCTGTAGCAGCCTCTTAGCTAATGCGTGATCTCAAACTGGCAAGAAAGGAGGATTTGTAATGGGTGGAACTGGTAGGAGGAGAGAACGCTTGACCTTTCTGCACATGTCAATTTGGCTTCCCTGAGGCTTTTTTTCTGCCAGCCAACCACCTGCTTCTCATCTGAGCTTCCAGGTTTTTTTGGTGGTGGTGGGTGAAGCAGCCTAAGTTGCCTAGGACCCCCTCCTCCATTTACCCCCATCAAGTGAAACGTGGTGGTTGACTATGAGCATTTGTTCAGTGATGGCACCCCAACTCCCAGGGTAGTTTGCTGATGCCCTTTTGGCACCAGGCCAAGACCTTTTTATTCGTTAAACTGTTTCAGCCATGGGCTGAATTCCATTTCAGAGTACCTCTCAAGGACCGCATTTCAGTAGTGAGTGGAGCTAACTAACTACCCCCCCCCCAAATCAGCACATTTTAGCTTAAAGTTTTTACTGCCAGCAACTAAGCCTCAGGACAGGTATTACAACCTTTTACAGTGAGGGAAAATTGCAAAGAAGTTGGGAAACCCCAAAATGATTTTTGATTGGAGGGGGAAAGGGGGTGGGGCTGAGGAACTGAGCCTCATTGGGACCTCAGGAGGACCACATTCTGCACCCCTGGACTAAGCCAGAGTTCTACACCCCTGGACTAAGCTTTTTAGGGTGCAATCCTGTTTACACAGGAATTGTAGGCCTTTTTTCTGTCCAAACATGCATAGGATTGGGCCCTTAATTCATTGCTCAACTAAACATGTTAATGTCTGCCATGGGATTTTAGTCCGCTGCTACATTTTCACAGATTTGTAATTTTTATCTTCTGTTTTACATATCCTGTATTTTACTATTTGAAATAAGTGTACTTGATTCTTAGCTGCCCTGAGAATCCTGTTGAAGGGCAGGATATACATATCTCAAATAAATACATACACACTTTTTTATTTTGTCAGGGGAAGAGTGAAATATCCTTTTCCTGTCTTTGTGCACCAGTGTCTCCCTCGTAACATGTAGTTCCAGCTATGACTTCTCTTTGCTTTTCATGTTTGTATGCCATGTGTTGAATACCATTACTGCAATCAATTACTGTACGTTTCATTATAAATCTTTATGGTTCATGGACTCTTAAACATGATTTGTTGGATTGCAATGGGCTTTTTAAAAATTTGTTTGTTGGAACGCCATACGGCTTTCCTTCCTTTGGCCAGAGGTTATTGTTGACATCCATGTCCCAGAGTTGCTTAAGAAAGGTCACCAAGAAAGAGGGATCCTGTAATCAAGCAAGACAAAATGTTCTCTCTTTTGATGCGGAGCCACACTGTGGACCAGCGGCAGCTGATAAGTGAAGAATTCACCTCACTATTCCCTGCCTGCCATCATTCCACATTCATCCCAAGCTCTCTTGTTCAAGATATTCCCTCCATTTCCTCCATCTCAGCAGGCCTGCCTCCTTCCTGTGCTCCCCTCCTTGTTCTGGTATTTCTCTGGGTGACAGTGAGTTAAAGGAGAATCTGACTGAGTCACCTGAGGAGGCTGGGTGGAATGTGCGGTGTCTTCACAAGCTTGTCTGACAGGCTTGTTTCCAGGTGTGATTTTGTGGCCTCTTGTCCTCCTTTGCCCTTCGTAAGGCAGGAGAAAAGGCTTCTACTTAGATCAGAATACACTTATTACCATTTAGCTCCCTCTAATAAGAAATGTGGACAGCAAGTGGCAACAGGAATATACCCCAAATGGCTGGGAATTATGAGAGTTGCAGTCCAACACATCTGCCCATCCATGTTGCCCAGTCTGCTGTGTGCTCTATAGTGACGTCCTGGCTTCCTTCACAGAGATGCTTGCCTTACGTCTTCTTTGATTAGTTATAGGCTAATAGGTGATAGCTATTATAGGTGATAGCTCCATACCAGGTGATAGCTCCATAGTTCTACTGCCGATTAAGACATTTCATTTTTATTTTACGATGTTGGCATTGTTATCAACCTGATTTCTTTGTAAGCTGCACTGATTTTTCTTTCTTTAGTTAAAAGCCCAAGTCTATAAAAATACAGAGCTTGACTGACTTGTCATTTGGTTGCTCAACTGGGGCCAATACTGTTCATTTCAGGCAACAGCATGCCACAGATGTGGACAGCTAGTAAGCATTTTTCTCTACCTTTTTCTTTTTTCTTTTTGCAAAAACTCTCTTTGGTAAACTTTTGGCCTTTTACTGTGTACTACCAAGGTGATAGTACTGAGGAGTTTGTGGAGCTATCAAATAATTTAAATACTAGTGTAATGTTTGCTAATAATCCTGCTCCTTTCGGTGTGTGTGTGTTTGCCCCTCAGTCCCCTCACCACAGAGGGGCTCTTAATAATTCAAATGTGGTTTATGCATAGTGAATCCCCCTCTGAAATTTGCATGTGGCGAGGCCATGGCCCCTCCCTCGTACACCTCAATTGGTCGCCTCCATCCCCTTCACCTTTTCTTCTGGTGGCAACAGCCTAACTGCACATCTGTGCCTGGGGCCTGCCCTTTGTACCACACTGATTGGCTGAGCAGGGCTGTCTGTCATCCCCCGCTGGTAGAGCGGCAACCCTGCCTGTTTGGGATGGACAAAATTAATTGCTATTAAATCTTGATCTTTGAACTTTTTCAGGGTTTCAAGATTTTCTGCATGTCTACACTGCTTAAGCTTCAGTTTAAAATGAAAAAACGAGCAAAATCGGTCTGGCAGATCTTGAGCAATAAGCTTTTTACTGCCATATTCTTATATAAGATAGCCTTTGGTGAATTTGTGTTGGTTTTACAATTGTTTAAGGTGTGTGTCAGATGAACACATGTTCCATTGACAAATCCACACATATATATGTTAGGAAATGAAGTATTTTTGCTAGTATGATCTTGTCTAGCTGCCATTTGCTATTTGTGAAGGCTAAGAATAACATATACAGCTCATTCATGGCAAATTCTCAAGCGGATGTTCTGGCATGAAGCATCTCTGGACTTGTCTTAGCATCAATATAAAGGTTTAGCTGTAAGTTTATGCACAGTGTGAAATATTTAAACAGTTAAGGATGTAAACCTATGCAAGTTTAGACAGAAAAAAGTCCTGCAACTCCCAGCATTCTCTAGCCAGCCATGCTTTTTTCTGTCTTCTTTCTGGACTTTTTTCCTGTCTAAATATGCATAGGATTGCTCCCTTATAAACCTACACTGGTCTTTAATCTAGTCTGATTTTATTCCAAAGATAGTTGCATTTCTTCTTCTGTAGCTATAGACAAAACCCCATCTACGATTCAGATCTTTCCCTCCCACACAAGCTAAGGGCAGAGTGTTATACATGTTTAGACAGAGAAAACATAGAGAAAAACATGCCTGGTTGGGGCATGCTGGGAGTTGTAGGACTTCTTTCTGTCTAAACACACACAGTATTGCACCCTAAATGTGAGGAAGTGGGACTGAGACTATGGTGCTGGTGCTGACTCACATTGGCAAATGTCAACACATTGATTTTGGTTGTGTTCCTATGAAATGCCAACCCATACAAGGATAAGCATGCTTCTCTTCCTGCCAGCACAGCTGTGAGATGTTTGCAAACAGTTGCTTCTAGTTTGTATAACCAAAGTTTATATTAATTAAAGTATGATCCTAGACAAACTGTAGTTAACATTAACCATGGTTTGCTGAAACATGTCAGCTTCATAAACTGTGGTTTGAGCTTGGCTGGTTTGAACAAACCATAATTCCAATTAACCTTAAACTTTATGGTTTGGACAAAAAGCTAAAATGTGGTTAACCCAAAACAGAAAACGAAAGCTCCACATCTCCAGTGCAGCTATGACATAATGTAGGCTGACCATATGAAAAGGAGGACAGGGCTCCTGTATCTTTAACAGTTTTATTGAAAAGGGAATTTCAGCCGGTGTCATTTGTATATATGGAAAACCTGGTGAAATTTCCTCTTCATCACAACAGTTAAAACTGCAGGTGCCCTGCCCTCTTTTAAATCTCGTCACTCTAGTATAGCTCCTGCAGCTTTAACTGTTGTGATGAAGAGGGAATTTCACCAGGTTCCCCATATATACAAATGACACCTGCTGAAATTCCTTTTTTTATGCAACTGTTAAAGATACAGGAGCCCTGTCCTCCTTTTCATATGGTCAGCCTAAGCTATGAGGCAGAAGACAAGGAGGGGAATGCGCAGGCCCAAGGCTTGATGTGGCTTTTTCCTGTGCAGCTTAATATACTAGAATTAGGCCCTTGCAAATTTATGTCCACTATATGTGTCTTCATATAGTGGGGCAAGGCAAAATGGTGAACTTGAAAAAAATGCTAAATGTTTCAAAAGCGTTAACAAAGCTAGGGCCCTTTTGCGGGCTCATCCATGTGCTTACAGATTTCCAGTAAGTTTTTAATTACTGTTAAAAATGCAACCCTTTTTCTTTCTTTCATTGTGCGTGAACTAAAGTTTGATGCCGGTGACTTTGTAATTAGAAGATCCATGGCTCTTCCCAATCTTGGGTTCTATTTAAGATGGAAAACACCTAGACTATTGTCTCTCTTGAACTAGTGTGTGGTTTTTTAAAGGGAAGACATTTTATCTGTAAGGCAAAGCTCTCGGTTGTGATAGAAAGCATTAACTTGTCTGGTGTGTGGTGTGTATTTCTGGGTAGCTGGCACGTGTAGCCTCTCTTGTAAGCAATCTGTATAACACCAGAACGCCTTCTCGGTTCCGTAGGAGGGAGAGGATAAAGGCTGGCCGGCTTCAGGAGTGCAGCCGTGCAACAGACGGATCCCAGTGAGACTGGGGCTGCTTGCTTTTGTAGCTTTTCTTTCATCACGCCATCTGCACTTCCCACCGCTCCATCTCCTTGTGGCTCAAAGAGATTTCGTAAGGCTTTCCCCCCCCTGACCAGTGTGTGCCAGCAGAAAGGATTAGCCAGTAGTGCTCATTCATGGATGAAAAATACAGTACCAGGTGAAGGCTTTGCAAAATAGGGCGACAACCCTATTTAGGAAATTTTAATCAATTGATCATATGTGTTTTATCCACTTTAATCTATGGATGTATTTATATGTGGGTAAAAACAATATTTCTCAAGCAAGAAGCATGCATTGGTTTTTAGATTATGTGCACATGTGCCATAGTGCGTGTCATCCTAGAAGAGGTATTCCTTCGTTGTGCAAGCGAAGCGAAGGAGGATGCCTCTTCTAAGGGTGGGCTTGCTATCTGTAGTGTTTTTAAGTACCTATATATTTAAAATTCTGCGTATTAATCAGTAGGTTATAGGGATCTTTGTAGTTCATTAAAGGTTTTTAACCTATTTTTAAAAATGTATAAATCGTCCCTCCAAAACTGAATTTCAGGGTGCTGATTCGACACGGCAAGGTCTAAGTTGAGATGTAAGGGATTGGGGCCTCTATGCACGTCAAGCCCGAAAAGGGCTACAGTTGGACCAGATCAATGGAGCAGAGAAACTCTGCTCAAACTTTACTAGACAGTACAACTCAGTATTGTTACTACAATCACTTACCACATGGGATTAATTAATCATGGACCTTACAATCCCAGATAATGCCACTCACTTCCAGGGTGGTTGTTAATGTTGTTTCTGCGAACACAGAGATGTGCACATTCATCCTTACTCTGCATGACTTTGGCCGAGCTTGCATGATCACGGCGGGGGGAAATGAGCCACGGTGGCTTATTTCCCCCGCTGCCCATGCAAGGGGCAGGATTTCCACAATTACCCTTGCTGGCGTGACTTGCCGAGTCCCGTGAAGCCTCCTTGGATGACTTGTTGCCATGGTTACCAAGCCACCCAGAACCCATGGGCTGTTTTAGGGAAACCGTGCCAGCAAGGGTAGGGTAATTATGCAAATCTCCCAGACATGCACGGAGGTGGAAATAAGTCACCGTGGTGTCTTTCCCCTGCCCTGATCATGCAAACTGCTTTCCCCTTTAGGTATAGTGGGAGTACGTGCCCCTCTGTTCATTATCATGTCCTGAGCATGTGCAATGTTGCTAAGCAATAAAACGTCTCACTTAAAGCTCAGATAGCTGCGTCCCTGATAGTTTGTCATTAACCTTTCACCTAGTTAGCCTTCCCCCCTGTGGTTAGCACTGTTTGTAGAAGACAGTACTGAAACACCAGATGTTCTGCCCCTCACTGCAAGAGTCATCCACAAAAGGCAGCGCCTTCCTGTTGACCTGGCTCATCACCACAGGTTCCTGGTTTTCTCAACGTTAGGGTTGGAGCTAGTCTGCCAGGGCAAGCTGCTTATCAAGCATGTTTCATTGAATGCCCCTTCACCATCTTTTCTCCCTCCACCTCTCCACCCAGGCTCGCTGGGGTCAAAAGCACATCAGGTTGACTTCAGGTTGTCTGCAGCCCTACAACTCTCTAAATGTTCTTACGAGCTATACATAAGTGATACTCCATAAAGTCGCACCGTCAGGGCCCATGCATACGCCCAGGTTGTGCCTCTATGCACACAAATAAAAGCTAATTTCCAAGTGAGCTGTTCATACCCTTTTTCTATGGAACAGATGGGATAGATGCAAGTGGGTGCCTTTCCGTTTCGATTGGTTGCTGGCTCACAGACCTGGGAATTGCTCGTCTCCTGACAGTTGCACACCAGTCAGGAGATCCGGGTTCTAGTCCCCACTCAGCCATGAGGCTCATTGGGTGACTTTGGGCCAGTCACAGACTCTCAACCCAACCTACCTCACAGGGTTGTTGTTGTGAGGATAAAATGGAGAGGAGGATTATGTATGCTGCCTTGGGTTCCCTGAAGGAAAAAAAGGTGGGATATAAATGTAATAATACATAATACATACGTACCATTATGTCCCATGGTGTATCTCCTTCAGATTCAGAATTCAGGTTAAGATTGGGGCAGTGATGTGGAGTGGAAAATACTCCAGGGCTTTATTTTTCCGCAATCCCCCCCCCCTCCCCAAATTCACCTGTTCATTAGTAACAATGAATGGATGCCAACCACAAATAACTGTATTCAGCAAGTTTTGGCAGTTTCAAAGTTGTAGATGGGTGGTTGTCAGCATGTCATGCATAGTTCATTGGGTTGCTCAAATTTATTAGTGAATTAACAGTTTGCAGTCCCTCTTGTGTTTTTTTCTTGAATTTAAACAGTGTAAGGGAAGTACATATTATTGTCTTCAAAACTTTACAAGAATTCCAATAAAAATTCCTCATAATCTAGCATTCAAATCACATTAAATGTGCATTAATTTCCATCTCAAATATTTCAGGTCCATTGGGGCAAAAAATTAACATGGGGTACTTTTGAAAGCTTTGGTCTTTACTAATTACAGGTAAAATAAACATGCTAAATTTGAACACTCTCTAGAGCGTCAGAACATTTTCCCATGCAAACTGAAAAAAATCTGATGCAAATTAATTTCCTGTGCAGTTGGAGTGATTAAAAAAAATCATCAAGACTCTTCAGAGATATATTTTTCATTGATGCTGTTCACACAACACTCTAACCCACACTCAGTGGTTAAGTGTGGGTTGTTTAAAACCATGGGTTGTTTGTTGACCCATGGGTTAACATATTGTCTGAATGGCTTGTTAACCATGCAGTATGGCTTATTTTCTCGAATAAGCCACCTTAAGAACCATGGATTGTTGTTGGGTTGTTCAGGGTGGTTAACAACAGATTCTTCACATGCAGAGCTTTACTGAAAGCCTGGTTCATGTTTTGATTTGATTTATGGATGTTTCAGTTATACATTATCAGCTATGTGATAGGAGGGAATGCTGTATTCCCCGTCCTCTTTCGATGCATCCATAAACTGACCAAACCAGATAAGCTGTACGAGAGTGATTTTCTGGTCTGAATTGGACAATTAATGTAACCGATTTTTTGTGTGTGTTTTTGGCTATAGTTTTGATAAAACTCTTGATCCTACTGACAAAGACCCTTGGGGTTGAAACGCATCTGGGATTGGTGGATGTGTACTAGTGTAGCCGACTATATAACTATTACTGTAGAAGAAAGTAAGGTCACAGTGTTTGTGGACTGTTTAGTTTCCATTTTGGTATAATTATAAATGGTTTGTTATATAATTACATTTTTACAATTACTTTTTATATTTTGTAGTATGGATTAGTTATTTTATCAACTTGTATTTACTGGTAGCTCCATTTAAATTTTGCACTTTACAAGCTCTCTTAAACCCTTCTTGCTTTGATTTCAGGGTGGTTAACAAGCCACCCTGGCTACATTCAGACAACACGATAATCCACTCTGCAGAAAACATGCTTGCGTTCAGACAACATACCGATGGCTCAACAAACAACCCACAGTTCAAAACACACTCCATTATTGAGTGTGGGTTAGTATGTCGTGT
Source organism: Elgaria multicarinata webbii (assembly GCF_023053635.1). Taxonomy (NCBI): domain Eukaryota; kingdom Metazoa; phylum Chordata; class Lepidosauria; order Squamata; family Anguidae; genus Elgaria; species Elgaria multicarinata. The sequence goes on along the minus strand of NC_086180.1, from coordinate 25,148,534 downwards.
GAACAGTCCCACTAAATAATCCACTTTATTTATGACTGGCAGTGGCTCTCCAGGGTTTCAGGCACGAATCCTGTCCAATCCTGCATGCAAAATGCAAAACACGTGCTCTACCACCTCCAGCCTTTCCCATCACAGCCTATTCGCCAAAGGCACTTGTGTTCCTCCCTCCATCTGTACTCATTGACTCCATATAGCCATGATGGTGACAACAGGAGCCAAGGACAGACATGTATGAGACCTCCGGAAATGTAATCCTGTAAACCTTGTCATGTTGGTTTTTCTTGAAGCAAGAGGAACAGCACCTTCTGGGTCCTGTATTTTTTTTAAAAAAAAAAAACCTCCCCTATCTATACCTGATTTTCAAATTTCCTCTTGGCTGCATTGAACCAGAGTGAAACATGATTCACGTGATGGCCTTTGCAGTTGTGAAGACTCTGTGAAGACTGCGGTGCCTTTTTTTGCATTGGTAAAAGTAGAGCCAGGCTGAATCATATAGTTTAACGACTCTGCGCTTCAGAAAAGGGGCATCAAGCACTGCCAGGATAATTGCTATTCAAGTGGATTAGAATATCTTTATCTGTAACTCTGCGCCTAAAATGGCATCGGGGAACATCTGGAAGCCTGTGCCTCCTGGACGAATGCTTTGGGGCTATGAATTCAGTCAAGTGGGAACCCATCATTCATCGTATCTTAATTCACTAGTATGAGACTTTCCCACTGGCAGCAGTTCAAGGACAAAGAATGACTGCAGGCTGGTGAGACGCTTCATAAATGCTATTGCATGCTTCTACTAGGCTGATATGAATTTAACAGATGCCATCAGCAGCTTGCTTTCTCATGGCAGCTCTCTGTGATTAGACATCTTGAAAAGAACTTTTGGGTCAGTTCATGGAGAAACAACAGTATCTTCTGGCATCTTACAGACCTTGTGGCATTAACATTCATGACCTAGAGCCAACTTTTGTCAGATGCATGAAGCAGTCATCTTAAAGGTTAGATGTGTGTGTGTGTGTGTGTGTGTAACCTGTTTCAGCAGCAGCAACATCTAAGACCTGGAAAGTGCCCATCTTTTACCATCATCTTCCCAGAGCTCATCTTCATGATCTTGGATATGCGTTCACATTAAATTTAATGGATAGTTGACTCATATATACCACTTAATGTAGTATGATTTATATTGAAGTTTTTTATTATTATTATTTGGATGACTGTAGATGGGGAAAAAAAGGAAAGGAAGGACTTGCATGTCAGCCAAGAAGAACTGTTTTTCTAAAGCAATTGATCTTTTGTGCTCTGAAAGGCATATCCAAATCCAGTCCAGAATGTAAAGAAAGTGTGACTCGAAACTTCTGAAATTTTAAGATCAAAGTAATTGCTCTTTTTTTACATAGTTCCAAATGCCATTTTTATGTCCATTGCATTTTTTTAAAAAAAAATCCAGGTCTTTTGGAATAACTTTAAACTTGTTTTTAAAAGAATAGTGTCAGCTGCTTTTAACCTTTTTGAATTAGCAGAGAATAAAATGTCAAATTCACATGAGGTATTGACTAAGTGTCTTTAGAAATATAGCTGATTTGGATCTCTTGGCAAATCTCAATTTGGCCAAACCTTTACTGCAAACTCCTGTTTTTTTAAATTGAGTTAGAGAAGAAGAGAAGAACAGTTTTTGTGTTAATTACAGCCGAGTATGTTTCTTACTACATTCCCTGGGCAATTTCTCCCCATATTATTTTTGAGCAAAAGCACAAGGATTTAATAAAACTTAACGAGGCAACATTTGTCAACTTGGAAAATCTCTAGTAATGAGAGCTATGCAGAACAATTTCTTGGCTCTTTTTAATGCGGACTTCTATTTCACATTGTGCCTCAGTTACATACTTAAAATGAAATCCTTTCGACTAGATGGAGTAAATCGTAATCCTCTGATCCAGGTTTGTAGCACATCCCATTATTGGGAAAGCTGAAGCCTTAGAGGTGCTTAATAATTAGGCCTAGGATTTTGCTTTTGACGTATATTTAATAACAGTTGGCTTCAGTCCATGCTAACACTTGACATGTTATTTATTATTCCTTACTAGCATAAGCTGTTGTGTGATCATGTCAGTTATTTACAATTGGTTCTAGGATTCTCGACACTAAACCTACCATATATTACCTATTTCTGAGCCCATATCTCATTCGCACAGTAACCCATTGTGTGTGTTTCCATATCCATGCATCATCTTGTTTCAGTTCCTCCAGTATTGGAATGTTGACTGAGTCCAGTTTGCATTGTTCTGCTTGCGTCTTAGGGGAGTGACTGTTTTAAAAGCTAATAGGTGTAAATACTAGGGTGAACAACGCACGTTACTCATGCAACACAATCCTGATTGATTTTATTCAAAAGTTATCCTCACTGATTTAAGTGGAACTTAATTTGTATCTAAGTATGTTTAATGCTGCAGTTGTAGTCTTGTGAAAATCAGTATAGGAGAGGGTCCTTTCCTAGAGAAACTTGTGTGTTGTCTGGAAGGAGAAGAAGCTTTGATTTGTGTGTTGGACCTGTGGAGAGGAAGAGCTATTGAAGTCTTGATAGCTCGTTCCATCAGTGTCAGAATATATTGGGCTGGTGTGCTACTAAAATTCATGCTGTGTCAAATTGTTTTCTTTTGTACTTCAGAAATAGCTCTTCCCCCCAACCCGCCAGTTGTAGACATTAATAGAGCTACTTATATATTAAAAAAAAGGTGTTCATCAAGAATGTCAGTATGTCTCTAAGGTCATGCCCGAATCAATGCTTCTTATATTCTTGTATTGGTGTATGTACTCATAAAACAAACATACGGGTAGCTTTCTAAAGCAAAAGCAAGTGTAGGTATTTTAAGGTTCCTCTCATAACCTGGTATGCAAAGCTGTAGGACTTAAGGCTGCTCTTGTAGAGGCTGCTATCTGTGGCAGTGACTAGGAACCGCCCAGAGAGCTCCAGCTATTGGGCGGTATAGAAATGTAATAAACAAACAAACAAACAAATAAATAAATAAATAGGAGAGGCATTTAGGAAAGTTCTGCCACATGAAGCCATAGTTCTGTGAAGACCTTGGAGACTTCTGGCTGTATCCGATGTTAGTTCTACTTAGAGCAAACCCATTGAAATGAAGGGGACTTAAGTTAGACCAACGTTAGATACTACCCTTGATGTATGTCCCTGAATAGTTGCACGATTGGATGGTTTCACCTTGGATCTTTTCCTTTTCCTTTCCTGGTTTGTGATTAACAATGGATTGTCATGACTTCTCAATCAGCGTAGCCATAGGTAGTACAGATCATAGTTTTGCTCCCAAATCAGAAATTGTCAATTGGAATTTCAAACGTTTTGGGGGGGAAAGTATGGCTCACTAAGGTGAAGTTGTGGTAAGCTATAGTTAACTAACTAGATAACTTAGTTAACTAGCTATAGTTAACTAACTAGCTATAGTTAACTAACTAGAAAAGGTGCCCAAGGAAGGGGACCATGCAAACCCTGCAAGATGCTCCCAGTAGTCAGGTGATCGTGAGCTTCTAATCTTGGTTTCAAACTAGTTTGGTAATTGTTCACATAAAAACAAACCCAAGCTTATAGTTTATCAGAAATGGATTGTATTTAGTTTCCTGGATTGAACCTGTTGCAGTAGAAAGGAAAAATAATTACTGGGCACATTAGATTTAGCTGCATTTGCAAGCTTGGCTGTTCACATGTACAGCTGTTTAGAAACGTCTTGGTGAAACCAGCCTTGAAAATGCTTTGTGATTCTGGCATGGAGGATCACAACTCCTGTCTTGTTCTCCACTCTTGTTTTGGGTCTTGAGTTCTCTGTGATGGAGCGGCCATATATGTGCTATTCGTTTCTGGAGTCATGCTGGTTGCAGCTCAGCTAGCAGTGTCCCCGAGGAAAGGTGTAAGGGTATGTGAGTATTTTTACTATATCACCTTCGAATTTGTACCCTTCCACTTTTCACACTGTGAGAGTGCAGTTATGAATATGTGCGAGCCTAGAAAAAAGCAGAGCTGAAATGGGTGTCAGCTGCTCAGTGTTTTTTTTTTAAAAAAAGCCACTTCTGTATTCTCACTAGTGAAATTTGCATCTGCATGTATTCCTTTTCATGCCTTTTTGGCCATTGCTGAACTCTGAAACAATACACTCAGTGTTGGCGTTGTGGAAATGTAGTTTTGTTAATGGATATAGTAACTAAAGTGAAATATATACTAAACATTACCTCAGAGTTTGAAGACACAACTTAAGTGCAGTGCAGAAACATGAGCCTTTGGCAAGGCTCCTGGAAAAGTTCATAACCCTGCGATTTGGCAACCTTTCAGGATCCTACCTGGACCGACTTGTTTGAGGAGAACTACATGGAAAAGATTGCTTTTTCTGTTGTTGTTGCACAAATTATGTCTATGAAGGATTTCAGGGTGGCTCAACTTTGGATCAAGACCTTCTCAAAGAAGTGGCATCATTATAAAAATGTTTGTTCTGATGAGGCTGCACTGTTACTAATTCAACAAATGCCTGGGAATGGTGCTGTAGAATATCTTCTGCGGGGTGGAGCGGAATCTGACAGTTTTGAGCAAAACAAATTGTTACCATAACAATGAATAAATCCGCCAACTGTCCCAAGGAACTAACACTGTAATTGGTTGCAGTTACAACCTTAGGTGCATGGAAGCCAGTAAAAATTTCTCCAAATGCAGATGCGGGTTCCAGCTTTGAAGGAGGTTTGTTAGTTCTCAGCTTTTCAGCAATCGAAGAATAATTTCCATTGTTGAACTACTTTCCAATGTGAATGGGGCTTTAGTGGATGCACCATCTTGACCACAGCTTTTGCTATCCAAGCCCTCTAAATATCTTCAGTGTGTATCAATGTGAGCATAATTTGTTGATTTTCAGATCTTCAGTTTCAAGATGATTCTGTTAGCAGTTCCCAGTAAAGCTGCCCAATTTCTGAGCTATGGTTCAGAGATTAGGCATGCTCTGTAAACTCTAAATAGAATGTTGCCTTCTAAAATTATCCCCCCCATTACCTGATTGTCAAAATTAGAAATTGAAGAGGGGCTTAATGAAACCATGCACCCATCTATTCTTTTATTCCGTTTGTCCAGGACTGGCCAGCCAGGGACTATTAGCTGCTTTGGGAGACTTTTTGGTTAAGGAACTGGATAGAAATACTTCAAATGAATAAAATAAACAGCAAATTAAGGTGACCGTCTTCCCCCAGCAATGGGTGTCCAGAGACATTTAGTGATCATCGCTAATGCCCACTGACAGATCTCTCCTAAATTTGTCTAATCCCAAATTTTAAACCGATATTTCACTCAGCCTTGTGGGGCAATCCTATCCATGTACATGGGAGAAAACCCCACTGAACTGAAAGGGGCTGGCTTCTGAGTAGACAAGTGTAGGGTTGTGCTGTTAGACTCTAAAGTTTTAGTCTATAGAAGCCTTCCCCAATCTTGGGACTGCCCATGGCCAATGGCCATACTGGCAGGAAATTATGGGAGTTGCAGTCTAAGACATCTGGAGGGCACCAGGTTGGGAAAGTTTGGTCTAAAATGCATTAAGAACATGAAAGTCCAACATGTGGTAGAGTTTTAACTCTAGAGTAGTCAGTGTGGGCAACACTTGTTCAGAGACGCATTCTAGAATACTTTTTCCATAGTCAACAAAGTCTTAGCTTTATCTGTCCTTGCAGCAACCCTGTAAGATAGGTTTAGGCTGAGAATGATTTGCCCACGGCCACTCATTGAGCTTCAAGGCTGAACAAGGGTTTTAATCCAACCCCAGACTATCCACTGCCTGTTCCTGGATACTTTTTTGGATCTTGCATCTGAGGTTAGGGTGGGGTTAATCTCTCCATGCAGAAACCACATTTGCATTTAGTAAGGATTTTCATCTGTCTTGACTGGGCAAGGTTGGTTTTCAAATTTGGAGCCTTGAAGGGGTGTATAATGTATGACAACTCAAGCATCATTTCCCTAACACTTTGATATTATACTCAGATATGGACAAGTGATGAGATCAAGGCAGATTTTTTTTTAAAAAAGCACCTTTTGGAATATTTGCTATTGTTACCTCTATTTCTTTCTCTCTCTCTCTTTCAGTTCCTGGGCATAGCATTTCTTGGAATTGGACTCTGGGCATGGAATGAAAAAGTAAGTTGGATATATGAAACTGTTGAGCTATATTACATCAGTATCTCACCTTCTCCTCCATATTGAATGAAATGTTGCCTTGTTTAGGATGTAGTAGCAGTGTCTTGTCAACCACATACCACATAGAGGTATGGACATCAGGTTGGCTTAGACCAACTTCTTTCAGCCCAATGGCCAACTTCCATTTTGGAGAAGCTCTCAGGGGCCGCATTCCAGTGGTGGTGGTGGTGGGGCAAATGCAAATCGGCAGGGTGAAATACCAGCATATTTTAGCGTAAAGCCCTTACTGCCAGTAACTAAGCCTTGGGAGATGCATTTCAGCCCATCAGAATGGAGAGAAACTATGCAAAAGCCAAGACACCTGCAAACAATAGGCAGTCAGGGGAAAGGGCTGGGACCAGAGGAAAGTCACCTGGCCATCTGGGGAACCCTGGAGGGCAAGGTTGGGATGCCAGGCAAGCCAGATTTGACCCACAGGCATGAGGTTCAACACCCCTGGTTCAAGTTGGTCAAAGTAACTTCAAACAATGGTTTCAGACCTTTGATTGGTGGAACCACTTATTCCCCCCCCCCCAAATAACCTGCCCTTTTCACAGCTTCATCAAGGAGGTGGCTGAGTGGTTTGCATGTGTGTGTCCGTGTGTCCCGTGTCCCGTCCCCTGTCCCCCTGTTCTGGCCTCACAGCCTCTCTGGCTGCTTGAGCTTCTTGGAAAGACCTTTGGAGACTTAGCCTGGGCTCCCTCCCATGGGGCTATTTATTTATTTATTACATTTCTATACCTCCCAATAGCCGGAGCTCTCTGCTGCCTGCTCAGTGCCTACCAAGTGCTGCTGCCTGCTCAGTGCCTGAAAGCTGAGAGATGAGTTGTTGTTGTTGTTGTTGTTGTTGTTGTTGTTGCTGTTGTTAAAAGGACTTTTAATAGCAACAAAATCAAACCAAAATGTCTCCCTTCCTGAAGACTCAGGTTCACAGTCTGGGTGTACTTCTGGACTCGGCCTTGAACCTAGATACCCAGCTCTTGGTGATGGACAGGAGTGCGTTTGCACAGCTGAGGCTAGTGCGTCAGCTGCGCTTGTTCCTAGAGACATTGGATTTGGCCATGGTCACACATGCTTGAGTTACATCCCATTTGGACTATTGTGCTCTTCATGGGGCTGCCTTTGAAAACTGTTCAGAAAGTCCAGCTGGTCCAGAATGCTGCAGCTAGGCTATTGACTGGGGCCAGATCCACAGAGTACATAACTCCTTCGTTACCTCAGCTTTACTGGCTGCCAGTCTCTTATGACTTATAAAGCATTATACAGCTTAGTACCAGCTTACCTGAGAGGCCGCCTTCTCCCGTCCAAGCCTGCCCAGTTCTTAAGGTCTTCCAGAGAGGTCTTTCTTTCAAGACCACCACCTTCAGAGGCATGTTTGGTGGCTGGCGGCGAATCCGTTCTGGGTTTCAGTCAGAACCCTAAAGGAACTATCCAAGGTGCTTTGCTCCTGTGGCAGTGTCTTAGATCCTGCCAAGCAATGTGATCTCTCTGTGCCTGTGCACTGTCAAAAAAAATAGTGAGCTTTCTAGAATTCCTGTGTGCTACTCAGCTGTATTTGTGTGGTCAGCAGGGTGGTTTCTTTTTTTAAAAAATCTGCTTTTTTAAGTGCATTGTATTATGCTTTAAGTGCATGGTAAGTGCATTTTTTTTAAAAAAAGAGACAGATAAAAACAGCAAGAAAAATGATCCTGTAGTTGATGATCAATAGGTGCAATCTCCGGTTATAAGAAGCAAACAAAAGAACCACAAAAAACGAAGATGAAGATGAAGATGAAGATGAAGAAGAAGAAGAAGAAGAAGAAGAAGATGAATTTAGTTTCAAAGCAGGGTATTGGATCTTCCTAATTTTTGCCCTGTATTTGTTTTCTGAATTTTATTTATTTATTTAATTATTGAATTTTCATACCGCCTAATAGCCGAAGCTCTCTCTTTAAACATTTATACCTCCATCTTGTGTCCCAGGAGCTCTACTTGGCTTATGACAAAGTCAATGGTTTGACAAATGAAAACTTCCAGTTTATAACATAACATAAAACATCAAAACGGCAGCAGAAAACAACACTGCAACAGCAATCAAAATGTTTAAAATATTAAAATGTTTTGTTTGAAGTCGTTTTAAAGAAAGAAAACTTCCTTAGCACTGCAAGAAGTCTGCAACTCATTGACATTTTTCTCTTTTGTTCTTCCTTTATTTAGGCGTGTACTTGTAGAAGTGCTCAGACTTTTTTTGAGTAGCACTCTTAAAGATGTCTTTTAATCCACGTCCCGGGCTAAATTGTAACAAACGTTCTGGCAGAAATACAACTTGAAAATAGTCTTTATATGGCTTGGGACAATCTCTGAAGAGAACCCAATTAATTTTTAATAGCTAAGAAGTGATGTGTTTTCTCTTGCCTTGGAAGTTCAAAATTAGAATTTTGAGCATTAATTTATATGCTATAAAAAACAACATGGAAAGTTCAGATGAAAAGAACAACAATCCAACCCATTAAGATTATGTTTTGCTGGATTTAATTCAGTCAGGAGTCTATCCTGAGCGGTTTAACTTGTTGAAAACAGAGGGGTTGGAGAATCAAAACAAAAAATTACCCTCTTACAATCCTATATGTATGTATAAAAATCTTTCCTTGCAGCCATTAAGGAAAGCAATAGAAATTGATTACCAGGCAGCTAAAAACTCACTTGACAGCTAGTCAGTTGGGCCTAAAGAGAAACTGAAAATTAGCATCCTAAATTGTGAACCTGAAAAAGGATCAGTGAAAAACGTGGAGGTGGGGAACCCAGGAGGCACAATGTGCCGGACAAGTCTCTTTCTCCAGCAAATTACGTTGTCTTTTTAAATTTTAGCTTTTTTTCTGAGCTCTAGGAGGAAAGTTTCCCCCCTTCTTTATCTCACGGAGTGAAAATAGCCAGTAATAGGCAGTTTCCAGCAAATGAAAGCTTAATATTTACTAAAGAAACTTGAACCTCAAGGTTACATCAAAATTGTTGCCAGAACACTCTTGTTTTCTCATAATACCTGGCCTACTGATTATATTTCAACCCACAGTGATATTAGATCAATTTAGATTGCCGTATATTTATCTCTGCTAAGTCAAGCTGTCAAAACAAATACTCCTTCGCTAGGTGTGCAATTCCTCAAGCTATCAAATGGAAACTGTAGTGTGATATCAATTTCTGCTGATAGTGATGTGCTTCACTTTTGATGCAAACCTATCCATCTTCCCTCTTGGTTATACAATGGGGTGTGAGACTGGTGCATATGTACACCGCAATGCTCCTTTCCCTCCCAGTTCCTTTTCATTCTGAGAATTCTGCATCTGTTCTTTGCGGAAGGGCAGTTTGAACCTGCGAGGAGGAGGAGGAGCAGAATACTCGTGAGTAAGCAGCCCCAGCTGGCTTACTCTAGGGTTACACATGAAGCTTTTGGCCAAAGTTTTTTGTCACTCCTTTGGTCTTGCCTTTGCTGGGTTGGAAATTTTGGGTGATTCTTATATTTTGTATGAAAGTTATGAAACCTTCTCTTTACGATTGCCTGTTGCAAGGTTATGTAGAGGGTAAATTGCTTTTATTTCCTTTGATGCTACCTAATTGCTTTCTCCCTCCTCCCTTATCTTTTACCTAAATAAAATGTCTTGATTGGAACCTGGGGTTTGATGGTGTACTCTGATATACCAAAGAATGACTGGGTTTGTACAACACACTAACCCACCCTCAGTGGTTGGGTGTGGGTTGTTGAGCTGTGTTGTATGAACGCAGCTAGGGGGGCTTGTTAGTCATGCAGCGTGGCTTATTTTTCTCGAACAAGCTGCCTTGAGAATCCATGGTATGTTGTTAATCATGGTATGATTAACAAACCTCACTGCTGAAAATGTCCTGGGTTCAGAAAACGCACTAACCCATGGTTCAACAAACAACCCCACTGTTCAAACGCAACACACATTCAACCACTGAGTTGTATGAACAGCCCCACTATCTCTCTCCACCCCTGCCCACTCCCCCATTCAACCCTCCTACATATTTGGTCCAAAGGCAGAGAGTCCAAAGGGTTAACAGATTGGATTCTGCCCAGTGGGGTCCAAGAAAGTTTGCCAGGAGTTGCTCCCCTCCTGAACAAAAACCTTCACCTCAGTTCTAGGGCAAAATGAAGACAGCAAGCCTTAAATTAACCATGCTGGCTGAGAATGATGGGAGAATCATCATCATCATCATCATCTCTATACTGCCCCATAGCCATAGCTCTCTGGGCGGTTTACAGCAATAGTTGCAGCTCAACACATCTGGAAGGTGCCATTTTGGGGAAGCTACCATAATGGAATACTCTTCCTAGAGTGGCATGCCTGGCTTTGTCTCTGATGCCTTTTGGAATCATGGGAAGAGCTTCTGTTTTTTTTAAAAAAAACCTCTGGGCCATGTGGGCTGGTGGCTACAATGTCAATGGGGTGGTGAATCCCCTCCAGGTTTCATTTAGAATCAGTTAGAACTCTAAAGGAGGTACCCTCCTGAAAACATATCATTTTAGACACGCTTTCCCTGGACTATAACTTATTCTGGTTTTATATGACATTTTTAAATATTTAAATATTGACTTTTTGTATGTTATGTCTTTAATTGTAAACTGCCCAGAGAACCTTGGCTATTGGGCAGTATAAAAATGCAATAAATAAATAAATAAAATAAGGGTACTTCCAGGCCAGGAAAGGGTATTTTTTATTGGTTTTTATGCTAGTTTTTTAACCCCGCTGTCTTGAGGTGGCTGCTGTTTTAAATGATTAATGTTTGCTTTTAAATATAAGCCATTCTGAAAGACCTCTGGCAGACATATAGGAAATAAATATATACTCGCTACCCCACCCCCCTTGGTGACATGCATTTTTTTTTTTTTTGGCTATGCAGTCAAAATACGTGCATCTCCTTCGATGCATTTTAGATTCTTTTTTCATTCTTTTTTGAAAGGATAATATGGGACGGGGTGTTGAAAGAACCAGTGAATGAGGGTCTTTAAGTAACTGCTCTTGACCTGTCTCCCTCCTCCTGTATAAAGGGCACTAGCTAGGAGCAGGGTGCCGTATCCCATTGTGGCTGTCAGAGGAAAGAGAGAGAGAGAGAGAGAGAGAGAGAGAGAACCCTGCCTATTAAAAACTAACGTGTCATAGTAGTTCTTCAATTTCTTTTCAGGCTTTGCATATATTTATTAGTCAGGGTTCACTGGTCATACAGATGCATGGGAAAGCCCACCTACGATTCAGTGGGAAGAAAGCCACCAATATAAAGAACTATATTTGAGGCTTTCTTCTGGGGACCACCAACACTTCTTCCTTTGGTTTTTCATTTCCCCCTAAATTGCAGTAGAAAAGTTGGAGGAGATCTGTGGGAACTAGGGTGGCCCCCTGGCGCATCACCAGAAGATGGGAAATGCATCACCAGTAAAGTTGACACAGATTTATGTAACATTTGCATCTGCTAAATTTATATGTATACACGCAAATGTAGGAATTATTATAATTCAAACAGAAAGACAACACATCTCACTGTAGTGGGGAAATCTCTCACCTGTATGCCTGCTGAGGCTTCTGTCCAGAAAGCAGAACTGTTGATGGGCAACTTTAGAGATCCTCCATTCCCTCCATTTGCTTTTTTGGCTTTAAATCAGACTTGAACTGGACAGCCTTTAAAATACTGGGCACCTTTCAGTAGAGGACTGTCCTCTGACAGCCCTTAAAATAGAGGCCTGTTCTCTGTAAAGTAGGACACATGGTCTCTCTAGTGAGCGCAAAAGCAAAACAAAAAGAATGTAGGGAAATACACATATTCCATATATGTTAAGAGTCCTCCTTGATGCTTTGGTTCCTAATGGCACTCAACCAATGACCAGGTTCACATGACACACCAACCCACGATGGGTTTCAGTCTGAAACAAGCATGTTGTCGGGACCCGGACCGGTTTTATTTCCCAAACACCCCTCGTTTATAACCTATGGTCTGTAGTGCTGTTTTACCCACAATGGGTTGGTGTGTCGTCTTAACCCAGGCATGCCAACCCATCGTGGGTAAAGGGCATTGGGTAGCGAGCCACTTGGAAAGGGACAGCAGAAACCCCTGCCGCTCTTCCTGAGTGTGGTCACCATCGCTTTTCATGACCTTTCCTAAGCCACTGCCAGTGTCCCTTTCCCCTTGCCAAAGGGCACTTTGGAGGGGTTGCGCTGCTCCTGGCAAGCCTCCGATCACGGTCAGAGCCCCTATTGCTCTCAATGATAGAATCCAGTTTGCCTAGGGGGAAAAGGAAAAACCAATAATAGATTAAGAGCCCCACCAAAATCAGAGCCACCAGACTCTACTGATAAAGGCGCCATACATGCAAATAAAACAGGGCTGGGGAAATGTGAAAAAGCCCTGGTTTTTTTGTTTTTAAAAAAGGTATTATTTAAAAGCAGCGCTGATCACAATCAGGATTGTGGCTGGAGCAGGGACCGGTGGGGGGGAGCTTGGGGTACGGTGCTGCCACTGGCAAGGGGAAAGGGGCACTGGGGGGGAAAAAGGCTCTGACTGCAGTGGCGAGCAATGGTAACAAGTGGGGACCGGGGGCTTGGTGTCAGACATGTCAAATTCTGCCGCCAAGTCCTCTGAGATGCCAGGTGGAGCCAGCTGGAGGACTGAGAGGGATGGGGGGAACAAGCCAAACATTGTGGGTGGTATGCCGATTGTTTGTTGGGCACACCAACCACGCATTGGTTGCAAATCGTAAGCTTGTTACCCATCGTGGGTTAGTGTGTCGTGCGAACTCGCCCATTGTCTTACTAAAAGGTCTTCTGAATTCAGCAACACATTTCTTGGGGGAAAGGGAGCTGTTTTAAGTAGAGGAGTAGTTCAATGCAGAAACAGTAGCCCACTTCAGTCATTCAGCACCAGCGGCTATGGAATGTGAGAAAGTTCCTGCGCAGGGAGCCCTAAGTGTGTACATTCATAGGCCCGTCATGTCTAGATCATGTATACATCCTAAGTGTGCAGATTCTGTGTACATCCTAAGGGATGTGTTTAGATCCTGTGTAGATCCTATCGAAGTTTGTACATCCATAAGTGCATCGTCTCCCTCAGACCGCTGCCAATTACACTTCAGCTGAGGGGCCAACGTTGCCTCTAGGGAGCCTCTTCACATTTGCGGTATCCACGGCTACCACTGTGGAGTGGCAGTTCATGTGTTTGGACTAGGCATTACCCCACAGTTCTGTTCCCTTAGGTATGTCTGGCGTTGTATGTCTAGTGAGTGCAGAATGTTGGACTGAGTGGGTGTGGCTGATGATGCGGTGAAAGGGGAGGAGGAATATCAATGGGGGAGTCTAGAGCTTGGGGAGTTAGTTGGTTGGGAGTTGGGAGAGTCAGTTAGGATTGTCAGTGGTGTGGAGAGTGAAAGGAGATAAGATTTTAAGAGACTTAAGATTGCTGTTATTATTAAAACTACGGTAGTAGATTAAGCAGGTTAACTTGAATTTGAAGTAACTAAGATTTGTTAGACAAAAATAAACATTTTATTTTGTTACCTCAACCACATGTCTGCTTGGCTTTATCTCCTGCTCTACAGTTACTATCGTAACCACCTTATATATAACCTTCAGGTTATTACATACACAGTAAAACCTTTTCAGATTCTAGCCTTTACCCTCTCATATGAAGGGAAGTTTGTGTTTTACCCTACCCTCATGTTGTTCAAGTGGTGGTGCTTGGCTTGAGGAGGGCTTGTGTGCAACAAGGCCTGGTGTGTGAGGCCTGTGTCGTGACACATGGGTTTAATGGCCTGCTTAGCCATGAGTGTGCAAGGCGGGTAAGCTTCCAAGATGAACAAGAAAAAGGGGAGAAACGTCTTAGGATGCTGTTGACAACTTAATTTTTTTACAATAGAAATAAAGCTTTTTCTTTTCTTTTTTTAAACAATAAAGCATCCTGAGACATTTCTCCCCTTTTTCCTGCTTAGCTATGAACCTCCCTCAGTGATTTTGGGAAGTCAGTGACCAGTTCAGATTTTCAGGAATGAGCATCAGCCTTCTTGCATGTGAGACGGAGGAGAGAGGACAAGAGTGTCTGAGTTCAAGGCGCCTGCCTGACAGCTTGTTCCAGTAATTCTAAATGATAGGTTAGCATTAGACCTGGACTAACCCAAAGGTATTCTGAGAAGGTTGGGATTAGGGGTGGGTGGGTGACCTATACACAGCCCTGAGCTAGAAGAAGGATAGGATAAATATGTAATGTAAATAATTGCCATAAAGTCTTGTGTGTGTGTGTGTGTGTGTGTGTGTGCGTGTGTGCGCATGAACATAACCTCCCCTTAGGTAAGTGCCCTCATGGCTACTGACACCAAACTTCAGTCATGTTCACCTCTTGGTTGGCTCTTTCTAGATGGCGTTTAGACACCAAGTAAACATTATTTTGTTTCTTGTGTGCCTTTGACATTCCTTGGAGTCAGGGAATAGACTTTTTGAATGCTCTTTAATAAATTATATGTTGTTCAGTTGCTTTAGACATCCCCTTAATGGGACAAATACATATTCCCGAAGCCCTGGTGAGGCAGTAAAGGTACTTCACCTCAGCACTCCTCCCACCCCCATCCCAATGAACTTGTTAAGACTCTATGACCTGGTTAACACTATCACAGCGGCTTAAACAAGCCACAGTAGTCAGTAGTTCTTTCAATCCCCACATAAAGCCTCAGCACAATCCTCTAAAGCTCCCTCTTTTCAGCAACCCTGGGATCTTAATGTGGACCTCTGTGGCCTCTTGTCACATGATCATAGGTCCCAAGGTTTCCCTTTTGACCAGTGCAGGCCTTGAGAGTGATCCCTCCCCCTCACTTTGCAAAGTGGCTGCCATTTATTTCAGATTCACTCTGATTCAGACTTACTGTGAGGCTTGAGGGAGGGAGGGTGCAGGATCAGCCCAAGACATTTTGCTGCCTGAGGAGAAGAACAAGAGCCAGTCCCCTCCAATTCTATGTACAAAAGCCAACTGGACTTGCAGATGAATCTGTCTTCAACCTTAATGTGTGGGATAGTGGTTCACATACGGGGCACAGAGCAGGCCATTTGGCACACGGCTCTCTCCTGCAACCCCTGCTGCCTCCTCCCAGCATCTACTACCTGAGGCAACTTCCTCACTCGGCCTAATGGTAGGGTCGTCCTTTGAAGTGAGGCAAAAAGAAGCTCAAATTCCAAATGCTTCTCTTGGAAAAGCTCTTCTGATTTCTGTGTGTCATAGAATTATGAAGCCTGTGGTGCAAACCAATTATGCGGTGTTCCTTCCTCTGCTTTCATCAAATAGCGTCTCAGTGCCCCTTTATCTTTCTATTCATTTTCATGAATGCTGAACCATGATAAATATATCAGACCTAAAAATAGGTAATGGTATTCATGTATTAATGGTAATGGTCATAAACTCGTCGACTAGATTTAAAATTGACAAAGTGCGTTGTTAAGTCATGTTCACCCAACTTGATAGCCATCTCGGTATCTGTTGTAGACTTTGATTTGTGACACTTCTATCCAAATGAGCTTTAGAGGCAATTTGTCTTACCAGTTCTAAAACTATATTCCCTGTTTATGAAAGGGCCTCCCTGGCTTCTAAAACATCTCGTTCCTGTGTTGCAATGTAGTGGGGAGAGTGTAAGAAAAGCGGTTTGCTCTCCTTTTCCAGCTGCACATGCCCAGCCCATGTCAAAATACTTAAAAAACACATGGCTGCCACCACCCTCTGTCTTGCTTCTGTGTCCCAGGGAGGAAACAACTGAGTGTGATGTCAGTGTTAACTAGCATCGTTATGTGATCCTGGCTGGAGGTCCCTCGTGGTTCTTTCCACCAGTCCATAATTTGATGTAATCATAAACTGGATAGCGAGCTCTAGAGCAGCTGACGCTCTTGGGGTGAAAGCTGTTGGGACACACACAAACAGGGAGGCTGTAAAACTATATAGGTGTTGCTCTCTTCTGTTCCTGTCCTCATATCCCCATTATCTGAACTCTAATACACATATCTGAAACTCTAATGTCCTAATCTAGGCAGTGACATTTTATTCACTCATAATTTTAGTAGAGAGCTTCTAAAACGGGGGTCAAACAGAGGCAGATTGGTGATCTTCTTGACCTCCCATGCAAAAGGTGGTGGTAGGTGAGAAGTTAAGAACATAGAGCTGTGGTAGAGTAGAACAAAGGCCTAACTAGTCCAGCATTCTGTTTGTACAATGGTCAACCAGATGTCCATGGGAAGCCCACGAGCAGGACATGAGCACACTAACACTCTCTCGTTTGTTTTTCCCAGCAACTGGTGCTGAGAGGTATACTGCCTGGAGATAATTTATAGCCATCGTGAGTTCTAGCCATTGATAGTCTTCTTCTCTACGAACTTCACGTTTGGGGTAAAAGAATGAAATAATCTCTTAACAGATGTATATCTGAGGAATTTTAGACATTTTGGGCTAGTGAGGACACGCAGATAGAGCCCCTGCCCTTGAGATATGCTGTCTCCAGTATGAGGGGTGATATAAATCAGTTGTGGGCAGAAGGTAGATCTCCAGATATTTTGGACATCAGCTCTCAGAAATCTCTCCCAGCATGACCAATGGTCAGGGAATTGAAGCCCAAAAATGTCTAGAGATCTGTTTTTTTGCCTAACCTGGAATAAATAAGCCTGCTTCAGTCTGGCACCCTCCAGATGTGTTGGATTACAACTCCCATCATAGCCAGCATATCCACTGGTATGGTGTCTGGGGATGATGGTAGTTGAACATATCTGGAAGGCACCAGGTTGGGGCAGGTCACCATAAACTCTAAAAACATAACAACATAACACAGTGTATGACCACGCAAATGGGGAATAGTCCCATCTGAATCTCTAAATATTTCCAGAGTGCACGTAGTGAGGCATTTCTTATTTCCTGGCATTGATCAAAGGAACAAGAGACCAACATGACAAAAGCATTTCTTTTATACTTAACTCTAACTTCAGGGATGCCCAGGTAACATGTTAGTGTTGGCTTTTGGTGCGTATTCAATTTCTAACTCTGCATGATTGAATCAAGCTCCATTGTTCAAATCCTCCCAAGACTTCTCTTTTCTCCCCTCATTTTTAAAAATATACTAGATTCCCTGTTTTCCCCTCCAAACTTCTCCAATGGAGAACTTTGCTGGTTGGGATATGCAGGGAGTTCTAGGCCTTTTTTCCACCCTAAGTTAGTTTATTTTTTGCTTGCTCTTCACTTCCTAGGGTCCCTCCCTTTCCCCTCTGTAGCAAACTTTCACTGAGATTGACTCTGGGGTGCATGTGGAGGCCAAAGAACTCCCCTGCAGGTTTGTCCGATTGCAGCCTATTAAGAGAATCAAGGCACACTGCAAACAGCTGAACTGGAGATTTGCCAGGAAAATCATCTATTTCTCCCATCTTTGGGGAAACACAGAAGAACCCTGGGTTGAAGCCAGTGTGAGACGCAGGAGGGAGAAGACGCTGAATACATACTTCAGTGGAATGTTTTTCTCCCACTTTCCAAACAGATTCCTACCAGCAGTGCAATGCAAGCAACATTTTGAATGAAAAATGCACCCCTTGGCTACATTAGCGCCAAGCGGACAGTAATACTTTGATTAGAGAGAGAGAGAGGGAGGAGGAGAGAGAGAGAATCACAATACTGGAAGGTGTGTCCGGCAGCTAAGATGGTTCAAGCTTGGATTCCCATAAAAACTCACGTACTTGGCAGGCAGGCATGACAGCAGAATAGTTTTTAAAAACAAACAAACCAGTGGTTTCATGTAGGTTTAGATTTGTATAGAGTAGGTGCATATAAAAAAGATAGCCATGACAAATGGATGATGTTCTCTTCCCAGCACCTCCCTAGCTCTTGTTCCTCGAACCAAAGAGAGGCATATCCAGAAGTTATGATCACTGGTAGTAGATTGATGTGCTTCTTCCATAGCTTATTCCTACAAATTTAGGATTAAGGAGCTGGGTTTCCAGGACAGGTAGAGCCTTTGGTTGACTCCAAAATGGGAAAATCGGAACTCTTTGAAATGGATGCAAGCCGTATGAAGCTAGCCCAGTTTGAGCCAGTTAATACAGGTTGTGCTCATTGCTCCATCTCTTTGTATGGAAAGACTGCAATAGCCTTAGTGACCCTTTTGATCTTCTACCTTAAGTAGGGGAATAGCCTGGTGGGTGTAAGAGACGTCTCCTGTCTTTAGCACCTTTTTGACTGCCTTGGGTCTGTTGTGTTCAGTATAATACAGCATGGGAGAGAATATTCCTTCAGTAGCACCTTCCGCATTAACCACATCCTTCACTATTTATTTCAAAGTTCTGCTTTGCTCAGGTTTGGGGAATACATACAAACTTATTTCAATGAAATTAATTACTAATTAAAGGGCAGATGATTTAGACAGAAAAAAAGTCCTACAACTCCCAACATTCCCCTCTCAGCCATGCCTTTTCTTTCTTTTTGGCCATGATTTTTCCCCCTGTCTAAATCCTACGTATAGGATTGTGTCCTAAACTCCTTTATTGTTTTGCTCTGATCCTGTGTCCATAACAGCCACCAATGCCGACTTTGCTCAAACTCTCTCCCCTTCTCCATTTAAGGCTTCTCTAATGTCCTAAACTGGTTCTGTAAGGATCTGCGCTAAGTGGTGCGTGCCCTGACTTCTTCACAAAGGTTGTGGCTTTGTGCCTGATTGCATTGGTGGCATTTCGATGCAGACAAAGAACCGACAGGGAAATATCACATTTTGGTTGTGCATAAAACCTTATTAATCTCTCCTGGAGAGAAGTGCAGAACGTCCGTTCGTCTGTTTCGGTCTGCGTCTGTGTTAAAAGGAAAAGCAGAGCTGCAGTGTAAACCGGATACATCTGTGATCTGTTGTTCTTTCTCTCTCTCTCTCTTTCCTTCCCCTCTCTCCTCCCCCCCCCCCAGGGAGTGCTGTCCAACATCTCCTCCATCACTGACTTGGGAGGCTTTGATCCAGTTTGGCTCTTCCTCGTAGTTGGAGGAGTGATGTTCATTTTGGGGTTTGCAGGATGCATTGGAGCTCTGCGCGAGAACACCTTTCTTCTCAAGTTTGTAAGTAGCCTGCACAATTGCTGTAGCAATTTCCTGCTTGAAAGGAATCTTAAACAGAGTCAATAAAGAGTCTTCTGGCACCTCAAAGACTAACACATTTATTGTGGCACTGGCTTTCATGTACACTGTCCGCTTCATCAGATGCATCCAATAAAGTGGACAATGTCCACGAAAACTTGTGTGTGTTTGTGTGGTCGCTTCTGTCTCCAGAAAGGCGGACCTGCTGGTCTTTTCATCCAGTTCAACTGTGTACCGTTCAAAGAGTTTTCCAGTAGCAAATGTGTTGCTCAAGTTTTATTAAGGCACAAGGTATCTTGAGAAAAAAGCAGATGCAAACCAGCTTCATAACTGACAACCCAACAGCACTGATTTGTTGTTCCCGTGATCCGATTCCCTCTCGCGTCTTTATTAATCTTATCCCCGCTATCCTCCCGTCCTTGCTTCACATCATTAATTCTTCTCTGTCCTCTGGTTCATTTCCTTCTGCTTTTAAACATGCTACAGTCTCTCCCATTCTCAAAAAACCCACTCTTGATCGACTATCCCTGTCTAACTACCGACCTGTCTCCCTCTTGCCCTTTGTCTCAAAGATCCTGGAACGTCTGGTCTACTCTCGTTGTCTTGACTTTCTCTCTAATAACTCTGCTCTGGATCCCTTTCAATCTGGCTTCCGTCCTTTGCATTCCACTGAAACAGCCCTTACCAAGATCACCAATGATCTTCTTACTGCCAAGTCTAAAGGCCATTATTCTGTTCTTATCCTCCTTGATCTAACTGCAGCCTTTGACACGGTTGATCACGATCTTCTCTTAGATTCCCTCCACGACCTTGGACTCTGTGGCTCTGTCTATAACTGGTTCGCCTCCTATCTAGAGGGTCGCTCTTTCAGCGTGTCGGCTAACGGCAGCTCGTCCTCCTCTTTTCCCCTTTCAGTTGGGGTTCCGCAAGGCTCGGTGCTTGGCCCGTTGTTGTTCTCTCTATACATGCTGCCCTTGGGCAAGCTCATTCAATCTCACGACCTCCAATATCACCTGTATGCCGATGATACACAATTATATCTTTCATCTCCGGAACTTTCTCCAGATGTTCACGATCGTATCTCGGCATGTCTTTCAGATATCTCAGCCTGGCTGCTTCATCGTCGTTTGAAACTTAACATGGCAAAGACTGAACTGCTAGTTTTTCCTCCTAAACCTTCTCCTCACCTCTCATTCTCCCTTACTGTCAACGATGTCACGCTTACTCCGGTCAAGGAAGCTCGTAGTCTTGGCTTCATATTTGACTCCTCGCTCTCCTTTACTCCTCACATCGAGGCAGTAGCTAAATCCTGTCGTTTCTTCCTGTATAATATTGCCAGGATTCGACCATTTTTGTCTGTCTCTTCTGCCAAGACTCTCGTTCACGCACTGGTTATCTCTCGGTTGGACTACTGCAACCTTCTTCTCTCTGGCCTTCCTTCGTCTCACATCAGTCCGCTGGTCTCTGTCCACCACTCTGCCGCTAAGATCATCTTCTTGGCCCGCCGCTCTGACCATGTCACTCCACTTCTGAAATCTCTTCATTGGCTTCCAATTCACTTCAGAATCCAATATAAACTTCTCCTACTGACCTTCAAAGCTCTTCACTGCCTAGCTCCTGCCTATCTCTCCTCTCTCATCTCACACTATCGCCCCGCTCGGGCTCTCCGCTCCTCTGATGCCATGCTTCTCGCCTGCCCAAGGACCTCCACTTCCCTTACTCGGCTTCGTCCTTTTTCTTCTGCTGCCCCTTACGCCTGGAACGCTCTTCCAGAACACTTGAGAACTACAAACTCAATCACTGCTTTTAAGACTCAGCTCAAAACTTTTCTTTTCCCTATAGCCTTCAAATATTGAGTTTGTTCTGACTTTACACTGTTGGTTTTGCCCTACCCTGTGCCTGTTTACACTTCCCTGTGCCTGTTTGCATTCTCCTTCCCTCTTTATTGTTTACTACAACTTATTAGATTGTAAGCCTATGCGGCAGGGTCTTGCTATTTACTGTGTTATCTGTACAGCACCATGTACATTGATGGTGCTATATAAATAAATAATAATAATAATAATTGCCTTCATTGCCTTTGGTGATTATACTGGTTTTAGGATGTTGCCTGGGTATGATTTTATCTGAATGCTGCCCTGAGATCTTAGTGATATAGGGCAGGATACAAATGTTTTAATAAATAGAGAAGTCTCTTTCTTCATAATTTTGGGGCCAACAGCAAATCAGTGTGGTTCCTGCAGAATTGTATTTTGCAATTTCCTTTTATGTTTTGTAACTTCAAGCGCTCCAAGGCCTTACTCCCGACCACGTGCTGAGCAACTACTCCTGGCTTTGGATATTTCATCAGGCCGGGCCCACATCCTTTCAAGTCTGTCTTTGCAACCATAAAGGCTAGGAAGTTGCATCTCTCTTTCCTTTAAAAAAACACACCCCAGATTCTTGGGAAACTGCCTTTGCCACATTCTTTGAGGTTCCTGTGGAAAGATGGCAGGCACAAGGTCCTATAATCTGGATGTGAACCCTTATTCTAGAATAGTGCCCTCAACCCATCCAATTTGATACGATCAGCACATACTTTGCATAGTATGTCAGCAAGGTGCTCTGTCCTCCAGTTCTTGGCTGTTATTATTATTATTATTTTTATTATTATTATTATTTATTTATATAGCACCATCAGTGTACATTGTAAAACAGCTTTACTAAAATACTTCTTTTTCTGCTTCACAGTTCTCAGTATTCCTGGGAATCATCTTCTTCCTGGAGCTCACAGCTGGCGTTCTGGCATTTGTTTTCAAAGATTGGATCAAAGACCAGCTATATTTCTTTATCAACAACAATATCCGCGCATACAGAGATGACATTGATCTGCAAAACCTCATAGACTTTACACAAGAATATGTAAGTGGCCCTTCTGCTTGTACCCACTTTAGAAGGTGACTTCCCCCACCCTACCCTTTCCTTCAAATTCCTCACTCGTTTATTTCTGCATGGAGAAACAAAAACAAGGTGTGATTTTAAGCACGTTCCCTGTTGAGTGTGCTTAGGACTGCACCTTCAGGAATTAGCTCTATTTATTAGGAAATATTTTGTAGTACGGTACTTTTGGTCATGCTTGTTTCAAGTGGATTCATGTTGTCCCCGATTTCAAAAAGAGGAAGGTGTTGATTATACTTGCGGCCGCAGATTTTGTCCAAAGCCAGGCTTAGGAGGAACAAGTCAGTTGCTGGAGTCGTCAGGAAAGGAAGCTGAAATTCAACCATGAAATACTTATTATTATTATTATTATTATTATTATTATTATTATTATTATTATTATTTATATAGCACCATCAATGTACATGGTGCTGTACAGAGTAAAACAGTAAATGTACAACATCTTGTACAGTACAAACATCTTGTTTAAAAGAGGTGGAGTGAAATAACAGTTTTCCTACTGGAACTTGGTACAGTCCGGTTTCGTATTTGTACATTACATGGGTCAGAAGATGCATTTTAGTGTGCACAATGAAGGCGGTGGAGGTACCAGTGTCTAGACTGATTTTAGGCCCAGTGCATATGAAACCATCACCATGCTCAGGTTGAATTCAATAACTTGCTGTCTTGTTGCTGGCTTTCTTTATGCGGCTAGTTCAGTGATCTTCATTATTTTTCAAGTAGGAGCCACTTTGGCTTCAGGCATCAGCGCAGAGGCCACTTGGGCCCTTTCCTGAGCTGTGGGGCCATGTCTCTCCTCTTACACCACCCCAAGTTAAGTGGCGCCACTGTGCACTTGGGTGGAAGCCTTCCCCCTCCCCGCAGCTGATTAGCTGATTGCTCCTGCATTCTCCTCTCTCCACTCCCACCACTTTACATCTGAGGAGTGGCTGGTTTCCTGACTCCCCACCCCCGAAGCCTTCTCCGGTAGCCCAGATCACAGCAGCCAGCCCACCGCTAAAGCAACTGACAAGGCAAAGCTAGAGAGCCTGTGCTGAGAGTGAGCAGATAGTGGGGGAAGAGAGAGGGGAGTATGAGAGAGAACGAGAGAGAGGTGGAGAGCCACATTCATTCATTCATTCATTTATTTATTTATTACATTTTTATACTGCCCAACCGCCGAAGCTCTCTGGGCGGTTCACAAAAATTAAAAATCATGAAGAGCATAAAAACAACCAACAATCTAAAAACACAAATACAAAATACAATATAAAAAGCACAACTAGGATAAAACCACATAGCAAAAATTGGTATTGGTTAAAATATGGAATTAAAACAGCAAAGTTTAAATTTAAGTTAAATTAGGTGTTAAAATACTGAGTGAATAAAAAGGTCTTCCGCTGGCGATGGAAGGAGTACAGTGTAGGCGCCAAGCGAACCTCTCTGGAGAGCTCGTTCCACAGCCGGGGTGCCACAGCAGAGAAAGCCCTCCTCCTAGTAGCCACCTGCCTCACTTCCTTTGGCAGGGGCTCACGGAGAAGGACCCTTGTGGATGATCTTAAGGTCCGGGCAGGCACGTGTTCCTTCAAATAACCTGGCCCCAAACCGTTTAGGGCTTTGAAAGTTAGTACCAGCACTTTGAATGGTGCTCAGACCTGGACTTGCAGCCAATGAAGTTGTAGAAGGACTGGTGATTGAAATCCACCAGTGGCCCTCAGCCACTGGGCTAACTGGTTGTATGTGGAAGCTTGCCACATGGATTGGTGGGCTTTTTCTTCACTGCCATGCACTGGCGTAAGGAAGCTCACCCAATCCATCTGGAGCATTGCAACATCTGCCGTTCTTTCAAGGATTTTTACATGTGTTTTAGTGCGTTCAAATTGATAGAGAGAAAATGATTCATGAGTAGAAACAAACAGCCGATACCTTCTGCATGTATTTCCAATGTGGAAATAATGGTTTTAACCTGGAGTGGTAGCCACTGGACTTTTTTTGGCTCATGTTTCAAGAACTGTAATGGTCATTTTTTCTGTTTCCAGTAAAAGGGCAGGGAGATCTGGTGAATAGGGCTCATTCCTCCTGGAATCATTGTTGTTTGGCTTTTCCCCTTGCTCTAGTGGCAATGCTGCGGGGCCTTTGGCGCAGACGACTGGAACCTCAACATCTACTTCAACTGCACAGACTCCAACGCTAGTCGAGAGCGCTGCGGGGTCCCCTTTTCCTGCTGCACTAAAGATCCTGCTGTAAGTTGAAGCTGGGCAAAAGCCTCCGAAAAGGCCTCAAAGCACGGTGTGATTTTCCTCTTCCATTGCCTCGCTTTCTGGCTGCTTGTTCACATTGTGCATTCAGTATCCCATGCCTGGCAATGCACCTTCCATCTTAAGAACATTAGAAGGACCATGCCGGGATCAGATCGAAGGCCTGTCTAGTCCAGCATCCTGTTTCGCACATTTTGCTGAACAAATGCCTGTGAGAAGCCCACAACCTGGACATGAGCGCAAATAGCACCCTCCTGCTCATGTTCCCCAGCAACTGGAGGTAATCTTCTCCAGGTCTCTCCTGTGGGACTACTTTTTGTACCTCCCAACCCACTTGCCGGCACCTCTCATAGATTGCAGTCTCCAAACCAGCTAATTCTCCTAGATGATTATTACACAGTGAGGAAAAGAGATGATGCTAATTACCATTCCACAAACTTCTTAATTTGGCTTGCTTGGATATTAAGCAGTTGCGTTAACAGTTTATGTTGAAGTATGATGCAGCTACTTCGACAGGGCCCTAATCTACAAATCAGAGAGGAAAGGAGTGTGCCTTTAAAGATACAACAGTTTCAGTTGGTCTGCCTAGTTCTCACTGAAGTGTTAAACCTGTGGCTTGTGTGACTGAATTCTCCTACATACCAAAAATTCCCTCCATGTGGAAATCTAGCATGTCTGGAAGAAGAATTTCACCTTGACTTTCCAGTCTTCTGTGTGTAGGGAATTGAGTATGGAGGGGCATTCAGTCAAGTTAACGGGCTCAAGTTAAAGGAAGCCAGATTCCAGCTGGACATCAGGAAAAACTTCCTGACTGTTAGAGCAGTACGACATTGGAATCAGTTGCCTGGTGAGGTTGTGGCCTCTCCCACACTAGAGGCCTTCAAGAGGCAGCTGGACAACCATCTGTCAGGGATACTTTAGGGTGGATTCCTGCATTGAGCAGGGGGTTGGACTCGATGGCCTTGTAGGCCCCTTCCAACTTTGCTATTCTGATTCTATGTGAGCCCCTGTCTGTGCCTCTGAAGTGGTGCAGCCCAGATTCAAAATTTACTACCCCAGTGAAAATTAAACCTTTGTTTTGAGTGAGTTATTAATGGGATGAGATGGGGCGGAAAAGAGCGTTTTGATATCCATAAAATTAATTGACATACTTTTTTGTTTGTAGGAAGATGTCATTAATACTCAGTGTGGCTACGATGCTAGGCAAAAACCAGTAAGTGTTCGTTCGTTCGTTCGTTCATTTGTTCGTTTTTCTCTGTGTAATTTCGGCGAGAGGGGATGGGCAAAAAGGTGAACACCAAGCAATGATTTGAGTGGTTTTTATTTTTTGTCATCCTCTCCAGGAAGTTGACCAACAAATGGTTATTTATACAAAAGGCTGCGTCCCCCAATTTGAGAAATGGCTGCAGGACAACCTCACTATCGTTGCTGGCATATTCATTGGAATTGCATTACTGCAGGTAGACCACCCTGTATTTTTTAAGAGGCTACAGATAATGAAGAAAACCTGGGAAGGCAAAGCAAAAATGGGAGTAGTATAGCCCACTGGAAACCAGTGAATAAATTGATGTATGAAATTAATTTTAAGAATAGAATAGTGTGTATGAACACTTGATTCATGGTAAAGAATGTCCTGATTCACATGATCACCATGGCTTAAATAAGCTGCACTGGCTTGTTTAAGCCATGGCGTGTGCTGGCTGACATTTTCCTAATACCCACCTGGGCACAACTTGTTGCATCATTCAGATCTGGGCAGCATGGCTTGCTGGAGGGGTAAGCAACCCATGGCTTGTCATTGGGTTTTTTGTGGGTTGCTTCTCCCTCCAACAAGCCATACTGTCCAGGTTTGGACATGTCAAGCTGGACCTAGACTAACCCACTTTCCCCAGGGTGACTAATGGGAGTGCTCCAGAGGTGTGTCTAAGACAAGGTTACATTTTAGGGACATGTATATTGGCCCAACCTTGTTTCTGCCATTGAAGCCCAGTACCAACTAACGTTTCATAAGAACATAAGAAGAGCCATGCTGGATCAGATCAAGGGTCCATGTAGTCCAGCACTCTGTTCACTCAGTGGCCAACCAGCTGTTGACCAGGGGACCCACAAGCAGGACACGGTGCAACAGCACCCTCCAACCCATATTCCCCAGCAACTGGCATATACAGGTTTACTACCTCTGATACTGGAGGTTGCACTTAGCCATCAGGACTAATAGCCATTGATAGCTTTCTCCCCCAGGAATTTATCCAATCTCCTTTTAAAGCCATCCACATAGTGAATTCCATAATTTAACTATGCACTGGTGAAGAAGTACTTCCTTTTATCTGTCCTGAATCTCCCACCAATCAGCTTCATGGGATGATCCCGTGTTCTAGTATTTTGAGAAAGGGAGAAAAATATCTCCCTATCCACGTTCTCCACACCATGCATATTTTTGTACACCTCTATCATGTCTCCCCTTAGCCTCCTTTTTTCAAAGCTTCCATCTCATTTTTCCAGATATTTGGGATCTGCTTGGCTCAGAACCTGGTTAGCGATATAGAAGCCGTCAGAGCCAGCTGGTAAACTCGTTGACGGGTGCAGCAAAAGGCACTGGACAACTTCGACTCTCGGACAGTTCCGGTGTGTCACCTGGACGCCAAGCTTTATGGAAATGGATGGTGGGGAAGTCTCAAGTTCTCAAATAGTTGGAACTGCATCAGACCCTTGGTCTATTCCAGAGGGAAATGCTCCAACTGCTTGCTGATAAAAGCTTTTAAAAGCTCCTTTTTGAAATGTGTCAAGCCGTGAAGCTCTACTGTATCCTTGACTGAGTAACTGGTGGATGCTCCTTTCTTCTTTCTTCTTCTACTTCTTCTTCCTTTTTTTTTGTGGTAAATGGTCTGTGTCAGTTGGGACTTCAGTCACAGCGTAGTTTAGTGGGTGTGCTGTTCATTCCCTTGTTTGGTCACTGCCAAACGTGAGGCAATTTCTCTCTCTGTTGCACACCAAAGGAATGGTGTGTTTTTCAACAGACAAAGCAGACCTGGCGCTCCTTCTGGAAGAAAACCCCTCAAATAGAAAACCACTCGGCTGCTCTGCTTGTTGGCAAGAAATAATCCCTCTTCCACAGGACGTTCAAGATCTGCTCTGTAATGCCCTCTATTGGAAACCAGCAACTTTATTCCTGAGCCTCTTGCAACCTTATTTCGAAAAGGGTGGTGGTAGAAATGGGATTGGCCGTCTTAATCGGCAGATTTAAGGGGGGAGGCTGCAGTATTGATCCTTCTTCGTGGCTTTTAACAATTGGCAACATGTAATATAAGAAGAGGTGTGAAAGGGTGAGGTTTCACCCCAACTCTTTAATAAAGAGAATGAGAAGTGTGGAGAAGTTGAAAGAGGACCCACCCACCTCAATTTCAGATAAAAGAGTGAATGCTATGGAAACACATCTGTTTGGAATCGTTTTGGATCTCTTGTGTAAGATTTGACACAGTTGGATTAATGTATAGGGTGCCCCTTGAAACACTCTCTAGCTGGATCTTCTGTTTCCCTCCATTTTCTGCATGTGGTTGTTATATAACCCTTTAAAAACTATTCATTGTGACGTTCTTGGTATCTCTTTTGGGTAATCTTCCAACTTGCTTATTTATTAGCATCAAAGTGGATTTGGCATCTTTTCATTTTGTACCTGGAGTTTCTCTTATGGCTTCACTTCCATTCAGTTGCCCCTGTTGATTGCTTCTCTCTCTCTCTCTCTGAAATAGTGATGTGCTATTTTAGGTAGAATAAAAAGGCTTTTAAGACATGTGAAGTAACCTTTAAATTTACATTTTTGAAGTAGGTGAATTTGGCAAGAAGCGCAGTACAAAGCTCCAACTAGAACAGCAGTCGTAAAAGTTCTTGTTGTTGTTGTTGCAACTGTGTTTCATTGCGACTGGCGGGTGTTACTTCTAGTGAATGTGTCAGGGCCTGGGTGTAGGTGTGTATATTTGATTTATATTTAAAGTAGCAATGAATAATGCAAAGTTGATGGTGCCTTCCGTGAAAGAATTGAATTTAACTTTTCTTATCAAGTGGACGAAGTTGGGGTTAATCCAGTTATATTTGGGGGCTGGGAAGTCAGTTAATTTCTTTTCAGTACATGGCAGGGAAGATTAATGTCTCAAGATGGAAGCACAGCATGGAAAAAATACATTTCCAGATACTGCATAGCAATTTAGGAACCCTAATTTGAGAAAGAGAGCTGAAACAAATTCTTGATAAACTGCGTCTTCATTAAAAACATTTCTTTATTGTAGTGTGGGTTGATGGTCTGAATTAATGCCTTCTCCAAAGGCTGCCATTTTGTACCACTCTTTAAAGAACCAAGCATTCCAAATACATTTATCGTGGTATTACCTCATTCTCAAGAGAGCCTCGTACGACCTCTTTTGACTGAATATTGGGTGCTGTCCATACTGTTGAAGATGGGCAACTGAAGGCCAGCTGCAGTGGCTCTGAAAGTGGTATTTATAAACCTCTTCTCCTGAACTACGTAGTTCAGCGAGCTGTGTTGAGTGCATGTTTATGTTCTCTTAGCTTTGTTTAGGGCAGGGGTGGACATCTTTGGGGAGTCCTGGCCCACTTTCTCCTTGGAACCCCCCTTCCTTGCAGGTCACACTCCTGCTGTTGCTGTACTGCTGAAATTTGGCAGAGAAAGAAAAGCCCCCCAAATTGATGGCAAACCCCTGGGCGGGGGTTTGGCAGGGTTTTTTTGGGTAAATTTTGGCAGTGCAGGGACACACCAGAGGCCAGGGGGCCCATATGTCAGCCAGACGTTGCCCACCCCTGATTTAGGGAGCTACTGATGTCAAGTAAACAAATCCTTTTGCCTTGGAGTGGCAGGATACAAATACCCAACTGTAACATTCTGACAGAGCTTCAGGTCTTGAAAAGCTCAGAAGCAGCTTTTCCGAAATAAGGCCAAACATCCAAGATGCTTACATGCAAGAATGGGTTTGCTGAAGAAACATTCCTTATTGCTTCTGCTGCTACTGCAGGTTTCTGAAGAAGAATTTCCATTCTTCTGCTTGAGCCTCTACAGCTCTGGGATGACTGACTCTGATCTTGCTTTCCTGTTAATCGGCTACCATCACGGGGATAGGTTTAGCACACCACCTTTGGGGTAAATGCCTGGTTTTCAGATTTCTGATGGGCTGTGTGGCATAAATAGGAGCTGTCTTGTTGGTCCCAGAGAAGAGTAGAACTGAAAAAGATAACGCAACCTTCTGTTTTCCTAGAAACCTGGAAGTTGTGTCTTGTGCATGCACAGTAGGTGTGTTTCTCTGTGTCTTGCAGGAAATTGAGAAAAAATAAATGTGGTGGGTTTTTTTTTTTTAAAAAAAAGACCGAAAACTCCTCTTTATATTTCTTCTGCCCTATATTCACTATCTCTTTTGGCATCTTCACCAAACATAATATCTTGGATCTTATGATTGGATAAGTCCTGCATTAACATTGTTAAACGGATTGAGGAGCTTAACATCAAGCATCTACAAGATTGTACCCAGCTTTCTCTATTCTGCAAATCCAAAAAGCATAATTTTGCTAAATGTTGTTCTGGCAATGATAATATTTCCCCCCCAATACAATATTGTGGATTTGTGTCTACGTGCTTTGAGAGAAGGGAGACCTAGTTCAGTCCTTAATAATGCACCAGGTGTGACGCTGCCAAGAGCATACGCAGGAACTTGTTTTGGGTTACATCAAGTTCATCTCTGCAGTGGCTACCCCAGATTGGCGCACCATATAGAAGATGGGACACAGTCTTGGCTGCAAAGACCTTTAGGGTTGGTTCTACTAAATGGTGGCCCTCAGTATAGTGCAGTTTCTTTATAGGTCCCAATAGACAGGCAGCTGAAGATGTAATTGCCTCGAAATGGGTATGCCATAGGGTATTTTCAGAGAAATTAAGCCCTAAATATTTGAATGAATGACATTGTTCAATGCTATGTCCATCCAGGGTCCATTTATGCTGCTCATGCCTTTTGGCAAAGACAACCACTTTTGTTTTGCTGTAGTTAATGGATAGACCTTCCTGCTTGCAGTAGTTTCCAAATTTAGTGAGTAATCTTCTCATGCCAGTTGAGTTAATGAAATAAGTGCCATATCTTCAGCATAAAGCAGAACTGGGACCTTCTGTTTCCCAACCGCAGGAGGGAAATAGGCAGAAGAAGAAAGCTCCTGAGTTATGTCATTTATATAAAGATTAAATAGAAGTGGTGCCAGAATAGAGCCTTGTTTGACTCCCCTTACAGTTGGGATTGAATCAGTGAGGGAACTTGCCATGCCAATTCGATGTGCAATATCGCTATTGCACATGGCTGAATAATTAAGATTCCTTCTTTTGTTTGGTATGTGTTCCTCCTGTTTTTAACATCCTGTATATGGTGTTCAGATCTCACAGGCTTCAAGAATCCTACGGTTGACTCTGAAATTTAGGGAGCCCATTGGAAGAACTTCACAGATAACGCACTAAGTTAATAAACAAGCAAGTGTTTGCTAGCTACTACTGATCATGGTGGGCAGTTTCTGAATGTTGGGACATAGTCTGTAAGGTGACTTTTAAACTGTCTGTATGAACCAATTCCTAGACGTGTATTCCATTTCCACATTAGTTTTACAAGACACAGAGGCATGTATGCTAAATGCAAGCGTGTCTGCAAGAATGAACTTGCAGAGCAAACCTCACACTAAAATCTTGTGTATCAGTAAGCATTTATATCAAACAACCTGATTTCTCAAAAGTAGTATCTGTGTCAGGAAGGGAAAGAAGCTAAGCTGACTTTCAACCAGGATCAAATGCAAAATAGCACGTGATGTGGAAAGAGGAGAGAGTGAGTCTAGTGTGGGCAGAGTTTTTAGACATCTGTCTGAGAGGAAAAGGAATCGGCCACCAAAACGTTCAGAACTATCCCATGGAGTGTCTGGACCTCCCAAGTCAGCTTTGAAGTTTTCTCATGTGTTGGGTTTGAGCCTGATTATTTGGATGTTAGAGACTAATATTCCCAGCTACTATGCATGTCCTTTCTCTGCTCATCTCTTTTTACTCTTTCTGCTTTTGAGATGCAAGTATGCACCCCACCTTGTCTTCTAAAAATGGTAAATATGGGAAGTTTGTTACTTGATGGCTGAATCAAATACTGCCTGCTTAACAAATTACACATTAATTATGGATTGTGGTGCTTAGCAAATCACATATGAAACATACACATCTGTATCTGCTAGATATATGGTCACAGTTGTGGAGTGATGGTGTACCAAATCCAAAAGCTACTTTTCAGTGTCCTCCAAATTGTTAGGCCAGTGTTCATATTTAGTTTTCCACTATGCACTTGCTTCCTGGACTAGTGAATCAACCTGGGCAGAGGCATTGTGAACTCTATGGAGTTTTCTTATTGCTCTAAACTTTTATTTAAATAACTGCAATGTCTAGAAATACTGAATTCTCTGAGCTGAGTGATCCTCTTTGGTCCAAATGTCATCACTCCAGTTCTTTTTTTTCCAGTTTGAGGCTGTGGAAACTTTTGTGTGTACGTTTGCTTTGATTCTCCTCCTGTTCTTGGAGCGGAGTCCTCTCTTCGTTCAGCCAGATGCTAATTTTGTTGTGAAATCAAGACTTGGAACCTGGCCTTCGTTTAGGTTCCATCTGGTGTGTAAATAATCCTTTAAATGTAAATAGTAGCATGCAAATGAACTGATCCATGCACAGGATTGTGATTCATCATAAATGTCTATTTATACCGAGAAGGATGTATGAGGCGAGTTTGCCTGCCCATTTTAAAACTTAAGCTTTGTATTGCTATTGGTTCAATTCTGGAATGCTTTAATAGCCTACCATCTAGTGTCTGCTTGGCAAAACTGCAGCTTGATGGACTGCCCACAGACTTTTTATTCATTCAGGAGCTGCTTGGGATCTCTTCCTTCTACTGCCCGCTTGGGGAATCGATTATATTATTACCTGCTGCAACTTCAGGAGCTTCATCTACTACTGCTGTGTTGTCCTAAGAATAAATCTGTATCTTCATGGCTCACACTTACCAAAGACGGCTGAAGGGAACACTCAAGGTCTGCTCTCCTGAAATGCCTGCCTGGTCATAACACTAAGCTCAATTCAGCAAATATCGGTGTGGGTCTGAGCAGGTCCACAGCCGCCATGCTCTCTCCATTCTTCCCAAACATCAGCAGAGCGAGGATCTACAGCTGCTTGTGCCCCACTCCTCTGCTTTAGTTCTATACTAGTTGGAGTTCCCTAAATTGGGCTGGGAGTATACCTTTCAGGTTGCCTTTATTATTATTATTGCTTCTGTATCTTTTAACACTCCTGTTTGACACGCAGAAATGAAGCTAACAAGCATCTTGTGAAAACAGTGGAGGACTACATGCCCTGCATTGGCCCAACCATGGGGCTCCTTCTGCTGTGCAGAAGGGCAGGGGGAACCATTCCAGCTCATCTTGGGTCAGGGGTGCTTTTGACGACAGGTTGCCCTGAGTGCGTTCAATCCTTGAAGAGAGTTCCGTACCTGATGCAGCTGAACTAATTCTGTAAGAGTCTCTAGTCTCATTCTTTGTGTATGAAGCTTGTCTTGAACATGTGCTGTTAAGTTTCTTCAGTTCAATGCTAACTCTTGATGCTTCCAGACTTCCTATAGTTCTCAGTCTTAATTATAGAAAGTGTTATTAGAGAATGCACATCTTCCTGGTTAGGGATATTTCAACACAGAACTCCCGAAAGTCTGCTTTCTAGTTTGTATATAACCACTCGCATAGAGGTCACCATGTCTGGTGCGACATGTTTGACAGGTGGAAAATGTTGCACTGTTTTTCTTTTCCAATCCAGTGCAACATGTTTCAGGGCAGATTTGTGAGCAGGATAGATTTCCTTCAGGCTCCTGTTCATATCTTCCTTGTACAACAAAATTTTGGTTTTCAATGTTGATGAACCTTTTCTCTGTGTGGCTCCACAGGAATTGTTGCCAAAACATCGTGTGGACAAAACGCAACAATAGAACTAGTTTCTGGGCTTGACGCAATGGGGGAAGTGAGTAGTAATACTTGAAGGACAAAGAAAAAAAGTGCCCTCTCCTTTTTCTAATCGGTATTGTGTTAAATTGGGAATTGCTACTTCCTCTCCTCTCCTCCTTGGTGATATATGAGCATCTTCCCTAGGCAACTTAGGGGGTTGCGGTTCCATCTCATGGTCAATGAGAGTGAGCCTCAGTCCCTCTTCAAAGATTTTACCTAGGCTGAAGATGCTGTTTCCATGGTGGATAAATAGGTGGGATTGTCCCCATCATATCTAAACATGAACACCCATTTTTGCAGGAAGCAGTACTGCACAATCTTCTCCCCACGTTTGGTGTTGGTGTGGAATGCCCACACCATAAGTTACATTGTGACCGGTGGAAGGAGATGTCTAGGGTCTTCAGCATGGGTAAGCATTGAACCAGGCCACTTCCTTCTGCAGCCCCGAATCCTTGCCTTCTGCCTCTCGTTACATGTAGATGTCATGGAGGAAGAGAAGAAGTATACTTCAGTTCTTAATAGGATACCCAAGAATCGCCTTACCTGTGCGAGGACATTAGGGTTGGCTTTATCTGTGTAACACTGCACAGTGCACTGGGGTGGGGGAGAGTGTGTATGTATGCTCTTGATGAAGTTAAGCACCTAATAAAACTCAGTATCAGTCACACTGAACCACGGTAGATACTACTTAAGGGCATGAATGATGGTAAAATAAGCTACACCTGTAAGTTCTCACTGCATAGTATGTGCCTAGCAAAAGATTAGCCTGAAGCAAGTGTGCTGTTCATACTCAAACATTGAAGAAGCTTAGGCATGGAGGTCTATGACGTTGCCTGGTTCTCAAACATTAAAAATACTGACTTCCCTTCCAAGTGTCTCTTCCCTAAATCATTGCACGTTGTAATGGAAGGAGGCACTCAGTGTAATTACCATTGCGTTGTGCGTTTTCTTCTTTTTATACGAATGTATTTTCCTGTGTTGAAAAGTCTTGTAAATTGAAAAAAAAAAATTGATTGTAAAAGCCAATTACACTTACTGAGGATGGAAAGTATTGTTATAACAGAACTGCATGCCAGTACAATTTGACTGAGATTGTGTTGTCTCATTTCCACTTGGTCACGCTCGGTCTATAAGTGGACATATTTTGCTTATTTGCCATCTTTCCTTCACATTAGAATATGGTATATCGCAGCCCATTTCAGTAGATGTAACTGGACTTAAACATGAAGTTCACACAACTTCTTTGTGTTAGTTTTTAAGGTATTGAAAGTGGTCATCATGCTCTTTGTACCTTTTTTTTTAATAGATGCAATTTTTAGGAATGTTTTAATACATTTATGATGGGGCAACATCGTTTTACTAGTTGTGCAGTATTCTGTATTTTACTTGAAGTAAATCATTTTATATGCAATTTGTTAGTATGATTACAGTTTTATAAATAAAATTGAGTGACATTTTGGGTCTGTTTTTTACTGCCAGTTGGACAAAAATGTTCCACTTGAACATAAGAGCCATGCTGGATCAGACCAAGGGTCCATCTAGTCCAGCACTTTAACACAGTGGCCAAACGACCAGGAATCCACAAGCAGAACATGGGTGCAACAGCACGTTCCCGCCCATGTTCCCCAGCAACTGCCTCTGATACTGGAAGTAGCACATAGCCCTCAGGAGTAGCCATTGATAGCCTTTCCTCCAGGAATTTATCCAACCCCTCTTTAAAGCTGTCCAAATTGGTGGCCATCACCGAATCTTGCGGTAGTGAATTCCATAGTTTTAACTATGTGCTGTGTGAAGAAGTTCTTCCTTTTATCTGACCTGAATCTCCCACCAATCAGTTCATGGGATGAACTCAGTTCTAGAATTACGGGAGAGGGAGAAAATGTCTCCCTATCCACATTCTCCACACCATGCATAATTTTGCACACCTCTATCAGGTCTTTCCTTCCCCTCCATTTTTCTGAGCTGAACAAACCCAGCTGTTTTAACCTTCCCTCATAGGGGAAATGTTCCAGCCCCTTAATCATTTTAGTTGCCCTTTTCTGCACTTTTCTCAACACAATATTGTTTTTATGTGTGTAGTGACCAGAACTGTGTACAGTATTCTAAGTGTGGACGTACCATAGATTTGTGTAAAGGCAGTATGATACTGGCAGTTTTATTCTCAATTACTTTTCTAATAATGCCTAACACGGAGTTTGCCCTTTTTACAGCAGCCGCACGCCGGGTTGACATTTTCATCGAGCTGTTCACCATAATCCAATGATCTATTTCTTGGATGGTCACTGCCAACTCAGTTCCCATCAGGTTGTACTTGAAATTGGGATTTTTTTGCCCCAACATGCATCACTTCACACTTGTTTATGTTGAACTGCACCTGCCATTTGGATGCCCACTTTCCCACCTTGGAGCGATCTTTTTGGAGCTGCTCACAATCCCGTTTTGTTTTAACCATCTGAAATAATTTGGTGTCTTTGGCAAACTTGGCCACTTCACTGCTCACTCCTAGTTCCAGATCATGGAATTAGGAAACTGTGAAGCTAAACCAGTTGTGTTAAAAAGCAGCATCAGGTAATAGTTGTTACTAGGAAAATAGATATCTGTTAATAGAAATTTGCACCTTTGTTGCCAAGATCTTGTTCTAGTGAAGAAAAGCCACAAAGTGTGTCAATGGGGGCAGAATTTAGCTCCCTGAAAATCTTTGCTTTGTTTTGAAAATAAAGAGGAGAATCATTTCAAATCCTAAATCCATGCATTGCAGCTGAACGACTCATCATAAGGTAGCTCCTCTGCTACATAAGCATTTGAGCTGTAGGAGTGGTTTTAAAAAGCAACCTTCAAATAAATGAACTGCTAAACAAAAGAGAAACCACAGGGTAAAGTGTGAGAGCACTGGAGTTTATTTGTTTATCTCTAGGTACCACGGGATTGACATTAATAGGTAAGACCAGTGAGTGAGCAGCAAGACTTCCTTCACTCAACCCTTTTTTGTTGTTTCTAAAGCACCAAAAAGAGTTTTCCCCACATCCCATCCCCACCCCGGCCTTCTCTGAAACCTCACCTCACTGGCAGTCCAGCCTGGCCTTGCTGCCTCCTGTTTTTTGTTCCTAAGTTAGCAGTACACTGTTACGGAGTTAGAGGTATGAAGGGAGAAGTCATCACTGTAGTACCACTTTTACATTATTATAGGACTACAACATGCACATTCTACTATGTGGCCCAAGCAACGAGAATACAAGTAGAACACCAAGAGGGCTGGAGACAGTGTGTGTGTGTATGTATCTATGTATGTGTGTGTATGAGACACACACAGACACACACAGGATCATGTTACGACAATTGGCTATGGGTTTTTAGAAATCTTATTTGAAGAGGTACCTACAGCAGTTCAATCAGTGTGAGAATGTTACACGCATGCACAAGTGACACAGTGGGGGGAAACGCAGCGGGAGTAGCAACAGGACAGGACGAAAGGTGAAATCTCTGACGCGATGCTATGTAGAATTGGGTGGCCTTCCTCAGCTTTCCACGGCGAGTCTCTGCTCTGTGAGGGAAGCCTGCTGGGCGACCGTTTTGTTCTCATGGCTGCGGAGTTTTGATACGACATCTAGAAAGGCCAGGCTCTGCACTTCCTTGTGAAGGAGTTCTGTCAAACAGAAGCAAGACAGTGATTTCCCTGCTGGGTCTTTATGTGTACAGCTGCTCTTTTGTCCAGATTTTCTGGGAAAGCTGAAATGAACCCAATACACAACATGGCCGAGAGAGAAGCAGCAGCGAACAAGACTTTTTCAAGCATCTTAAATGTAGGGAGCCTTTCCACGCAGGCACTTCCATCCTTACTCTGCTTGTGTGCAAATAACCTCTTTTTCAGTACTGTAATTTGCAGGGTGATGAAGGCTGGCTCAGGAGGAGAGAACAGCACAACTGGCTAGAGGTGTTTCCAGATGGAGGGCCTCTAATGCTACCAACTATTCTACCTTTTTCTCTTGAACAATTTTCCAGCAGTAAGAAGAGGTGG
Source organism: Elgaria multicarinata webbii (assembly GCF_023053635.1). Lineage (NCBI taxonomy): Eukaryota > Metazoa > Chordata > Lepidosauria > Squamata > Anguidae > Elgaria > Elgaria multicarinata. Next base: position 25,110,988 of record NC_086180.1, on the reverse strand, counting down.
GAAAAACACAGGAAGGCTATGAGTAGAAGACAATGTTGTCTCTGCCCACCCGGCATAAATTTCTGTGAATGAGGCAGAGTGATGGTGTGATAGGCATTGTCACAGCATAGATATAATTGGTAGACTAGCTTCAGGCAATTCACATCTGAATATTCACATGCTACATAATAAAGAGGTAATACAGCCACCTAGGTGTGTGTCAGGAATGGATAATGGGAAAGAGGTCTAGCAATCCTGCTTACACCTTCTTAGTGGAAGGAATTGTGTGCCTCTCAGTAAACTAACAGTATAGTACTTGTTCAGTAATGCTAGAAAAATATGCTTAAGGCTTCAGCTATGAGATGGTATACAAATGCAATAAATAAATAAAATAAAGGCATTAGGAAGAAAAGTTCCATACACTCAGAATTGATGCAGTTTATATGCAGGGATTCACCCAGTGTTCTTCCATCTATTCTTCTTAACTAAACTGCATAGCATAAACTGCATTGTATCAACAAAGGAAGAGTGGGAAAACGATGCAGATGTTCCAAGTCTCCAACATTTGTTTGCTTTCTGAGCACATCTTGAATTGTGCTCACACAGCTGGAAGCCGCATAGTTTAGTCATCATGGTCTGTGGGTGATGGAAAGCTACTTTAGGCGTTAGTACAAAGATGATGATGTGCAGAAGTAAACGCCTGTGGGTGCTTCCAGATGGAGGGCTCCTAGTGCTAACCAATCAAGAAAGCATTGTGTAGCAAGTCTGTCTTTTCCCCCCTTAGGAAGGAGACAGGAAGAAGCGGCAGGAACACACGGGAGAGCTCCGAGTGAAAGACAGACATGCCTGCATTGCCCCTAAAATTCTGTGAATGAGGCAAGGCCATGGCGTCATAAAAGTCTTCTCCAGAAGCCTAGCTAGGTCAGCCTCCTCCAACCTTGTGCTCTCTACATATGGTGGACTTCAACTCCCATCTTCCCTACCAACAGAGAGCTCAACACATCTGGAGCACACCAGGTTGGGGAAGGCAGTCCTAGGTAAACAGAGTCCTCATTCTACTGGGCCGTGCTAAGGCAATTACCACATGTTTCCCATGAACAGAGCTCTTTCTAATCAATTCTATTACCTACAGAGCCTCTTTTCTCTCTCTCTTGTGATCCTTGTTTTCCTGCCAAGTCCCCTGTTTGCCTGCTTCCAATCTGCCTGTACTGTCTAGCTCTCTCCTGTGTGTAACCACAAAAGGGTAGAGGAAAAGGGAAAAAAGAAAGGAAGCTTAGGCCCAAAGACCTTTTTATTTACTGAACGTTTTAACGGAAAGGGCCTTTCATATCTAGGCCATTCTGCAGTGTAAAGCACATGCTTCCTACTTCCAGGATTGCTCGATTATCTACAGCAGGTGTTGCATTCAGGGTATTAATAGGATTCAGTGGCAAACCAGTTCTGCTCAGCTGCTTAAGAATCCTGGGCCTTTCCCTTCACTCTTCTATACACAGAGTAAGGATTGTGACGGCTATGAATGCTCTGCTTACCCTCCATTCTTTTACATTACGTCCACATGTACATTGCCTATTATCTTTCTTCAACGTAAGGAGACGGTTAGAACAGGAAGGCGCTCTTGCGCACAACGGCAAAGCCAGTGACAGCAGCAGCAGCCGCCTCGGCAGAAAGGTCCTTTGTCAAAATGAAGGCTGCAATCGCTATCAGAGACCGCCCCGGCCACTGAGAAAGGCAGACTGCTTTCAAAGGGTATAGGATAGGAGGCAAATGATATTTCCCCATTTAATAGGATGAGGGTAAAGAACAAGCCCACCGCTTGGGACCTGCAGGTATAACAATGTACCCTGACAATTCCAGACAAATACTTACTGGAAAGTATACGTTACGTCCTTCCCCACTCCCCTATTCGAAAGATGTTTTCTAGTTGCAAGTAACCACAGGGATATGGGCCAAACTACACATTACGCTAATTGCATAGAGTATAGCTTAGAGTGGCCAAATGAAAAGGAGGACAAGGGCTCTCTTGTTTCTTTTAACAGTTGTATAGAAAAGGGAATTTCAGTAGTGCCGTTTATATGCATGAAGCACCTGGTGAAATTCCCTCGTCATCACAACAGTTAAAGCTGCAGGAGCCCTGACCTCTTGACTAGATACAAAAGAGGGCAGGGCTCCTGCAGCTTTAACTGTTGCGATGAAGAGGGGATTTCACCAGCTGTTGCATGCATACAAACGACACCTGCTGAAATTCCCTCTTCTATACACTGTTAAAGACAGAGGAGCCTGTTTCCTCCTTTCCATATGGTCACCCTAGTGTAGCTGAGGCTTGCCTTTCTTTTTTACTCTTGTGTAAGAGCACACGGACTCCATTTTACTTGGAAGCAGAGCACTCTGGGTTTCCCCTGCCGCTGCCACCTGTTTCTTCCCTGAAATTCCGCCCCCCCCTCCGCCCCAGGGATGGGTGTTAAAAAAGAAGTGTGTGTGAGAGAGGGGGGGGGGGGAGGAAATACCACCATTGACTCTAGTTGAGAAGTTTTTCATCTTTTTAAGAGAGAGAGGAAGGGAGGGAGCAGAGGAATTTCAGGAAGTAAACAGGTGGGGGAGAAAGCTTAACCCTCGCCCTCCCAGAGCACAGTCACGAGTGCTTATACAAGAGTAGAAAGACAAGCCTCAACTACACACTACCTGTTTAGCGTAACAAGGTTTGGCTTGAAGGCAAATCGGACAGGCTTTATAGCTCTCTCAACATTTGGGGGGGTTCTGTTAAAACAGGGGTAATCAACCTGGTGCCCTTCAGATGTTTTGGAAACACCCTCCCTCCCGTCAGCTCCAACTAGCATGGCCAGTCTCCAGGGATTATGGGAGTTGTAGTTCAAAACATCTGGACGGCACTGAGTTGCCTACCCCTGTGTTAAAAGATCTGCACCCAATGTTCACAGCAGAGACTCCTACAGCTCAATTCTCCGCCTGTTTCCTTAGCAGCAAGTCCTACTATGCCCAAGAGGCATAAATGCAGGTAAGTGTGCATAGGATTGTATGGAGAAGAAATGTTTAAAGGTTGTCTCCCTTGAAAGCAAGCCCTACTGCTTTCAGTGAGACTTTCTTCTGGGTAAACATGCACAGGAGTCCACTGAATGGCAGACTATGTGCATTGAAGACTTACTTCCAGCTATGAGTGTGTAGTATTGCAGTCTTTGTCACAACTCATTTAGCTGAACTGGAACTATTCCCTGCATTAAAACAGTTCCACAGAGGCAGCCACTTGACAAAAGTTGCATACTTGTTCACAGATCCACACTAGTGTACAAAACGTGTAAGATGAGAACTGACCCGATTTTACAGGAGTTCATATAAAGCAAAGCCTTGGAAAGACGCACCTGATCCCATAAGAGCACAGATCAACACCATGGAGTTGTACTTGATTTCTGGCGCGCTCCTCTCATCTGACAGCAGCCTGTGTAGAATCTGCACTAACTGAGCACTTTCAAGATCCTTCTCGGCGGTGCCTATGAACCCAAACACACGAAAGCTGTAAATCTCAAGCACTGGCCACCTTCCTGCTCTTTGAGGGGGACCATTTACTGAAATATTTGTGATTTCTACTATAAAGAGTTTTGTGCAGCCTTAACATGTCTCACTTAATTGAATAAAATCTATATTTAAATTTTAATCATTCTTTTTACTTGGGTGAGGGTGAACAGGAAAAAGCATAGTTGTGCTGAAGTGGCTGTATAGAAGAGTGAAGGCAATTTTGTGTGTTGGAGAGACTGTGAGTGAGTGAGTGAGTGGGAGTGCTATGCAAACAAGCCCACTTCCTCAGAACTAATGCAGCCCCTGAAAACACCTTTAGACTTTGAACTCCATCAGACAAGCGTTTGATTGCACACTCGTTGCTGGGTGCTTCCGTATCTTTGTGGGTCCCTCTCACAATGTCGTCTGCCTCCCGTGTGCCTCCCGCCCCTTCTGGCCTTCCTCACACCACAAAACACCCAGAAAATATGATATATTTTTGAAGACGGAAGTTGCTGCTGTCTCCTGCTGTGTGAAGGAGAAGCTGCGCGATCAGAACAGCCCGCTGAATGGGCCCTTGCATGTTGTTTACTTCCTCTTTTGAAAGAGAAAATACCAAGCAGCGAAAGCGGGGGCAGAGAAGCAACAGTAGGGAAGCGTGATTCCCCCACCCACCCCAGGTCTGATGGAGCTTTTTGTCAAAGAAACACCCACCAGGCCACCAGAAGATGATCATGAAAAAAGGCAATAAAACTAAGGGCAGAATCCAATAGTGATGGTCTGGCCAGCTCTGCTGATTCTGTTGCACAAGCAGTACCCACCACATCCACACTGGCGATTTAGTGTTTCTGGGGGCAACTTGACCAAGTAACAAAGGAGGATGTACTACATAGGGTAAGCAAACAAACAGAATGAATAAATACCATCAAAAGAAGAAAATCACAATATCTTGGTCATATTGCCAGAGGAGAAAAGTACGCCATACTCCAACTTACTATACAAGAGCGAGAGGCAGGAGAGCAAGGAGGTTGCAATGGTGAAGAGGAGAAGCAAGTCCCGGGGGCTCTTGTCCGTGGGCCCCTACTGGGATGTGGACCCATCCATGCCTAGCCTTGACGCCAGCCCTGCTGTACTGACCATGTCCGTGAGAATGCCTGCATCTATACTTACATAAACTTCCATTCTCACCAGTGCCTTAAGCCTGAACTCCCACCTCCTTCAGTAGAGACTTGATATAAATGATGAAGCACTAACTGTCGGGATACTTACCTAATTCTAAAGCTGCTATTAGTGCCAGGGCGACAAGAGCCTCGTTTTGCATTATTACATGTTCGCTAGTTGCCATGGTAACTAAGTGCTTAATGCCGCCACTCTGAACAATGGTCCTAATTACATCCTAAAACAGAAAAGAAAAACAGTAACATGGGACATCAGGATAGACTGCAGTGTACTACAGATAAACAAAATGGACTAATTCACTAACAGGCACCATATTGACATCATGCACAGAAAAACGGTGTATGCAGGTTATGACAGCTACAAAGAAGGATTTGGTTCCCACCTATTGACCAGCAATCCTATGAAAGTGCTAATACCAAACCAGAACACTGGCCCATTTCGCCCAGTATCCTACATTCTAACTGGGAGTGACTTTCCAGGATATTTGGCAAATGTCTTTCCAACTCCTGTTACCTGAAACCTTTTTAAACCAGGTTCAGTGATATTGAGCTATGTGCAAAGAGGAAAGGATCGTACCTTCCTTCACCAGACAGACAAGCGGCCTAGAAATTCTAGTATAAAAGATATAACATGCTGGACTGGGCCCAGTGCTGCTCACATTTCCTCATATCATCTTTAAGCTTATATTTCCTTCTGGAAATTGCCCCCACCCCCAGTAGAATTCCTGAAATGGAAAACCAAGGGGGCAGGTTTAAAAAACCCCCAGAGTGCTGTGATTCCAATCTAAATCAGAGTGTGCATGATTAGCAGAACGTGTAGTTTGGCTCTTATTCATCAACACTGGCCCTTGTAGACTAATTCTATCTGGGGCAAAGCTGCACCATTTATTGTTTTCATCTATCTAGAGGAGGCTTCAGGGAGGGGAAGAGAAGGCAGGAATGGCCACTGGATTTGTTGTATGGCTGCCACCACAATCTCCTCCCCTCTCCACCCCCAGGAACGCCCCTTTTCCCCATCTCCATGTTCCATTTTCCAAGCATGGAGAAGAACTTGGCATGATTCTCTCCACACTGGCTACCACAGGGAAGGGTGGGGAGTGTAGTTTCCTTGCTCCAAGGTTGGAAACATGGCTTTGACCTCGGAGCCAAGAAACTGAACATTCCTATGTCGCCCAGTCGCTGTCTAGGGGACATAAGATTGCTCTCTCCATAACAGAGTTTGGGGAGTATCCAACAAGGTGCTGCACCTGCACCAATTCCATTCCACAAGCAAGACCCACCACTTATGCAACAGACATCTAGAATTTCAGGGAGCAACTGGAAACACTTGCTTCTGGATTGGGGTAGGTCAGTCGAGCTCCCTGACCTGTCCTGATCCAAAAAGAATTTTTTCCAGTCATTTTGGAGCTTCCTATAGGAAGCGTTAAATCTCCGTTGTGCAAGCCAAGCTGTGAGTCCTGCTTGCGCAATGGAATTGGCTGCAGGGGACACTTGTGCAATGTCCCACTGGACACTGCCCTTTGATGCCACAGCCTTGAAATTTAAAGCAGAGTTGATATTTTGACTGTGAATAAGATAGTTTAGTGAAGAACGGTGGTAAGGAAATGCAACAATGATGAAACAGGTGCCCTCTTGTGTTTCTCTTTCTTGTTCAAGCCAAAAGCCAAAAGGCATTAAAATGGATCATATTTAGAATAGTTTAGATTCCATAGTTTTGCATACAAAGAAGCATGTTATTTTTTAACCTCCTAGGAGAAGCTGTAATGCAATGGGATATACTGTGAACATTTATTCCCAAAATTTGGATGGTTTTGTACAAGAAGCCATTCCACGCGCTGCAATAGTTTTCTACATGCAAACACTGGGAGAAGCTCTACATCCATCACCAGTGTTAGGCGATATGTGCCAGTGGTGTTCCAATATTGCCTATACGCTGCCTAAGATGTAAACATCAGTGTTAAGCTCTATTAATGTCAATCAACTTTTATGCCAGGGGAAGACAAAGGCAGATGTTGGATTCATTTCACTGCTTCCTTCTCTCCTTCCTAACAGATCATTGGTTCTGTCTGGATAGGTAGGTGGGTCCTGCGACAGCAGTATTAAGCAAAGAGCCTTAGTTCAGGGTCAAGTTCTTAAATGCAATTATGGTTTACAATTAAGAATGCCAATAATTCTTTGAAGCATGCAGTGTTACTTTATAGGTCTCATTCCAATGCAGAAAGGCAAGCCTCCTGGCGAGTAAGCAAGAACCAAAGAGCCAAGAACAATCTAATACTAGTGCCTCTGAACAATCTTACAATTATTTTAAAACAAGGAAAGATTAAATACAACCATCTAACATAACATAACAAACATAACCATAACCTATGCAACTGAGGCTGCAATCTTATGGCCCAGGGTCCATAGGGCAGATCGGATCTCTCCTTCAAATAATAAAAGAAAACCACCCAGAACAAGGAGAAGAGGAGAAAAATGCTGCCAATCCACCTTTGAATCTCTTCATTGAAGCTGGAAGGGGTGAGAACGTAAGAAGTGCCATTTTGGGTGGTCCATCTAGTCCAGCACTCTGTTCACACAGTGGCCAACCAGCTGTCAGCCAGGGACCAACAAAGCAGGACAATCCTGGTGCAACAGGATTGTTCTGCCATAATGCAGTTCTATACATACTTAACTGCAATTGTCCCACTGAACTCAATGGGACTTACTTCTGAGTAGACCTGTAGAAATTTGCACTGTTAAGACTATATACAACCTAACTAAACTTATTCCTCTAACTTATATTTATCACTAGTACTGTATTAATTGTAAAAGCTGAGATCCATAGAACTTTGAATATTACATACAACCTTTCAGCCCTAAAAAATAGCTTCAAAGGTGGCTTACAATAATTAAAATCCCATTACAATTTACGCTAGAGAGAATTAAAACAGCAGAATAAAAACAAATAAAATAGAAAGAGGCAATATTAAAAGAAAAGATTTAAAAGCTTGGCAGCTTTTAGCATCTTAACCACCTGCATACAGGACATCGGAGAAGTGGCCACTCTAACCTCCCTTGAGAGGAATTTGCATGATCAGGGTGCTCCCACTGAAAAGGCCCTGTTCCACATCTCTGTCAATTTGGTGGGTTGCAGACTCTGAAGATGAAATGAAGGGCAGTTTCATGTGGGAGGAGCTAGTCCTTCAAATATCCTGGGGTCCAAAGTCATTTAGGGTTTTATAGATAATAATAACCAGCACCTTGAATTGGGCCCAGAAACAAGCTTGTGTGAATGCAAGGTATTTCCTCATGTTAAAGTCCCTGATTCTTGCTAATTCCCCCACCCACTTGTGCTCTAGTTCCCTTTGCTACATCCCACTCTGTTCTGAAAGTTCGCCAAAACTCTCAAGTGCACAAGGCCCTGAAGCAGAGAGGTGGCGGGATGCTGCACTGCACCGCCGAACTCCACTCATGCTTCTTTGGATCCAAAGACTGAACTTGTAAATTCCTTTCTTATAAATGCATCACCATTTCCCTTCAAACATCTTTCCATCTTTAGGGGCCAGCAACTTTTTCCATCCTTAAAGATGCAATGGAAGTACCTCCTACCTCAAATACATGTTCTTATTTCCTGTCTCCAATGTTGCTTTGTATGCCAGTGAAACCTCACTCTCCACAGTTTTGATCTTTATGCATTCTGTATCCATTTCCTGATATTCTTCCTATTTTCCGCTTGTTCTCTAGCTTCTCCTACAACGTCTTCTGCCCTTTTCCTTCATGTGACAAGGACTGAGAAAGGGGCCAATCAACTCCAATCAACTCTATCAACTGTTCTCCAATGGCTCAATGATATGCTAATTTTTAACTAATAAGGTGTAGGTTGATAGGATAGCATTGGTCAAGCCACTCCGCCTTGGGTTCAGACTCCTACGAACGGGAGTGTAGTAATCTATCTCACAGTAGTGAGAGTGTTTGGCAAGACGAGCTATTAAAGTGTTGAACCTTTTTCAGTCCGAGAGCTGAAATATGTTTCGGAGAAGCTCCCAGGGCAGCATTCCAGTGGTGGATGGGCCAAGGCCAAAAGAGCAGGGCCAAAATACCAGTAATACCAGCATATTTCAGATTGTAGCTCTTATTGCCAAGGAAGTATGACTTAGTAGAGACGCAAAAGCCCGGCAACTCCCAAATTATAGTTGGCTGGGAGAAGACGAGGGGTCAAAGGAAGGGTTCGTGACTATTTGGGGAACCACAGAGGGCCAGCTTTGGCCCCGGCCCTGAAGTGTCGCACCCCCTGCTTTAAGTCTTGTGGTTTTAGCACGAGTCACTTACTTTTGATTTGCTGTGTCGTATGAGAGCAGAGAGTAGTCTGTTTGACTCTCCCATCACCCCTGCATGGTCCTTCGCTTCACACCATTCCACCAGCCTTTCAACTAACTTCACATTCTTCCCCAGCTGTTCAGCAGCTTCTGCTATGTATGTTAAAGAGATGGCAAATTTCAACATATTACAGTTAGAGGAGGGATTTATTTTATTTTTTATTTTTTAAAAAAGTATATTAAATAGCAGGAAAAGCAGAGACAAAAACATTATGATTATGAACCAAGACGAGGGGGGAAAAACAGTAAAGATTGGCAGATGAAACTTAGCAGAATGGAAACAGCCACAGGTGCTTAGGGCTCATTTCCAGCTCCAACAAAGTCTGCAATGCAGCAGACCGGTGGAAATGAGGATGCAGAGGGGCTAAACCTACCTCAGACTCCAAGTGGAGGATTATATACTTGAATGCTCCCCTAGGTGGAAAAAAAATCCTATTTCAAGTAGGCAACCAGCACAACAGGAAAAACCTTTTCTTCCTTGATATGCTGCTTTACCGCTTGCAAGAAGGATTTGAATAACGACGACAACGATGGTGGTGATGATGATGACCTAAGGAAGCATTCGAAAGCGGTATCATCCACCTGCAGTCTGAAGTGGTATGTTCTATTTGACCATTTCAAGAAGAGGCCTATGCAGGTGTTTGCCTGCTCATGTGTAGGGCAAAAGCGGGGACATGAGTGTGCACAAACCACCCAGAACCCATGGATTGTTACCCACAGCAACAAGCCACCCCGGCTGGGTTCACACGACAAACTGCACTTCCGAGGGTAATGATGCTAGTCCTCCTGCCATGTGACTGGCATGTGCAGCACAGTGGCTTGTTAATTGCCTGCTGATCATGTGAACCGACTAGTTGTCAGTGTAAACCCATTCCCTAATTGGATTGGTCAGGCAATTTCAAATGAACACGGGTCAAGTTGGTTGGCTGGCACCCTAGCATTTACAACAGAATCATGTTTGGAGGTATAATCCATCCTACGGCCTCTGACATCATTTGTTTTTTTTCTCCATCACCTCAGGTGCTTCAGTGATACCAAGGGCGTGAGTTCTATTTAAAAACAGGGCTCTAAAGTGCAGTAACAAGTCTCGCTGTGACTAGAAAATTACAATCTCTCCCTCAGGAGTACACACAAGAATGGCTCAACTGGAGTCCTGCGCTAGGAAAAAGGTAGATCAGAAGCAAAGGGAGGAACATGGCCACAGGAACAATAAAGTGCTAAAAAAATGTGGAGGTTGCTGAATTGGCTCCTAAACATGATAAGCTCATACAAAAATAAGTGTGTGTGTGTGTGTGTGTGTGTGTGTGTGTGGCGGGTGTGTGTGTGAGGCTGAAGAAAGAAATTCGACTCTCCTCTAACAACTATCATATCATTTCAGGGAAGATCATCATGTACACATCTTAATCAGTGCCAGGCAAAATATGAATCAAGAGCTGTAATTAAGTTAACCACCGTATTTTAGGGCATAATCCTATCAGGATGCCTTTCAGCCTCTGAAGTCGGAAGCTGATGGGCATCCTATACAGAGTGGGAGGATCTCTTCCTCCATGCTCTTCCCATTCTGCATTTTTGCTAGACAGGCATTTTCACCCATCTAGCCGGGGCTCTGTGGAGCAGGAGGGAAGGAGGCTGGAGGATTCTTTGTATGCTAGGCTCTCTAGTCCCCTCCCTGCCCACTAACATACCTCCTTTCCGTCCTCTCCAAGGCCGCCTCTGCAACTTCAGAGAGGCGGCCGGCATGGTTCTCTCCACACCGGTTGCTAGGGACCTCGGACTCCTGGGTCCAAACACTGTCTACAGGAATCTGAACTATCCTATAGCCCTGTGGATGCAGTCTAGGGGCCGAAGGATCGCTTTTTTCGTTTCATAAAACGTGATCTGGCATCTTATAGGTAATATCTTGCACTGTGCTAATGATTAAAGATTTTTCTTAATTTGCATTAGAGTTCTCATGTTGCACGAAGTCCTCTCTGTAAGCCATTTAACCATCAAAGAGTAGGATCATGTTTATGGCCCTTTTGTCACCTGCATGCGGGAGTTCAAATCATTATGTTGTGGCATCAAACAGCATGATGTTTTTTTTAAAAGACAAATGCTGAAATAAGAGTTAACAAATTAACTAAACTATTCAAGGGAAAAAATAGATTCTGGAGATGGAAACTGGGCTACATGAACTGCATAAGCAGAAATACATTAATTTTATGTGATGCAATGGTTGAAGTGGATTGTAGTATATAAATAAATCAAGTGTTTAAACATATTTAGATGTTACAGAAAACCTGAGGTTTTAAGAAGTCAGTGTTTTGCTTCTCACTTTACATATGCATTCAATTTATTTGGAGGGTTTTCTTTAAACCCGTCTTCATCTGTAAGAAGTTTAACAACTGATCAAGTATTGAATAAAGACAGTATCATTTAACACAGAGAGCAGTTTATTTTTTACCTTGTACATCTATTAACATTCTTAATGTCCCCAGCAGCTTGAACTGAACAGGGGGCATCTCGGATCTGAGAAATTTCAATACTGCTTCTGCTACGCCAGCTGACAGCATCTTTGCCTTATTTACAACTGCATGAATAAAAAACAGATATCATCTCAAAAGGACTGCAAAGTCAATACTCTTATGCTGCATGAAGAAGCTTATTTTTGAGGCAGGCCATAAACACCTTTTCCAAAGAACCATGAAAAAAAATCATGGGGTTTTGACGATGTGAGTGAGATGTGGACAAGATGCCCAGGGAAAGGGCTCTGGGGTATCATTTTATCCGTTCCATCCCAGCAGTTCTGGGTTCTTCTGGTAGAAACAGGGCAGTAAAGACAAGACAACAAAACAACCAGTGGAGGCTGGTGGTTCTGATTTCAGCGTTGCTGCGAATCTATTCTGGGTTTGATCAGAACGAGACAGAACTCTAAAGGAGCCATCCAACCCATTTTAGGGATAGGGTTGAGCACCTTGAATAGCTCTTTCAGAGTTCTGGATGGTTCTGACTGAAACCCAGAATAGATTCACAGCCCCACTGAAATCAGAGCCGCCTCCCTCCACTGAATATGATTGCCGAAGTGCATGTAAATCACATTAGGTTTCCATGTACGTCACTCTCTATAGGAATGTTGACTGCTATTTTTCAGTCAATTTATGCTGAAGGAGATGTTTTCACTAGATGAATGAACAGATGTCAGGCTGTGAAACACAAACACACACACACACACACACACACACACACCACCACCACCACCTCCTCCTCCCTGCCTTGCCCTCTAGATTCCTGGCTGATGCTTTTAATTTAATTTTACCACACTGGCCTGAGCTTTTGGAACCACTCTGCCTTCAGATCCAAGGAGGAGACTGTCTCTGGCTGCTTTCTGTAAGGCAGTGGTGGACACTGCAGGAGTTCTTGAGGCTATTCCCCCTGCCCCCACCCTGATATCCTCCCTCTGTGGGCTGCATAGATTACATTGCTGATTTTCTCCCAACATTTGACAGTAAAGCACCCCACAGTGTTTGTACGATTCTATCTGTATGCTGCCCTGAGATCCTAGTGGTGTAGGCTGGGATACAAATGCCTTAATAAAATAATTAATAATAAAATAAAAGTTAAATTTTATTTTAGCTAAAGTTAAATTTAGCTTGTTTGCAACGGTGGTGGTGATGTGTCCACAGGTTCATGGCGAAAGCTTTGCGTGCCCAGAGAACCAAAGCATATACTGCAAGAATAAAAAATACAACTTTGCATGGAATATATGAGACCAGCAGTTCTACTGGGCAGATGACTCTAGGATGGTGAACCCTGATCACTCTTGTTATCTGCTTGTGGCATACAACAGCCAGGAACTCTGTCCATCTAAGGAAGCACTGTTTGTGTGCTGTGGGGTGGGAGATGGGCCTCAGTATAAATGCTTTGTGTGCAATATGAATCTATGTGGTGTGTGGGAAATGGCTTTGAGGCCATGAGCCCCATCCTATATATAGAACACTTTGTATGAACCAACACATACACACATAAATTTGTATAGTTGTACATTCTACCCATGGGCATAATTCCAATGGTGTCATTCTGTCATGCAAATGGCATTGCGCCAGTAGGAACTAGTTCCCAAACTATATGCAAGGGGAGCATCCAACTAACCTCTGCTTGCACAACCATTTGTGCAACCACTTTCAGAATAGGCCAGGGCCTCCGCTAAGGCACACTCTGCTAGCGCTATGCACTTGCTCAACTGAAAGATTTGGTGAAACTCCACTTGCTCTATTTGAGCTTGCAGAACAACACCGTTGGATAATGCCCCATGTGATTTATCCACACACCCCTCAAAAAAGTGGATGGGTCACATGGGTGAACTATAGTTGCATACGAACAAAAATGGTGCTGCCTGTTCACACAAAATGTTGTATATCCTGAGTGAATGCATGAGCCCAAGGCCCAATCTGCTCCTCACCACAAAGTAAGGTGCAAATCTGATCCAGCCTTGTTTATTTATTTCATTCATATCCTGCCTTTCTTCCAGCATGGAACTCAACGTGGTTACAGGTGGTTTCCAGGTGGGCCCCCCTCCATGCACTGACCAGACCCAGACCTGCTTAGCTTCAGCAAAGTGGCTGTCTCATGTGCCTTCAGACCATGCCATAGGGTCATGTGAATGTGTGCTATGCACATAGTGAAATGGATGAAAGGGGCCTTTCTGTGAACATGAATGCAGATTATAAAGCTCTACATAGCACAATTATGTTAACGACAAACAATACATGTTACAAACACCTGCAAAGAACACTGCGAGGAGCCTGTGTTGTTTTGTTCAGCCTCTTGAGACCTCTCTTCCGCTGTACATGGCAACCACACCTGTTCCACCCTTGTGAGGCTCTCCACCCCCATGCGTGAAGCAGGAGACAGACTTTGCTCCATAATGCATTTTAATTAAAAGTGAGAAGTTAGCTGGCATTTAGAATATGGACTAACAAGATGTTGCTCATTCTGGCAGAGATTTCCCAGCTCAGAAGCTTATGTTTTATTTTCATTTTAAAAGGATCCACTAAATTGTATTCCCAAACCTCTTAGGGAATGCTAATATTAAATGTGAATTTCTTCTCAGTATCTTTGCATTTTGAAAACCCACCACCACCAAAACCCAGTAAGTAGGAGAATAAGTAGACAACTAAGAATTAGCCTGGTGTTCGAATAGCCCTTGATTTTCATCAGCAACTATGCAAATAGTCCTAGAAAGCAAATAGGTCATTCACCACTAAATAGTCCTCTAACAGGAGTTTGAAGATGAATAATCGCATCAAATGTAGAAATGTGTAGAGTACATATAGCACAGAAAAATAATTGAAAGATCCCTACTAGGTATTTCCGACACACTCATAAAATCTTATCTGTTATCAACCCAACATAGAGGCTCTTGGGGTCAGTTCAACGATGTTTAAAATTTATAAACACAAGGTCAAAAGGGCAGCTGGTTTATGGAATGGTGGATAAATTTGCTGGGTTTTTTTTAGATATATATATACAGACAATTCATCAACTTGTCTCCTCCTCTCATTTATATGGTACTTACATTTTACAATATAATGGGCAGTATCCAATGCTGTCACAGCACTAGAGCAAATCAATACTACATCATTAGCAGTTGCTGGAGAAAAGAGAAAAATGGTGATTTGATACCGAATTTCAGCAGCAAACCAGACTGCCAAAATGTGGCGGCAAATTGACATTTTTCCCTTTGCCTATGCTAACGCTATGTAATTAGCGTTAGCACTGTGACAGCACTAGGTAATGCCCAATATAAATAGCAATAGCAACAAATACTATTTTGTCTGGCATTTCCCCCTACGTGCTCAAAATACTTGAAATACTCAGTAATCTTCACACTACCTTATAAATTAGGCCAGTATTTTTTATTCCTATATTGGAGATAAAGAATCAAGACTAAGAAACCGTAGTTTGGCCAGTGAAGCCCGCTGCCCACCTCACTTAGTTCTGGGCTGATCTAAGATTTGAACCATGGAACTTCCAGCCCATTGTTCATAAGAAAATGGTTAGGAAAATGAGGTTATGGCTGCAATCTTAAACGCACTTACTACGGAGTAAGCAAGCGAGAGAAGGGATTTCTTCTGAATAAGTATGTATAAGGTTGTACAAAACATTTTCTACCAATATGCAAAGGCCACATAATTTGGGGGAGGAAAAACCTCATCATCTAACACAGAACCCTCTTCCTTTGAAGCTGTGCTGAGAAGGATACTCTTATGCATTTTGTAACTTAACTGCTTACCGGGAATAGCAAGATTTCGGAGTGCACTCAGCGCTGCATGTTGCACTGTGACATTTCCATCCTCCACATGCCTGTCCAGTAAGTCCATCAGTTTCTGAACGATACCATTATCCACCATATGGATACAGTTTCCATCTGCACAAGACCAGAGCATCAGAGCGTAAATAAAATGTGTCTATGTGTTAGAAGCTTAGCTATCGTCGTCCCCATTCCCCATGTTATAGACACTAGGGGCATGTCCACACCATACGGTGTAGAGGGAGGGAGGTGGGACGATCCCGGACTTACCTGCTTCTGAGATTGTCCCAGGGTGTCTACATGTGGCGTGCAACGTACTGGGAGGAAGAGGACATCACGCCCGCCATTTTTTTAAATCGAAAAAGAGCACAGGAGTGCTCCATCGCAAAAGTGAGGTGTGGGTTTTTTTTAAAAAAAAACCCAACAACCCTTCCATTCTCATTTAGTCGTGAGGAGCCAGGACGAAACCAGGACAGCCGGCCACATGTCCCGTGGTCTCAGGATCCTCTCGAGACTGTGGGAAAAGTCGGGGGAAATGTGTAGGATCATATCCCAGGGAAGTGCAGGGATCATCCCTCCCTGCTCCTGGGATCCCCTGTGTGTCATGTGGATGCACAGGGACAATCCCTGGGATATCGTCCCATATAGACATGCCCTAGGGCAACAGTAAACTTGATACTGTTGATTATTTGGTTTTGTAGTGATTCCTTTGCCTGTTTGGTGCATTCCCTTTCTTCCCTTTTGGGTTTTATTTTGTGATTTATTAAAATGTATGCCTTCCTGCAGAGATTCGCTGTTTTAGTGTTTTATTCTGTACGGTGCCATGTGCATTGATGACGATAAATAAATAAATAAAAAATAAACTTTGATGACAAGTACCTCTTCTGCAGCACCGGTTAATTATTTAAAATAAAACTGGGAAGAACATGAAGCTTGACTTCCTGTGTATCAACCTTGGGGCATCCAAGAGTCAAAAAACATCTTTCCAAGGTATTTTTTGCTCACATGATGTTTATTTAAATGCATAGCCAGCCCTAGGTTCCACATAGCTTGCTTTTTTCTTTTTCTTTTTAGAAAAGTATCCATCCCTTGATCTTCTTTCCATCACTGCTTAAACCTTAAGGTACATTTTAAACTGTACATTTTGAAAGCAACTTTCCTAATTAAAGTGGCTTTCTGCCTTCTTCTTTTCCTTTGACTGCACCATGGTGAAACCATAAACTCATTAGACCACTTGACTTATATTTGAAGATTCTTAACAGTGTTCCTGTATTTTAAGTTTCAAAATTAAAAACAAAACAAAACAGGTATTTCCAGAAGTCAGGTCTTTTTTTTTACTGTTTAAAATTGCCAGTATAAAATGCATTGTGCACATAAATATATAGCACAACTACAATTTAACTTTAGAGCTATTAACATGCTGCAAGGTTAATTTCAATGATTCTCACCGTTTCTTGCAAAATTTGCAATTGCCAATGCTCCTGCAAGCTGTAGCTGATGGCTATTAGATGGGATCCATAAAAGCACCCTTTGGAACACGCTGCCTTTTCCTCCTTCAAATAGTTTTTGCATTGATTCATCTGGAAGCAAAAGAAACAAAGCACATTTAGCCAAAATGAGAAAAATACACAGAATCATAGAATAGTAGAGTTGGAAGGGGCTTCTAAGGCCATCGAGTCCAACCCCCTGCTCAATGCAGGAATCCACCTTAAAGCATACCTGACAGTCCAGCTGCATCTTGAATGCCTCTAGTATGGGAGAGCCCACAACCTCCCTAGGTAACTGGTTCCATTGTCATACTGCTCTAACAGTCAGGAAGTTTTTCCTGATGTCCGACCGGAATCTGGCTTCCTGTAACTTGAGCCCATTATTCCATGTCCTGCACTCTGGGATGATCGAGAAGAGATCCTGACCCTCCTCTGTGTGACAACCTTTCAAGTATTTGAACCTACGAGGGTGCTTTATACAAAGCCAAACCACTGATCCATTTAGCCCAGTTTCATCTGTACTGCTGGCAGAGGCTGTCTTAAGATCTGAGCCAGAATACCAGCCTTACTACTCTTAACTGGAGATGATGGGGGTGGCATCTGGGATCTTGTGCACATGAAGCATTTGCTCTCCGCAGAGCCACTTAAGGTTCAGGACAAACTATTGCCTCTGTGACATTCAATGCAGCTACATCGTAGTCACTAGGCTTACAGCACGTGTAAATCTTCAACACAGAAAATAAAATCAGTAGGTTTGGGCATCACATCTACTTCTGTCTGGGAAAATGTGTGTGTGGGGGGGGGGGGGGAGGAGAATCAACTTTAGGTGAAAAATGCTTCCACTACCCTGGATTCACATGATTTAAGACACTGGCTGAAATGCGATAGCTAGAAAGATAACTTCATTTTAAAAATGAACCTGATGACATGAAAATTCCGTGATGATTCCACATACAATACTCACCACCTAGCAGTAGTAGAACCATAAGATCAGAGGCAGTTTTAAGTTCAGCAATGTCATCCTCTTTGTCACTGTCTACAGTCTTTTGGACTATCTCAAGTAGACACTCTACGAGGCCTGCTTCAACCAGCTGCAGTTTAATGATATCTGAGTGAAGAATATCAAGAACATAATGGCCCCTTCAACTAAAATGCTTTTCACCTACTTTGAACCCAAATAAGATGTAATGAAACCAGTGTGACAAAGCAGTGGGAAAGGTGCATGCCATACATTGTCAGTGATATCATTTATGGAAACGGTTCAGGCATCTTTGTCAAACTGCTGGTACTAAGAGGATAGTAAGTCATAGGAGACATTCTAAGATCCCAGTAGTGGCTACAGATATTTTTATGTCTATTAAATACTGGTCCTTAATCAAGATTTCTAGAAGAGTTTTCAATATGATGGCCCAATTATTCATTTTTGAAAGGCAAAAAGAAAAAAAAGTACTTAATGATAATGTAAATGCATCTCGGATACTAAAAGAAGACGACGACAACACTCATATAAAAGCAGATGCCTCCTGCATTTTCCTAATTTAAATGGCAAATAGAGGACAAATCAATACAAAATAAATAATTTGCCCTGTTTAATAAAGATTTATTTGGCTTGTTGCAGCTTATGAGCTGTATTGTACAACAACTATTAGTTCTCTCCCACCCACTCGCCCCACCCGAAGCAAATCCATATGCTTCTGCTCTGTGAAAACAGGAGGAGCAATTTTCCTGCGGAGGCACAGATGGTTTCTAGTCTAGGCTTCTTGGGCCTTAGCTAGACCTAAGGTTTATCCTGGGATCGTCCCTGCCTGACCCTGGGATCCCCTGTGTGTCATTTAGATGCACAGGGATGACCCTGGGACGATCCCAGGATAAACCTTAGGTCTAGCGAAGGGCTTAGTGTCATGTACACTTTGCACATGCAGGGAGACTTTTGGTGCAGGGTTTTACTCAACTGTGTATTTTGAGGGCCAAACCAGAGAGCTTTGGTTATGGGGTGGTATATAATCATCATCATCATCATCATCATCATCATCATCATCATCATCCTGCAGCAATACATCTTGTTTTGCTCTAATTAGTTACAGGTAGATGAGGGGATTCTTACTTGGAATGCAGCATATGGTGCCAACGGGGACTTTTTATATATGTGTGCTAGCCATGCAAGGAGTGGGGTTGCTTGGATCAGGAGGACAAGATACGAGATTCAAAAGATTGCTTGTCTTTGTTTCTCTGAGGATATCCCATCCCTGCCCTACACAACACTCTGCTGTGCAGACATGAACTTAAAATTCATATGTTTCAGTTTTCCCTTTCTGTGAAATGGGTTCCCGATTCAGGGAAGAACAATGTCAGCTCACTGCAGTGCATTATGGGGATCAGACCCAAACTCCCCCTTCGTCAATCATTTCTGTCAAGCAATTGGAGTATTTGCCTCAGCGTGCCTCTATATGAATTGTCAGTGTCAGTTTACTTGGAATCATAGATCATAGAATAATTGAGTTGGAACGGGTCTACAAGGCCACTGAATCCAAACCCTTGCTTGGTGCAGGAATCCACATGAAAGCACACCTGACAGGTGCCTGTCCAGCTGTATCTTGAATGCCTCTAGTACGGGTGAGCCCACTATCTCCCTAGGTAATTAGTTCCACTGTTGTACTGCACTAATAGTCAGGAGGTTTTTACTTAGATGCTAAATATATGCAGTGCATTATTTAAGCGTCCTTGCAGTCTTTGCAAGAAAGGAAGATGGACAGCACACTAGCTGTAGTTGATTCTGTCTTCCCTACCAGCCCCAGTGGACACCAGCTGCCACTGCCATGTGGTAAATGGTAGCCTCTATTTTCCCTTCATGTCTAAGTTCAGGGGAGAAAATAAAGTTGACCCATTCCAGACTATTCTAGTCATCAGGGTCTGTCGGGTTTGTGAGTGTAGCTATTTTCAGTTTTCTATCTGTTATAGAAGTACTTTAATAATGTTGGTTAAGTACATTAGTAACAGAAGTTCGATGCTGCAGTCCTTTACAACACACCTGAGAGTGAGTCTCATTGAACTCACTGGGACTTACTTCTAATGAGATATGTATAGGATTGTGCTGGGAATCAACCACCTTCATAAATTTAGGGCAAAGTCAGGCATAACGTTTTTGTTTATTTATTTATTTAATATATTTATTTACCATTGACCCTCTCTAAGCCATTTTCAGTGTAGAAAATGTAGGTTTGAACACACCTTTCCTGCATTCAGAAGCCTTGTTCAGATGTGTACCTGAAAGCATGAGAGCATAAACTGGGTAGGAGGATGCTGGTTCTGCCCCCTACATCCCCATGTCCACCAACTCCTGTCCCCTCTATCCCCAACCTTGCCATGTTTAGTGGCAAGGTCTGAAGGGCCATTTGATGTTGTTATTATTATTATTATTTATTTATTTATTTATTTATTTATATAGCACCATCAATGTACATGGTGCTGTACAGAGTAAAACAGTAAATAGCAAGACCCTGCCGCATAGGCTTACATTCTAATAAAACCATAATAAAACAATAAGGAGGGGAAGAGAATGCAAACAGGCACAGGGTAGGGTAAACAGGCACTGGGTAGGGTAAACTAACAGTATAAAGTCAGAACAAAATCAAGTTTTAAAAGCTTTAGGAAAAAGAAAAGTTTTTAGCTGAGCTTTAAAAGCTGCGGTTGAACTTGTAGTTCTCAAATGTTCTGGAAGAGCGTTCCAGGCATAAGGGGCAGCAGAAGAAAATGGACGAAGCCAGGCAAGGGAAGTAGAGACCCTTGGGCAGGCGAGAAACAAGGCATCAGAGGAGCGAAGAGCACGAGCGGGGCAATAGTGTGAGATGAGAGAGGAGAGATAGAAGGAGCTAGATAGTGAAAAGCTTTGTAGGTCAACAGGAGAAGTTTATATTGGATTCTGAAGTGAATTGGAAGCCAATGAAGAGATTTCAGAAGTGGAGTAACATGGTCAGAGCGGCGAGCCAAGAAGATGATCTTAGCAGCAGAGTAGTGAACAGAAACCAACGGACTGATGTGAGAAGAAGGAAGGCCAGTGAGAAGAAGGTTGCAGTAGTCCAACCAAGAAATAACCAATGCATGAACAAGAGTCTTGGCAGAAGAGACAAACAAAAATGATCAAATCCTGGCAATATTATACAGGAAAAAACGACAGGATTTAGCTACTGCCTCAATATGAGGAATAAAGGAGAGCGAGGAATCAAATATAAAGCCAAGACTACGAGCTTCCTTGACTGGAGTAAGCGTAACATCATTGACAGTAAGAGAGAATGAGAGATGAGGAGAAGGTTTAGGAGGAAAAACAAGCAATTCAGTCTTTGCCATATTAAGTTTCAAACGACGATGAAGCAACCAAGCTGAGATATCTGAAAGACATGCCGAGATACGATCGTGAACATCAGGAGAAAGATCCGGAGATGAAAGATATAATTGTGTATCATCGGCATACAGATGATATTGGAGGCCATGAGATTGAATAAGATTACCCAAGGGCAACATGTATAAAGAAAACAACAACGGACCAAGCACCGAGCCTTGCGGAACCCCTACTGAAAGGGGAAAAGAAGAAGACGAGCTGCCATTAGCCAACATGCTGAAAGAGCGACCCGCTAGATAGGAGGCAAACCAGTTATAGACCGAGCCACAAAATATAAGGTCATGAAGGGAATCTAAAAGAAGATCATGATCAACTGTGTCAAAGGCTGCAGTTAGATCAAGGAGAATAAGAACGGAATAATGGCCTTTAGACTTGGCAGTAAGAAGATCATTGGTAATCTTAGTAAGGGCTGTTTCAGTGGAATGCAAAGGACGGAATCCAGATTGAAAAGGATCCAGAGCAGAGTTACTAGAAAGAAAATCAAGACAACGAGAGTAGACCACACGCTCCAGGATCTTTGAAACAAACGGCAACAAAGAGACAGGTCGGTAGTTAGACAGAGATAGCCTATCAAGAGTAGGTTTCTTGAGAATAGGAGAGACTGTAGCATGTTTAAAAGCAGAAGGAAATGAACCAGAGGACAGAGAAAAATTAATAATATGAAGCAAGGAAGGGAGGATAGTAGGGATAAGATTAATAAAGACGCGAGAAGGAATCGGATCACGAGAACAAGTGGAAGGCTTCGAAGAGCACAGTATTATAGACAGTTCATCAGCTGAGACCGAAGGAAACGCAGAGAAATTTGCAGGAGGAACTGACAGATGAGGAACAGGAACTGGAAGAGGAGCAGAGCTGGCCAGATCAGAGCGAATAGTTTGGATTTTAGCATTGAAAAAAGAGGCAAAGTTATTAGCAGACAGAGAGGTGGGGAGAGATAGTGGATTAGGCTTCAGAAGAGAATTGAAGGACGCAAAGAGCCGTTGAGGATGCCTAGCATTTGACTGGATTAACGTTGAGTAATACTGCTGTTTGGCCAATGAAATGGCAGAAGAGAAAGAGGAGAGTACAAATTTGTAATGGACAAAGTCCGCCCAGTCCCTGGTCCTGCGCCAAAGGCGTTCAGCTGCCCGGGAACAAGAGCGAAGGTAGCGGAGGAAAGAGGTGAGCCACGGTTGAGGTTGAGAAGGGCGAACTATCCGAGTTGTAGATGGAGCAAGATTATCAAGAGTTGAAGATAAGGAGGAATTAAAGAAGGAGACAGCTGAGTCCAAGGAGACAGCCGAAAAGACAGAAGGAAGAGAGGAGGCTAGAGACTGAGAAAAAGCCTCATAATTGATAGATTGCAAGTCACGACAAGAGCGAGAAGCGGGACGTGAAGGAGGAGGATTATGAGTAATATTGAAAGAAACTAGGTGATGATCTGACAATGGAAAGTGAGCAGTAGAAAAGTCCAAAACAGAGCAATTCCGAGTGAGAACAAGATCCAGACAGTGTCCAAGGGAATGTGTGGGTGCATCAGACCAAAGCTTAAGATCATAAGAGGAAGATAGGGAGCGAAATCGTAGAGCTGCAGCATCTTGAGGGTCATCCACATGAATATTGAAATCGAAAAAGGACAGCCACGAATCAAAATCAGAGATAAATTTTGAGGACGAGCCTGGGGGGCGGTACAGAACTGCAATCCGCAGTCGCAATGGAGCGAAGAGCCTCACCACATGTACTTCAAAGGAGGAGAAACAATGTGTCGGTGGAATGGAAAGAGGCTGGAACTGGCACAAACTAGATAATAAAAGACCCACAACACCACCCCGACCCTCTGGGTGACTAGTGTGAGAGAAAGAGAGTTCTCCAAGAGAGAGGGCAGCAGAGATGGCGGTATCATGGGCAGGAAGCCAGGTTTCAGTAAGAGCAAGGAGGTGGAGAGACCTAGAGATAAACAAGTCCTGAATGACAGGGGCCTCAGAAGCAACAGAGCGACAGTTTCATAAGGAACGCGAAAAAGGCAGCTGAGAAGAGGGGAGACACCGAATAGGAACTAAGTTAGGAGAAACGAAATTGGAACGAGCCATAAGGAACGGATATGAGGATATGTGTGTTCTCTTGAACATGAGTAGAATTCCCTATGCAATTGGAGAGCCTGCTTTATCAGGGTCCGTATTACGTTGAGAATTCTACCTGCATAATTCAGCACATGCTTTGGATGCAGAAGGTGCCAAGTTCAATCCCTGGCATCTGCAGGTAGGGCTGGAAAAATTCCTGGCCTGAAACCCTGGAGAGCTGCTGCCAGGCAGTGTTGACAATACTGTGCTAGATGGACCAATAGTCTGACTCAGTATAAGACAGCTGCCTACATTCCTATGAGTAGAACACCCCTTCAGTCCTCTCTGCTCAGTAAGGAAGGTCAGACACTAAGGAGGCTGGTGTGCACAGGGATGTGAGAGGTGGGACCAGGATGCGCTGTGGTGACCCGCTAGACAGTTTAAGATCTCATGCATTCAGGTGAGTACCTGAACAGGGCTACTGGCATCTTTGAATGTGTGTTCAAACCATTTCCACCATCCATGCAATGTTACATCTATCATCACCTCTTAAAAACGTTTTCCTGCCCCATTCAACAGTAAACAACACTGATTTAAAATGTTCACATATAAATTAACTAAATAAAAATAAGCCAACTGCACAGACAAGTTCAGCTAGCCAGCTTCATTAACAAGAACTAAGATTTCTCTGTCTCTCTGTGTCTCAGAGAAACAAAACCATTACCAGCGACTCACCATTTTCTGCCAAAGGAGCTAAAACTTCAAAAATCATCTCCTTCTTGTCATGTTCTACTTGCTTTTTGAACAGCTTCACAAGCTCTTCAGCAATGTTTGTGTAGGCGAACTGCTCTTTGCTGGATTCTGTGAAATCAAGAAAGAGAAATCTAAGGGCACAGAAAAAACAAAACCAAGTGGCAGAACAGTTTCCTCTTCAGTTTATTAGGTGACTCGGTGCAAGGATTAATAGAGCTAAAAAGCCTTTACGGGCAGGAGCGACACATTCCAATACTTAAGCCTGTCACTAAATGAAAAGAAAAACATCTAGGACTGTTAAGATAAATGTGTTGACCTGAATTATTAATTATGTTCAAAGCTGTTAAAAAAAATTGCACCAGCGGAAAATGAACGTACCCATAGCAACAGCAAAATTACTAACATAT
Source organism: Elgaria multicarinata webbii (assembly GCF_023053635.1). NCBI lineage: Eukaryota > Metazoa > Chordata > Lepidosauria > Squamata > Anguidae > Elgaria > Elgaria multicarinata. The sequence continues at coordinate 25,086,601 of NC_086180.1, read as the reverse complement.
AAATTAAGCCTTCAGCTGCCGTCAACCAAACAAGAAAAATTACACAGTGAGTGCGCTGGGATTCTGATTGAAGAGATTAAAAGGTCAGGCCCAGTGCCTTAACATTTACAGGGACGCATGCTGGTGGAATTTGTTCTGGTGTTTCAAAATAGCTGCCTCTACATGCCTAGATTCAACTTCTGCGGTGTCTGTAGCCTCTGCAAATGCAGGCAGAAGATTAGATTTATCGACCAGTCTTGTCACATTTTAAGTGTCTGTCAATCAATATTATGTGCCAGTATAAATAATTACCTACCTAACGGTGCAATCCTATGCATATTTAGACTGGGGGGAAAAGTCCAAAAGTTCCCAGCCAGCATAACTGCTGCAGGGAGACTGGGAGTCTTAGGACATTTTTCTGACTAAACATGCATAGGATTGCACCCCAAAATGTTTAAAATCTGGACATGAGGTGATCACCACACACAATTGGAATTTAGCAATAGATACAGCCACGGCAGTATTATTAGAATTAATAATAATTATAACAATTAATAATAGTCATTATATTATTGTTACTTACTTATTTAGTACCATCAGTATCCATGGTGCTTTATACAGCACAAGAGGCCAAATCTCTGTCCCAATGAGCTTACAATTTAAATTTTGACATGTTTAAGGAGGGCAGGAGAGGGAAGTTGAGGCAGAGAATCAGGGATCTGATTTGTGTGTGTTTCTGCTGCACATGCTTTGACTTAGTTATAGGTTGAGTTAAAGTGCCGCATGGGAACTGTGGGGGTGTACCAAAGGTTTCACAGATTTTTTTTTGAGAAGGACATAAGAGAGGGGGCATCGCACAGGTGTTCCAGGTGGCAATTCGAAGCATGATTTTGAACACAAGAACTCATGTAAGAAAACTTTATCTGGTATTTATCTGCAGTGGCAATACTATCATTTCCATTGAAAGCCAGGGCCCAACTTAAGATCTTGGTCCTGGCTCTCTTCCTGACCTACCTCATAGGGTTGTAGTGACTACCATTTACCACATGGCAGTGGCAGCTGGTGTCCACTGGGGCTGGTAGGGAAGAGCCAAGGGGTCACTTTCCTCCCTTTTGTCCTGGTGTGTTTTCCTAGCCAGGCCACCAGATCCATGGGTCAGGCCTTCCTGACTGGTTCTACCTCACAGATCGTGGTGTCCCAGTATTGTGCATTCCAGGACCTTGTCCCTCAGCTGTGGAATTCACTCCCCCTGCTGCTGTGGTTAACCAAGAGTTTGGAGGTGTTTAAGAAAGGTTTGAAAACCTTCCTCTTTGAATAGAGGAGGTTGGCTGGTTGTTCCTGAGGTAGAGCATGCTGGTGGTCCTTGTGGTGGCCACTACACACTTAACATGGGTTTTATTTTAAGGTTTTATTGTTTTGTTGTTGTTTATTCATTCAGTCGCTTCCGACTCTTCATGACTTCATGGACCAGCCCACGCCAGAGCTTTCTGTCGGCCGTTGCCACCCCTAGCTCCCCCAAGGTCAAGTCTGTCACCTCCAGAATATCATCCATCCATCTTGCCCTTGGTCGGCCCCTCTTCCTTTTGCCTTCCACTTTCCCTAGCATCAGCCTCTTCTCCAGGGTATCCTGTCTTCTCATTATGTGGCCAAAGTACTTCAGTTTTGCCTTTAATACCATTCCCTCAAGTGAGCAGTCTGGCTTTATTTCCTGGAGTATGGACTGGTTTGATCTTCTTGCAGTCCAAGGCACTCTCAGAATTTTCCTCCAACACCACAGTTCAAAAGCATCTATCTTCCTTCGCTCAGCCTTCCTTATGGTCCAGCTCTCGCAGCCATAGGTTACTACGGGGAATACCATTGCTTTAACTATGTGGACCTTTGTTGTCAGTGTGGTGTCTCTGCTCTTAACTATTTTATCGAGATTTGTCATTGCTCTCCTCCCAAGAAGTAAACGTCTTCTGATTTCCTGGCTGCAGTCAGCGTCTGCAGTAATCTTTGCGCCCAGAAATACAAAGTCTGTCACTGCCTCCATGTTTTCTCCCTCTATTTGCCAGTTATCAATCAAGCTGGTTGCCATAATCTTGGTTTATCTTCTTATAAATCAAATTAAGGTCTTTCATTAGAACTATTATAGTTATTGTATTTTATAACTGCTGACCTTTTTTTTACTTTTTTACGTCATGTATATAAATTATTGTTGTTGTTATTGTTGTTGTTGATTTGCTCACCAATAGCAGCAGCCTGCCCTTGCCCTTCCCCACAAGGAATGAGAAGAATACCCAGAAACCTCTGCACCATGTGAAGGCCATTGTAATACTCTTCTATTTGCCCTTCCACCTCTTGCTTCCTCTCCAATTTAGCTTCTCTATCAAATGCTGGTGATTTATTTATTTATTTGTTACATTTATATTCCACCTATCCTTCAAGGAATCCAAGGTGGCCTACATAACCCTCCTCCTTTCCATTTTATCATCACTACAACCCTGTGAGGTAGGTCAGGAAGAGAGTCAATGATTGGCCCAAAGTCACCCAGTGGTCTCCATGGCCAAGTGGAGACTAGAACCAGGGTCTCCTGAGCCCTGGGCCTAATCTACACCAAGCAGGATACTGCACTATGAAAACTGTATGAAAGCAGTATATAAAAGGCAGGAGCCACTCTACTGCTTTATAGAGGTACTGAAGTGCACTGACGACTGTTGGGGCCCATTGATACATACCATATACCACTTTCATAGTGCTATATCCTGCTTGGCGTGGCTCCTGCCTTTTATATACCGCTTCCATAGTGCAGTGCAATATCCAGGTTGGTTTAGATTAGGCCCTAGTCCAACATTTTACCACTATAGCACACTGTCTGTCTCTCTCTGCATTGCCCTAATAATAATTTCTGTGGTAATCTGAAGACATTGCTTTAAAAATCTATAACTTTATAACTGCCGAAACATCTGCTGCATCATCTTCTTCTTTTGAAGGCTAACAAACAGCTATACATTGTTGAGAGACAAGAATTTCTTACAAGGGGTAAGAAAAATCCTACACAAAGGGGCTGCAATTAAACCTTTAAAATAAGATATACAATAAACTTTATTTAAGTAGGGGTATGGATGGATGAACTCATGTGATGCCATTAGGCAGATCTCAAGTGATGCCATTAGGTAAAAAGGGAGGAGCTTGAATAGTGAGCATAGACGACAATAGCAGTATTTTTTTTCCATTTGAAAACTTGCTATAAATAGTAAGTAACAACAATATAACATCACTTATATAAAGAGAAATGATTTAAGAGTTGCATCCAAGGACTTACCAAGTTCTGCTAAGTTTCCAAACGCAACAAGGCACATTTCAGTCAAAGCCGAATTTTGGCAATGAATGCCCAACAATTTCACTAATGTTGGGATAACTCCCATTTTGATGAGCTGAGTTTGTAGGGTATCTAAACACAGACACACACACACACGTACAAAAAGACAAAATGTATTAAGTTAGCACATCTCCTTGCATTGTCATCTCAATATTGCCTCCTTAGTTATGGCCCAGTATCAATAACATAACATTCGGGAAACTATACAGTAAAAAAACATTTCTTCTCCTTGCTCCTTCTGATGTCTGCTAAGCATTGAAACCTACCATAGGAAAGAAATCCACATATGGTCCTCTATATGAGAGAAACTGCTGCTTGGCATGTATATCTACACAATAAACATAGGTTAGTTCTGTATCATTTTAACTATGAGTCTTGTCCTCCAGCATTCGCATACCCACCCACCCCTCCACAAATCACGGGAAATTATAGTTTGCTGAAGGGCCCTAAACCCTCTTCACAGAACTTCAATTCTCATTGTTACTTTGGAATTATTGTTAATTGCTAGTGAATATAAATGCTCTCTATACCCCTCAGGGCATCACAGATTTGTTAACAATAAAGAAGACCTGTACCATCCCAGTGCAATTAATATAATGTATAGTTTGACCCTTAGAAGTCTGTGTGCACAGGAACTGCTGGATTGGCAGCAATAATGATCCTACATACCCAACCTGGGTATGTGGGCTCATTATTGGTTCAGCAGACCCTATGCACATAGACCTTCCAGAGTCAAACTACACATTATATTAATTACACTGGGATGGATCCAGACTTAATTATTCTTAGAGTAATAAACCCATTGAAATCAATAGAATGAGTTAGTCATGCCTAATATATGTCCCATTAATGTCAACAGGACTATTGTAAGTGTGACTAAGTCCAGATCCAACCTATAGCATGCAGATCCACTTGTGCGCAAAAGGTGAGGGTTTTTTTAAAAAAACAATTTCCCCCGCTCCCTTCACCCCATCCCCGGTGGGCACAGATTCTCCTCCTGAGGAGCTCTGTGCCCCATGCACGGTTCCCGACTCCTTGCGAGTAACTGCAAGGAGGCAGGACAAACCGTGACACCCTCCCACACATTCCGCAGTCTCGGGATCAGCCCAAGACCGTGGAAAAAGCGGGCTGAAAGGGTAGGGCGATATCCCGGGGAAAGGGAGGGATCATCCCTCCCTGCTCCCGGGATCCCTGTGTGTCATGTGGATGCACAGGGACGATCCTGGGGATCGCCCTGGGATATCACCCTATCTAGCTACGGCCTGGATAGTAACTTCAGTTTTTACAGACAATGGAAAATTACCAAGTATGATTCAACATTTGGTTTAGCCTCTGAAAATCAAAACAAACAGTACTATTTAACACTAACTGAATTTATTTATGAGTAAGCCTTCTACAGATTGGAAGCAAATTAAGACGGCTTAGAAATCCCTCACCCCCACTGTTGTGCTGCCACTGAAGTTAAATTTAGGTGAGCCCATAAAGCCACCAGCACATGTATTAAAGATAATTCTACCCCTAGTATACATGAGAGGTAAATATTATCGCACCCTCCTTTAACTCTATTGCAAGTTGCTTAGAATCTTGAGGCTTTTTCAGATGTTACTTTGGCTGCTGCTTGGTAACACTGGAGTTGTATGAGAGGACTTCATGCTATGCATCCTTCCCATGAGAACTTGGATGTAACTGCGTATTACAGGAAACAGCCATGCTTGTAGAAGCTAGCACCCATATTACTAAAGGTAATGTCAGAAGAAGGAGCCCTTGGACTCCCTAGGAAGCCTGGAAAAAGCTAAACGTCTTCAGAGGAACTGGTTCAGGAGAAGAACTCAGATCGATAGTAAGTATCATGATGTTCCTGCACCTAGTCTCCTCCAGATCTGTTGAACTACAAATACCATAATCCCAAATAACATCTTGCTGGTGGGGGTAATGGGACTTGTAGTGCAACATACCTGCAGAGTGCCAGGTTGGGGAAACCTGCTCTAGCGGTTTCTCTGTAATTATGCCTGGGGGAAAGAAGAGTCATGACAAAAGAAGAAAAAAAGTCAGAAAACACAACACACCAGAAACAATGGGAATAGGGAATTCACATTCCTATATTGCTTCAAAAGACATTAAGAGACTATAAGAGAGCATTGCCACCTATACAGGCTATCTTTTGAAACCAAATCTCACCATTCACAGCCAAAGTTTGATTTCCTCAACTGAACTCAGGTTTCAGTTTCCTACGAAGTAATTTTTTATGCAGCACCTTTAACCTAAAGCAATGTTCGGCACATTGAACAATGTTTTAAGAGACATCTATGGTCATGTGATGAAAGTAACGTTCTAACTCACTCTTGCTTATCAGTCAAACCAACAGAACCTGCAGCTCATTACAATTGTCGGCAGAGATGACGCCATCTTGACACAGAGTTAAATTCAAACACGAAGGTGACCTCTCTGCTACTTTAGTGAAGAGTTCATAAGGTTCACCATTGAATGTTAAGCTTACATTTTAAAGAGAAGGCATGTTATAGCCTGAAGAGTCTTTTCTTCACTGAATATTTTGCCACCACAATAAATATCAGCTAAAATATAGCATAAGACAAAAACAAGCTCTATATGTTCAATACGGGGAAAGGATACTGAATGGATTGTGATGAGCAGCCTTGCAATTAAATTTTCAGGGCATACTCTCCCATCCCTGCTCTGCAACTTCTACTCATTCTCCTCTTCTACACTCATCCTGCATTGGGAAACCAGGCCTGGCAGGCAGGCAAAAAAATACGGTAGCTGCAACAGCTCACTTTTATTAGCTGGTGCTGCGGCAGTGCAGAGCATATGTGCATATGTTTCTATTTCTTGTCTGGTAGCTTGGAGCCAATTATTACTTTTCCATAGGAAAGTGCATAATTGCAAGGGTGATAATACATGTACCTATAGACCTAGCTCTCACATAACATTATCCCATGGTTGGATTGTGAACTCTGGGTTTTTAAACCATGTTGTAATTATGTGTGAACCCAGAACTATGGATTGTTCATGGGTTGTTTCACCAGGCTACAAGCAGCAGACAAAAATGTAAAAAAACCCAGCTGCTCTACATGCCAATACTACAGCACTGGAAAGCTTTTGGAATACAGGGAGGAAGTGAGTGAAGGAGGAAGGGCAGAATCAACTCAGGGACTTAGAAGACAAACTATAGTTTATTCGATCATCTGCCAGATAAACCCTGGATAGGGCAACAAATCATGGATTACCCATTAGTTAAATAAACCATGAATTAGTATTATGTATGAACCAGGTTGTACTAAAAAGATGCATCAAATAATACATGTGCCAGTGTAAATGATCACCCACCTAAAACTTAGCAGCACAGGAAACTGTGTTATACTGTGTCAGCCCATTAATCCACCTAGCTCAGTATTGTTTACACTGAGTCAAGAGACCTTTTCAGTCTGGAACATTTTATATGTAAAGCAACCACTGAGCTACAGCATTTCTCGTAAATTTGAATTTCAGTGGCTCTATGTGCTTCAGGTGACACAAAAAGGACTGCCAAAGAATGGGATCTAAAGAGACTATTCCAAATACTTCATTTTACAATTTACAGGTCCAGAATCTAGCCATGATTTAATTTAATATTTAATAATGGAATAGTATAATCAACAGGTAATGAAGTTTACACTTTTTTGGTAAATTTTCTGTGTTTAGGTAATATTTTAGGTAATCATTCTTTGAATCACATGTATGAACTGTACCTGTATTTACTATTATATAATTCTATTATACCATTAGCTCTGGAAGCACAACTTTCAAGCAGTAAGCAAATATCACAGATGTCATTGTAGACACAAGAATTAGCAAAGGAGAAACAAATGACTTGAATATTGATTTCCTTTTGATTCTTGCATAGGTAAGGTTTCAAGAGAAGGAAAAGTAATGTAAAGAGGCAGAACATAAATCAACCAATGCAATATATTCAGATCACATAATTTCGGACAGCTTGCAAGATTAAGACAGGCTTTTAGATTACACTGTTAAGATGGGTGTTTTTCAAAAGCAATGGATGAAAACACAAAATTGAACAGATTGAATTTTAATGCAAAGTGAAATGAGAAACTACAATGTAAAGAATGGTTTTTAGATACATATATTGCTATGTGCACATGCACACAGCTCCAAAATAAGGTTGTCCTCCCCACCACCTGTAAATGTTAATATTAGAGAACAATTTTATATACTTTGTGGCTGCAATACTCTACACATTTACCTGAGAGCAAGTCCCTGGAATTCAATGGGGCTCCGGTTTCAGTAAGGCTGCAAATCCATTCTGGGTGTTAGTCTAACAGTGCTATGCATGGTGCCAAACCTATTTTGGGGCTAGGTTTCAGCACCTTGGATAGCTCCTTTAGTGTTCTGGCTGAGTCTGACTGAAAGCCAGAATGGATACACAGCCCCACTGAAATTGGAGCCACCAGCCTTCACTGATGGGGTTCACCTCTATGTAGATACGTAAATGGCACTGTGTTATTTTCACATTTCAAATGAATAAATTAAGAAAGAACGTGTAGTGCACTTGCTAGAGTGCTAGATAGAAAGACAGTAGCTTGCCTAATACAGATAGTGAGCGCTTACGATTCCCACATCCTAAACTGCCTCACAGTTATATTTTGCTTATTGGAAGAAGGATAGGAGAGAAATGTAACAAGTGGGATTTGCAACAAAATGTTGCAGCATGGCATGCTCCTGTTCAGTTTTTCAGCTAGCCAGCCATGCCTTTTTTCAAGATATTCAATTCCCCCACCAACCACATCCTCCCCACCCACCCCGTTCATACACTCGGCATTCTGTGTTGAGTCCCTCGTTGAGCCTCTTTTTATCCCCATATTTTACATCTTAAAAGATTTTGTGTATTTCCGCACACCTTTGGAATCCCCTGCGCATGTCAGTACCTCCCTCTTGTACCCCAGGGCCCCCACTTTGACTACATTCCTGTTGGGGCTCATCAGCTGACTCCGCTATTAGGGGGGTGATAGTTTCAAGCTATGGCCTGATCTTACAAATTCTCACTTATACACAACAGGGTTATGCCTCAGGAAAGAATGATCTATGGAGCAACCACGAGACCTTCATCAGGAAATATATCCTTAGGATGGACGGCAGGTGCACATTAGCTTACAGTTATGATCTGGGTATCAGAGGTATGTCTCATGTTAACAAAGTCTATTCCTGACAGTACTAGCACTTTGTAAAGTGGGATCTGTATTTAACAGTGGGCCTGTTCAGACAACACGCTAAGCCATGATTAGTACACTAACCATTTTGCAGCAAGTGGTTAGTGTGTTTAAACCATGGTTATGTAGCCACCATGGTTAGGAATGGTTCACATGACACACTAAGTCATGGTTCACATGACAGGTTAAGCCATAATGTTTATCTCAAAATGCTTAACTGTCATGGTTTAGCGTGTTGTCTGAACAGGCCCAATCCTTCATTTACAGAAGCGTGTTTAACATACACACACTGCAAGAGGGTAATGGTTGCTTAGGCCCATTTGAAAAGCTGTTCACCTGACTGCTGCATTCCCCATCCACCACTGCAATGCTTCAGAGGTTGGCCAAACTCTGGCTGTTGCACAGATCAGGTGTAGCTCCTGAGAGATGTTAGAAGGTAAATAAATATTTGTTGGCAGGGCACATGATAGAAAATGGTCATCCCACCTCTTTCTTCTAGTTACAGGGTTGCAAATAGCAGAGCCCAAACAATTTCATATCAGTGTGGGGTTGAAGTAGAGGGACCAGCAAAACAGAGCAAAGAAGAAATTATAGCACTGATACCTGCTGATAAGGGAGTAAAAAGCTATGAAAGCAACACTTTGGTATGAATATTAAGGAGAGAAAAGCAATAGGGTAAGTGGGAAAATTGGTTGCATCCTGTGACTTGACCATATGAAGATTTGGACATATCACTCTTCATCTATTTTACATGAGGCACCACAGCTAAAAAAAGACAATGTCTTAAAATTGGGTAGGTCTTCTGCAAGTTTGATTTATTATGACCCTATTCCTGAAACTCTGCCATAATCTACTTTGGAACAAATTGGAACACAGGGGCAGAAGCTTGTTGACCAGGAGGTATTTGGAAGGAATATATGCTCAGGATAAAGGCTGGAAAGTAGCTGCTGAGTTCCAGGAGCAGGATAATGCTGGGAGAGGGAAGCAACTTTGTACATGGAATGGTAGAGAAACGAAGGGTTTCCAATGCAACCAGTCAAAAGGCATGACTTGCTTCACACAGCACGGCAATCTAAAGTACGGGTTGAATTGTGGATTGTTGTGCTGTGTGAACCCAACCATGCTAACAAACCATGCCTTGTTAATCACAAATCAACAAATAGTTCACAACCCAACAACAAACCATGGGATCTCTTTATGGGTTGCTTGTGGTTAACAAGCCATGGTTTGATAGCACAGTTGGATTCACTCGATATAACAGCCTATGATTCAGCTACAACCCATACTCAACCTTCACAATCCATACTCTGGCTTGATGTGTTGTGTGAACCCACCTATTGTGCAGTTATTCCATATTTTCCTCCTTAACATATTTTTCTGGGAAGAAAAATGACAGAAGAAGTGGTGGCAAAACACGAAAGGTTAACAAATGGAATTTGATCTGGATCCCCCATAAAATTCCATGTTTGAGACAGGATAATTGCAGGACAACAGGTTCATTTGGAAGTACCTTAACATAATACTGAGTAGCACCAGAGACAACCAACACCTCCACCCCACCCTACACATATACACCTCAGCCCATCAGACGTATCTTAGGTAAGAATAAGAAGGGAGGGGGGAAGAAACCTTTGCAGATGCCATTCAAGATTGGAGAATAGACACTCCCGATAATCTACTCCAGTTTGGTTTTCTGGCAGCTTAATTTAGCTGATGTAATGCAATTCCCTCTCTGAGCATTCTTGCTTGCCAAGATCAAACAATTCCTTGCCCCTGGCCTGTGGGTGAATGGGTTTCTCCTGAAGGCTGGACAAGTCCCCTATTCCATTCCCACCCTGGAAATGACTAAGAAGGCAAAGGACTGCCCGAGGGCCATGGTGCTGCGAACACTTCAGTATCTTCATTATAGCAGTATTCTTTTCTGCACCCAGAGAAAATGAAGGATGCTGTGCAGAAATGAAGGAAGCCAGAAGACAGACATGAGTATTATGTAACAGTCCGCCAGGACTCACTGGGCTGAGTCAATCTCCTTCTCTTGCTGCAAATACCCAGACAGAGAGGCAGCAGGGGCTGAATACAAAGTTAAGGGAGAGCCCTGCCTGGGAATGCTTTGAGCTGATAAGGATAGCACAGCCCAACTGTGGGAGAGTGAAGCCTCAGCAGCAACAGCTGGGCCTCATCACGATGCTGCTATAAAGCTCTGCGAAGGAAAAGTAGGGTGGTGGGAAGAGAAGAATCAGGGCAGACAGCTGGTGAGAGGTGCTTGCAAGAGGACTGATCCCCTCACTACCCCCCCTTTCTCTGTGCCAAGGCAGATACTGGAGGAGTGCCTCACCTGCTACCACCACCCAGGGCTTCCTTGGCTAGGAGATCTGGAAATTCCCAGTTGGCATCCAAAGGAAGACCTCAGGCATATTGAAACCTGGGCTTATCATCTTTCTCTGAGGTAACGGAAGAACCCACCAAGTACTTAGTCGGAAGAGTTGCTTCCTTAGGAGTGGACAACCACCACTGAAGTTAAGCTATGAAGGGTTTCCACCTGAAAGGCCAGTACTGAAAAAGGGGAGAGTGGGACATTTCTGTACTTTAAAGCCAGGAAGGGGGCAGAGAGGAAGGTGTAGTTCCTTACCCTGAGTCTATATTAGTTTTTGTGAACCGCCCAGGGAGCTTTGGCTATTGGGTGGTATAAAAATGTTAATAATAATAATAATAATAATAATAATAATATATGCTTGCCTGTCCTCAGTGCTGCAATTAGAGGCAAAGACTTATAAATACAAATTGCCTCCATTTACTGGTGGGCTTGCAATTATGGAGACAATGGAAGAGGGTGATTTAATGTATCCCTTCTGGACGACCTGCAGGGTTGTTGTTGTTGTTATTATTACATTGTTATTCCACTTTTTTCCTCTTTAAGGAACCCAAGGTGGTGTACATAATCCTCCTCCTCTCCATTTTATCTTAACAACCACCCTGTGAGGTAGGTTGGGCTGAGAGTCTGTGGCTGGCCTGAAGTCACCCAGTGAACTCCTATGGCCAAGTGGGAACCAGAACCTGGATCTCCTGGCTCCCTGTCTAACACTCTAGCTACTACACCACACTGGTGTATTAGGAACCAGAAATGCACAAATTAGGGTGCCCAGGAGCAACTAAAAATTGTGCCTGCAGAGTTCAGGAAGAAGGTTGCTTTCACTGTTCGTTTTCCTTGGGAAAACTCAAATTTTTGCAACCTTGATTGTAAAAACATGGAACCTTTGTACTCCACCCACCTCTGCCCGACAGCTGAACCTCCGAAAATGTGATGCTTCACATTTTAGGATGCAAATTTTATAAGTGTGCCTTCCCACAGACACATTGCCAAAACACACACATGACACTCTTCTGATTTATGCCACTTAAAATATCTAGTCCCTAGAGACATTTTTTAAATTATTTTGCAGTGATACAGGTAAAAATACGACAGTATTGTCAGTAATGCAAATTTTCCTCTTGGACGGAGTGAGTAGTTCATTTAATATTTATACATTGTTTGAACTGCTCAAAACCTGTTTATCTGGGAGCTTAAATTATAATTAGTTTGTTTAGAAAAGTGCTCACAGGTGATTAGGCAGAAGAGCTAGCTTAATAATAGACCTCAGGGTGAGGGGTGGGTAGAAGCAAACTCTTTTGGGCTGTCCGATCCATCTGTTTATTAGAAATAATGGAGCACTCTTATTCCAGATTAATTCAAAGGAACCCAAAGAGCACTTCAAAGATGAAGAATTTGTTTACACTGACACCATTTTACAGACAGAAAAGAAGTTAATGAGAAGATTTCACAGGATGGGAAACAACACCAGAAGAGCTAGGTACCATACATAACATGTACGGAACAGCAAAAGAAGCATCTTCATTATTAAGGGAAACAACAATGTACTGTGAGAAAGGTTCTCATAATTCTCTACAAAAAAAGCCAGTTCCCCATATTCAGCCATCAACAGGGGAACTGGCTTGATTCTTAATGATTCCCAATGGCCCAGTTTGGATGTACATTCTTGGCTTTTTAAAAACAGCTGAGAAAGACAACTGGGATTCCCTCATGCCTCCTCACATGCCTGCTTTGGTTCAAGATCTGGCTTGTTCAAGATCCGGTTTGTTCTAAACCAATGTCCCCCCACCCCTTACATCTGAAACAGGAACTCTGCTTTAAAACAAACTAGGACCGCCACACTGAAGCCAGCACACAAAAGGGAGAGAGATATGAAGGAAGCTCACACTGGCTCAGTGCTCATTCCCACTTTGAAATGCATATCCAAACTGGGCCACTGAGTTCTATAGGGAAGCGCAGATGTTCCTCTTCACATTGGAGGTGGGGGAAGCAAAGCAATGCCTTTTGGCCATCCCATTCTCCCTAACACAGAGCTCGCCTGCCTGTAAAAGTTCCCCCATACATTTTAGTGGAGGAAGCAAAGCTGTACGATCATTCTTTTGCACATGTAAAACTACTACCTCCATTGAAATGAATGGGTTAGCCTATGCTTTGAGAAACTCCATGTGGACATAGAAATAATACACATGGGGCTCTGAACTGGGACAAGTACGTATTACAACTGCTCGGATGGTATTTAACAATATTACAATAGATTTATTACTATAACGGGAAACACTAGTTTACCTATAATCAAAATAGCAGCTGTTCTTTTTGAATTGTTTTAACATTTTCTTTTTTTAAAAAAAAATTATATTTAAAACAAAGGGTTGTTTTTTTAGTGTTTTTGTTTACCATTCTCATTGCTATAGTTCATCAGCATGCCACAAAAGACAGTCAAGAGCTTCTCACTGGCTGGATCTGTTTTACTGCACAGTGACCTTAAATGGTCTATTACAATCTGTGCCCCACCTGCATGGTCAACTGCGTTTCTGCCCTCATCTGTAAAACAAAGAGTCAAGTTAAAAATAAAATTAAAAAGGCACTTAAGAGTTCCAAACATAACAATAATCATAAAGAGAAAGATGGTCCTGGATTATTAGTGCTATTGTAATCACAGTATTGATGGGACAAATGTATTTAGCAGAATGCTAAAGGGAAAGGCTGCTGTATGTACCTTATTTTAAGGACAATTTCTTGCAAAATATGAATTTATGTACTTAGGGAGAATCCCACAGTCCATAGGACAGCATCCAACTGTATCATTCTGCTGGTGCAAATGAGATTGCGCTAGGTTCTGAACTATGCTCAAGAGATGAATCCAAGTAAATTACATGTGCACAAGAATGGTTATGCAAAATGCTTTCCATTATGCTTCTGCAACCTGTTGTGCAACCGGTTGTATAATGGGTTTCACTTTCTTTTGGGGTTATTCAACTGCCTGCACAACTGGTTCTGCAAGAGAAAACTGCTTGCAGAACGGAAAGATCCAGCAGAGCTCTGCTAGCATTATAAGAGTTTGCAGAATGTCACTGTTAAATGCTGCCCATGATCACCGAGGACCCATTAAATTGGTCCAACAGCTCTTGCGCTTCTATGTCTGAGCAAGTATGCCAAGGGACAGAGGACTGAGGGAGGAAAATTATTCCTTTATTTATTTATTATTGATTGATTGATTGATTGCATTTTTATACCGCCCAATAGCTGAAGCTATTGGGAAGCAAAAGATAAATAGCAGGGCATATGCTTTCTCAGAGCCCCGAATTGTTCGCAAGTCAGCTTGGATAGATCCTGCTTCAAAGCAGAGGCATCACACAGCATCTCTGATTTTTGGTACAGCACGTATCTTTGAGGACCATAAATCATGCAACAGAGACCACCTAGGGGAAAAAAAGAGTTAGTTAATGAAGGGGTGGGGAGGAGGAAATCCTCAAAAAAAGCAGGCAGGCAGAGAAAAATATTTTGCAAATGTGTTTTCCATCCGAGAGCCTTGAAGAGTTTTGTAAACACCAGCTTGTTGAACCTGCATGATGTCATTATGTGAGAAAATGAAATTGCTTTCAATTGTTTGAGATAAATTTCATCAGCAAGGCAAGATGACCTAACTTTTAATAACAGGCAGCTGAAGTGCAAAGGATACTTTACAGTTTAATGGCTAAACAGTCTGCACTTACCATAGCTTGGAAGCAAAACCATGTACAGGCAAACCATAGTTTACTTTAGAACTGTTTGTCGTCTGATTTAATCGTTCATCGGCTCAGCTAACTAGGATTTCAAGCTGCATGGCTTTGCTTCCCACCAGCTCAGCGTATGATTTCAATGGGGCTGTGAACTCATTCTGGGTTTTAGTCAGAACCAGCCAGAACTCTAAAAGTGTTGTCCAAAGTGCTAAACACCATCTCCCAAATAGATTCAGTAAATTGGACAGCTCCTTTAGAGTTCTGGCTGGTTCTGACTAAAACCCAGAATGGATTCATAGCCCCACCAAATTCAGAGCCAACAAACTCCCCTGGACCACTGAAACAAACAGGAGGTTGTATCAAATTATGCTGGTGGAAAAATTATGAGGATTGGTGCTCTTTCTGTTAGCACAGGAGTAGAGGACGTCCAGGTGGGGGGGGGGGCTTCATTGCCCCTACTGAACCCACTGCGGGCTGCGGGCTGTCCCTACCAAAATTGTGGTTGCTGTCACTAAACTTACAGCTGAATTTGCCGGCAGTGGCAAAATCACAGCAAGTTTTGCTGCCACAGAATATCTCACTGGGGTAGTGGCAGGGACAGGCGGGGGCAGGGGGAACAAAACAAAACCTGGCACTGGGAGGGGACTGCATGCAGCCCACGAGTTGCCTACCCCGGCACTAGTGGTTGCACAACCATTAGGAGAAGTAGTTTAAGTAACACTTAATCTAATGAGTTGTGCGCTACTTTATGGAAGGGCTTGCACAAGCACAAAGTATTGGATTTGACACTTGTGCGAGAATGAAAATGGGGTTTCCACAAGCAGTGAAAGCTTTAAGATGGTGAACTGACAACACTGGATACAACCCAACGTTCATAAAATCTCCTTTCAGCGTGTGTGTTTTTCCGTGTTGCAAGCTTTCAGAACACACAGAATTTAAAATCAGGCACAACGAGCCTTCAAAAGATCTCTGTAATGTACTTTCTCTTTCTATAAAAATAAGACAGAAAAGCAACGTAGGGTGTACAGGTAAACCAAAATGATTCACTGGGCTGTAGCTTGTGTGTTCAGTTTTATTTTTGCTTTTTAGCAAGTTATAAAGGATCTTTTTATCAGGTGATAAACAACTTTCAAATAGGTTTCTTGATACTTAAACTTGGGTATAAATCCATATTTCTTGCCTTGATAAAAGAAATAAATAATTAATAGCAGGCATATAAAATAAAACCAAAACACTTGGTTGGTTCTAGCAGAGGCCATCTGTGAATGGGGAGGGAGGGGAGAGGTGATTTTTGCCTATCTCCCTGTCTGTGCCATTTCCAACGTGCAGAAGCAGATTTTTTTACGGGCGAGAAGAGGGATCAGCAAAACCCGCCTCCCCCACCTTCTGTTTGTGGAAGCTGAAAGTGCTCCATTCTGTACGCAGAACTCCACATCCAGATCTATGAATACGAACTAATTAAAATTGATTTAGTTTAGAAAATACAGCCAGAGATTTTGATTTTAAGCTTCCTGTTCACACCAGCACCGCACATCTCTCCTAAATGGGACAAAGCACACTATAAATTCAAAATGCTACATGTTGTCCATTAAATAATAATAATAATAATTATTATTATTATTATTATTATTATTATTATTATTATTTATTTATTTATTTATTTATATAGCACCATCAATGTACATGGTGCTGTACAGATTACACAGTAAATAGCAAGACCCTGCCGCATAGGCTTACAATCTAATAAAGTTGTAGTAAACAATAAGGAGGGAAAGAGAATGCAAACAGGCACAGGGAAGTGTAAACAGGCACCGGGTAGGGTGAGGCTAACAGTATAGAGTCAGAACAAACTCAACATTTAAAAGCTATAGGGAAAAGAAAAGTTTTTAGCTGAGTTTTAAAAGCTGTGATTGAGTTGGTAGTTCTCAAGTGTTCTGGAAGAGCGTTCCAGGCGTAAGGGGCAGCAGAAGAAAAAGGACGAAGCCGAGTAAGGGAAGTGGAGGTCCTTGGGCAGGCGAGAAGCATGGCATCAGAGGAGCGGAGAGCACGAGCTGTCTACAAAAGACACCCACTGAATCCCAGTCCAAATAAGTTCAGAATGGGCTGTTTTGTCATATTCCCTGCTTGACTGCTACCTTTTCAAGTTCAGCAGTAAACCACACAAAACAGTTCCGATTCCTCTAATAGCTTGGAAGTTTTTTTAAATAATAATAATAATATAATAATAATAATAATAATAATAATAATAATAATAATAATAATAATAATAATTTTGTAATAGTTTAAAAAAGCAAAACACTGCTCTCTTGTAAACCTAAGGAGCAAACACCCATCACAGCTTCAGTTTGCATCACTACAGCTCTCAATAAGTATTTCTTAAACAAGCAAACTCACATGGTTTTCTTTAATGATTGTACTCTTTTAAGCCCAAGTGAATAAAGAAATACCATACAGTGACAGGCAAGTATATAACTGAATATATACAATTTTGTATATAACTGAATGTCATTTTTACATGCAACTGCTGGGAATGGAAGCGGATTTTATTTATTTTTATTTTATTTATTACATTTTTATACCACCCAATAGCCGAAGCTCTCTGGGCGGTTCGCAAAAATTAAAACCATAGTAAAACAACCAACAGGTTAAAAACACAAATACAAAATACAGTATAAAAAGCACAATCAGGATAAAAACCACGCAGCAAAATTGATATAAAATTCAAATACAAAGTTAAAACAGCAAAATTCAAATTCAAGTTAAAATTAAGTGTTAAAATACTGAGAGAATAAAAAGGTCTTCAGCTGGCGACGAAAGGAGTACAGTATAGGCACCAGGCGGACCTCTCTGGGGAGCTCATTCCACAACTGGGGTGCCACAGCGGAGAAAGCCCTCCTCCTAGTAGCCACCTGCCTCACTTCCTTTGGCAGGGGCTCACGGAGAAGGGCCCCTGTAGATGATCTTAAGGTCCGGGCAGGTACATATGGGAGGAGGCGTTCCTTCAAATAATAAATACCTAATAAACTTAGGGCTCATCTACACCAACCAGGTATTCCATTATGAAAGTGGTAGTAAAGCGGTACACAAAATGCAGGAGCCACACTACTGCTTTATAGTGGCATTGAAGAGCACTGACAACTGGTGGGGCCCATTGACACATCTAAACCAAGCAGGATATAACACTATGAAAGTAGTATATGGTATGTGTCATTGGGCCCCAACAGTTGTCAATGCACTTCAATACCACTATAAAGCAGTAGTGTGGCTCCTGCCTTTTATATACCGCTTTCATAGTGGAATATCTGCTTGGTGTAGATGAGTCCTTAGTCTGTCATTTATTCTTTCGGCTCCCTAAACCCTCTTTTTATCTTATGATAAAGCCTAAGTATTTAATCCAGTTTCTTATTTGCTAATAATTCTGCACGCATTGAGGAACTGCAAAGATTTATCAGCACCCTAGGGCTGTGGGTGCGGGCACTGGACCAAAATTACCTTTCTATTTTTTCTTATTTGAGGAATGGCAAATGATACCGTTTAAAAAATAGCTACCGTATTAATGTCCTTAGCTTTACACAATACACTTCACAGAAGTGAACCAATTAGCTAAACAAGTATTTGTAAAGCAAATAAATATGAATACTTTGTTCTTTAAAGCTGAAATTAAAAACACAGAGAAACTCATTCCATTATTTTTATTCAGCAATGTGAACTTTTGTGAATCACTGTAGAGGAACACTTTTAAATTATATTTCTCAGCAGGGGTCAGGATAACAGTGGAACAAACATTTCTCTTTAAATGAAGTTCAGTTTTTTTAAGTTTGGATTCCATATACCAAGTATATTTTATTCTTTAAAAGCCTCCCAAAGGGTTTCTTTGAATATTC
The DNA here is from genome assembly GCF_023053635.1 of Elgaria multicarinata webbii. Taxonomy (NCBI): domain Eukaryota; kingdom Metazoa; phylum Chordata; class Lepidosauria; order Squamata; family Anguidae; genus Elgaria; species Elgaria multicarinata. Next base: position 25,068,068 of record NC_086180.1, on the reverse strand, counting down.
CCAGAAAAGTATTTTCAGTCTTAAGCAGGGATGCCCTGAAAACCTCGACAGTCTAAGGCTCTAAGGGTTTAGTTATTCCGTTCCAGAATTTGAATTTTAAACGACACAGTTGTGGTGAAGTCTCAGGGCTGTTTCCCCAGCTATAATTTTAAGTCATAGGAATGCTTTTGCAAGTTTACTTACATGTCTAAAATCAAAATGTGAGGAGGTTTTGTATACATTCAAAAAGGATGTCTCCAGAGTTTCAGTTTGTGGGCATATGAATAGACATGTGTGAAAACTTTTCGTTTTACAAGTCTACATTTTACAGGAGTACTTTGTAGCAACAATGTAGCTTAAAATCTTAATTTAGGATGCAGCCCTCAAGAGATGATGCCAAATACACAAACTGACAGGTCAGCCTAATGAGCTCACAGTGTTCACAATTTGGTACCCCACTGTGAAATATCTGAATTCTGATAGGACAAAGAGCATTTTGTATTTGATAGGTATTTCTGCTAATTTATGGAGGTCATGAGTGACTGGACATCACCTTTCCAGGAACTTTCTCACAGAAATAAATAACATTTCTTATTTTATTTATAAGATAAATAAATAGGTGGACACATTTGGAATCTTGAGAGTCATGGGGTGGGAGTGGGGGTGTTTCTACATTAACAGAATGTCTGCCGCAGCAGCAATAATTGGTCACAAAATATTCATTTCCCAGAAGGTAAACTGGTGAGAGGAAAGGAAACATATCTTACCCAAGAATCTAATTATGAGGCATAGGTGGAGTCTGAACCCCCACTGGAGGGCAGCACTTCGCTTTACAGTATATCAGCCTCCCACTTAATTTGTTTTAATTATAAAAAGAAAGAAAAAACTAGGTGGGCACCAAGAGGTGTCTGTGGCACATTTGTACCCATGGCACCATGATGGAGACCAGGACTCTTAGACATTTTGTAACTTATGACCACATTTTTAAGAGGCAGGGGCACAGAATATGCTCAGAATATGTTTTGGATATGCTCAGAGTATTATACATACTCTGAGCATATCCAAAACTCACTTTTAACAAACAAGGATATGGGAAACTGCGTGAAATTAAGTTGGACCTTTGTGTTGCCTCACTGTGTCAGCTCTGCCTCATTGCAGCTCCTCAATGTTTTTGGAAGGGATCTTCTCTCAGCCTTGTTTTCAGAGACAATTTAAACCAGATGTTCCAGGTCTTGAATCTGGAACATCCTACAAAGCATATGCTTTGCCACTGGTCTATGAAGCCTCCTTTTATTTTCCAGACACTGGTGTGTAACACACACACACTCACTATGTTTAACATTGGCTTGCAAAGGGAAAAAGCAATATACACAAAACAAGAAGATATAAATTGCTGTGGTAATTTAGAGTCACTGATGAAGTCAGCTATTGTCTATGAAAATGCATAGTGCAACAGAACAATTAGTCTACAAGATGTCACAGTACTTATCACTAAAGATAAACACTGCTATTTTGTGAAAATGAAAAAAGTTTCTTTCCTATCCTAGTGTTCTTTTGGGGTACCCTTTCTTATATTCCTTATACTGTTAAAAAAAAAAATCAAAACAGGACTATAATTCCTCTACTTGCATGTTTAGCCTACTGTTATGATCTAAAGGCAAAAATCTGGAGCAGAAGAGTAGGTTGTCCTGCAGTAAAGTTTTTCCAGGCAATGGGGGCAACCGGTAGGTAAGCTGATACCTTGCTGGAGTGGAGACACTTAGGTCCTGTTCACACAACACACTAAGTCATGGTTAGGCCACTAACTCTTTTGCAGCAAATGGTTAGTTAGTATGTTATGTAGCCACCATGGTCAGGAATGGTTCACACAACACACTAAGGCCCTTTCTACACCTAAGGTTTATCCTAGGCAAATGGAGGGATTGTCCCTGCCTGCTCCCGGGATCCCCTGTGTGGCATTTGGATGCACAGGAACGATCCCAGGATGATCCCGGGATATAGGGCTGGTGTAGACATGCTCTCAGTCAAGATTCACATGGTATGCTAATGTTTAGCTCAAAATGTGTAACCACCATGGCTTAGCGTGTTGACGGAACAGGGTCATAGGGTACTTCCACACAAGGCTTTTATGGTGCAATCATCCTCATTCCCTAAATTTTACAGGGTGTCCAGGTGATGACACCTCCATTTAATAACATAAAAAGAAGGTTAAACATTTTCTGATAAATATAAACACATTTGTAGCCTGCTCGTGTTTTCTGACCTTTCGGTCTTTCTTTTTATTACAAAAAAAAACTTGTTAAGGAAGAAAAGACAAAACAGTTGCAAACTGCCTTTTGATTATAATTGCTAGGAACCTTCCATCACGCAAGCACCCTTTATTTATATTTATTTATTACATTTATATCTGCACAACAACCTTGTGAAGTAAGTTAGGCTTAGAGACAGTGAAAGGCACTCAGGATCAAACCAAAAGTCTATCTAGTCCAGCATTCTATTTTCCACTGTGGCTAAACAGTTGCTTCTGGGAAGCACAACTAGTTCATGAAGGTGAGAACTGACTCCATAGAAGGCAGCTTCCTGTGCTTCTATGACAACTGAATGGTGGCCTAGGAATGCAGGAAGCTGCCTTATAAGGAGTCAGACCATTGGGCCATCTAGACCAGTATTGCCAACAGTATTGCTTTCCAGGGTTTCAGGCAGGATTCTTTCCTAGCCTTACCTGGAGATGTTGGGGATTAGCTGTGGGACCTTCAGCTGAGCTGCAGCCCCTTACCCAGTTTACTGTCTCTGAACGTAAAGGTTCAGTAAAGCCATTGACAGACCCACCCTTCATGAATCTCTCTAATCCCCCTTTTAAATCATTCTAAGCCTAGTGACAATGACAACTTCTTACAGTAGTGAATTTCATAAATTAATTATGAACTGAGTGAAGAAGTACTTTCTTTTGTCTGTATATACAACCTATCAACATACATTCACCAGTTGAATCGTGGCAGATGACATTAAGGGAACACTGATTCTCCATGTCCCTATTGGCATTTGGACGCCATATTAATCATCTGTGATTTGAGATTGATATTACATTAGGCTTGACAATGAATGACCTGCCAACATTTCTAACAGAAAATTTCTTCAAGCGGATATGAATCATCTTCAGTTTTAAAATGAGTCCATGATTTCTGTAAATACAGTTCATTTCTGCAATTCACCGAAGATTTACTTTTAAGAACATTGATGGGCCCTGTACAAACCTAGATTATGTGTAACCACAAACACTTGAGCTCTGGAGTTTTCAATGATTAAATTTGTGGGTTGGATCCAGACTTCGTCATGCTTAAAACAGATCCATTGAAACAAGTAGGACAAGTAAGTTGATTTCAATGAGCCTCATCTAGGTATGATTAAATCCAGATCCAATCCTTTATAAATACTTTGTGCTGTGACTTGTTATTTGCCACTCTCAGCCCTAACTTTATTTATTTATTTCATTTATATACTGCCTTTTTTCCTCCAAGGAACCCAAGGTGTTCATAATCCTCCTCCTCCTCTCCAGTTTATCCTAACAACAACCCTATGAGGTAGGTTGGGCTGAGAGTATGTGACTGGCCCAAAGTCACCCAGTGAGCTTCCACGGCCGAGTGGGGACTAGAACTCGGCTTTCCCGACTCCCACTGCACCACACTAGCTCTTTTCTGAAGTTATGCATAGTATGCTGTTTTTTCAACCTTCAGTTCCATGGTAATGAACTCGGAACTGAGTCAGAACTGAGCAATTATTCTGAGAACTGCCTTTTTGATACATCTCATGAGGATCCCTAAGATTGACCATGACTGGTCCCTTAAGTAGAAAAGGTGCAAGCAAGCACAATTTATGTGGAGGCTAATTTCAATTTCAGATCCCTCACAAAATTATCCTACTCCCATAAAGATCCTACTGGACTTGGCTTTTCTTCCTTGGGCTTCTTTAAATGAGCATTTTATAGCACACTCGTGACAGGCCACTCACAGATGTTTGTGGGTCATTCTAACAACGCCATCAGCCTCCTATGCATCTCCCACTCCAATTTCCGGTTTTAGCACTAAAAAATAAACCTCAGAAAACCTGACTCTTCTGGAATATATCACTATTTGTTGAGGTTTCCTGCTGAGTGCAGGCAAAGTTGCACTACAAAATGCCCACTAGAGGGTGTTGTCCCATTCAACTGCATTGAGCTGTACAAGCCACATGGTCGCTGTTCTCTTCCTGGTATAATTACAGCTCTTTGCAAATGCAGAAGAGAAGCAGGAAGCAGAGCCACAGTAAGGGAACGGGATCCCCCACCCCTGACTGAAGGAGCTCCTTCTCTGCATGTGGTTTGTCCTTCAGAGTCATTCATTCAGGTCCAAAAAAAGAGATTAAAGTTTAACATAGAGACTACCACATCACTGTGTACAGAGACATGTGTGAAATAGGCCCACACATGCAAAATCTGAGAGGTACCATGTCATTTTTGAATGGTTCTCACAAGATAAGCCTGTAAACCTAGTAATCTCTCATACCACACAGTTCATGCCAAAATAAAAATGTACTATTAATAAATGTTAAGTTTGGATTTGGAAATAGGTGAAGAGTTCAATTATTCAGCCTATTGGCAGACTCTTTAAAAGGTGAAAAAATATTATCATGCCCAAAAGGAAAAAATCATAAATTACAGGGGGTGGTGTGTGTGTGTGTGTGTGTGTGTGTGTGTGTGTGTGTGTGTGTGTATGTATGTATGTATGTATGTATGTATGTATGTATGTATGTGTATGTGTATGTGTATGTGTATGTGTATGTGTGGCTATTTCACTAATAAGTAAACTTACATTGTTGTTGTTTGTATTATGGGACAAAAATAAAATCTTTAACTACTTAAACCCACAGAGTGAACACAAGCTACCAGTTACTTTTGAGGACAATATGTTTTGATATTGCTAACTATGTATGTAACTTAATGAAATAGCTATTGAACATTAAGATATTTAGATTAGGGTAATTATATATAGTAATATATAATACTGCAAAGTTTCACAGTCATATTTAAAATTTGAACCTTCTATTTGCAAATATCAGATAGAAAAGAGATTATTTATAGAATATAAAAATACGTCCTTACCTTTGCATATGGAAGCTGAAACTCTTTAACAGTAGAATTTACAATCTGGCTATTAACCAAATTATGTAGACTTGTGAACGGCAGTCAAAATGTGCACTCATGATAATTTTGCAAATCATGCATCTACAATAATTTCAAAACTACAATCTCATTTGAACAGGAACAATCTAGGAACATAGGAAGCTGCCATACCGAATCAGACCATTGTTCCATCTGTCATATGTGGATGTACCTTTAAGAGGCCTGCAGCTGCTAAGTCTCCTGAACGGACGCGAAGTGGGCGAGAAGTGAGACTACCAGCAAAGTTTAAGGACTATGTTATGGGATAGTGGTAAAGAGCGAAGATTGACATGTTAAGATTTAATTGAACAAAAGATATTGTTTTTATGGAGAAGGGGGGGGATGTGATATGCAGATGTACCTTTAAGAGGCCTGCAGCTGCTAAGTCTCCAGGTCCTCATCGAAGGCCTGCGTGGGGCTTCTATTTCATGCACTTTGTGGCATGGGCCCTGTTGCAGGGAGTTTGGTGTGTCACTGTTCCAGGAGGTTTCAATAATAAAGGAATCCAGCAAGGAAAAGGCTCTGAAGTTATTGCCTGGTAATCTAGGGGCAAGCGGTAAGTTCAGCCCTATGGTCCCTATGCCTGAGGGATACCACACAATCTAGCCCAATATTCTTGACACTAACTGGCAGTGGCTCTTGAGGGTTTCAGACAGATGTTTTTCCAGCCCTTCCTGGAAATGACGGGGTGTGAACATGGGACCTTCAGCATGCTATCTGCATTTACTTTGTCCACAAAAAAATATGGGGTGATTACCTATCTATAATGTTTATGTCTGCAGCCTCGGCATTGTATTAAGGACAGTAAATAATCAACTGTATTTAACTAAATTGTAATTTTATCACCCAATTATAGAACTGGCTGTTTCATGCTTTCCAGCTCATCTGACCCTTCTGCTACAAAACAGGACTGTCTACAGCGCAGACACCGTAATCCAGCTAGAGCATGCAGGTGCACTGTATAATAGTGCCTGTAGACCAATTCATTTGGGATGTTAAGAGACTAATGCTAGAAAGCATCAAAGGGGCCTTAGGATTGCTCAAAAATCCCCTCCAAGTCCATAGATATAGCTATGCTCCGAGTTTGTTGGTCGGCTGGTTTTCTTAATGTTGGAGCCCACCTGCCATCCACCGCAGAAACCTCCATGGTAGTTTCCTTCTGTCGAATCTGACGTCAGAGAGGGTAGAAACTGGGTATTTTGGGTGCATTCCACTGGGCAGGGAGGGAACAGCCAAGGATCTTCAGGTTCCTAAGCCTTCCCAGATCCCAACCACACCCCCAACCCAGGAAAATATTTAGACACGCTTAGAGCGCATGTAAATATTTCTCTCCCATTGCTAGCAATAGGAAAGATGGGTTTTTCTTCCATCCATGGAAGCCTTGCCTCCCTCTTTTCTTCAGCCCTGCTGTGAAGAGCCAATAGAGCTCCATATATCAGCATAGGAGATTTCTCTAAATGTATAGATCAGTTAGAGCCCACATGTAAGCAAATTCCATCAAAGTTTATAACCTGGGTTGGAGAAAAACAGCATAGCTCCCATTAACCCAATTAATATTATCCACAGTAACAAAATTAGACAAGTCTTCAATTATTATTTTTTTAAAAAGCATTTGTTTGTCTTTGTCCATGAAACCCCATCATATTTGCCAAGGATTTGGCTGCTTCTGTTAAAAGAAGAGGGAGATAGACTTTTGACAGCCTGTCATACAAGTTCGGTTTAATTGTGACAGCACCCACAGATGTCTCACAGAAATCAGCACTGACGACAACAAAAACAAGGAAGAAAAAATGAACAACACGAAACAGGCTTAAAAATAAGAAATAAACCATTGATAATTTGAACACTTACGGCTGTCGTAGCATATGTTGCCCAAGGCACGTCCTGTTTGAAGAAGCACTTCCTGATCTTTGCAATTTAAGAGTTGCACCAGAGGTGGGATCAAGCTAGCATCTACACATGGATTCCGCATAAACTCTACAAGCCAAGGAAAGAGGTTTAATTAAAGGCTAGTGGTTGGGAATTGATTGTTTCTTGCTAACAGAGCCATTTTTCCTCCAGCAGATAGGTTTTCTGTTCCAAGTTCACATATACCAGAAGCGCTGCAGCTGCCTCTCTGTATGAGAGAACTTATTTATGTATGGAACACAAACACTCCAGTTCCAAAAAGCTAATAAACAAAAAGCCCTAGAAATTATGGGCATATTCATGGCATTGTGGATTCATTTGGTAAGAATAAAAAGTATTTTAAATAACCTTTGTTTTACGAGAAACTAAACACTGAGCATATTTGGGGAGCAATAAATACAGACAAGGAAAGATTTGAAAATCAGCAACTCTTGTTCTGCCCCTCATATATTAAATAGGATCTAAACAATCCAATGAAGGAAGATCTGGGTTAAAGCCACTGAACTTCTGTGTCTCTTCCTCTGACAGAGAATCGTGATTAAATCTTAGATGGAAGTAAAACAAAATTTTAAAGCTACAGGTCAACGCAGGTACAAAAGATTTTCAGCCAACTGATTAAGTTCAACATTTCCTAACCTAATCCCTTCCATATGTGCAAATTCCATTATTCTGGGAATGATGGGAGTTGGAGTCCAACACATCTAGTGGACTCCAGCTTGGGAAAGGCTGGATTAGTCTGATGGATTTTGACAAAAGATCCTTGGCGCTCCTTGGCCTCAAGTGAATCATAGAATAGTAGAGTTGGAAGGGGCCTATAAGGCCATCGAGTCCAACCCCGTTTATAAAATGAAAAAGTGCTCTGTTTATAAAATGAAAACAGAAATCAATGAACCTTACAAGGCTGCCTATATTATTATTATCATTAATAATAATTTTAAAAATTAATATTTATATAAAACTTTCAAAGAGTTCAAACCTCTTAACACGCATTATTTATTGCCAAAACATACAGCAGGTCCTTTTTTCGCTTTTTTTCTTTTTTACTCTACAGTAGGTGCAAGAAGCCCAATCTTGATCTTAAAAGCATTTCCACTCTCCAAGCTAGGGTCCCAACAAGCTGCAGCTGCTAGACATGCATTTGAAGTAATGTCTGCTTTGGCCCTTAGTGGCAATCCTTACAACAATCCTGTCCTGGACACAGACTGATTTTATATAATGTAATTAATATGCAAAGTGCTTTACAAATATACAGTACTCAGTCCAGAGGGCAGTGTGCATAGAAATGAAAGCTTCACATGTTGTTTCTAGCCATGGGATCCCTACTTCTAACAACTGGCCCTTCTGTCATGCACCAGGTACTCTGTACTTCAGTGGCTCTGATAGTAGCTGCTTTGCTACTTCACTACTCACCTATTCACTTGGAGGTAATGGCCACTCACCCTGGATAAGTGACTAATTGCACGGCTTCACTTATGCTTTGAAATGCATAAATGTTTTATTTTTATACAACTTTTACCTCTATAGGGAAAAAAGATGTTTTTAATAAATAAATAAATAAATAAATAAATAAATAAATATGAACCTAATGGTCTGGAACTAAAAACCTAAAAATTATTCACCTATGTGCACATGCAGCAACACCACATACTGTGACAGTTTATGCATATTATATTTAGTTACAAAAGCTGGATTTCCGAACTGCAACTAGTGCGGTTAAGAGCCAGTGTGGTGCAGTGGTTAGCGTGCTGGATTGGGACTCAGAGTTCTAGTCCTCACGAGGCCATGAAACTCACAGGGTGACTTTGGGCCAATCACTGATTCTCAGCCTAACCTACCTCACAGAGTTGCTGGGAGGATAAAATGGAAGAGAAGGAGGATCAAGCACATCACCTTGGTTTCCTTAGAGGAATCGTGGGACATAAATGTAATAAATAAATACACAATGAACTACCATGAGTATCATGTGGAAACTGACCAGTTGGGTTTCTAGACTAGAATCCTCAAAAAGAATTAAGAAAAATTCTTTACTTCCCCTGCTACCCAATCCATTAAAATCTGCTATTCAAGGTTTCCTTACAAGAGGATAGGGGAGTAAGAACAAGAGCCATGCTGGATCAGACCAAGGGTCTACAGCATTTTGTTCACACAGCGGCCAATCAGCTGTCAACCAGGGAACCACAAACAGGACATGAGTGCAACAGCACCCTCCCACCCATGTTCCTCAGCAACTAGTGTATATAGGCTTACTGCCTCTGATACTGGAGGTAGGACAGCCATCAGCACTAGTAGCCATTAATAGCATTCTCCTCCAGGAATTTATCCAACCCCCTTTTCAAGTCCTCCAGATTGGCGACCATCACCACATCTTGTGGTACGGAATTCCATAGTTTAACTATGTGCTGTGTGTGAAGAAATCCTTCCTTTTATCTGTCCTGAATCTCCTGCCAATCAGCTTCATGGGATTACCTCGGGTTCTAGTATTATGGGAGAGGGAGAAAAATGTCTCCCTGTCCACATTCTCTACACTATGCATAATTTTGTACACCTCTATCAAGTCTCTCCTTAGCCTCCTTTTTCCAAGCTAAATAATCCCAGCTGTTGTAACCTTCCCTCATAGGGAAGATTCTCCAGTCCCTTGATCATTTAGTGGCCCTTTTTAAAAAAAACTTTTTCCAGTTCTATGATATCTTTTTTTTAGGTATAGTGTTCAGAACTGTACACAGTATTCTGAGTGTGGTCACACCATAGATTTGTAATAGAGGTACCGATAAGCACTCTCTCAAGCAACAGTGAGGGTTTGCCATTAGATAAAGTACAGCACTACCCTGCATGTAACCACTACCCTATTGTAAATTCAATCTCACCCAAGTTACTGGGGCGCAGTTAGATTTGCTCTGTTCCACCCATCTCCTATAAGATTTGTGCTAGTATCTGTTAAGAAAATAATGGCAGCTCAAGGACACTCAGCTTGTAGGAGTTTAAGAGTTTACTGGAGATAGCATTACAAGATATTTGGATTCAGTTCAATAGGCCCTTCTGAAAATTCCATCAGTAAAGATTTCACTTGCATCTCCTTTACAGCATAGACTTGGGTATCAAAATGGCCCTAACAGTCCTTTAGAGAAAAATCCAAAGCTTGTCTAAACAGCAACAGGATGGCATTAACAGATAGATCAATGTATATAAGAATGCATTGAAAATGAACACCAAAGTCGAGCATTAACACAAATTATAGAATTAAAATTTAACCAACAAACTTTGTATGAATATGTCTGCAGTGGTACGGGTAGACACAACTGTGAACAGGGGCTCTTCAAGTTTCACCTAATAATGAAAATAGATAACGGAATTGCTACAACAGCGATGCATCTAGTGAATGGATGACTAAGAACTTATCTATTATCAAGGCAGAACGAAACAAAAGGAGTGGAGAAAGAGAAATGAAAGACAACTATTCTATAAAATGGAAACATAAATGAAGTAAAACATACTGACAAGTGAGCTGCAAAACTGAAGATGTTCCAGCAGAAAAGGCCTTGTGGAAAACCTCACCATTTTTGGCTACTTCTGCTATGACGTTAGCTACTTTTGCTGTGCAGGAAGACTGTGGAGTCAACAAACTTGCAAACACCTGGAGGATCCCACTTTTCTGGATTTTTTCACTTGTCTCCGTGTCTGAAAAGACAGAAATACATACAACAGAACTTTTGTGAAAGAAAACGCAAGAATTAGGATATTGGGAGCCAAACTAAATGTTCTGGCAAACATGCATAGTTTAGCTACGGCCTCAGCTAGACCTACCTGGTATTGCGCAATGGAGGGGTAAAGATCTTGTGATATTTTTATTACGAGATTCCCCCTCTGTTTACACATGGCATGTGACGACCTCGGAGAGAGAAGATGTCGCGCCTGCCATTTTCTTTTTTAAAAACAAACAGAAGATGTGCACAAGTGCATGTACGCTCAAAGGTAGGTGGGTTTTTTTTAAAAAAAAATCCCCACTCACCCCACCCACCCCTGATGGGCACAGAGCTCCCGAGGAGCTCTGCGCCCCGTGCGTGGGTCCCAGCTCCTCACGAGTAACTGTGAGGAGCCAAGACAAACTGCAATGCCCACACACATGTTCCGCGGTCTCAGGATCAGCCTGAGTCCGCAGAAAAAGTGGGCTCAAAGGGCAAGGCAAGATCCTGGGGCAAGGGAGGGATCATCCCTTCCTGATCCCAGGATCCCCTATGCGTCATGTGAATGCACAGGGATGATCCCGGGGATCGCACCAGGATTTCACCCTGTCTAGCTATGGCCTATGTGTGATAGGTTTCATTACACTGGTGTGATAGGTTTCATTACACATGGCCCAATTCAGACTGGAACTGTGGCAGCCTGGAGGGGGTGTTAAGCCCCCTGCTTTCCCTTAAGTTCTACCTCCCTGCAAAGGGAGGGGGTTGAAAAAAGAGGGGAAGTTTCCATTGACGTTAACGGAGACAATTCCTTTTTTAAATATCTCCTCAAGGGTGTATGCGTGGAATTTTGGGTCAAAAACAGGTCTCAAAATTCTAGGAAAACAGGATCCAAAATCCTCCCCTCCCAGAGCACCATGGTTTCGATCTGAGTCAGGGCCACAAAGGCTTACACTAGCATAAGGAAGCCTATCATACATAGTTAAACTATGCACGATTACCATAACATTTAGTTTAGCCCTGAGTTTCACACCTCAAATGAAATTCTGAATATAGACCTGAATTGCAACAGTACTGAAGAAGGATCCCTTTATGATACACAAGCCAGGCACAGATGTTTCAGTAACACAGTGCTATTTACATAAGGAGCTGCCCAATATCTCATGTGAGACTATTTATCTGTTAATATTACAGACCAATATATAGTGGAAAAATAGATATGGTATTCTTATTTTGCATATAGAAGGAAAAAGGCAGGACTGTACAGGATCTGGGGTTAGACGATCACATGGGGGGGGGGGGGAAGCCATCATGGCTTCTTTTCCCAGCCATTTGCCTAATTACCCGTAATGTGGTTCAGGTTATCATGTCATCCGAAGCCGTTGAGGTGCACATTGGGGATTCAGATGACACAATAACTTGCACTGTGTTGTGGTTAATTAGGGGAATAGTGGTTGCATGAGTGGCATAGGGCAGGGAAAAGCTACTTCTCTCCTCCCCCACCCCATTATCATCCAAACCTAGCCACTGGGACTGTTGTGGTCCAACTAACAATGGATATTAGGTTAGTTTTACTCTATTTTTACAGTACTATCCTGCATTTCCTTTAAGTTGCTCAGATGGATGTTTTGCCTGCACTCTGGCTGCGTCCAGACAACACAATAGTCAATGATCAGTAAATAGTCAACTCCACGGTTGATTACTGAGGGGGTACTCCCCACACAACATTGTAATCAACTGTGGTGTGGATTATGACCAATGTCGAATTGACTATTAATCAATGGTGTATTTGACTGTCACATCCCCTGCCCTCTTTCCCCTCCCCCAGACCTCCCACTAGTATCTCATCAGCCATTGTGAGTTCTGTTGGCTGGACTAGAGCAGCCGCCACTGCTTTGGCCACTCTTGCCAGGGGACTCTGTAGTCGCCAAAAATAACCAATTGTCTGCGACGAAATAATCAATGCTGCCCGACACATGACACGATAACCAACGCTTGTTCAAATAATCAACTCTGCACAGCATTGGTTATTTACATTGGTTATTTTGGCCGAATAACATGAATTGTCTTGTCAGACAACACAATAATCCACCGTTAACTATTTAACCCATCGTTGACTATTTAACCTACCATTGGTTATCGTGTTGTCCGAACCCGGTCAATACCTCTGAGATCATCAACTAAGGATCAACCTGTATGTTACCTTAACACATAGTATGCAACTATGCCAGTTCTATTTTCCTATTAAAAAAAAATCACAGGGCATCTGATCTCAACTGGGAGCCTAATGTGAGAGATAGGGAAGCTTTAACCTTTGTCCCTCACTGTGGTCCTGATCTGGATCAGGAAGCCTGTGCCTACAATTTGCATAAGAGGAAAAAATCCAGCTCATAGTGATGTATTGCTTCTACCTGAATCAGAACCTATAATAGCTCTCCATATCCCTTCATATCTCCCTCTGCAGAGCCCAGCCTCTCCAGGACAGGTGAGACCCTGCTCTCTGGGCACACATCTTCCCAGGAAAGAGTTGTGCACAGGCACACAGAGTCCAAAATGCATCACATGAAACTGATGGAGAGTTCTCTACTTCAGAAATGGGATTTTCCCCAAAGAAGGCCTAGAAATATAGCTGTTTTATACAATATGCATGTTTCTTAATAAACAACAGAAAAAGTAAAACATGTAATATCAGAGAGAAATTGATGTTTAAAATTTTGGAGCCTCAATTAAAAGAAGCCACAGGGCAGTGGTTTCTTCTTCTTCTTCTTCTTCTTCTTCTTCTTCTATTTGTCACAATCTACTGGGAGCTGGTTTTGCAAACACCCCATTGTGCTTCCCATTGTTTTTTATAAGGTAAACAGAAGAGAAGTCCCCAGTAGATTGTCTCTATTGATTTTTAATTATCCCTACAATATTATCCACAATTAGCATGCAAGATACAATAGTGTGATTCCACCTGCTGCACGACACAGAACCTTATCCACCATAGATTTGTTTTTATCATCTACGTTTTGACGGACTTGTTAGCTGTGTAAATTAAATCAATGGGATAAAATGTATCCTAAAAAGAAGCGAGAAAATAAAATTAAGCTCTTGCCTCAGGTTAGCTGTGTGCAGCAGAGATGCTCTGATTTATGTGATGGAGATCAGATCAGCAAGTACCAATAAAACACAATGACAGGCTTAAACAGACATCTGGTGTAAACTGGATTACCAGATATCCTTCTCTTAGCATAACAAGCCATGCAAAGGAAACTAACATTCTGCCAGTTTTCTCTTCTGCTTTTGATTCTTTGCATCATAATATCATCTAACAAAAACAGAGGTCTCACCAGCACAGGACTGGTTTGCACTGGTTTGGCACTTCTACACTGAATCAAAAGCATGGTAAATGTTGATGGGAAAAGCAGACATAATGCTGTATAGAAGAACCTCGAGTCAACGTTATACATTGGTCTCAGCAAAACGTATGAGCTACATTAGCCTTACATTTAGTCCTATTTAACATGACCTATTTACTCGTTGAGTGGTGAAAAAGAATCCCAGGAGGAGTGCTGGTAGTTGATGGAGGCCACAGTTGGACAAATCATCAGTCAACAAGGACAAAAACAAATTGGTCTAAAACCCCCAAGAACCAGTTCAGGGCAAAGGGGGCACAGTAGATAATATTTGAATATTCTAGGATACCAAAATACGTGTTAAGAATTACCTATCATACACAAGTGGGATCTGCTGGTGCTTGCAATTTTTGAACTAAAGGACTGTTTCAATGATAATTTATCCTGGAATAACTAGTCAGGAAGCCCTCTCTTAGGGAAATGAGTTGGACCCATAAAGGTGATTTCACACATTAGAAATATACAAACAAAACAAAGAAAGATACCAGGTCAGGTTATTTGTCCATCTAGCCCAGTACTGCCTTCTCTGACTAGCGACTCTCCAGGTTCTCAGACAAGGGTCTTGCGCATCACCTGCTATCTGAAACTTTTCACTGGAGATACCAGGGACTGGCCTTCAAACATTCAGGAAGCACAGTATATAATCTCAAACTATAATCTTCTCCTAAATCCCCAACTCTGTGATCGGATATAAGAAAAGCTCCAATGGATCAGACCAAAGGCCTACCTAGTTCAGCACCCTGATTTCCAAAACAGCAAACCACATGTCTCTAGGATGCCCAAAAGCAGGACATGAAGGCAATAATGCCCTTTTGCTTGTGTTCAGAGGCATGCTACTTTTGATCCTGGAGGGAGCATAAGAACATAAGGAGACCCATGCTGGATCAGACCAAGGGACCATCTAGTACAGCATTTTGTTCACACAACGGCCAACCAGCTGCCCAGGGAAAACCCACAAATGGAATATGAGAGCAACAGCACCCTCCCAACCATGTTTCCCAACAACTGGTGTACATAGGCACACTGTCTCTGATATTGGAGCTGGCATATAGGCATCAGGACTAGTAATCTTCTCCTCCAGAAATTTGTCGAATCCCCTTTTAAAGCCATCCCAAATGGTGGCCATTACTGCATATTGTGGAAATGAATTTCATAGTTTATCTATGTGCTGTGTGAAGTACTTCCTTTTATCTGCCTGAGGGCTCATCTACACCAAGCAGGATATTGCACTATGAAAGAGGTATATAGAAGGCAGGAGCCACACTACTGCTTTATAGTGGTATTGAAGTGCACTGACAACTGTTGGGGCCCATTGACACATACCATATACTGCTTTCATACCACTCTTATAGTGCTATATCCTGCTTGGTGTAGATGTGTCATGGGCCCCAACAGTTGTCAGTGCACTTCAATATCACTATAAAGCAGTAGTGTAGATCCTGCAGTGCACTTCAATATCACTATAAAGCAGTAGTGTGGCTCCTGCCTTTTATATACAGCTTTCATACCACTTTCATAGTGGAATATCCTGTTTGGTGTAGATGAGCCCTCAGTCTCTCACCAATCAGCTTTATAGGATGACCCTGGATTTTAATATTATGAGAGAGGGGAAAATATGTCTCCCCATCCATATTCTCCACACCGTGCATAATTTTGTAAACCTTTATCATGACTCTTCTCACTTGCCTTTTCTCTAAACTAATAGTTCCAGCTGTTGTAACCTTTCCTCATAGGGGAGTTACTCCAGCCCCTTGATCATTTTAGTTACCTATTTCTGCACTTTTTCCAGCTCTACTATATATATATATATATATATATATATATATATATATATATATTGTGTGGTGACCAGAACTGTACAGCGTATTACAAGTGTGGCCGCACCATAGATGTATATAAGGGTAGTATAATCTTGACAGGCGTGAGCAAGTGTGTAGGCTCCCAACCATTTGCTTGCTTCCAGTGGGCTGAACCACCCAGAGATGACCATTTTTGGATTGTTCTCAGTGATCTGCAAACCCAGAACTCTGGACTGTTGAGGATGAAACAACCTAGAGTTATAACCCAAGAACAAACCATAGGTTACAACTCTGGGTTGTTTCTCCCTCAACAAGGTTCGCAAGTTTTGGAGAGCACGCGAGGGACAAGGCATCCCTGTGTTGTTTAGCACACTGGAAGTGGGAAAGTAGTCAGGAAAGGAGCTTGATTGCTCCTAAAATTTTATAGTGTTTTATAGTATTTATTTATTTATTGCCAATCTGTATGTGCTTGTATGGTGTTTTTATACTGTATGCTGCTTTCAGAGAGTTCTACTCTTTAAGGCGCCCTAGAAATAATTTTAAATAAATTTCTTTGCCCTAGAAAGATGAGAGAGATCAGGCATGCAGCTTAGGTGTACTCCTGGATCCATCATTGTTACTTGAGGCCCAGGTGGCTTCAGTGGCCCAAGAGTGGCTTTTATCAGCTTAGGTTGATATACCACTTGTGACCTTATCTGACAGATAGTTACAGTTATCCATGCTCTGAATATTTCCCAGTTGAATTACTGTAATGCATTGTATGTGAGGTTACCACTGAAAATGACTCAGAAACTTCAGTTAGTTCAAACACTAGGTTACTAGTGATGCCAGGGCTTACGTTAGCTCCATTGGTTTCCAGTTACAAACGCAATTCAAAATGTTGCTATTGATCTTTAAAGCCCTAAACGTCTTGGGACCAGAATATCTAAAAGAACAAGAGTCTGTACCATATGTACTTGCTTGGACCCTTAGGTCATCTTTGGAGGGCCTCTTCCAGGTGCCCCCACCAAAGAAAGCTAGGTGGGCAGCTACAAGAGAGAGTGTGTTCTCAGTTGTGGCACACCACTTATGGAATATCCTCCCCAAACACATTAGCCTGGCACCTACATTGTTTTCTTTTTGGTGTCAGGCAAAGACCTTTCTTTTCTCTCAGGCACGGTAGAGACCTAGTTCTAGAATTCTATGGTTGTTCGTTGTTTTGTATCACTTTGTATTTTATGCTTTTAAATATTTGCATTGTATTTTGTATTTTTAACTGTTTGTACTCTGCCCAGAAAACATTGGTTATTGCACTGATAAAAATATATAATAAAGAAAGAAACCCATGGTTGTTTCATTATGTGAAATGGATCACACTGTTTAAAAGCAAAAACACAATTAGAATTGGTAGTGATGCTGGGAAAGGGAGAAGAAGAAAGCAGGTTGAAAAACATGACAAGATCAGTGGTGTTTCAGAGGCAGTGGCCTCAGGCACTTAAAAGATCTTTATTTAACTGTTAAAATATTCAAAGATCCCTTCTTATTTTGCACTTATGTAGACTTGAAAACACAGACCAAGGTTACGGGAGTTGCAGGCTACAGCCATCAGAAAGGAATTTTAATAAGCAACCATTTTTAAGGACACTGGTGAGTTTTACTTTTCCCTGGGTAGGAGCCAAACAGGATGGGTAGGTGGTGGTGATGGGGTAAGACTATGAATTGATACAGCGACTCCAACTTACAAAAAGAACCTCTCGGTGCTACAACATCTGCTTCACACAGGCCAGAAATCTGCAGGGCATAGGGAGAGAAAGGAGTCACTAATAATAATGAACTGGAGATGGTAAGGAAGACGTTCTCTTATTACCATTTTAAAGAGCTCCAGAATTGTGCCTACTAACTTGGATCCTGATGCATGCTGTGCTACAGATGAACTATTAAGACTGGCATAGCAGAGTTGCTAAGGCTGCAAGCCTATACCTATTTACCTGGGAGTAAGCCCCATTGTAATCAATGGGATGCACTTGTGAGAAAACATCAACAGGATTGCACTCCAAGAATCTGGGCTGTGCACAGCCCCCACTCCTAATCTCACAGTTACAAATTCAATGTGTGTTCTTCGAAAAGCCACAGCCTCAATTTCCCCATATCAACATTACAGGGATAACACTGTCCTATTGTGGAAGGCTGCTATAAGGATTGTTGAGATCATGTACATTCAGCATCAGGAAGTGGTATATACATGCCAAGTATTGTTTATCTATATTAACACCTGGGAATAGGGCAGGACAATGTGGGCACCTGTCTAATGGAACTTCCAGAGAGCATCTGAAAACAAATTGGGATTCTTTTCTCTCTGCAAATATCTATCTGCTGACTGATAAGTGCTGGGGGCTGAGACTCCATCCAGAGTGCTTAGCAGAAGTGAGACAATAGCTAACAAATGCTTTGTCAGGCTGCAGTGAAAATATTAAATATCCTTTAAATAATGTGAAAAGTGACCTTTTTTCTATTTCCATTTTGACAGGCAATAAAAACCAGTTTAACATCCCTTTGTTGTAAATTAGTACTGTTGCTGCTGTTAACACATCACCCACTTTGTGACTGTCAAACAAATTCTAAGATCTTTTTGGCAAGAATTCTCAATGCTATCCTTTTATTAAGTTCATATTCTGTGCAACTGCCTAATCCTTCCTGTATCTTATCACAGCAGAGATGAGTGGCAACATTTCTAGCACTCCAGGGCTTAACAAAAACTGAAGGAGGGAGAAGAAGGCACCCTCATCCTTTCAATTCTGACTGAACAGCCGAGGACGGAGATCTTTCACGGTGATGGACATTTCTGCCTTTTAGCCACTACTGCAAATGTTGACTCAGACCGCTAGTCCAGAGGGGATCATCAACATAATGCAATCTGACCTGCTGAACAACACAGCCTGCTGAATTCACCCATCTGCCTGCATTTATGTAAGAAAACTTGTGAACCCAAAAGGCCAGCACTCAGTAACCGCTGCTCGAGAGCTAAATGTCTTTTGCATTTACCATCTCTGCAATCCCCTTAAATGTGTGGATGACCTATTATTAAAAACTATCCTTTGCCTCTCATGCATACAAGGGCTCATTTCAATTTTAATAAATTTATCAAAGGGAGTAAAAACGTTATGCAGTTGAAGGAGTTCTTTAAAATAAACATAAACACACACACACACACACACACACACACACACACCAGAATTCCTGAACTTTTTGGTTGAAAGAATAGAAAAGGCAATTTGGTCTTAATTTCTAAAGTATTTGGCTTGACTGTGTGATACAAAGAATCTGGCATGACAGGGAAAGTGGCAAATGGCATTTAGTAAAAAATTTCAACATGAACTAATTATATGTGACTGTAGACACGAAATCATTATCAAAGACATTTAACCCAGCCTTCCCCAACCTTGTACCCTTTGGATGTGTTAGATTATAACTCCCATGATTGCCACCCAGCATAGCCTAAGTTACAAAGGCAAGACACAAATGTAGTTGTCTACATTAGACTGTCTTAGCTTTCCCTCCACTACTTATGCCTGAGGTGAAGGACAAGATAGTGACCTCATGTTTGACTGGACTGGTAGTTGAAACTTACTTCAACACTGGCAAACGGCTAGAATTTTCCACCATATCTGAGGCAGCAGGCCAGTTTAGAGAACTCAGGACATGTTATGTGGCACCCACAGCTCTGTCCTTCAACAGTAGGGAACAGCCAGAATTCATGAGGAACAGCTGGGATCCTGAGGCAGCCACCTCACTCTCTGCCTAATGGTAAGGCCAGCCCTACTCATAGGTTAGGATTATGTTATTAATTTTCAAAGAGCTTTAAAATCTACCTGCAGCCCCCCCCCCCCCCAAAAAAAAGGTGGAAGATGAAATTCTATCTCTGAAGCTAAGCAGGTCTGGGCATGGTTAGGATCTGGATGGGAGGCTGCTTAGGAAACCTAACCTATAGCCCTCTGAGCACAATGAAAGAGAAGGTGGGGTATATATCGAGTCAATTCCTCACAGATTTGTGAGGAAGGCTGCTTTTATTTAAGTTTTAACCTCAATATCCTCAATAAATGTTGGTTAAACAGCAGCAGCATTGCCCTGGCATGTAATATACTAGTGCTACACAATAGTGTAAAGTACAGACTCTACTAAAGCACCCACAATTGTAAATACCACGCTAAATCTACTGTAAAATGCTAGCATCAAGCCAAAGGGAAAGGCATGCACTCTAAAAAATGAGTGACTCATAAACAAGTTTGTTCCCCCTTCTTTATGAACCCAGTAACCTGTGTGATTTGTTCTTTTGTGGTGGTGGTGGGGGGAATCATGCACTCCAATTGCAAAGGTGTTCTAAATCTGTAGCAAACCCTGCTGAAAATTATCTTTGCTTCATAATGTCCCTCCCACATGCACTTATCAAAAAAGAAGAGGATGAATGTATAAATAAGTTATGATCAGCCACATGCGACATGACATAAAGCGTTCATCTTGCTCTTTTAGCAAGTGGGGTGGATGGGGGAGTCCTGTGTAGAGAAAGGAGATCTTGTCACCAAGCATAAAAATTACAGAAGTGTGCAACCAAGGATATGTGATACTGTATCCAACCATCCACCATTTGCTTTTTGCACTCCTCAAAGTCTATCAAGTGCAGAAAAGGGCAACTAAAATGATCAAGAGGCTGGAGCATCTCCCCTACGAGGAAAGGTAACAAGAACTGGGATTGTTTGGTTTAGAAAATGGGAGGCTAAGGGGAGATATGATAGAGATGTCCACAATTATGCTTAATGTTGACAATGTGGATAGGGAGACATATTTCTCCCTCTCTCATAATAATAGAACCTGGGGTCATCCCACAAAGCTGATTGGTGGGAGATTCAGGGCAGATAAAAGGAAGTACTTCTTCACACAGTGCATAGTCAAACTATGGAATTCACTACCATAAGATGTAGTGAGGGCCACCAATTTGTACGACTTTAAAAAGGGGTTGGATAAATTGTTCTGATTGAACCCATCCCCATAAACAAATGATGTTTCATTAAGCAACTATAAACTACAGATAAAAATCATTGTTTGTGTTGGCTTATGACATCTGTTTAAACCACGGCTTGTTGTGATGTCTGAACTGAGAACCATGGCTTATCCCTGGCATGTTTGTGTTGCTTTCTGCCCTGAAACAGAACATCCAGCAGGAACAGTCTGAAAATGAAACGGCAAACTGGGTAGGAGAGAAACAAACTAGAATGATGGAAAATAAGATGCACCAAGACAATTCATGGCTAAAGTAACAAACCATGACATAGCATTATGTGCTAATGTAGCCATTAAGTATATAAATCTTTTATTTCCTTTTCAGAAAACAACCAATTCTCGTAACATTGCTTTCAGTGGCTATGTTAGAACAAACAAAACATAAGGGGGGAAAACAACCCACCACACTCCCAACATTTTATACATTGTATTATAAAAGCCTAATAATTTAAAGGGGTCATGTTACAGATATAGAATAAATGAGATTTCAAATTTGACTCTAAATTATTTCATCTTTTAAAAATTAAAATTAAATTCCATGTAAATATAAAACTTGAAAACAATCATGATCCATTTTCTATATCCATGAATGCCGTACAAATTACAAATACAATATACCTTATATTTCAAAATATTTTATTAAATGCATTAATTTAAATACAACCAAGAAATGAATAATCATATATTCTAATGTATTAATCAGCAATCATCCAATTTTAAATCAATCTAATTCATTCACTAAACAACCCTTGTTGCTAACAGATGAACTCTGCATTATTTCTAAAACCTTGATTTTCTACTTTCCAGCTATAAGGCACTTTGAATAATTTAGGAAGGTTGCTCTGTTATCTGCAGCTCTTATTTCCACAGATGTTGTCTATAACTGACATTAATGGCAGCATTACAGGAAGCAAGTGTAAGGAAGTGGCCCTCCTCCTAAAAACTAAGTTCCCTTTTATCTCCTGCAAATTGCAGAGCATAATTTCTCTTAAGATCTTGCATGCACAGCACAAATGCTTGCCCTCCTGAAACAAAAGAGAAGTCTGCCTTCCCCCCATGCCTCAAAATATGTTTTTTTCTAGTGCCACCACTGACAAAACAAACTCCATACTTACCCCTCAAGTCCCACAGCAGGGATGCAGAGCCTCAACTGGGGCTTTTCTTGACAAAGGGATTGCCCTCGGGGTGGATTCGGAGTGGTGGCAGGTCATCAACATGATGCAGCTGCCATTGCGAAGCCATCCAGGGGCAAACTTCACTTTTAAAAAGTCAAGCACTTACCCCGACTTTTTTGGCTGTGGAGCCAATGGCACGCCCTGATTGGTTGCCATCGGCTGGGCTGGACAGAGAAGGGGGTGGACTTCCAGGAGCACCAAGTCAGGAGAGCTGGTTGGTTGCCCTGCATCCCAGTAAATAAATAAACAACAACTGGGGGCGGGGAGGCGAGGAACTGGGCAGCAGGAGGGAGGTCAGAGGGAGGAGAGCCAGTTCGGGCACTGTGCATCCCTGTCTTCCTCCCCCTATGGCTGCTCCACTGCTCTCCCCCCATTTTTTAAAATTATTTTTTAACCTATAGATGCGAACCTTCGCATCTACAGATTTAAAAAAGTGGGGGAAGGAACGGGGCAGCCGGAGGGGGAGGAAGTGAGGGATGTGCAGCGCTTGAACTGGCTCTCCTCCCTCTGACCTCCCTCTGGCTGCCCCGTTGCTTCCCCCCTTTTTATTTTATATTACATTTTTTTAATCTGTAGATGCAAAGGCTTGCATCTACAAATTTAAACAAAAATGGTGGGGAAGAGAAATGGGGCAGCTAGAGGGAGGTCAGAGGGAGGAGAGCCAGATGCCCCATTCCTCCCCCCTCCCTGGTGCTCAGCCTGGTGGCAACAACTCCACATTGGTGCTCCTTCGCATGCAGATACTGGGAAGGAGTGGCAATGCGGGAGCCCGAGGCCTTGCAGAGCTGACACATCACTGACAAGACGGGGTGCGTGGATTGGTCCTTTCCTTTCCCGGGCTGTAACCCCTTTTTCCCTGACCACTGGTCTTTTGGTGGCTTCCTGGCTTTTGTGGAGTTTTTCCTCTGTTCTAAAAGGTTGAAATACTTCTCCTAAGGCTTAGTTTACTGGCAGTAAGAGCTTTAAAGCAGGGCTTACAAAAGAGGGCAGGGCTCCTGCAGCTTCAACTATTGTGATAAAGAGGGAATTTCACCAGGTGCTGCATGAACACAAATGACACCTGCTGAAATTTCCTTTTCAATACAACTGTTAAAGATACAGGAGCCCTGTCCTCCTTTCCACATGGCCACCCTGTTTATCACTTGACTAGTATTGCATCAGGTTAAGTATTTCTACAGGGAGCTCAAGCTTCAAGCTGAAGCTCAAGATCAGCGTTGCGCTAGTTCTGACTACAGAAACTAACCTCTGACCAGAACCTCAGCTGAAATTCAGTGATTCAGGTGAGGCCTCAAATCTGCACACAATGTTTCACACTGTAGGAAGAATTCCACAAGATAGAAGAGAGCAAGCCAAAATATGCAGAGCCTTCTTTGGATCATGCCCATTTTCCTCATTTGATGAAACACTGTATTCAATCAGCAATATTGAACCATATGTATAATCATCAAATCAAATGGCACTAAGTACTTCACAGGCTGGAATTTATATTAAAGGCTATTATGCTCAAAGTTATTGTCATTCAGTATCATAAAGCTGAGCAAGCTCTGGGAGAAATTTTCAAATAGGCAGCTATACTAATTCAGTGGGTGTCAATTAAGGACAGTATTTTGCACCAATATACCACTCTTTCCGCATAGGCACTTTCAAAGTGTTTTATGAAACACTGAGTACAAAAAAGCAGCAGGCACTTGAGTCTTGGGGTGCAGTAAATGTAGCTCAAGAGTTGGTGAGAGTCATTTTAAAGAGCAATCAATACTGCATTTCATTTCATTACTGCAACGGACTCCTTAATACTATGTAAAACTCCAGGTTGCAGGAGAGCTTGTAACAGCTGGAGAAGATGAGGAAAGGAAGAAGAACACTGTCCATATTTGAGCCTGGAACTTAAGGCCCAAGAACTAGTTGGGGCACTTCCCCAGCAAAAGTTTGGTATGTGCCTTCGTCTATAATTTTCTTTCTAAATCAAAATTCCACATTAAAAAACAAACAAACCAAAATCTCTGCTGATCATATGAAATTGATCAGCAATTCACATTGACCATATGAAAAAGAGACAGGTCTCCTGTAGCCTTAACAGTTGTAAAGAAAAGGGAATTTCAGCAGGTGTCATTTGTATGCATGCAGCACCTGGTGAAATTCCCTCTTCATCACAACAGTTAAAGCTTCAGGAGGTATACTAGAGTGACCATATACAAAAGAGGGCAGGGCTTCGGTAGCTTTATCTGTTGTGATGAAGGGGGAATTTCACCAGGTGCTGCATGCACACAAATAACTCCTGCTGAAATTCCCTTTTCTATACAACTGTTAAAGATACAGGAGCCCTGTCCTCCTTTCCATATGGTCACCCTAATCACTTTCCCTTTCACAAATCCATTCACACAATATAGAACAGCTTTAAATGCTGAAATCAAGAGTGGTGCTACAATACAAACTGCTTAAAAGTGAGCTAAGAGGAAGGTACTGAAAGCGCTTTTCCCCCTCTTTTTTGGATGACAGCCATGCAAAGTAGATATGTAATTTTGAGATGCTATGAATCAACCTGAGGCATTCAGCCCCAGATCAAGGCTAAAATATACGCTTTGTTATGTAATCCAATGATACTGTTACATTAAAAACAAGAACTGTCATTGTTCAAGTACATTTGTATTATTGAATTTATTTATCATCAGCCTTTCTTCAAGAAGCTCATGTAAGGATACAGAATTTCCGTCACCCCTATTTTATCTTCACGACAATCCTGTGAGATAGATTAAGCTGAGAGATAAGTTTATCAGAATTCTTGTTTCTTTTTTAAAACAGATTTTTTAACATTATGTTTTTATTCTTTTATCCTATCTGATGTTCAATACTCGGCATACAAATATTGTAACTAAATAAGGGGCCCTTCTCTGTGAGCCCCTGCCAAAGGAAGAGAGGCAGGTGGCTACTAGGAGGAGGGCTTTGTCCGCTGTGGCACCCTGGCTGTGGAACGAGCTCCCCAGAGAGGTTCAGCTGGTGCCTACACTGTATTCCTTCCGTTGCCAGCTGAAGACCTTTTTATTTTCTCAGTATTTTAACTCCTAATTTAACAAATTTAAACTTTGCTGTTTTAATTCCGTATTTTAACCTATATCAATTTCTGGTGTGTGGTTCTATCCTGGTTGTGCTTTTTATATTGTATTTTGTATTTGTGTTTTTAGACTGTTGTTTGTTTTATTATGCTTTTCATGGTTTTAATTTTTGTGAACCGCCCAGAGAGCTTCAGCTATTGGGCGGTATAAAAATGTAATAAAAATAAATAAATAAATAAATAAATAAATAAATAAATAAAGACTTGTACAAGATCACTCAAATGAGGCCATAGCTAGACCTAAAGTTTATCCCTGGATCGTCCAGGGGTCAAACCTGTTCATCTAGGTGACACACAGGGGATCTAGTGCTCAGGCAGGGGCAAATCCTGGATGATCCCAGGATAAACCTTAGGTCTAGCTGTGGCCTACGTGGCAATTTAAACCTAGGTTTCCCCAAACTTAGCCTGAGATTCTAACCTTCCCCCCAACCTGGTGCTTTCCAGATGTTCTAGACTTCAACTTTCATCAGCCCTAGCTAGCATGACCAAGAGTTGGAATGCTAGGAGCTGGAGTCTGTAATAACTTCCTGGTTGAGGAATACCACACAGGCTCTCTCTTGCAGTTTGCTTTTGCCACGGACATCAACATTGGCATGACCATATATAAATCATTGGCTATCTAGCATTTTCAAAATGTGCTGAGATGATCTGACCTGCCAAAGAAAGGCATTCTGCAAAGCCGAATATTGAAAAAAAGAGAAGAGAAACAGCCTTCGAAGAAAGCCACTTCATTATCATTCCCTCAATTCAATGTGACTCATCCTTATGTAAGGAAGGAATGAAATCAGATGCTGCACCAACACTAAGAGACTGTGACACTGACTGCATAGACTTTTTAATTCTGATCTAGCAAATGTTTCAGGCCTATTCACACTTGTCCATAAAGCCACAGGAGGCCCTTTTAGTGTGATTTCACATCACTCCTGGAGCAGGAAGGAGCCACGTGGACAAAGCCAATGGCATCGTTACTTTCTACACAAATGTCAAGTAATGGATGCAATGTTTGTGCAACCATAGGAGGTCATCTTATTCCAAGTCAGATGATCTGTCTGTCCATCCAGTACTGCCAACTCTGACTGGCAACAGTTCTCCAGGTAGGTCTTTCCAGTGCATGCTACCCATGTCCTCTTTTTAAAGTGAGAGATGCCAGGGATTGAATCTACGACCTTCTGCATGCAAAGTCTGTGCTCTACCACACCTATCACTGGCCTGCTTCACATGGTTCTTTTACAGTCCCACTTTTGACTCATTGCAAAGTGAAAAGTAATTTTCATTACTGCATGTTGGCGTTCAATACTATCGAAGGAAAGAGTGCAGCCATGGATGGAAAGATAGATTTTAGTGCATATAATTCACCCATGTAAATTTATTTCAATTATCTGGCTAGTAAGCTACAAGAGAAAAAAAATTAAATAAAGAAAGCTTTATTTTAAAATTTTAGTTAGATCAGTTCAGCAGATGAGTTAAGCATTTCTCTGTACAAAATGGTGCACACTGTCCAACAAGACAGCTGATTCAGGAACATATTCTAAACACATATTCCTGATAAAAATCTGATTTCAAGTAGCCATTTTAAAAGTCAGTTATAAGTTAAATTCAGATACGACCTTCCCTTTTGCTCTTCAGAGAGATGAAACAGTTTTATTTATGTGGTCATTCTAGGCACAATATATAAACCTGACCACCAGCAGTTCAAATCTGACTCTTATATGTTACCAAAAATATCTATCCATGAAAATTAAACATGGATACTGCATGTGTGCACACAAAACCTAGATAGCAACTTTTTGTGAACTGCCCAGAGAGCAGCTATGCTGTTATTGGGCAGTATAGAAATGAAATAAATAAATAAATAAAACAAAATGAGGACAACAGATGCAATTAAAACAACCAACAAATGCTAAAGAGCACACAGTTGATATAATTAAAACACTGAACTCTAATATGCATACAAAAGACATATATACATTTTATTACAAAGTGTATACACATGCATTGTACATGGAAGAAGATCCAGATTGGAAGGAGAGATAGAAACCTTAGCATATGACCAAGAGGAGTACCATGTTCTAATTGCTGCATTCTGGCCTCTTCCCCCTTCTCCTAATAAGTATCCCACTGGTGGAGGCAGTGGCCAGCCCTCCTCCTCAAGCTAAGAGTGCAGAAAGCTATGTTGTCCTGAAGCATGACAGGGTTGAGCAGGCTAACTGAGGTGGGAAAGGAACTATAGTGGTAGCTATTGTCAGACAACTGGGAGTCAGAAGTCCTTGCCGATGTACTGGATACCATCCAGAGATCTGCCACTAGATCCTGATATAGCCTGGGTTTAGATCACCTACAGTTAGGATTGTGCTGCTTCATATTGGCTAGGTTCATATATCTTATTTTCCTGCCCCTGCATGTGCTGTTGTGTGCTGCGTCATTACCCTAATTACCCTTGCTGAGAGTCATAGGCTTAATCTACACCAAGCAGGGTATTGCACTAGGAAAATGGTATGAATGTGATACATAAAAGGCAGGAGCCACACTACTGCTTTATAGCAGTATGGAAGTGCACTGACAACTGTTGGGGCCCATTGACACATACCATATTCATACTACTTTCATAGCGCTATATTCTGCATGGTGTGGCTCCTGCCTTTTATATACCACTTTCACACAGCTTTCATAGTGGAATATCCTGCTTCGTATAGTTTAGGCCTTGGAGTCACAGAACAGTAGAGTTGGAAGGGGCCTATAAAGCCATCAAGTCCAAACCCCTGCTCACTGCAGGAATCCACATTAAAGCATACCCGACAGATGACTGTCCAACTGCATCTTGAATGACTCTAGTGTGGGAGGCATTCATTCCGCTGTAGGTAATTGGTTCCATTGTCATACTGCTCTAATTGTCAGGAACTTTTTCCTCATGTTCAGCTGGAATCTGGCTTCCTGTAACTTGAACCCATAATTCCATGTCTGGGTAGTTTGTTGTGTCATATGAACCCAGCGAGGGTGCATGGCAGGTGGGTTCACAACCCATCCAACAAACTATGGCTTGTTGTAGGGTTATGGGGTGGTTTTGTAACTCATCCCCACTGTGTACCCTTACTGGGTTCAGACAAC
The DNA here is from genome assembly GCF_023053635.1 of Elgaria multicarinata webbii. Lineage (NCBI taxonomy): Eukaryota > Metazoa > Chordata > Lepidosauria > Squamata > Anguidae > Elgaria > Elgaria multicarinata. The sequence goes on along the minus strand of NC_086180.1, from coordinate 25,039,687 downwards.
ACAACAAATCTCATCCAAGAAGGGTAGTCAAGGTAATTATAGGGAGCATGATGGCATGCATGGAGGCGGGGAAATAAGCTACGATGGCTTAGTTTCCTGACCCAAACCTGGTCATTGACATGATACCTGTCCCCCACCCCAGTGTACCTTTAGACTTCCCATTCCCCAACCACAATATTTTCTTCTATAACCTTTTTATAACTGAAGCAGTGCAGTATTATCTGGAAAGGAATGATCATTCTGATTACTGTAATGATTTTGTCCCAGAGGCCTTGTACTGCAGAAGAAAGTTTACATTCCCAGATAGTCACTATCAACCTTCTCACTCTCAATTTCTCCCAGTCATTTTTATAGATCTCTTCATGGTTCTTTGTTTCAGCAGGCTCAATAAATGTGAGGCTCCGGCTCAGGTCAGTCGATTCAGGGAAATGGTTGCTAAATTGAAACCTCTGGGATGATTTAAAATAAAGTATGGGTGAGCAAACTTTAGGATCTACACTTTAGGATCTACACTTTAGGATCTACACTACTGTTTTAAAGTGCTTTATAACAGTTTTGACAACTGTTGGGGCCCAGGACACACACTATATACAGTTGTCAAAACTGTTATAAAGTGCTTTAAAGCAGTAGTGTAGATCCAGCCCAAGTCACTATCTCTCAATCCTAACTCAGCTCCTACTTTCCTGACCTCTCACTAACTGTCTTACTACCTGACTTTCTCCAATTTCCACTAACCTCGCCCACCATTCCATTCTAGCCTCAGCTATCAGTCAGTCCTCCATTCACTCTTCTGTTTCAATGGTATAATCAGGCATTTACATAAAAATCATAAACTTTAGTCAGTAATTCCAGCATCTGTCTTGGAATGTTGTGGTTTAGTTATGACAGGGGGGAAACGCAGCATAAATAATCTCATCAAGTTAAAAGGCTTTGGGAAATAATAACAATAACAACAACAACAACAACAACTCGCTTGGCACTTAGAAGCCATTAATGCAGTCGCTAGGCAAGCCTGCCTGGAAAAAAGAACTCCATAAGCAGGGTGTCACAACTAAGAAGGCCCACGATCCAGTTGTTTCCCACCACACCTCAGATGGTGTTCAAAGGTTAACACGGTATTCAGAGACCTAGGCTTACACCTACAACTCCCAGCAAGCCTTGGGCAGGAGGAAAGACTTATCGGGCTTTGGCAGCTATCATCTGGAAGTGGCTCTCCATTCTTGGTCACATGTCGCTAGGCACCATCAGGAGCAGCAGGGGAGGATGGTGCAGCTCCAGGACTGTCACCGATGGCAACAACCGAGTTAACCGTCAGTCAGTCAGCTGGCCGTTTCCCTCATGGCCTACCTACGGGCACCGATTGCACAGTACAGCATGGACTGGCTCAGCCAGACTTTACTTCCCGGGATCCTCAGTGGCAGGACTCCCATTGGGCAAGTTGGCACCGTGGCAAAAGGCATGCTGGGAGTTGTGGTTTCTGTTTTCCCTGGGGACAAGTAAAATCATGGTGGCATCCCCCAATACCCCCATGTGTTGGGGGGTGAGAGAAAAAAAAGAAATGAATTTAATTTGTTTTAAAGTTACATCACAGGTCTAGCACTGGCCTACCTTGCAGGGTTGTAGTGAGAGAGATAAAAAAGATACAAATTTAATTTGTCTAAAAGTTAACTCACAGGCCTAGCACTGGCCTACTACTTTAAGATGATTACCTCACAGACACATATCTTAGGGGGGGCGAGCAACACCAGATATATCAGCTGTTGTTTTATGCAATTTTAATTTTTTAATATAATTTTACTGTGTGTTGCTTTACCCTTTTATACTTTTATTTTTAAACATACTTTGTGGACCACTGCCAGGGCCCTTCAGTATGAAATATAGATTGTATTTATACTAAATATAATAAATATAGTATTAAACACAGTAAAAGAATAATCCTATGGCCCCTGGGAGGGCATCCGAAGGACCATAGGATATTGTGGATTTCTCACCCTGAGGTTGTAGGGGTGGGATGTGGAACCAAGTAGGGATTTCTCCCCACCTTCACCCCTCCCAGGCACCATAGAAATCTCTGTGCCAGCTCCTGATTTGAGGTCAGTGTTGCAGGGAGGAAGGAAAGGATCAGAAGAGAGTAAAGGGGCAGATTTGGAAGAAAAAGACAGGGAGGAAAGGACAGGGGCATGATGGTGGGTGGGGAGGGGAGGGGAGAGATATAGATTTGCAGCATCCACAAGGTTCTTTGTCACCATCCCCACTCACAACAAGGTTAGCAAATTAGTTAAAAAGGAGAATGAGAGACGAAAATGCCTTCCTCCTGCCTTGCTTGGCTTTTGCCGGCAGGGCTATGGATGTGTGGCAGGTTCCAGTCTAGGCGTCCACCATCTAAAGAGCTTCAATCTCATAGGATTGCTCTCTAAATAAAATAAGCAGGGATAGTGTTTTCAGATACTTTTAGGACTTAGCACCAAGTCTCCTTTAATTCCTCTCTCCTGTCATATTTTATAGGCTGTGTTTGCGCTCGCTCTCTCTCTCTCTCTCTCTCTCTCTCTCTCTCTGTGTTAGACACACATACATCGGAGTTAATTTGTGGCAGAGTTAGTGTGTTTGAGTGCGAGAGACAGAAGCCTGCCCACAGCTGTCACAAGCAGCCCTAAAGCAGGAAGCCCGTAGTAATGCAGCAACACTCCTGTCACTTCTGCCATTAGAAAGAGAACACCCATCTGCTGTTCCCTAGAAAATTCCTGGAGGCTAGATAAGTGTGAAACTCCCTCATTATGAGCCTTTTGTTTGGTACAGATAGCACTACAAAAACCTAGAAGGTAATGAGCCACAAGGGAGGCCTAGCTGGACAAGGGCAGATGTAAGCGCATCAAACCAGAGCCCGTTCAGCTGTCAAGGGAGTGAACCTTAGGTACCCAGCAAGACCACTACATTTCTGGCAATATCAAGAGGTATTCTTTTTTGGCTAGACAAAAGTATTTTAAATTATATATTCGAATATATCTATTTTATCTAATCTAATCTAAGAATACAATAGTGTAAGGCTTGTTACTCAAGATCTGCCAGACCTATTCCGCTCATTTTTGTTTTAAACTGAAGCTTGAGCAGTGGAGACATACAGAAAATTTTGAAAGTTCGAAAAAGGTGAAAACACAAGCTTTAATAGCCAAACAATATGTTCCAGCACCCTGGCTAGGAGCCTGAGGCAGCTGGGATAGTAGTAGAGGTGGCGTGGCAGTGGACACTCTGAGGTGGTGGCAGTGGAGGAAAAGAAGCGGCCGCAGAAAAAGCCGGATTTTAAAATGCGGGGGAAGGAGAAGTCTTGAGGCCTGAGAGAAAGAAGGAAATATTCAGCGGTGATGGATGTGAGGAAGTGAAAGCCAAAAGTCCTTGACTATGTTGAAGGAGAGAAACTTCCATATAGTCTCTGGAGGACTGACATAGCGGGAATCAAGAAACAGTATGTTTCGCCCTCGGACCACTAGTGCCCATGGCGACACGGGCTTTACACTAGTATTCAATTGTTTATCTTTCACTCAGAGATATAATTATACACTGAGTAGCACATAAGCAACACAATATCATTGGGTGCTCTTTGGTTTTGTTTTAAAAACCCATAATTCCTACATTAAAGGAACTCTTGTCTCTTTTGAATTATTGTTGAGTTATGAACATTAATAAAACCCCTGAAATTTGGCATAATTATCCTAATCCAGAATCTCTTTTATTAATTGGATGGGCAGCTTACTATTCCAGATCTGTAAACCAGCATCTTGAATTCTGTCCAGAAACCATCCAATCCAGTTTCTGATGCCAACTTCATGAAGCACTGGCTACAATAAAGAGCACAGTTTTTACAATGGTGTTTCCAGTTCAGTGTAACTCCTTCCCAAGAGAAGCTCACCACTGTTTACCCTTGCTTGCTATTTTGGAAACAAGTTGTATAAAACATGATGTTTTGTAAGCCTACGCGGCAGGGTCCTGCTATTTATTGTGTTATCTGTACAGCACCATGTACATTGATGGTGCTATATAAATAAATAAATAAATAATAATAATAATAATAATAATAATAATAATAATAATAATAATAATAATTTAAGCAAGGTTTTAATCTTCTATCAGTCAGAAGCAATCTGGCATGGACTTGGTAAAAAAGCAATGCTTTATTCTGCACCATCTTAATTTTTTTCGTATTGCCATCCTTCTCTTTACAATCCTACAAGGCTAATTAAAATGTATAACAATTAATCAAATTAAATTAAACTAAAAAACAGATAAAAGCAGAAGCAGCATCAATAAAAGAAAAGAAAAACACCAGCAATCCATAGAAATAGCAACAGAACCAATTAATGAAAATTTGGAATAACAATGGTGTTTCTATCTACCATCCCAAAAGATAAAAAGAACAGGTGCCAACAAAGTGTACCTGGGAGAGTGTTCCACAAGCAGGGTGCGATCATCAAGAAAGCCCATGGAGAAGAGTCCCCAATAAAGATCTTACAGAACAAGCAGTTTCATTTAATCATTGGAAATTTCTAGAAGAGCAGGCTAGAATGTTTTAAATAAAATAAAATAGTATCCTTCAAAGCAATGTTTTGTTAACAGAGAAGCATTTATTTATTTTGGTTTCTATTTAGTATACCAGAATTGGAGATTTAACTCATTTGGTGTCTTATCTTTAATAGAAATATAAGAACCTTCATTGGATATAACATTAAACTTTGTGAGAGAACATAAGGGGAACTGGAGGAACTCAATGCCTTGGCCAATTATAAGTTTTCAGGTCAATGGTTCAGCTGACGGCTGACCATCTGGGGCCATTAGCTTGCTGCTTGAGAGTTTGGTCCCAGTAGGAAATGTTTCCATAACTTCCAATTAATATGTTGGCAGCTTCATTAGGAGGGCAAGCTGAAGGGTTAGGTACACAGGTATAGGATTAGAATGAGAATAGGTAGGAGGAAGAGGCAGTGGGAAAGAGCACCACACAGAGCTTCTGGATCAGATCAAATGCTTATCGAGTCCAGCATTCTGTTTATACGGTGGCCAAGCAGCTGCCTATGAGAAGCCCACAAGCAGGACATGAACACAATGGCACTCACCTGGTTGTGGTTTCCAGCCACCAGCATACAGAGGCATACTGTCTCTGATATAGGAGTGTATATATAGTCATCCTGCCTAGTAGCCATTGATGGCCTTATCCTCCATGAACTTATCTAATCTTCGTTTAATGCTGTCCAAGTTGGTGCCCATCACTATATCCTTGAGGTACTGAGTTCCATAGGTTAACCATGTGCTGTGTGAAGAAGTATCTCTTTGAGTCTGCCACCATTCACTGGATGACCCCAGGTTCTAGTATTGTGAGAGAAGGAAAAACAAATTCTCCCTATCTACCTTCTCCACATCATGCATCATGTTGTCCCCTCCACTCACCTTTTAAGCCAAAAAGCTCCAAACATTGTAACCTTTCCTCCTAAGGGAGTTCCTCCACTCTCTTGATCATTTTGGTTGCTGTCTTCTGCACATAGCATTAGGAAAGAGTGATGAAACTTGAGGAATGAGCCCTTTAATTCCTCACTATATGCTGAAAGTATACAAGCATGCTTTTTTTCGTCCCCCATGATTTTAAGTGAATAAACAAAATACAGTAGCGGAAAAGCATTTCTACTAAAGGCCCAGAAAGTTGAAGGAAACAGATGAGGCTAACAAGAATGTGAAGGTAGGATTTCCATATAAAACACCTCTTTATGTTCTGTCTCTTTAAAACATATATATTAGTACGTTTCTAATTTCCAGTGAACCCCATCATTTTATTTCCTCACATCCCACATGTAACAGTCCTCTCTCTCTCCCAACATATATAGACGGACATATTTTTGCCATTAGAATACAGCATCAAGTTGCAACATATGGAACATGTGCCAAATTTATTCTGACCCCACAATTTGCATTCTCCCATCAAAGAATCCCAGGGCTTCATATCACGAAATTATGCCGGCCACTGAACAGAACTATGCATTTCAACTTAATAATAAAGCGTTGATCTGAAAGAGGTGAAAAAAAAGTGTTTTTGCAATGGAGACTTGGGGGGAAATATAGCATTATCTATGGGCCTGCAGGCTGTTTTTAATAGTTGGGGTTTAGTTTTTTTTACCCTTGTTTTTAAAGTCTGCTTCACACATCACCATTTCTGTTCAACACAAACAGCTATTCCACCAGTTCCACTTACGGTTTTATTTCATTTGATACACTTATTACTTCCATAATCATTTATTGATTGAATCATATGGTATGAAATTGGAGGGAACAATAAAACTTACTGTTTTGAGCCAGGGCTTGAAGCAGACAATCCAAACACCCCTCCAAGCTATCAGCTGTGCTGTCAACAGCTGTTATCTTCAGCTTCTTCAAGGCGTCACTTAGATTATCTGCTTGGATAACATGAAGGAGAAAGCAAAATCAGTGTTGTGGTCTATCTATCATACCTTATGGGCTTAAAGTGTAAATCAACATCGATAAGGCGATGCCAAGAACTTCTCCTACAAAAGGCATTGACTATTTTCTCTCTCTCATTCTCTGATGCCAGGAGGCCAGGAACTCTCTTTGGCGGTGAAAAACAAGGCCAACCCTTTGGCTGCAGGAGGCACTGACATATAGATCCCACTTTTCATTCAAAGGCTTCAAATTGCCATTTGTGACTCATCCCTGCCACCGTTTTTATCCTGATTAGTAAACAGAGGTTAAACCAGTGTTTCCCAGTTTAGAAGTAACATGAAAGGGTAGTTTAATAAACCATGATGGAAGCTGTATGTACAAGGCGAGGCAGGGTACAGTTTTGCTATGCAGGAAGAAGAGTGCACGATTTGCCAAATGTAGCAATACAGTTGCTGTTTTTTTAATGCAAAAGCAAGCAAGCAAGCTACACTTTAAGCATGTGAGATTTACTTGGTTTTTCACTAGAATCCTGAGGTCCACCAAACAAAGCCAAATACAAAAGAGCCACTCTAGTGGACATAGAATTATGGAACAAGGTGCCTTTGAGCACACACTCAGATCAGAAATTTGTTTTCTGCTTTTTGGAGGTTGTACACAAATCCTTTTATGCAAAAAATCTATTCCTGTTCTCCCCCCTCCCCCAGCAGTTGTGATTTTAGCATCCAAATTTGGGGTGAGGGTGGAGAAAAGGGAGGCTTTCTGGTGTCACTAATGTTAAACCATTGGGAATTGGTAATCCTTAATAATCTTCTGCAAAATCAGCAGGATATCTACCAGTAGATCCCAGTCTATCGTCTGCCTGTCCCTGAGGTACATTATACATTACTCTTTGGATTTTGTTGATCCATCTGAGAATGATAAAACTTTCAGGAATGAGAAATTAAAAGTTCCAATGATAAAACCAACACACTGCCCCCCTGTTCACCTTTAAGATGTGTTTCCTATGGCTGCACATCTATTCTCCATGAAGCATGACTGGAACTAGCAGCACTAGTATCTCAAATATTCTGTTTATTCAAGAGGCATAGCAAATGCTAACAGCTGCAGCTTAATTCTTTTTTTCCTTTTGCCAGCTGATGACTAACTTCACATGTAAATGGTCTAGCCTTTTAACAAGACGCAAAGAATAATTCAGATTCCATGTCCACTAAGGCTGTAATCCTAACTGTCCTTATTTGGAAGAAAGTCCTATTAAAATTAAAGGAAAATGAAATATACACCCTGGTTTAAGTCAGCAAAGCAGAAATATTTCCCCCTTCAAGCAAGAAATATTTTCTAATGAACTCTGGAAAATAACTCAGTTATCCTAAACCAAATCTTGCCATGTAATGACTTTGCAGTATGTCCATCCAGTGACGTGGGATAAAAAATGGGAAAAAATGGGAAATTTTCCAGTGCTTAATTTTTCTGTGGCGAATTTTCCATTCCATTAATAAAAATGAATACATGCCAATTGCAAATAAAATATTAGTCAAGCATGACATTTTCAATGCAGTTAATGTTTTTCAGGTGATTATCGTTAACACATATGTGAGAGAATACATATATGTCACTGAAATAGATATATGTCTCAGAGTGAGATGGAACTAAAAAATAGTGACAGTGAAACTGAATTACACAACAATCTTAGTGGAAGAGAGCTGGACTCAGTTGAAATAAATAAGTGGTAGTTAGCATATCACACATTTAGGTTGCTAAAATTAGTGCATCAACTGTTGTCAGTATCCTTAGGCGGAAGGTGGTTCATCTTAAATCCAAACAATGTAAGGGAAATACATGCTATTGTCTTTATATTTTTACAAGTATTCCAATAAAAATGTCTGCATACTATAATATTTAAATCACATTAAGTATGCTTTATTTTCCACTTCCCTCAAATATTTCAGATCAATCATTTGTGGAGTAAACACATTCTGCAACCTGGTCTCAAATCAATCGACTAACAAAATAAAAGCTTCTCTTTGACAGCCTATTTGAGTTCCCTATATAACACTTTAAAATGCAGTGTCAATATTGCAGGGAGATATAATTTCTTACTAAATAAAGACAAACAAGTATATTTCTGCTGAACAGTAAGATAAAATTGGCTAAACACACACACAGACACAAATAAAAATTACATATTATACAAATTCCCTTAAGCGGAAAAGCTACCAGTCTGGGTTGTATTTACATGTCACAAACAAAACATACGCAATGAAAAGCATTCCTGTAATTATTCAAATATTATTCCATTTCTCTAAAAGGTATTGAAAGAAGATTCCAAGCACATCTTAATGCAGCAACACATTTCTTCCAGCTCCCCAAAGTGTTAGTTATGTCAATCATTTTTATTCCTGTTTTAAGCACCACAATGCAGTGACATTCCTGTTGACATGTACTCATAGTTCCATTAGAATGGATCACAGAGCCACCATTTCTTTAACAGAAATAACATTGTATTAAATCATATCACGTTCTTTTTGTATTGTTGATTTCTATTCCAAGCCATAATTTCGTTTAATCAATTTCAGCTGGTCCTGGAGAAAGACTGAGTGATTAGTGGTTCTAGATCTCTCTATACGGCACTGATTTTCAAAATAGTTGCAACATTTGCTAAACTATTGTCTAGCAGCTGATTGCACAATTGGGTTAAATCCTAAATGGTTTCTCAAATGCTTGGATTTAGACCATCTGGTCTTAATTGACTTGTTGCTTATTTTCAGCTTCAGCACCTGTTTTGGATACTTTCATGTCTTTCTGATCTTATTTTTGTACCTGAAAGAAAGCTGACACAATATGGAGTCAGTTATAATCTAAAGCTGAGGCCCAAACTACATGGTGCAACCTGTTGCATGTAGGTTTGTTCTCCAACATGTTCCTTTTTTTTTTTGGCAGCCTTGAAGGCAGCAATCTGGAGCAGAAGACCAGCACAGTGATGGGAGGGTTGTCGTGTTTACGGGGCCATGACAAGGGGATGCTTCTTAAACATTTCTCCTCTGGCAAGATTTTTTGTTAAATATACTCCATCGTCTGCTAGTTTTGCCACTAAACGGGTGATACAGACAAACCTACAAGCTTTAAGAAAAAGATCCTGAAATAAGCAATACTGCTCTAGCAATTCAAAATGCACGTAACCAGATTCTTATTTTTTCCAGAATGCCTATATCTAGGTCTTCATATCTGCCCTCTATTGCAGACAGGTTTTTTATGCTCCTAGAGGTGATAATATTATTTTCCAGTCTGTTTTCTGAATTCTGAAGCAATATGCAGGTTGCTTACCTGTAACCGTAGTTCTTTGAGTGGTCATCTGTGCAGTCACACAAACAGTGGACTCTGCACCTGTGCGGAGTCTCGTTCGGGAAAAACCTTCTATAGCTGAGGCGTTTTTGGCGGGAACCCCTCCCCTACGCCGTGAGTGTGCATGCGCAAAGAGGGGGTTCCCGCCCATTACCTCAGTTCCTGGAGACCGACATTGTGGCCTCAGGACCGAGAGAATTCTCGGTATCAATGGAGACATCGACACCAAGAGAATGTTTTCATTACACTATTACACTATCCATATAAAGACATCTACCTCAATGAGGATGTCATTGAGGAGCAAGGAAAATATTTAGTTATAGAAACTCATCGACACCGAAGAGGGGATGGTTGGGTGGGTTGTGTGACTGCACAGATGACCACTCAAAGAACTATGGTTACAGGTAAGCAACCTGCATTTCTTCTTCGTGGTCTCTGTGCATCACACAGTGGGAGATTAGCGAGCTGATTTACCGGAGGTGGGTCGGTGTCCTATGTCAATATAGATGATAGAACAGCTCTCCCGAAAGAGCAGTCAGCTCTGGCTCTTGTATCCAAGCGATAGTGCTTAACGAAAGTAGATGGCTTCGACCAAGTTGCCGCTCGACAAAGATCTAGAATAGGGACACCCCTTCCAAATGCTGTCGACATTGCCATCGCTCTGGTGGAATGCGTTTGGATCGGTGTGTCCAGAGAGTCCCGCTAGTTGATATGCCAGCGTGATGGTATCGCCTATCCAAGCCGAAAGTCTCTGTGATGAAATAGGCATGCCCTTGTGTTGTCCAGAGTAAGAGACAAATAACCGAGGTGATTTGTGAAAAGATTCTGTTTGTTGTTTATAAAAGGCTAAGGCTCTTCGGACATCCAATGTGTGAAGGGCAATTTCTAATTTCGAAGACGAGGAAGGAAAAAATGTGGGCAGGATAATGTCCTGATTTAGGTGAAACTCCGAAACTACCTTGGGGAGAAAAGTCACATCTGGACGTAACACAGCCTTATCTCTGTGAAAAGTTAGATAAGGGGGATAGACCCGGAGAGCTGCAAGCTCACTAGCCCTTTGGGCGGTGGTGATGGCTATTAAAAAAACTGTTTTAAAGAAAGTTGTTGGAGGTCCATCGTGGCTAGTGGTTCAAAGGGTTTTGAAGTTAAGGATTTCAATACCACTGAGACACTCCATGTCGGCACGCGTGAGCGGATTGGAGGTGCTAGGTTATTAAGCCCCTTTAAAAACGTTTGGAGAGAGGATGCAAAAACACAGTGGAACTGTCGATATTGGAACGAACCAATGATATAGCTGACAAATAGACACGTATTGAGGATGTAGATAAGCCGCTTTCAGACAACGTTAGTAGAAACATTAAAATTTGGTGTATAGTGGAAGAAAAAGGATCAAAACTGTTGTCTTTGGCAAATGCCGAAAAGGAGGCCCACTTGCGGTTATACGATCTTCGAGTCGATGGTTTTCTAGCTGCATCGAGAATGTCCTGTAACCGGGTGGAAGTTAGATCTGGGGGGGACAGTTGTATCCTCCAAGCTGTTAACCGCAGCATTTGTAAGTCGGGATGTCTGATTTTGCCGTGCTGTTGTGTCAGTAATGTTGGAAGTAGCGGGAGCTGTCGGTATCGAGTCCTCGACAGCCGTAGAAGTGTGGCGAACCACGTTTGTCTCCGCCACCAAGGGGTGATCAAGATGCAGTTGGTCCTGTCGGCAAGAATTTTGGCAATCACTCTGGCTATGATGGGGAAAAGAGGGAATGCATAGAAAACGGCGTTTGTCCATTGAAGTGTAAAGGCATTGCCCTGTGAGTGTTTGCCTAGACCTGCACGACTGCAAAAAGTTGGAACAACCTTGTTTGTTTCTGTGGCAAATAAGTCGACGTCCGGGGTGTCCCATGCATCGAATATTGTCCTGACAACTGTTCTGTGTAGTTGCCATTCGTGTGCAAGATGGTAAGAACGGCTTAGGAAATCTGCTAGTGTGTTTTCGGTGCTGGCAATATGGATGGCAGTAATCGTAATGTTTCTCGGGATGCACCAGTTGAAGATGTTGATTGTCAATTTTAGAAGCCGTTCTGATCTGGTACCACCCTCTTTGTTTAGATATGCGACCACTGTCGTATTGTCTGAAGTTATCTGGGTGAATTGTCCGGTAATCTCCGATTCGAAGGATCTGAGTGCTCGTTGAACTGCTCGAAGTTCTAAAAGTTTTATGTGGTGTTTGGTTTCTTTTTTGGACCATTGACCCTGGATGGTTAGTGAGTCTAAATGTGCTCCCCAACCTTTCATTGACGCATCTGTGGTCAGTATCTTGGTTGGTTGTTTCTGACTGAAAGGAATTCCTTGCGTCAAGTTTTTCATCACTGTCCACCATGTAAGAGAGTCTTTGATGTCGGCAGGTGGGTAGAGTCGAAGATTCTTTGGATACCTTTGGGGGTTGAAGTGCCGTAGGAACCACGATTGGAGTGGTCGCATTTTGAGGCGGGCATATTGAACTACAGCCGTAGTCGATGCCATAAGGCCTAACAGTTGTTGTGCTGCGAACGCCGATGTGTGAGGTTGGTTTCGAAACTTCTGTGCAAGGTAGATTATGCGTAGGCATCGACTGGTTGGCAAGAAGGCTCGAGCAGATATGGAATTGAGGGTTCCCCCGATAAACTGGATGACCTGTGAAGGTTGTAATTGGGATTTTTCATAGTTGATATAGAGTCCTAATTTGTGTAGCAAAGAGCAAGTAATTTGTATCGAATTTTGAAGTTGCTGCTTTGTCTGTGCTACGAGAAGCGAATCATCAAGGTAAGGGTAAGCTTCTACACCCATTAGGCGAAGGTGAGCACATACCACAGACATGCACTTTGAAAAAACTCTCAGGGCAGTGGATAGGCCAAAAGGAATAGTTCTATATTGATAGATGTTATGTCCAACTATAAATCGCAAATATCTGCAGTATGTGCTCTTCATCGCGATGTGAAAATACGCATCACGAAGATCAATCAATGCAAACCACTGTCCTCTAGATAATAATGGGATAATAGAAGCCAATGAGACCATTCTAAATTTTTTGGTTTTAATATGTGTATTTAGCAATCGTAGATCTAAAATTGGATGAAGCCCTCCATCTTTCTTCGGTACAGTAAAGTATCTTGAGTAGAAACCTCTTAAGAGAAGACTCCAGGGAACACTTTCGATGGCACCTTTTTTTAGTAGCATGTCGACTTCCTGGAGTAGAGGTGATGTAGGTGTTGTGATCTTTACATTACCAAGGGAAGGGAGGGTTTTGAATTCTATACGGTATCCTCTTTGGATTATCGAGAGGACCCATGTGTCAGTAGTGATAGCCTTCCATTGGTGGTAATAATAGGAAAGTCTATCATTAAAGAAAACGGTGGGGATGGTATATTGAGCTGGCGTATAAAGGAAATCAAAGACGCCGCCTAAAAGAGCTGTCGGGTTTACGAGAAGAGGCTCTGCCTCTGAAATTTGTGAATTGCTTACTTGGCTGGAAAGCCTGCTGTTGTTGTTGTTGTCGAGGTTAAGTTTGCTGGTACTGATGTCTGTTGGAATAGTACGAGGAACGTGGTCGAGACCAATGGCGTTGGAATTGTTGTTGCGGTTGGTTGAAACCCATCCGGCGAGCTGTTGTTCTTGCTTTTTGTACGGTGTCAAGAGAATTGTCCGTGTTCGCATTAAATAGACCGAGTCCATCGAAAGCTAAGTCCTCTATTCTAGAACGTGCCTCTTGGGAGAGGCCCGCAGATCGAAGCCAGGCATGGCGACGGAGCGCTATAGTTCCTGTTAAGGTCTTTGCTATACAGTCGACCTGGTGTCTTGATGTATGTATTTGCTGACGAGAAAGCTGTGACGCTTCAGAATGGAAGAGTCTAGCCAGATGTTTCTTATCTTCAGGTAAGTGTTCCATTAATTTTCCCATTTTGTCCCAAAGAAGTAGTTGATAACCAGACATAGCTGCCTAGTAATTCGTAACTTTTAGTGCTAGAAAAGAGAAAGTATACAATCTACGAGAGAGAAGATCTAAACGACGTCCTTCTTTATCTACAGGGGAAGAATGTTGATGTCTACTCTTACCCTAGGCAGCTTCGACGACTATCGAATTCGATGGCGGGTGTTGGAACAAGAACTCGACATCAGACTGCTGGATCTTATACATACCCTCCAACCTTTTAGAAGTTGGCGGGGTTGTCGAAGGTGATTTCCATGACTGTTTTATAGTTTCAAGTAGAACCGGTAACATAGGTATGGATACAGGTTTTGTTGTGTCTGAAATAATCGAGTCGAAAACTGGGTCTTGTATAGTGGATGTGGATTGTTCCACCTGTAGACCCAAGGCCTGTGCCATTCTGACGACCTGATCTGAAAAGTGTCCAAGGTCTTCTGATGGAGAAATACCCCCTTGTGGGGCGACCTCTATATCAGGAGACACCATCGAAGGTCGTGCCGAGGATGATGAGGATGAATCAGAACCGTATTCATCCTGGCCTGATGTTGGGGAGTTCACTGGAGCAGTTGGGACTTGTATGAGTGGAGCTGGTTGAGGTTGCAATAGCGTTAGAGCGTCGGAGGCTAGTGCTGTGGGCAGTTCAAGTTGTATTGGTTGTGTACGTGTAGTCGAGTCGATGGGTCGGTTAGAGTGAGGGTCGATGTGAAGTTGAGGATTAGAAATTGTAGCTGATGGTCTGGCCAAAGATTCCATAGGTGGTTGTTCACGAAAAGGCCGTTCTCGACTACAATGGTCTTGAGGAAAAATTTCCCATTGACCTTCGTAAGGTCGTCGGTAATATGGGCAGCAAGCAATGGCGAGTTTTGAGAGGTTTCAACAGGCTCCATAATACAGGATTTTGACGTCGATGGCTTGTCGACTGCTTGTAAGGCTTTGCTCCAGAGGAGAGCTTTAAGTCTGTCTGACCTATGTCGCTGTGTTTGTTTAGAAAAGACTTGACAAAAACGACAGGTATCAACGACGTGGGCTTCACCTAGACACAAAAGGCAGAGGGAGTGCCCGTCGGATGGGGGGAGCTTACTCCCGCAATTTTTGCATTTTCTGAAAGGCGCCTTGAGGGCCATGCGCCCTTTCGGGCGATCGCATTTCGTGAAAGAAAAAACAAAATAATGAAAATAAGAAGAAGAAGAATAAAGTAGAAATATAAGATTGATAGAAAGAGAAGAGAAGAAAAAAACGCCTCTAACAATAGTTTGTTTTTATTTTCTACAGAGAATTTCCCAAACGATGTCACCACAATGGCGGTCGAAAAAGAACTGAGGTAATGGGCGGGAACCCCCTCTTCGCGCATGCGCACTCACAGCGTAGGGGAGGGGTTCCCGCCAAAAACGCCTCAGCTATAGAAGGTTTTTCCCGAATGAGACTCCGCGCAGGCACAGAGCCCACTGTGTGAAGCACAGAGACCACGAAGAAGAACTAGCTGTATCTGACTTGGCTTATCTGCCAAGTTGGCAATGAATTCTTGCTTATGAAAACTGTAAGACTTGAAAAATGTGGGGCACTGTCAGAAAGGTGCAGGCACTGACAACTACAAATTTAACTTCCCTGTCCAAAAACAACTGCGAAAAGTGTCCATATGCATTCTAGATAAATATGCTCACTCCCTGTTAATTTATTTTCTGAATGGAGCAGAATAATATGAGAGATGATACAGATTTCAATTGTCTGTATATTTCTCTAACACACAATCCCAACAAATGCTCATGTTGAGTTATAGTATTTCCTTGACTCGTTTATCTTCATGCAACTCCATGAGGTAGGTGAGGCTTGGCTTCACACAATCATTTCGACCCCTGGTGTTTTAAATAAGCCAACATGCTTTATGTCAAGTGCTACGTGCCCATTCCGTAACACAATCCCCACTCATAGTTTTGTCATGTTGTCTGAACCTGACAAGGATGAGTTGTTGGCATGCCGCAATCCATTGTGGCTTGTTTAAACCACTGTTGGTAAAAAATATTGTGTGAACTAGGTTAGAGAGTTTCATGGCTGAGTCAGGATTTGAATGAGGCAGCTGTGATTGCAAAGCGTTATAGAATCATACCTGTACTAAGAGAACATCAGGGACAATAAAGCTGTTGCTAGTAATTTCATTGCTTTTTAAATGTCATCTACCCCCTATTCAATGTAAAAAAAGTGGTTTATAAAGATCCTAAAAATCTTTAAGCAGCAAGAGCATGGAATTGTTGATAAGTGTTGGTAGGGGAAGGGGAGATGAAAAAATACAATTTTTTATCCGTGGAAATGAAATGCTTTCCATTTCAGTTTTTAATTTAAAAATGTAATAATAAACAAGAACAAAGATGGAATGGGTTGGATCCACAGGCATAAGGGCAAAACTAAATGTTCTTCAAATTATGCATAGCTCTGCATGAGCCCTGCATGATTTAGTGTACTTATTTCAGAGTAAGCACATACAGCCATGACTTGGATTGGGACCATGGTACTCCAGGAGAGGGTGATGTAAGTTTTCCCACTTCCAAATGCTTTGAAGAACATTTAGTTTGGCCCTAAATCTACTTGTTCAGCAGAACTTTCCTAATTCCCCATTCCTGCTGCAGTTTCTTGTACACATTTCACCTCCCAAAAGCTACCTATGCGGATCAAGAAAGCTACGGGAATTGCATGAAAAGAGAGTTGGAAGAGGGAATCTGCAGAAATCAGGGAGGGGACCTTGTGCCAGAGGTTGCGCAGTGATGTTATGTGACCATACAAAATAATTATTTGATACTATAAACGTGCTGCAATTATCACACTTCAGTGGTCTCATTCAGACATAACACTAAAGTTGAACAAACTTGGGCCCGTGAACTCCCCCATCCTCCACTGGCATAGCCACAAAATATTAGAAGCATCCACTTCCATTTTCAATTGACTGCAAGTTAGCATTACATCCAAACCATAATCTGTAGTTAATCTTAGCTATAGTTTATTGAAACAAGTCAGCATCACGGTTTGAAATTAACTATGGTTTACTGCTGAGGTCATGAACTTTTTTTCAGGTTGCAAAGTGAATTCTGATTTGGGAAGGGTCTCTGGGGCCACATTCTAGCAGCGAGCAGGGTTACTAAACAAACTAAGGTCTTTGCTAGGCCAAGCTATATCCCGGGGTGATACCCGGGATCGTCCCTGTGCATCCAGATGATGCACAGGGGATCCCGAGCTCAAGCAGGGATCAACCCTCCCTGGCCCCAGGATATAGCCTACCCCTTTGGGCCCACTTTTGAGACTGAGACTGTGAGCGTGTGGCCAGTTTTCGTGGCTTTTCACGGCTCCGAGCCAGGAGCTGCGCCCATCGGGGGCAGGGTGGAAGAAGCGGGGAAACCCTTTTTTAAAAAAACACACCACACATTTGCGCATGATTGTTCGTGCGCGTCGTCCCCTTTAAAAGTAAAAAATTGGCGGGCGTGACAGCTCTCTTCGTGAGGTCACCTCACCTTAAATGTAAACGAGGGCGACATCCTGCGATACTTGCATCGCGGGGTCTCCCCTCATCTGTCATGGATTTACTGGTAGGTCTAGCAAAGGCCTAAGACTAACCACAAGTCATCAGGGTTTGGATACAACACTAAATTGTGGTTAGTTAAAAATGGAAACAAAAGCTTCTAATCCCCTCCTTGTGGCTGTGCCACATGGGTGGGGGCGTCGGCTCATGAACCTAAAGCTCATTCATGTAATAATAAACTACAGTTTAGCGAAATATAGTTGAACGAACCCACTGTGTGCTTGAAATATTCAATCAAAATGATTGTGGAATGTTTGTGACACATAGAAAATTTTATTCCTTCTCTAAAAGTCATTAAAGGCTTAATGAGAAATGCTAAAATATTTGTGCATCTTCAAAAAAAGGGGGGAAGCAATGAAGGAATATACTTTGTCTACTGCTTTACAGGTTGAACACAAGAGAACAGCAGATATCAGCAGCATTGCAAACAACTCCAGAAAAGTTGTAACAAAATTAGTTGCTAGTTCTCCTACCAAAGCATGTCTAAGCCAAAATTTCTTGGGCCAATCCAGATTTTATGGCATATAATGCCTAATAGCAGTAAGCATTTAATAATAATAATAATTTCCAGTATTTTAGCTACTAGATTTTAAATAGATAATTTATATTGGTCTTTAATCTAATGTTATAATCGAGTCAGTTTTTCATTACTTTGAACCCATGGGATAGTTTATACATTTAAATAAATAAATCTGGCCCAGTCTTGATTGTTTCCTTTGTAAGATGTATGCAAATCTTCCACTGAGCAACACTAACAAAGCCCTGGAGAGGCAGAGAGGATGAACAGATTACTAATTGGGGCTAGGGGACCTTTTTCTTTTCTTTTTTAAACCAGAGATGCAGACAAACAACACCCTCAATAGATAAAGACAAGTTAAAGTTCTTTGGAATCAAAGCTAACTCTACATCAGCATAAACTACTTATTTTAAAGATCCTACAGGAGGTCAATCATGGTAAGCCAAGGTTTCGGTAAGCTCCATATTTCAGGTATAGTAGCTACATTCAATACCGTAAGCATAGGAAATGCACTGATTGTTAGGAAAACAAAACTCTGTTCTTATGTATCCCAATGTATAGGGGTCTTCCATTATTCAGATAATCCATATTAGCATAGAACTATACCAAGTAATTTGTATCTCCATGGCAGTCTCTTTATTGAAGGAATTATGCAAATACAGATAGCAAAAGGAGATCAATTTTCAGACATCCACAAATGTTGACATGATAGTGGATACAAGGCCTGAATAACAAAATTAATAACCCGTTATCTACAGTAAATTCTCTCTGGCTTCCATCTTCCCTCAGAGTCAGAAGACACCCTCGCTAATGCTTTTCCTCTACAGAAGATATGTGTCCTTTATGTTTTAAGGCAGTTCTGCTTTTTATCACATAAAAAATTGTGAAGTTGTCAGCACTGAGGAAACATCTTAGCATTCTTCACCACAGGCACGAATTCTCATATGCTAGCAAAGAAGAAGCTAAAGGCAGTTAAGGGGCTGTTTCCCTCCCTCTTCCTCTCCATCGTGGGAAAATGCAAAGGAAGGGTGCAATTTACACAATATCTTGTTCTTAACAAAAACATCCCTTCACATTTGAGCTAGTCAGGAACTGGTATAGACTGCTATACAGACAAAAGATCATTTTCTTGCTTTTGGAATACAGCTTCTCCTTGCTGAAACGATGAAGAATAATGAATAGATATACTATAGGTAGAATGATCAAATTCACTTTTACAAAGTCAGTAGACAAATATACTCCTGTTTATCATCCCAAAGTAGCAAATCAGACCAATGGTCAATCTCACTCATACTACTTGCTCCTCTCATATATACACTAGATACATTGATGAAAATTCAGTTTCTCCAGTTCAAAAGGTAAGTAGAATAAATAGCAACATTAGTCATTACTGTCTATTGAAAAATGTAATCAGTTTTTATATAATAAAGCAAAATCCTATAGTTAAACCTGGACAGTATAACTGGAGTTCACTGAATAGTCAAACTCAACTATTAGCAATCAAGTTCTTCAGGAGCTCTAACAGAGTTCCTTAACAGCCTAAGATTCCTTAACAAGAGATCTCAAGATTAAGACAATCAAATAAAAATGAGATTAATGCCATAGATAATCTGGCTCCCTTAAAACCATCAAAGCAAAGCTGACCTTCTCTGGTGAGCCCCAGAGTCCTCTTAACCTAATCAAGGTTCCTTCCCAGAGTTGCACCGCCAAGAGAGTCGAAGGACATCGGCTGTGCAGGGCCAAATCAACCAGCTCCACCCACGTTCCAGCTCCAAACCTGGAGCTGCGGAGGAGAGAGCTGGGAATTGTTCTTGATCTAGCAGTAAAAAGTCAGTGACAAGGGGAGGGTCAGGTTCCTTAGCAATCACATATTTTGTCTTGGCTGCCAATGCTAACCAAAACCTAAATGTGAGTTCCTCCCTAGCCATGTAGAAAAGGCCTCAGGCATTGCCATTTTAAGGATAAAATGGAATAATCCCATGTATACTATATGCAGGAGGAGAGGAATACAAATGTAATATAACATAATTATTAATGTGTGCTATATTTATGACCTATATTGACTGGAGAAACATCATCATCAACCGAGGAAGCCATTGGATCTTTATTATAAGAAGATATAAATCCATTACATCCCACATCCCTAAATGAAGCCTTCAGATTTTCAAATCAATAGAAAATATTACTGTATTTTCTGGCGTATAAGACTACTTTTTAACCCAGGAAAATCTTCTCAAAAGTTGGGGGTCGTCTTATACGCCGGAAAATACGGTACATTGTAGACATTTTGTACAAGCAAGACAGATTTTGGGCCATATCTCAGCCAATTCATCAGCATGCAAGTCTCGTAAGTAGAGTCCACAATATACATGCGTCTGTTCTTAGAATCTAAGTTATTTCTCTGCCTAAGCATTTGTACATAATGACAAGACAGTTTTGTCATTGTATATATACACAAAACCAGCCATACCTTCTAGAAAGTACAACCTCCCTTCTTTGGTCAGCTTCTCCAAGACACAATAAGGGCTTCAGACTGAGAGACTTCCCAACTTCCACACAACACAGTCCTTCATCCAAACTGTGGCTGCAAGTCAAGCAAAGGCTGGGTTTGGTTCCCCAAATCTTTCTAAGAGTTTCAAGAAGAGTAGTTACTCTTAGGGCACAATCCTATGCACGTTTAGTCAGAAAAAAAGGCCTTCAACTCCCATCATTCCCCAGCCAGCATGGCTGGCTAGGGCATGCTGGGAGTTGTAGGACTTTTTTCTGTCTAAACATGCATAGAATTGCAACCTTAGTGTCTTTTACACTAAGGAAAGGAAAGGAACCTCTCGTGCAAGCACTTGAGTCATTACTGACTCCTAGAGGGATGCCTGCTTTCACTGACATTTTCTTGGCAGACTTTGTAGCGGGGTGGTTTGCCATTGCCTTCCCCTGTCGTGGTTACCTTTCCCCCAGCTAGCTGGGTACTCATTTTACTGACCTCGGAAGGATGGGAGGCTGAGTCGACCTGAGCCAGCTGCCTGAGAACCAGCTTCCGCTGGGATCGAACTCAGGCCGTGGGGATAGTTTCGGCTGCAGTAACTGCCGCTTACCACTCTGCACCACATGAGGCTCTAAACACTAATATTTTCCTGTTTTGAGATTCCCCAAGTAAAATGTCACATTCCAAGAAATTTAGGATTTCCTGAAAATGTAATATCTCAATAGTTATTGAGATTATTAGCTACTGCTGGATATATATTATATATTACCTCCAGTATCAGAGGCAGTGTGTCCCTGGGAAACACAAGCAGGAGGGTGTTATTGCACTCATATATATTTATTTATTTATTACATTTATATACCACCCCATAGCTGAAGCATTCAACTTGTGTGCTTCCCACAGGCAGCAGTTTGTGAACTGAATACTGGATCAGATGAACCCCTGGTCTGTCACAGCATGGCTCTTCTTATGTTCCATCCTAGCACTATAATTTTGCTTCTTATGACTCTGTTCAGATGACACACTAAGCCACAGTGGTTAAGCAGAGCTAAACGTAATGGCTAAGTGTGTTGTGTGAACCATTCCTAACCATGGTAGCTACATAACCACAGTTTAAACACAGGCCTCAGGGAGTCGGAGGGAGGTGATATCGCGGCTGCCATTTTTTTGTTTTTTAAAGGGGACGGAGCACACGGGTGCTTGTGCGCAAATGGTGTGGGTTGGTTTTTTTTAAAAAAAACCTCACCCTCCCTGCCACCCGACCCCCATGCCCAGCTCCCAGCGCCGCATGGTTACTCACAAGGAGCCGGGACAAACTGCAACGTCCGCCCACGTTTCGCAGTCTCGGGATCATCCCGAGGCCGTGGAAAAAGCAGGCTAGAAGTGTAGGGCAATATCCTGGGGAAAGGGAGGGAGTATCCCTACCTGTTCCTGGGATCCCCTGTGCGTCATGTGAATGCACAGGGGCGATCCCCGGGATATCGTCCCGTCTAGCTATAGCCACAGTCACGAAGGGTTAGTGGCCTAACCATGGCTCAGTGTGTCGTCTGAACAATGAAAGATATAATCTGGCATATAAATAAATTAGCTGAAATCCTTTACTTTCATAACTTGGATGATACACTGATAATGTCAAATCATCTGTGAATTGCTTATGTATAATATTACTTTGAATCAGCTTCTTGCATGGATGCAGGATAGGTGAGAAAGACGAACTATGGCTACCGAAACATTTAAAATATCCATTCCAGCAGGTGCTTTTAAATCCAGAAAAACTTGACACCCAATTGATATTCTCATTTCTTGCAAAATGTTCTGAGACAAGGAACAGGGTTCTATCTTAAGACAAAACTGTATCCCAGCTTTTATGTGCCCTGGCGTATGGAAAGATTATTGCCCATTTTCAGAAAATATTACACAATAAGTCCTTATTGCAGTACAACATCAAAGTTTGTTGTCTGTTGAGAATGTAAAAGGCACACTGCATCTGTATGAAAATACCATATTGATAGGATCAACCAACGGCTTTCCTGAGGATAAGGGTTTTATTAAACTTTCAAACAAGAGTGGCTCAAAGCTTCGCTCCATCAAATCATTAAATTAAAGTGGTTTTCAAATCTCCAGTATTAACCCTACTTTATTTTCCCCCTTTAACTTCACTGATACCCAAATAAATCTTTGTAGTTCTAAGACAGCATTAACCTTTAGGATACATCTACGCAGTTTTATTTGAATTGCACAATGCCACAAGCAAGTGTGTGACATCGATATTTTCAGACAACACATTCCAGCCCACATGCATAGCTGGGTGAATCACCACACTTCAATAATCAAGAATTTCTTAAAAAACACACTGGCTGATAAAGGTTTGAGATGATAAGCTATTGTTACAATTTCAAACCTTTCTTAGCAGAAAACTAAGCAAGCAGCGCAGATCACCTAGAGAAACTAAACTGTGCCAGTTTAAGTGGGCTGGGAAACAATCAATAAGCATTATTTTTCCTTTTAAAGGGTTGGGTTTTCATCCTAACAAGTCAATTTATATGTCATAACTAGAACTTAATCAACAGAGGTCTCCCATCTAGGCCTCCTATGGTCCCGGTGTCAGTCACAAACCCCAAAACACACACCAAGGCCTAATCTACACGAAGCAGGATATTGCACTATGAAAACGGTATGGAAGTGGTATATAAAAGGCAGGAGCCACATCAAGCAGGATGTAGTGCTATGAAAGTGGAATATGGTATGTGTCAATGGGTCCCAACAGTTGTCAGTGCACTTTGATACCACCCAAAAGCAGTAGTGTGGCTCCTGCCTTTTATGTATCATTTTCATAGTGCAATATCCTGCTTGGTGTAGATTAGGCCCTAGTTTCAAGTGCAAGACTTAATAAGCCAGGATTTTATTCAGATATGACATTACTACAAAAAAAGTATGGTACTCCACACAATTCTCTTATGCCACCCCTGCCCAAGCTGGTACACCATCCCTGCCAGGAAGGTTGGGCAACGATGTCTGACACTGTTAAAACCACAAATTTCCAAAGTTATACATTAAGTCCTTTCATGAGATATATTTTTTCTATTAGAATGGCAGAAACAAACTACGCCAGCCAGTTAGGACAACAAGGACTTCAAAACAGAATTAAACTAGTTAAGAGTTTAAGAAGCATACTGTTTGGGCGTTAGCAAAAGCATGTTTCAAGTTAACTTGGGGCTCATCTACACCAAGCAGGATATTCCACTATGAAAGCGGTATATAAAAGGCAGGAGCCACACCAAGCAGCACACAGCAGTATGAAGGCAGTATATAGTATGTCTCAATGGGCCCCAACACTTGTCAGTCCACTTCAATACTGCTATAAAGCAGTTGTGTGGCTCCTGCCTTTTATATTCCGCTTTCATAGTGGAATATCCTGCTTGGTGTAGATGAGCCCTTGGACAATGGTATTTGCATTTCTACAAATTTGTCAACAAGAGCATCTCTGTTTATAACTTCTGTTCCACACTGTATCTTAGGTTAGATAGAGCACAGTTAGGGAATATTTCAAGACGACAGAGTCAACTTGCTTACCAAGCACAATATTTGGGTAGCTTCTAATTTATTCATAACAAGCGTTTGCAAAAACAGCTCCAGTCATCTCTAGTAGTTAGAAAGCGTCAAGGCAGGGACAGGGAAACAATACCTTTATTATATTTATTAGGATCAAGCACAAAGCGGACAGTTGGCTTTTGAGTTTCACCACACACAAAAAACCTAATCAGTTTTGCTAAAATAGGGGCTAACACACTGTTTCTTTATACTTGTGCTCTCTGTCCTATAGAAGACCTGTGAGTTCTAAGCAGTGCCAGGGACATATCATAATAATTACTGACTTTTTAATATTTTCTAATGAATGGTGGCAATAGTTTATTTCTCCCAGAATGTTTCAGTGCAACTTGTGATCTGATCAAAACAAAACGCTTCCTGAATTATCCTTTTAAGGCTGTAAAACAGCCTTCCCAAACCTGTGGCCTTGGCCATGCTGGCTAGGAATGATGGGAGTTGCAGTCCAAGACATCTGGAGGACAGCCCCCATCAAAAGGTGGCTACTAAGAAGAGGTCCTTTTCAGTTGTGGCACTTCAATTGTGGAATGCACTTCCCAGTGAGGCTCGTATGGGACACACATTGTGCCCTTTTCAGCACTAGGTAAAGACCTTGTTTTCCCAGGTATTTTAGCCTTTCAGTTTTTGTTGTTTTAAATCTATCATTGTATTTTAAAACTTTTAACTGCTGCTAGGTTGTATTTGTTGTTTATATTTATTTAATACTGTAGTTTTAGACATTTATACTGTATTTTATCATGTTGTATTTTATGGTTTTTATTGTTATGAACAACATGGAGAGCTACAGCTATTGTGTGGTGTAGACATGAAATAAATAAATAAAAACTTATTGTATTGTACACTGGGCTTCTACTATCAAAGGCTATCAATGGCTACTAGCCCTGATGGTTGTGTGCTATCTCCAGTATTCGAGGCAGTAAGCCTGTGTGCACCAGTTGCTGGGGAACATGGGTGGGAGGGTGCTGTTGCACCATGTCCTGCTTGTTCATCCATGGCCGATGGCTGGTTGGCCACTGTGTGAACAGAGTGCTGGACTAGATGGACCCTTGGTCTGATCCAGCATAGCATTTCTTATGTTCTTAATTTCTTAAAGTACAATTCAAAGATCACAAAAACATGTGCAAGCTTTCGAGATCTCCAGATCTTTTCATCAGATGAAGAGATCAAAAGATCTCAAAAGCTTGTACATTTTTTGTGATCTCCTGAGTTGGCCTAAAAAGTGGGATTACACTATATGGATTTTAGAACTACATCAGGCTCTTGACTTTGTTTATTTATTTATTTATTTATTCATTATCTCTTTACGTTATCTTATCTTTGAACATTCTTTATTTCACCAGACAAATCTTTGAAAATATAAGGCTAAAGTCATTAATTGATTAATTGTGCAAATAGCTTATGCTATTGACGTATCGCTAGTGTAAGCAAGCTCTAGCAGTACACCAATAGCAGAAGTTGGTGTGATGCGCATTTGTTACAGATTTAAAATGTTGACTTTAAATGGAAAATGTAACTTGTGATAAGAGCTCAGCTATCCCAAAAGGCACTATTTAGGATAGTGTTTGTTTTTGTGTATGTATGTGCACATTACACACACACACACACACACACACACACACACACCACTCATAAATTTCATGTGTCAAGATTAAAATGATTTCCACAAACAAATTCTCCCTGTGTGGTTCTCATTCAAGACAAACAGTTATCTTCACATTTTCAAAATACCATCTGTACCAAGATGCTGTAAAATTAATTAACCAATTTAACTGTTACATTTTAACCAATTTAAAATGTATCAGTTAAGAGCAAGGCCATTAATTAAATGGCAGTCTTTAAAATTGAACAACAGGCCCACATAAGATCATATCATATGGACTACATTGTCATTTCTAATTATCCTCTTTAAATGTGAAAAATCTTTTGGATCTCGCAAAAATAAAAAAGGGCTTACATTTCAAAAGAGTCATGCCAAGACCATATCACTGCCCACAACATGCCGTTTGATCTATTGCAGGAAAATATGCATGAACTTTTAAGAAGCTATGCAATGGTTTTATCTAATATCCCTCTCCAGATTATTAATTCATTAAAAGGCTCACGTTGAAGGTTGTTAAAGAAATCTTAATTAATGTAGTTGGAATAGGTCGTGTAACATAAAATGCACCAGGAAAATCTTCAACTCTGACTGTCATTATGAGTTCTCAAGAATTCTAAGTACCTTGGAATTATCATCTTCTAACTCCCTATTTATAAGGGTCCATGGCTCAGTGGTAGAAAACATGCTCTGCATGCAGAAAGATCTAGGTTAAATCCCTGGCATCTCCAGGTATGGCTGGAGAAATCCTACCACTGCCAGTCGACAATACTGGACTAGAGGGACCAATGGTTTGACTTCGTAAAAGGCTTCATATGTAACATAAAACAGATGAGAATAATAAATTAATAAACAGCTGAGTTTATGACTGATGACATTGTTTAAAGAAGCCTAAAAACCCATTGTAATGAAACTATCATAATAGTGACATTATTAATTCAAACACTTGACACTATCACACACAAAACAACCATACGTGATAATAACTGATAATATAAACATGTCTATTTTTGGAAATATTAAAGCAAGACACCCTGTGCAGGTGCAATATTGTCTCCCTCTTCTACATAGTTGTAAGAATGGGGTGCAGGCCCCCTCCTTGAAGACCCTCTTGAGCAAATCGTTCCTTCTCATAATAAATCATGGGTTGTTGTTACATGAAAAACCTGCACTATTGTTTAACAATAGGTTGTTAACCATGAACAACCCAGGAAAGGAACCCATGCTTTGTTATTTGGTAGTAAACTTGGTGTTGTTTGTGGTTAATAATCAATAGTTAAACCACAGTGCAGGGTTCGCACATAACGACAAACCATGATTCAACAATAAACCATAATTCAACAACACATACACAAACCATACTCAACTTAAAGGGACAATTCGTATGATTGCAGTGAGGGAAATAATTTTCCTACTTAACCTTGTTGGCGCAGTTTCCCATATCATTCGAACCCAGGTGGCATGGCTTGTTGGGGGAGTGGAGCAGCAACCCTCAAATAACTCAACAACAGCCCATAGCTTATTTGAAGTTTGCTCTCCCTCAAGTAAGCTGTGCTGTCCAGGTTCAGACGACATGGCAGTGAGTAATTAGGGAAATCTGGCTGACCAACTGCAATCATGTGAAACAGGTCACACTCAACCCTGGTTGGTTCTAAATAAAATGGGATTTGGAAATAAATTTAAAGCCATAATAGAACAGTTGTACTCTCAAAATACAGCTGTAGTGGTAGTGAATGATGGCGTGACGGATAAGATACGACTAGCCAGAGCGACAAGGCAAGGATGTCCACTCTCGCCGGTCCTGTTTGTAATGGTAATGGAATTATTGGCGAATGCAATAAGAGAAGATGAGGAGATCGAAGGAATAGGTAGTATGAAAAAAATAAAACTGAATATGTTTGCAGATGATACTCTGCTAACCATCAAGAATCCAATAAAAAAGATGGGGAGAATTAAACAGCAATTGAGAGAATTTGAGGATATTACTGGGTTAAGAATAAATTGGTCCAAATCAGAAATGATGTTATTTAATTATACTAAAAAGGAAGAGAAGGATTGGGAAGAAAAGGGAAGAGAAATGAGAGTTAAGGAACAGATTAGATATTTGGGAATAAAAATTACACAGAATTTAGAGAGCTTAGAGAAAGAGAATTTAAATACTTTAAAAAAAGAGATTTTAGTAAAATTGGAAAAATATAAAAGATTAAATTTATCTTGGTTTGGAAGAATAGCATTAATAAAAATGAAGATTTTAGCAAAGATTAATTTTGTGTTTAGGATGCTATCTATAAAAATTTCAGAATTAGAGATAAAAAGTTGGCAAAGTATTATAAATAATTACTGTAATGGAGATAAGAAAGCGAGGGTAAATAAAAGTAAATGGTATTTAAGTCAAAAAAAGGGAGGACTGGGTCTCCCAAATATTAAACTATATTATGTAGCAAACAGACTAAGACATATTGTGGAGGCAATTATAGGAATAGGAGAATTAGTTTGGATGGAGGATAAAATTACAAGTAATATAGAGATCAATCTGGAAAATGTATTTTTCAAGGAAGGAAAAAAAATGGGTAGAAAGTATAGGTAACCCGTTCTTAAGGTTTCACTGGGAAATTTGGAGTAAATATAAAGGGGAGCTGCTTCCGAGCAGCTCCCCTTTGTCACCGGTAATAATGTTAAAAAATTTCCCGGAGGAATTAAAGAATAGATTAAGTAAAGTTTTAATAGAAAAAAATAAAATGAAATTAAGGGAATGGTTAAGAGGAATGAATACAAGAGAGGATATGGAAGAGGTCCTTAAAGATAAAAAATTAACTTGCTTAAATTATTGGCAATTAGAACAGTGGACTAAAAAGTGGGTAAGAGACAACGGAGATTGTAGAGAATTAACGAAGTTTGAGGAATTAATAGTTAAGAAAGAAAATGATAGGGGGGAAAGAACAGCGTCAAAAGGGTTGATGAGTGAAATATATAGAATATTGGTGGAGAAAGGGTTGATGGATACTTCAGGTAAAATGGTTTGGGAGACAGATTTGAATGTACAAATAGGACAACAGGGTTGGGAGGGACTATGGAAACAAAGGGCGTTGAGAAATATGTCAGTAAGAATAAAAGAGAATTATTTTAAAATTATATGGAGGTGGTGTTAGGTTATTGTGCCAGAACTTTTATCTCTCTGGAACTCTGTTTGTGCTCAGAAACAAACACACATCACGCAGGTCTTACACAGCAGAGCTGGTTTATTTCCTTCAGGCTTCTGTGCAATTCAATTCAGATCAGTTCAGATCAGCACACTGAGGCATACACAGAGAGCAGTGATCATAGAGCAGTGATCAGTAAGCAGTGATCAGTTCCATTTTACACAAGTGAGAAACTATATACAGATCTACACAATTCTTATCTACATTACATACAGCTGTGATGAGGCTAACTTAGAATCTTGGCAAGGTTCCCAGAACAGCCTCTATCTCAAGGTAATTGCCCACAGATATACTTTCTCTGTTTAACCCTGAGATAGCCATACACACACAATTTTAATGACTAAGCAAGTATTTCTTTTCATATACTTAACAGTCCTCCTCTTGCGCATGTTGTTTAAATTGTGTTACAATCTGAGACCTAGCTTTAAAGCATCTCTTTGTGTTTTACCATTGAACGTTCCACCTGTCCTTCCTCATTTTGTTTTACTTTGAATACCCATTTACTGTTAATGGCTTTACGACCTTCAGGTAAAGGTACTAGCTCCCACGTTTCATTTTTTTCCATTGCTCTGATTTCCTCTGACATTGCTTCATGCCAGCCCTGAGCTTCTGTAGGTTCCATTTCCTGAATTTCCTCAAATGAAGTAGGTTCATAGGCTATTAGTAAAGCTCTATGAGAAACCTGTTTGCTTTGGTATTCATCTGAGTAACGAATTGGAGCTTTGCGTTCCCTTTCTGATCGTCTTGGCATAGTTACAGGCATAGTTTCCTCCTCTACAGTTTCTTCCCCCTCCCTCTCTTGCTGAGATTGTTCAGGAATTTCTTCTGTTTCTACAGCTTTTTGTTCTACAGGCAAACTTACATACTGTTTTGTTTCCTGCATTTGTTCATGAAAAACTACATCTCTGCTCACAATTACACTTTTGTGATATGGAGACCACAAACGATAGCCTTTTGTTTGTGTATCATATCCCAACAGTTTACATTCCAAACCTCTTTGAGCTAGCTTTCCTGGTCTGTTTTCTTTCTGAACATGAGCAAAACATTTACTTCCAAAAACCCTTATATGTGACACTCTAGGTTTTCTTTTGTAAAACATTTCATATGGAGTTTTTTCATGTACAGAGTGGTAAAGCCTGTTTAACAAATAATTTGAGGTGGACAAAGCTTCTGCCCAGAACAGGTTAGACAATCCTGACTCTCTCAATAGAGCTCTTAACATGTTCTGCAAGGTTCTGTTTTTCCTTTCTGCAACTCCATTTTGAAATGGTGAATATGGAGCAGTAAGGTCATGTTGTATACCCTCATCACTGAGGAATTTTTTTAATTGGTTGCTAAGAAATTCACCTCCCCGGTCCGTTCTTAGATTAGCTATAGGTTCTTTAAATCTATTTTTACTCCACTTAACAAACGCTTTAAACTTTCCAAAAGTTTCACTCTTCTGTTTTAACACATACACAAATCCAAATCTACTGTAATCATCAACAATAGACAAGAAAAATCTGTTTCCTCCTTGACTTGTCTCAAAAGGACCTGCAAGATCTGCATGTATTAATTCAAAAATTCTTTTTGTTGTTCTCTCACTATGTTTTGGAATGTTTGACTTATGACACTTGGTTTCACTGCATACATTACATTCTACATAGTTAGAACATGGTTTGATTTTCACCCCTTCACACAATTCTGGAATCTTAGAAATTGTTTTATAGTTAGCGTGACCAAACCTTTTATGAGTTAAATGGATGCACTCTTGGTGTGGTTTGCAATTGGCTATTGTTTTTGTTGTGACTTTGCTGGCTACAACTTCATTTTCTGTACAAGTATTAATCACATACAAAGATTCTTTCATTATTCCCTGCACACACACCTTGTTTCCCTGTTTTATAGTACAATTTTCTTCAGTAAAACAAACCTCATACCCCATTTCTGTTAACTGAAACACACTTAGAAGGTTTGTTTCCAATTCTGGTACATATAAAACACTTTGTAGTTCAACTCCCAGACAATCAAAATATACATTACCCACACCACAAATCTGGATTTTTGTTCCATTTGCAAGGGTAACACACTTTTGCTCTGAAGTAGAAGTTTCCAAGGTTACAAATGAAAGTTTGTCTTTTGCCATACTTATTGAAGCCCCAGAGTCCAAAAACCAAGGATTCATTGTCTCTTTGACTCTTGCTAGAAGACACTTCTTTTTTGATTCAGCTTCATTCATGTTGTTTTCTTCTCTCCACTTTGCTGTCGACTGCTTTTTCTTCTTGTTGTTGTTGCAATCCCGCCGTAAATGTTCTGTGGAACCACAATTAAAACATTTCCTTGCCTTTAATGCAGCCACCACGTCAGAAGATTTATGGCTTTGTTGAAATTCAGCCACAGGATGTTTAAAACTCTGTTGTTTTGAAGCTTGTCTTCTTTCATAGGTTTCCAGTAGTTTTCCAGCTACATACTCGAGGGTTAAATTTTTTTCCTCTTGACTTTCCATCATGGTGACAACCGCATCGTACGATGAATCAAGACTTGACAAAATCACATAGACTTGGTGTATAGTTGTAAACTCCATCCCTCGTGCCCTGAGTTGATTGAAGATTTCTCTCATGCTTTTCAAATGGTTTGACATAGACTCCCCTGGTTTCAGCTTCATTCCATACAGTTTCCGGGTTAGAATTATTTTACTGCCCGCTGTTTCTCTTTGATATACAGCTTGTAGCGCATTCCAGCACTCTTTTGATGTATTCAAAAACTGAATGAAGGAAATTTGAGAGTCTTCCACAGCTAATGCAATAACTGCCATTGCTTTTGCATCGTCCTTAAACCATTTAGCATTCTGTGGATCTGCTCTATCTGGTGGATCCTCTGTGACTACATACCACAGTTTAGCCTGAATTAGATACATTTGCATTTTGTAAGACCATAATGCATAGTTAGAGTCATTCAGCTTTTCTAACAATTGATGCAAACCAGACATATTAGCTCCTGCCATTCCCTCTGCTTTAGGAATTGGTATCTCACCGTCCTCCTGCTCAGAGTCCTCCTCAGAGTCAGCCGACTGAGATTTTTCCTCACTTTGCAGCACTGGCTTTAGCTTGATGTCTTCCTTCATCAACAGTTTTCTGTTTTAGCAGACTCCTGGTTCTGATACTGCACCGTTCCCATCAAGTTCTGGTTCTTCTGCCTGGATTAGGCTGGCGTAGGCTGGTCTAGGCTAGACTGGGCCCATAACCTTTGTTAGGTTATTGTGCCAGAACTTTTATCTCTCTGGAACTCTGTTTGTGCTCAGAAACAAACACACATCACGCAGGTCTTACACAGCAGAGCTGGTTTATTTCCTTCAGGCTTCTGTGCAATTCAATTCAGATCAGTTCAGATCAGCACACTGAGGCATACACAGAGAGCAGTGATCATAGAGCAGTGATCAGTAAGCAGTGATCAGTTCCATTTTACACAAGTGAGAAACTATATACAGATCTACACAATTCTTATCTACATTACATACAGCTGTGATGAGGCTAACTTAGAATCTTGGCAAGGTTCCCAGAACAGCCTCTATCTCAAGGTAATTGCCCACAGATATACTTTCTCTGTTTAACCCTGAGATAGCCATACACACACAATTTTAATGACTAAGCAAGTATTTCTTTTCATATACTTAACAGGTGGTACCTAACCCCGGTTAGATTAAACAAGATAAATAATCAGCAATCAGCAAATTGTTGGAGAGGATGTGGGGGAAAAGGAACATATTTACATATGTGGTGGGAATGCAACTCTGTACAAAAATTTTGGAAGATGGTGTTTTTGGAGATTGAAGAAATTGTGGGAGTGAAGATAGAACGAACACCAAAAGTTGCATTACTGTCACTATTTGAAGATTGTAAGCCTATGCGGCAGGGTCTTGCTATTTACTGTGTAATCTGTACAGCACCATGTACATTGATGGTGCTATATAAATAAATAATAATAATAATAATTTAAAATGTAAAAAAGAAATTAAGGAACTGATAACGAATTTGCTGACTGCAGCAAGATTGATTGCAGCTAGGAACTGGAAGATTCAAGGGGAATATTCTATTGAAGAATGGTATAAAGAAGTATGGGATATAGCTATTAATGATAAATTGACATGTGATATTAAATGGAGAAGAGGTATAGCTAAAACAAATGATTTTGAAGGAATCTGGAAACAGTTCCTAATATTTGTGTTTTCTAAGGGAAGTGGGAAACCACCAGCAGAAGAAAGTATGAGATTTTGGAATCAAGAATGAGAACCCGAGGTGGGGGGTGCACTTGTATGTTAAGTTTGATTATGTTACTTAGATAAGATATTATGTATTCAACATTTATTCAACATTTATGTAGTGTGTTGTTTTTCTTGTTAATTGTTATTGTGTATGTTTAAGTATTGTAGAAAATAATAATAATAAAAAAACCCTGGCTCTGAGCTGTTATTATGTGCAAACCAGTCCTAGACAGAAAATGAGAGCGAATATATGTATATAGCTAACTTCCACCAATTCTAGCAATATGTTTTTGGTCATATAGCCAACAGATATTCTCTCCTTCACTACGAGCCAAATTCCGCTGTGCTATTTCCGCTGTGAATGTTGCAGTTATCACCCACCAGACAGGTGCTAAATACGGTACTCTGCATGAAGTTATCATCTTCGCTGTTCATTTCCAAATATGTTGAACAGATGCATAGAAACAAAAGCAGAAATCAGGCTCAGGTTTTAAAGCAGCAAAACAACAGGAATTATTAGCCATATGAACATGTTGCCAGGAGGGGAAGCAGATTTTTTCCCACTGTCACTTACAATATCCAGATCCAAAACTAGATCTTTTTCAAAAAAGATATGCATCAACTAATCTCAATCTAATAATACAGTGCAAACCTGGAGAAAATGCTCATGCTATCCAAGGGGTCAGACAACTTCAATACAATGCTGTTAGGAGGTATAATCTCATGTATCACTCTCTGCAATTGGGTTCTTACGATTGCCCCAGGAAAGCACTTTTAATAGGAATCTACCACTATATACCAGTGGAACTGCTCTCATGAATTGCACAGGCAGACAACCTAAACCAAGAATTTTGGCTGTTGGGCGATATAAAAATGTAATAAATAAATAAATAATAAACCATCACAAAGTCTCAATCTGCGGAAGGCTACTGAGGCAGCTGCCACCACCCAAGGCAATTCTGGTGGCTTGTGAAACTGTGCAGTGGGTCGTTTACCCAAGATGCATAGCTCAAAGGCTTAGCACATGGGTTTTCATGCAATAGGTCCCTGCTAGGAATCTCCAGATAGAATTGGTACACGTGCTGAGGATCCACTTCCAGATACATGATCAATGGGCGAAGCAATGCAACGTTGGTTGTTTCCCCTGCCCCTGTGCATGCCAGCCACGTGACCGGGATTACTTTAATTACCTGTGCTGTGTCACATGTTGTCATGTTATTATTATTATTATTATTTATTTATATAGCACCATCAATGTACATGGTGCTGTACAGAGTAAACAGTAAATAGCAAGACCCTGCCGCATAGGCTTACAATCTAATAATAGTGCGTGTTGTGGCCACAGTGACATTTCACTCTCCCTAGGATCCCTACTGCAAGCTATGGGTTGCAGAATGGGTGAAAAGTCACCATGGCCACATTGCACGCTGGGTTCAGACGATACATCGACCCACGATGCAACATAGGTAATTAGGGTAATCCCAGTCAAGCAACCAGCACTGAGGGGACAGGGGAAATAATGGATTGTCCAAACCCAGTCATTGAGTTCAAGGAAATGAAGAACCAGTATGATCATTTCTCAAATATGAATATTCACACTCTGCCTACCAAGTACAGGCATTCATTTTCACCTCGTGAAAATGAACTGTTACACCTTGCCCAGTGAACTAATTTGCTTGCTACTCTGTGTGAGGGTGGTGCTGGGACAAGGAAGAGAGAAGCGGAAATGAGCAACACTGGAGAAAAGAAGAGAAGACAACGTAGTCCAGTATGCAGGTTCCTGCATTCTCATACTTAACCCCACACACTGTCATGAGTGCTGGCCATCAGAAAGACTGTCTACGACAGGTGTACAGAGCCTCAGGCCTGGGGGTCAAATCCAGCCCTCCTAGGTTCCCAGTCCAGAAGGCCACACTCCCTTTCCCCTCCTCAGAATGCTGATTGGTGCTTTCTCTGCTTCTGTGAATTCTGAAAGGTTCAATTGCCTCCCCTAAAGCTTCATTACTGGTAGTGAGAGCTTCAAGCTAAAATATGCTGATATTTTTAGTATCTCCCCATTCTCCAAAATGGAATTCACTCTTGGACTAGAAGAGGCTCAACACCCGATTTAAATCTATATCATCTTTGTACAAAACAGAAATGCAGATTCAGTATTTTAACACCACCTTACAATGGGTTGAATTCCAAGAGGGAAATTCAAGGACCAGATAAAAAAAAAGCTGCAGCTCATAGACACCAGCCACATATTCCATGCTTGTGGGGACATCACACTTATTAATTATAGTTGTTTATTAGCTATTTTTTCCTCCCTTTTTTTCTTTTCTTTTTTCTTTCCTTCTTTGTATTATTTCCCCCCTAAAATTGTATTAATTAATTTTATATAACAGCGGTTTAGACATCAATTGTTAGGGGACTGATCACTTTTTGGTTATAATTAAATAAATAATTTAAAAAGAAAAAAAATGCTAACCTTACCTAGGCTAGGTTAGTTACACTAGCACCACCATTAACTGCAGAAAAGGTGAACCAGACTTTGCTGTTATACTGTTAGTTTTACCCTACCCTGTGCCTGCTTACCCTACCCTGTACCTGTTTGCATTCTCTTCCCCTCCTTATTGCTTTACTAGGATTTTATTAGATTGTAAGCCTATGCGGCAGAGTCTTGCTATTTACTGTTTTACTCTGTACAGCACCATGTACATTGATGGTGCTATATAAATAAATAAATAAATAAATAAATAAATAAATAATTAATAATAATGTTTGGATGTAGTGTTATGGGATTGAGTCTGTGAAACTCACTTCCACTTAAAAAGTGTTTTTTTCCATGGGGCATGAGAAACTGCTGTTTCTTAAACACAAACCCAGAATGCAAAGCTAAGATCACATTTAATACTATTCAAAACACAACATTACTTACATAAATTGGCTCAGGATTCTACAGTTTAGTAACAAAAACGTCACTGTCTCAATTCAGACAATATGTTTTTCAATGGTGGTTTTAGAACTCCATGGTGGAGGTTTTTTGGGGGGAAACATTCCATGCTGAATATCCATGCTGTGCAGAGGAGAGTTCCTGCACAACCGTTGTGTTGTGTATTGTGTGGAGGGCTCCATGGAGTTTTCCGTTGCATTGAGTTGACTCTTCCCACTGGCTACAAATTTCCCTGGCAAAAGCAGTGAAAGGAGTAAGTGCCACTCTAGGAGAGCTGTCGAGATTGTGGTTTTTTGCAGCAATGGCTGATGGGATACCATCGGGAGGACTGGGAAAGGAGAGAGGGCAGAGGAACTATCAATCAAACTTCACAATGGATTTTACTCAACTCCGCAGTAGCCCACTTTCACCCAACGGTGGAGTTAGAACATGTTGTGTGGGGTGTACCCCCTAAAAACTCAAACACTGAGTGGAGTTTTCACACTGTGTTGACTAACATGTTGTCTGAACTGGGCCACTGTGTCCATGCAAAATCCTCATCAATGTGAATGGATTCTTCAGCCGTCTTAAAACCATCCAAGTGAGAAATTTCTTCCCTTCATAGCCTGCAACACTTATTCAAGGAATCTTTTTGAATGTTTTTTGTGTCCTATTTCAAAAGATGCTTATAGTGCAGCTGGCTTCTCCAACCAGGTGCCCTCCAGATATGTAGGACTGCAAGTCCGTCATTCCCAGCCAGCTGTCTGATGCATCTGGGGGGCATCAGGCTGGGAAAACTGCATAGAGGATTATTGCTACTTTCTTGCAGGGAACTGCATTCCCTTTGTATCCCATATTGTCTTACATTTTGTTCTGTTTCTAGTCAAAAGAAATTCTATTACTTTTGACTTGAAACAGAAACCGTTATCTCCACCAGTAATGTAAACTTTTCTTAACATTTTGGTAGAATGTTGTAGCTTCCTTATTAAATGTTCAGTCTAATTTATAAATATGAGAGATTACAGGATCAAACACGTTTTCGAGTTTTTGTTTGTTTTACTTTGTCCCATGTCTGAACAATTAAATATGGTTGGGGGGGGGGGGAATCTAAATGAGTTGCTGCAACATTTGCTCTATTTGCAAACAAGATTAGAATTAACGCTGGCAGTTTTGATAAAGTATTGTAATTTCATTTTTATTAAAAGTCTATCTTGGATTTTATATGATATTAGTATCAATCTACTTTCAGTTCACTGCTTTTTATTGGATATTGATGGTTTTAATTATGAATATCTCAAATATTTAAAGCTTTTGAGTACTTTATTGCAGATCCTCAATCTTCTAAATATATACAATTATGGAGTCAGATGAAAGTTCCTAAGAACTTAAATATCTGAATATTTATCAGCAGGGACAAATAGGATAATTCATGCCACTATATATCATTCCTAGCTTCAATTCAAATTTTACCAATTGAATCCTGTACTCTCTTCTGCTTCTTTTCTTTCTTTGTGGCTTTAAGCAGCTGCATTTCTCAGAAATGTTTCATTCAAAATTCTTTGTTCAGTGAACCTGGTAGTCTCCTGCTGTCCTCTGGGAATACACGACTTCATCTGAAGGCAGGAAAAGCTATTATCTTTTCGTGCTGCTGTATATTTCCCCAACCTATGAGGTTCTTCCTTCTTCACGTCACTGTAGACAATGCAGAGCACAACCCTATTCTGCACTGTCTTCCTGAAACCCTCTGCCGAAATATAATTAGCTGGTTTTGACCTACGAAGTTTTGAACACCTTCAAGACTTATTATATCTTGCAGGCAAAGCAAAGCAGCTGCTCAGAGAGATACAGTTCAAGGACTACCCATCACACTAGAAACAGGGTACAACTCCACGTTCTCATGCTAACTTCCAACATCAACTGAAAGCAAACCTCAAATACCACTCTGACACACACCATCCTAACCTAAAATTAATCCCAATCTGGTATGGGGTCTAAAGGGCTTCTTTCACCAGGTCCCTTTAGGGTACTTCTAGCCAAGGGTTTTATAATCTAATCGCATTGTCTCATTCACAGAATTTTACAGAGGGTCGTCAAGTCATCTTCCATTTGCTGCTCTCAAATGTTTTCCCATTGCTTCTTCAATCTTTTTTCTCTGGGCTCATCTACACCAAGCAGGATATTCCACTATGAAAGCGGTATATAAAAGGCAGGAGCCACACTAGTGCTTCATAGCAGTATTGAAGTGCACTGCAGGAGCTACACTATTGCTTTATAGTGGTACTGAAGTGCTCTGACAACTGTTGGGGTCCATGACACATCTACACCAAGCAGAATATTGCACCATGAAAGTGGTATGAAAGCAGTATATGGTATGTGTCAAGGGGCCCCAACAGTTGTCAGGGCACTTCAATATCACTATAAAGTAGTAGTGTGGCTCCTGCCTTTTATATACCACTTTCATACCGCTTTCATAGTGGAATATCCTGCTTGGTGTAGATGATCCATTTTGTTAAGGAAAGTACAGAATAGCTGCACAATGCCTTTTAACTGTTAGTGAGAGGAGCCCTCCATCCGGATGGATCGCTATAGTCCTGAAGAACCACTATAGGTTGCCCCTACACATGTTTACAAACAAAAAAGTCCTACAACTCTAACATCTTTATTCCAAGAAGCCTTTATCTAACATGCAGCCTTAGATTACAGTTATTGCTTCTTTTAAATTTTGTTTTAACTGTTTTTATTCTGTTTTTATTTTCATTTTACCTTGTACACCGCTCTGAAATTTTTCAATGGGGAGCGGTATATAAATATTCTAAATAAATAAAAATAAATAATACAACTCCCAGCATTCCCAAGCTAGACATGCAGGGCTTTTTTCTGTCTAAACTTGTATAGGACTGAATCCTAAAATGGTCTTTTGTATGTGTACGTGTGTAATTGTTTTAACTTCTACTATAAGCCACCCAGACACCTTTTAAAGATTATGAGGACACATAGAAAGCCATACTTGTTTTTAAAAAATCCACATTTGATGAGCTTATCACTCTCTGGAAACTCACCCAAACCTAAGCCTTCACTGAATGCAATACAGTATCTTTTACATTGGACATATGGTTACTGAAATTAAAGAGGTAGGAGGATTCCAAAAATAGTTTTATGTCTCTCATACTTCTTTTCTTTGTTCTCAGAACAAAAATACGTTGTCTGCACTTTTAGGTAAGCGAGGACACACACTAAATGTACATACTTTAATTTTTGCTACCCCACTTTATATTTTCTTTCATTATGATCTGTATAATTAATTCTAAGGTTTCTTTGGTGCTGTATTTGTGAATTCCTTCTGAGAGAAATTACTATGGTCCATAGCCCATTGCTGGCTTTAAAGTAACTTTCCTGTTAAAATCAATAAAGAATTTTCATTAAAATTAGATCACGTGGCTAGGTCCTGTATTATTAATCTGACAATATACTACTTCTACGTGCTCCAATTATGAAGAGCTTTTACCTGTGCATAAAGAAAACAAATTAAAATTATATACGGTTTTGGTATATTTTGTCACAGTGTAAGCCCCAAGGTTTCTTTGCTTCTTAAACACACCCTAAAATGTATTGGAAATATCTGGCTTTTAACATGAGCTCATTGATATAAAATAATAATTGCCTTCATCAATGGACAATAGTTGGGAGGGAGACTCCAGGTAGGAAACATGTGATTTTATAAATTATAACATCTCAAGTGAAAAGTCACAGGGAAATTAAACATGTTTCCTTGTTTTATCAAGATATCTCTCAAATTTCTGTCTCCTGTTAAGACACACTGGTTCTTTGTCCATGTAAGGTTGTGCTTTGCATTTTCACTGACATTACCCTGACACCTTGGCTTAAGAATCTGTTTTGTTCCAGACGCAGCAGCAAAGCTGCAGGCATATAAAGCTGCCAGGAATAACAACAATGCTGTGGATGGCTGCAGCAGGGACAGAGTAACTGGATACAATGCTTTCTCCATTGATTACATTGAAGTGAGTTGGTCCTGTAGTAATGGAAGCATGCACTGCCCATGTGGCTAACAGATGGGGAGGGGGTATCTTTAAACTGGCCAATCCAGAGCCTTGGTAGGAAATACAGCTTATTTCTGAAGTGTTACTGCCAACTAGACAGGTCAACTGATTTAGGTACCAAGAGCAAGGAAAGGTGAAATCTTTAACAAACAAGAATACAATGCTCAACAAAAAGTATATATATACAATGAAACCATAATGTTTAACATACAAAAATATAAAATAAAGATTAACAATGATATTGCATTAAAAGTGCAATAACTTATTGCACAGACCAATGTGTAGCTAAAACCACGTTTTAGCTACACATTGAAAGAGGCCAAACGCATTTCGACAAAGGGTCTTCATCAGTTGCCAATATGGACTGCTGTGTACTCCCTGAAGGTTTACTGGGGCTAACTTTACAATTCCCACAATTGTGTGGTATAGGGTGTCACTCCCCTTTAAAAATGTCAGGCTTCAGCCTTTCCAAACCGCCTGTCATGGTCTTCGGTTTTTGGGGCATCACTAATAGTCATAGGTTTAGTTTAACTCTCAGATTAAGAGACATCTAGTGTGGTGTAATGATTAGAGAGTTGGATTGGAACTCAAGAGATCCGGGTTCTAGTCCCCACTCGGCCATGAAGCTCACTGCGTCCCCACTCGGCCATGAAGCTCACTTGGCCATGAAGCTCACTCTGGGACAGTCACTGATTGTCACAGGGCTGTTGTGAGGATAAAACAGAGAGGAGGAGGATCATATAAACTTCCATGGGCTCCTTGCAACAGGAAAAAGAGCAGGATATAAATGCAATAATCCATAAATAAAATAAATATCCTGGGGTTCACTTGGCTTCCAAGATGGTGCCTCGTGATCCTTTGCTAGCCTCATCTCCTGGTCCATAGTGGTGCTGAACCCACATTGCCATGGCCAGAGTTCCCCATTCTTACCTAGAACCATTTTGTTGGCTCATTTACATAGAGATCTATTTGCCTTGTACATCCAGAGAAAAAGTTCTACCTCTAGTGAAGTGCCCATTGAGTTCAAAGCCAGGTTCTCTATATAATAACACAGCACATTCAGTGAGCTCCCTACTTTCATTTTGGGGACTCTGAAGAGGACTCTAAGAAGAAGCCTCAATTTCATGGTTCTCCATTCTAAATTCTATTTTTAAACCAAACTGTGATGACTCCGAGGCCACTAACAACAGCTAAGCCCCCATCATCACTGAAAGTACAAGAGAACTGTTGGACATATCATCCAGTGGCTCTCGCTTGGCAACTTGGTACTCAATAGTGCCTAAGCAGTCTGAATCATTTGCTCTACTTTTGATTTACAACTAAGAGCTGGAAAACCCAAGGGTAGCCTGTGCCCACAGCATTTTTCCAGCTATTTATGACCAACCAGGAAGTAAAGTCTTTTAGGGCCCTGCTACTCTGAAGCTAGGTAACTATAACCACTTCTGCTCTATTTCCTTGTCTCCTCTAAATCTTTCCATTCCCATTCCCCATGGTCCACCATTTTCAACAACACTCAAGCTTTCTCTGGATACATAGTGTCCAAATCTCGTTTTATTATTTCCATAGCAACTCTTTCTCTATGGGCTCACTTACACCAAGCAGATATTCCACTATGAAAGTGGTATGAAAGCGATATATAAAATGCAGGAGCAACACTGCTGCTTTATAGTGGTATTGAAGTGCACTGACAACAGTTGGGGCCCATGACATATACCATATACTGCTTTCATAGTGCTATATCCTGCTTGGTGTACAGTAGGTGTGTCATGGGCCCCAACAGTTGTCAGTGCACTTCGTTACCACTATGAAGCAGTAGTGTAGATCTTGCAGTGAACTTCAATATCACTATAAAGCAGTAGTGTGGCTCCTGCCTTTTATATACCGCTTTCATACCACTTTCATAGTGGAATATCCAGCTTGGTATAGATGATCCCTATGTAAGAACTAATATACTTGTTTATGAGCAAAGGGATGGTATACTAATCAGTCCGTTTTTCTCTTTTACAACATATGAGCATGTGTATGTAAGGAAGACATTTGTAAAAATAAGGTCTGTAATTTCAGACATGAATGGTTGTTTGAGCTAATCTCCCCAATTTAGAAGTAGCTATTCCCCAGTTTGTTGAAACACAGCACCTCACCTCTTGTAAAGATCCACTTAATTGTATGTCATGACACATGTTCACATGCGACTTCACATATGAATGGGAATGAGAACACATGACCAAACCTCTTAACCAAGCAGTTCAGTGAAGTAGCAAACATGCTAATTTATCTGTAAAGTGCAACATACTGGAATTTGGTGCATGTAGAAATCTAGCTTATGAATTTGGCCAAATCTTTGTATTAATTTGCCAAACTTTTATTCTAATTGAGCTACAGATATTTGCCAAGAACAACTTCAAGAACCAGCAGGAGGTCTGCAGTTTCAAAGTTATCCTTTTTCCCAATCCTGCAAATGAAGGGATCACACATTTTTCAACCTTAGCCAAGTTGCCTGTAGGCCTCTTACAAGTATTAATGTAAATATCTGAAATTTGCACTTTGAGACAAATTAACTTCTTTTGAATGAAGTTATTCCATAGCAATATGCTAGAACGATCTGAGAGACGGGCCATAGCTAGACCTGGCCTATATCCCAGGATCATCCCTGTGCATCCAAACGACACATAGGGGATCCCAGGAGCAGGCAGGAATGACCCCTCCATTTGCCTGGGATAATCCTTCGGTTAACTAAGGCCATAGTTCTTAAGATCAGCAATCCAGTTGTTAAATCCTTCCCTGGATATCTTCATATTGGATTTATGGGTCTTGGTATTGACATAGCACCACAACCACGTAATGTTACTTCTGTGCTGGTTTTCACCCTGGCATGGCATCTGTATTTTGCTATAGTAACCAGTTGTGGGATTGCTCTGACAAGGTGAATACCCATTCTCATAATGTGTAACAAGTCAGTTTTCAGGAACTGTTCACTTTGATATACTTATTCTATTAAACACACAATGTCTTTCCTTCCTTGAATATCCCTCTAATGACAACTTACTTCACTGAATGCCCCTCTGACAACATCTTCCTTCACATGTTCCTTGGGAAAGAGTTGTTCGGCTTTTACTTATGTAATTGACTTACTGTTTCATACAGTATTACCCATGTGCTTTTTAAAGGAACATGGCACTCATGGCAGAGCTAAGAATAATTGCAAGCAACCATTTCAAACATGAATCAATTTATTGTTCCAAAGCTTTCCTTGTAAGAGTTCCAAAGTTCTCTTTCTACCAAGGGCATGTCTACACCAGCCCTATATCCCGGATTCGTTCCTGTGCATCCAAATGCCACACAGGGGATCCCGGGAGCAGGCAGGGGGTCCCTCCATTTTCCTGGGATAACCTTTAGGTGTAGAAAGGGGCCAAGATGTCCTAGGTTTAGTCACGAGACAGAAAAGAAAAAGATGTTGTAGCTAGTGCACCAAAACCCTTTCTGGCCTCAAATTTAAGAACAGATCGGGGGGAAATATAGCTTTCCTTCTTACATTTTGTTTCCCCATGAATTAATTCTAACAAGTTGCCTTAATTTTCCTGTTCACTTTCCTCCATAACTCTATTTTCACCCATTTATTTAACCCACTGAGTCCCTTATTGCTCCACCAAACATTCCTCAGTAGATTTCTTTCTTATATGATTTTCTCTTCTCTTTTCTATTACCATCATCATAATTATCACAGCTTTACTTTCACATTCAATTTGTTCTCTTGCTCTTTCTCCAGTGTAAACATATTGCATTATTTATATATATATATATGTTTGCCTCAGGAGCACTTGCAATACAGCAATTTTCATATACAGAATGAAAAGCTCTTCTAGGCCACTTTTTTAGCTGATACCAAAAAAACTGTCACTGTTTGTACTTCTTTAAAAATGTAAAAATGGGTAATGTAGCATGTACCATGCAACTCAAATGATCAAATCCAATTCAAATGATTGCAAAGTGCAGTGTTGTCAAAATAATGGGGTTAAAAAATAAATAAAACGCAATCACTATTTTTGCTGAAGAGAAACAAAAACTGGAATCCAATTTTTTAAATTTTTTTTGCTATGGTTCCAGTTTT
Source organism: Elgaria multicarinata webbii (assembly GCF_023053635.1). Lineage (NCBI taxonomy): Eukaryota > Metazoa > Chordata > Lepidosauria > Squamata > Anguidae > Elgaria > Elgaria multicarinata. The sequence continues at coordinate 24,995,672 of NC_086180.1, read as the reverse complement.
TATTGCTGGGTTTTCATTGTAGTATTTTTGAGATTTTATCATATTTACGGTGTTACTTGGGTTGCCTATGTGTGTGTGTTTTAACACTAAGTTAACTTGGGAATAGATTTTTTAAACCAACATATTTGGATATTTATCAAATATCTTTGGCTGTGATCCTAAACACACCTGCTTGAAAGTAATGTACTTACTTCCAACCAAATGCATTTAGAATTGGGATGCTGAGTAATATTAGAAATGGCCCTGAGCATCTCTTGGAATGCTTCCACTTTAGGAAGCCAAAAGACCAGTGTTGCAATAGCAACCAATTACTTCTGTCCACCTTGAAAGAAACTCTTTGTTTAAGCATCCCTTTGTCATAGCTAGTAACTCACTTTATCTTTTAGATCCCTGCCTGGGAGCAAATAATCTGTATTAGGGCATGAGAAAATGTTTCCAGTCTTCAGTGAAGTTAAGGAGAAAAAGCAGAACCAACTCTTCATAGTGTGCAAAAAGCACTGAAACAAGCAAGTCAATGTTAATATGTATGAGACTGTAGACTCCTGGCCAGCAGCTTCACAAAAACAACACACAGAGGGCTCATCTACACCAAGCAGGATATTCCACTATGAAAGCGGTATATGGTATGTGTCAATGGGCCCCAACAGTTGTCAGTGCACTTCAATACCTCTATAAAGCAGCAGTGTGGCTCCTGCCTTTTATATACCACTTTCATATTGGAATATCCTGCTTGGTATAGTTGTGCCCACAGTATTTGAATAAGTGCTAAAACTCCACAGAATATGTTTGGAGAGGTGTGAGGTACAAACTTTTTTCCCCCCAACAGTAGTGAAAGAAAGTACAAGAGATAGGGCCTTCTGTGTGGTAGCACTTAGACTGTGGAATACTTTCCTTGGGGAAATATGCCAGCCTTCTTCTCTGCTTATTCTCCAGCAGGCAGTTATAATACTTTGTTGTTGCTGTTCCAGAAGGTTGCTGCACTATGCTGATGCTTGTATTTTGTTAGCTATGGCAGCGTGGTGTAGTGGCTAGAGTGTTGGACTGGGAGATAGGAGATCCAGGTTCTAGTCCCCACTTGGTCAAGGAAGCTCATTGGGTGTCTTTGGGCCAGTCACAGACTCTCAAGCCCAACCTACCTCATAGGCTTGTTGTTGTGAGGATAAAATGGAGAGGAGGATTATGTATGCCACCTTGGGTCCCTTGGAGGTAAAAAGGCAGGATATAAATGTAATAATTTTTGTGAACCGCCCAGAGATCTTCGGCTATTGGGCAGTATAAAAATGTAATAAATAAATAAATAATAATAAATAAATATAATTTATCATTTTTACTTCTTGTATTTTTTTACTCTGAAGTTGTTAGCAGCTTTGAATACAGTATATAGAAAAGTGGGACATAAATGTAATGAAATAAATGTGACAGTGCTAAGTGAATGTTAAAGGATTACAAGTAGCAATATTTTTAAAAAGGGAGCTAGAGGTTGAAGTCCTCTGTCTACAGAAGCAACCCACAGTCAAGCCTAATTATGTTGTATTGACAGGTGACAAGAGCAGAGCCAACACTTTGCCAATTGTTGAACATATTTGTGCAAGAAACCTGATGCAAGCTTATTGTTGAATGTAGACAGTCCAGACTAGGTGCTACGATAAAAGCATAATAAGATTCAGAAGAAAAGTTATACTTGTAACTTTGCAATCTTTTACACTGTCAAGTCTATTGTACCAAAATCAATATGTTATACAAATAAACACCTTGCACAGAAAGAAGCAAGTAAAATATGTAAAGGATTTCCCTCCAATGCAGTTTGCAAATAAAATAATACAGAATGAGGTAAGGAGAAAATAATGAATCATCAAAATGCCAGCATTGAGAACATCCAGGACGTCTAAAATACATAAATCCAAGAGTTTCATGGAACTAGTGACTGGCTTCACACAACACAACAATCCATACTCAAGGCTGAATATGGGCTGAGTGTGGGTTGTTGAACCATGGGTTGTTGTGTTGTGTGAATCCAGCCAAGCTAACAAACCATGATCTGTTAAGCATGAACAACCCACAAAAAGAACCCATGGTTTGTTGTTGGTTGTGAATTGTGAGTTGTTCATGGTTAACAAACCAATTTGTTAGTGCTTTATCCATCATGATTTGGAATGTTATTGGAACAAGGCCACTCAATCCATACTCAACCTTGAGTATGGGCTGTGATATTGTGGGAAATCCAGCTGGTATCACAAAGAACTGTATCCAATCCCAATGCTGTCCTTCACCAACGGAACAGGTATTGCTAGCAGACTGAATTCCCCCTCATCCCTGTAGCTTCCAGCATACACCTTGGGACCCTCTAGAACAGATTTGGGGAGTGTACCAGAGGCTGCAGAGGTGAGGAGGGAAAGGAAAACTCCCTCTGTGTGAGAGGAAGTCTATTTGCATAACATTGGATGTAGCCCATAGTGACTAAAAGAGCAATCAGTAGGAAGTTCTCCTGAGAAAGCTTACGGCTTTGCTAGACCTACCTTAAAATCCGGGCGTGTGGAGGGGCGAGCCCCCGCTGCAGCTAGCGCGGGCTGTCGCTCTAATCCACACATCAGACGCAACAGGCTAAAGGAGAGCCCCGTTGCGTTCGCCATTTTTAAATATTTTTAAAGGGCCAGGTGCGCAGGAGCGCCAAAGGTAAGTTGTTGTTTTTTAAAAAAGGTTTCCCTGCTACCCCTGCCCCCGATCTCCCCCTGGCTGCGATCTCTCTCCCCCCTGCCCCGATCTCTCCCCACTGCCCCGATGGGCACAGCGCTCCTGCAGAGTGCTGTGCCCTGTGCACAGCTTCTCCCAGCTACGCGCAAGTAAGCCGAGTAGCCGGGAAAAGCCACAGAATGGGCTAGACTTTCCGCAGTCCCGGGCTCAGCCCAGGACTGCAGAAATACCGGGCCAAAAGTGGAGCCCATTAATCCGGGACAAGGGAGGGTTGACCCCTGTCTGACCCTGGGATCTGGACACACAGGGGCGAGCCCGGGTATTAGCCCAGGCTAATTGAATTGAAGATCCATTTCAATGTGGCTTGAGTAGGAGAACAACCCAGTGGAATTCACCCTAATCATGAGTCTTCATTTCGATTCAAGGATAAACTCACAAATTCACCACAAGCACGAACTCACATGGTAGCCTTAAGGAAGACACTATTTCCTCGGCCTCATCCTACACCCCACTCCACTGGTAATACACGGATGGTAATATCTGCAAAGTAAGTAAGCCTGTCGTCGGTCTGTAAGATATGACCTTTGTCATATTATTTCATAATAGCAAATGAATACAATGATTCATTCAACACGACATTTTCAAATAAGAATCTGAACAAACCAAATTATATATTTTTAGGCCAAAGATTTCAGGAGAAAATATATCTCAGTTCCCCAAGGAAGATATGCACTTCTACTAAAATTACTTCAGCGAAGTGATAGCTATCACTACTGCAGAAGACCTACACACTGCTATGTAAATATATTAATAACTTTCTTCTTTTTATTAGAAGAGTATGAATTTTTACAAGTTCTATATGAAACACTACTGCGTACTTGACCCCCTTAAATACATAACATTCAAAACATTTAATCATAACACTGACTTAGCAATGTAGTGCTCATAGGAGAAAATGTTTGATTCCTTGACATGATTTAACAAGTGGGCAGGAAACATCTGGTTTGGGAGGGGATGATTGGGGGGGGGGAATCACCATTAATGGCATTATCTTGGGCTTTTCAACTATTTAAAAAAGGGCAAAAATTAAACCATGTAAGGAACAGACAGGAAGATTAACATGAAAGCTTCTACACAGACCTCACAAGCTTCATGCTACATTTCTTGGGCACAGAAAAGTCATTACAATTTGCTAGTTTTAAAAAAGTTGTTATAAAAAGCTTTTCTTCAAACTGGGAAGATTGGTCTCATCAGTAAAGTTTGGTGTGTGCCCTGCTGATAGAAAATGAGGACAACTGCACATGCACACAAGCTTTGATTCTTGGTGACTTACTCAAGAACAGCAGGAGTGCCTGCAGAACCACATATGGCCAACTAAGCTTTTCCAGTCCTTTTGAGTTCCCATTTCCCCCACCCCCTCTTTATCTCTCCTCCACATACAATAGTGTCTTATCAAGGCACTGATACACTGATACAAGATACATCAGAAAACAACCATTTTGGAAGTGAAGCAATGTCTGTGGAAATTGTGAAATGTCATGCCTTGCGGGGTTATGCAAATTAAACCCAGAGGTTGCACCAGTGTGCCAAATCACCTTTGCCAAATACAACCTCATAGAGTCACTCAAAGCTATTACACAGCACACAATTCTTACTGCCAACACACATAGGTCGTCTTGTCTCTAGGGCCCTAGGATTTTCCTCAGCCACCCTTTGCCTTTACTTCTTTCCCTTGGTTCGCTATTGAAGGCCTAATCTACACCAAGCAGGATATTGCACTATGAAAGCGGTATATAAAAGGCAGAAGTCATGCCAAGCAGGATATAGCGGTATGAAAGCGGTATATGGTACGTGTCAATAGACCTCAGCAGTTGTCAGTGCACTTCAATACCGCTTTAAAGCAGTAGTTTGGCTCCTGCCTCTTAAATACTGCTTTCATACCGCTTTCAGAGTGCAACATCCTGCTTGGTGTAGATTAGGCCTAAGTTTCCCTCTGATTCCTGTTTCTTGGCAGCTTACTCTGTCCCCATGTATTTAGCTCCCCATTCCTTGGCACCTGTACATCCTATATGCACAGCTTTAGCTCCTCAATTCTCTGCTTCCATGCTCCTATCTCTGTTTTCTGCGCATAGCCCCTTCTGTTTACAGCACCTGTATGATATCTGATTTTTCACCTCACAATACTGACACCTTCTCAAATGATACAGCCAGGAATATTCTGTGACATCACAGCAGCACAGCTAATGGCTAGGGAAGGCTTCCAAGCAGGGGAAAGCTAGTGTTTAGCAGACTGTATGTAGAATTAGATTCTCCAGAGCTTATGCAAACTCATGCTCAGCTATAACAACACCATCTCTTAATGAGAGAGCAATATGCATTAGCAGGAAAGTAGAAGGCTGGAGTGGGAAGGAGGAACTTTATGGAATGAGAATGGGGTGACCGTTTAGAATACACACAAGATACAAGAACCAATATTGTTACCCTGCTTTATTATTTATACATGGTAACAATGTACTCAGCACTTCACAGGTTAAAGCAAGTGACAGTTCAGTTTCCCAGAAAGCATATGATTCAGCACTACAACCCAGCACCCAGGCCTTAGCTAGACCTAAGGATTATCCCAGGCAAATGGAGGGGTCGTCCCTGCCTGCTCCTGGTATCCCCTGTGTGTCATTTGGATGTACAGGGATGACCCTGGAGCGATCCTGGGATACAGGCCTGGTCTAGCCATGGCCCCAGTGAGGTAAAAGAGAAGTACATATAACTGAAAACAGCATCGCAACCCAAGTCTGCCATTATAAACACACTTACTTAGAAGCATGTCCTGTTACAATCAAAGGCACCAACTTCCCAAAAAAACTACTTAACAATGCAGTGCTAAATTAGAAGGGCAGCGTATAATTAGAAAGGAAAGACAGGGACTCACAATTTGACAACTAATGATTACTAAGAAACACTTTGATTACAGGCTCGTTTTAAATGAACAGAAGTGTGTGCACGCATTCACGTAGGGATACAGTTTACAGAAAGATCTTACCGCAACAAGTATGATGTAATCTCAAAAGTATGAACATAAAAGATTCAACAGTCAGCCATCAGGACTTTAGTCCTGCACTCACTCGGAAAGGGAGATTTAGGAACCTTGTAACATCCAGGATCTCTCCCAAACTGTGTCTAAGGATACGCAGAACCAAGTGTTTGTATTCTGAAAATTTTTGGCAGAGAGCAAAGAATGGATCCGTTCTGCTCCAGCTGAAAATTCCTGGGTGAATCTCAGAATCAAGAATAGTGTTTGCAATTTACTCCAGGCACGCACAAAGAGCAAGACCAGATCAAGGTCATGATGGGTGGGGGCCCTATTCTGCCCCAATACTGAATTCACACACAACATTTGTGCATGCATGCACACGCAAACTCAACAATGTATAACAATAATGCAAAAACACTTCTTACTATATATTTTAATGGAAATCATCTGGAAGAAAAAGACTAATATCTCTTCCAAGGTAGAGAACGTAAATGCAAATACAGTCTTCCCCTATTACAGCATAAAGCACAGACAAAGAAAACATAAACACAGTTTGAATCTCTCTCTCTCTCTCTGGCCTTAGCTAGACCTAAGGTTTTCCCCGGGATCGTCCCGAGGTCATCCCTGTTCATGTAAATGACACACAGGATATCCCGGGAGCAGGCAGGGATGATCCCAGGATAAACCTTAGGTCTCTCTCTTTCACACACTCACATACACAGAAAAATCACAGACTGCCTCATTTAGACTCAACAGCCAAACAGGACCGATACACACGCAAAACATTTTGCTGCCTGAAGACCAGCAAATGCCTTTCCCACTGAATATCCAAGGCCACTCACCTGCTCTCAGCGTAACATATCTCATAACTTTGTTGTGAGGATAAAAATGAGGTCTTTAGTTCGTAGAGGAAAGGTGGAACATAAATGTAATATAATAATCATTTCATACTCGAAAAACACAATTATCTAAAATTATGTTCATAAGAAGCCCCCCTACCATGTAAAATGGTCAACAGTGCTGCCTATATGCACTCATTTACATGGATGTGCACTAAAGACAAGAAGCCTCTGGTATCCCAATTAGAAATTTATCTTATAGAGATCCTAGGGAGGGAGCCTGAAGACTGACCCCGACTCTTCCAATTCATATTAAACGTTCTTTTAAAAAATTGAAGAACATCCTCTTGCTTCTCCTATGCCCCACCCAGATGCCTTCATTTTCTACACGAACATAAATTCAAAGAAACTTTATTAGCAGTACGTGGGTGGTGGGAAAGAGTTCTGAACAGTGAGATGCCAAAAGGCCTTTTATTGTTTCTGCTGCATTAGACTAGCACAGCTACCCTCCGGTGTTTATTAATGTGGCAACCCTATACAGGTATACTCAGAGTAAGTACCACTGTGTTCAACGGGTTTTGCGCCTAGGTACATGTCTATAGGATTGCAGCCTTAAGGTACAATTGTATGCTACTTAGAAAAAAGTCCCATTGTGTTCAATAAGACTTACTCTCAAGTATGTGTGCATAGAATTGAAGTCTAAACCCCTTTTCTCCCGCTCCCAATCTTACTTCCTTCAGGTTATTATAAGGAACCAAAAAAAATCCCACACACAAGGGATAAGGAAACTTGGGCTGAAATGCTAAACACTTACTTACTAGGAAGTTGGTATATTGCTGCAATGAGGGGGAGGGTGTCCAGAGAGGGGTAGTTGACTGTGCAGGGAGACCCCCCTCCTATCAGCAATAGATGAACCAGTAAAAAGCTCAGAAACACCACCATTTCAAATTCTCTGTGCACACTCACCCACAGCTTTCTGAGACCAAAGGAGAAAAGGTTCAAAATGAACCAGAAAGACCCTTTTGCAGATAAGTGGTCACTCTATACTTATCTCTATGGGTAAATGTTGATCATAGTGGTGGCTTCTCTCATACACTAAATACACTGAAAGTTGGTAGCACACTCATTTCTCACAAAACGATTGACCATTTCACACAAAATTATCAGAATGTGCCTGAATGTTTGGCCTTGTATTTCAGGTTTCACAAGGGCTAGAGACTTGCTCTTTGTTTTATTTAAAATCTGAAAATCTAGGCTAGCTAGTGGGCCCTCTGAGATGTTGGCTCAGAGACAATATCCCCCTTAGTCCTCTGGTTAATCCAGTTATGACCAAAAAGCTGGCCTTTTTATTTATGCCCAGTTCAAAACATGCAGTCACTCTAAGTTGCCATTGCACAGCTTCTAAGAGTCTGGCATGGTGAGCAGGTGACCTTTTCCACCCACTGTTGGCCATGGTGGACAAAGTCATGAGAAAGCACAGTAGCCTCCTACAGCATCCAAGGCGTGTCCCCTCTAGGAATTTGTCTTGCATGTGCCAAGCCTCCGGTGTGGCAAGTTAGTGACATTTCACTGCAGGCTGGCCACAGCAGATGCAATGAGGGCATGCAACGTGACCTTCTAGAGCACCCCAAAATCTCCTGGGTTTTTGGTACGGCCAGAAGTCAGTGAAAACACCTTATCTACTTGCAGCACCAGACACAATTATTTTATAGAATTGTCTCCTCAGCATCAGGTCAAGGCCTTTTAATTTACCCAGGCTTTTTAATTCTCTGCTTTATATTCTCCTCTTAACTTACTAATGCTTCTGATTATTTCAGGCTGTTCCAACTGTCTTAACTCTTGTATTGTAATTTGTTGTACCTCTATTGTTTAAGCCATCATTGTAAGCCTCTCTGGGGAGGGAGTTAATTATAAACTGAAGGGTGGGATGTTAAAATGCTATATAAATAAAGGCATAAAACATCAGCATTTTCAAAAGACTCTAGGATCTGCTACAATGTGTGGGTGCCACTCTGAAAATGTTTCTGGCCCAGCCAAAAGCCAGGGTTCCTTCTCTAGGGTGAAATTCAAGAGCCTCTCTAAATCTGTCTGTGGCACCAGCTGATAACAGTTTGGTTTCCTTCCATTTACTGGTCCCTGCCTTCCAGCAGAAAATGGAAAGAGCAGACACATATTATTTATTTTATTTCTTATGTTAATTATAATCCATACTTTGGCCCAAATAGGGCCTGGAAGGCAGTATACAAAGAGGGGGGGGGGGACACTAAAATAACATTACAATAAATTCCAAAAAAAGAGACCAAATTAACAGCAGAGGAATTGTGAAACTCTCAGAGCAGAATGAACCTCCATCTTAATTGTCCACCTAAGCCTGAGCAAAGATGAGGCAAATCGTGCCTTCCCAGGGGGTGAATTCCACACTAGAGGTGCTGCCACAGAGAAGGCCACGTCCCACGTGGACACACAACAGGGAACATAAGAAGAGCTATGCTGGATCAGAACAAGGGTAGTCCAGCACTCTGTTCACACAACGGACAACCATCTGTTTGACCAGGGACCCATAATCAGGACATGGTACAAGAGCATCCTACAAGTGGCTTTATATGAGAGGAGGCGATCTTTCAGATATTCTGGACTCAACCCATTTAGGTCTCCTTAGGTAAAACCAGTACCGTGAATTCCACCCTGAAACAAAGTGGAAGCCAGTGCAATTGATGTAAGACTGGTTGTAATATGGTCTGTAAAATGCACACCAGAAAACAGTCTGGCTGCAGCATTTTGTACCAGCTGCACTTTCCAAATACTCTTCAAGGTGCAGCCCCACGTAAAATATACTGCAGCAATCTAAATGGGAAGAGATTAAGAGAGCAATCCTATTATCTCTGGGCAGCATCTGGGGCACCATAGGATGCCATGGATCTCCTCCTCCATGCCCACAGACATAAGGAGGAGATCCAATCATGGACCTTCCCTCCCTCACCCCCTCCTAGCCAAGATGGAAAGCTTCTCTTAAGAGTTCACAACTGCAACTTCATAAGAGAAGTTGGAATAGGAGAAAAGGGATTGTGATGGTGCGTTGTGAGGAGAGGCTCACGGAGAGGCCATGACATGCAGAAGCCCATAGCCTCTCCAGTCCCCTCCCCACTCACCAAAAGATAAGTCAGCTAGACAGGCTCAAAGACCCATCTAACTTCTTTTTTGCAATTTAAATGGCAGAATGGAGGTATAATCAGCCTCTTCAGAACTGCCTCTGTTCTCCCCTGGTGCTGCCTAGCTCTTGTCAGCTGAGCATAGGATAAGTGGAGGGCTCCAAACTTGGAACCCTCCATCTACTGAGAGGGCAACCCATAGGACTGCCCTCTAAGGCCTGGATCACCACGGTCAGATCCACCTTCACCAGGAAGGGGCACAACTGGCACACAGTGCCCAGGTGGCTGCTGTGAAGCTAGCCACAGTAGCCACCTGCACAACCAGGAGCAATGCTGGAACCAGAAGCACCCCAAAGTTGCAAACCTGCTCATTAGAGGGAATACAACCCCATCCAGAACTTCCAAACCCATATTGCTTGTCTGCCATGCTTTACACCCAAGCCCTGCCTGCCTATTCCTCCCCCTGGTTCTTACATGCCCTACAGTCATATGAACTGCTTGCTAAAGCTTGCTGCCTAGTTTGAATTCTTCCCTAGATATTCCCTTCTGCTGGCATCACGATCCCATGCCTGACTACCTCTGCAGGTTCAAGCACTGAAAGTTTTGGCAACTATTCCCGACAAGGGAATGTTTGGTTCCATCACTAAACTCTGATTAAGACAAGACTTGTAAATAACCAGTCATCTGGTAGCTTGTGGTAATAACTGTGTTGTGAGTAATAACTATCTCCAAACATTGCCAGGCAACAGATACTTTTGTTTTAAATAAATGAAAGAGTTAAGCCTTTCCTATCCCAATCCAACCTTTTTCCCAGCAGTGACTGGAATAGATATGCATGGGTTAATACAGGAGTGGGCAACTTGAGAATTGTAGGCCAAAAACAGCTGGGGGGCCACAAATTGCCCACCCCAGGTGTTTTTTTTTAACTTCACTTCTGTTGTTCACCTCACATGACACTAGATTCCCTTCACTGTAAATAACTAGCCATTACTTGCATCTTTTCTGTATACTGAAGTTAATAATACATAAATATTCACTGTCCTCTTCGGGGGTGGGGGGACGGGGAGAGCTTTTAGTCTGAAAAGAAGCCAGTGTCATCAGTTTATTTCTGGTATACTTAAATCCTGCCTTTTTTCATCATGGAATTCAGGGCAGTGTACATGGCATTCCCCAATGGTCCCCCATCGATGCACTGACTTAAACATGCAAGGTGGCTGCGTCATGTGCTTTCAGACCATCCCCAGGGATAAATGTCTTGGCTGGCAAAGCAGTTCAAGGAACTTCAATACAATCAACACTTCGGAGAGCCAGGCCCTAGAAAAGCTGAGTTAGTGTGTTAGCATCCAAGATGAATGCAGGGTTTTCTGAAGACTTCTAGTGAAATTTCTAGTAATGATCCAAATTCTACTTCATAATGACACTGCAATCCTATGCAAGTTTACTCAGAAGTAAACCCATAAAGGATCGCAGACTAAGGAAACTATTCCCTGTCTTGGCAAGGAAGTCCAGGGATTTACAAGAGATAGAAGAGAGTATCAATGAAGTATATAAATGACTGTACATTTTAGGAAGCATACAATGGAGTCTGGCTTTATCACACCGGCAAAACAAAATAAAATCAGAGTAAAGAATTGACCTCTTGATAGTTACGAAACATAAACCTGCTTATAAGTACTTATATAAACTAAGCCAAATTATTTGAGGCTAGTTTATTAAATGGATATTCACCTTAGCTAAGCAAAATATGATGGATTCACTGGAAACATCACAAGAGCTGCAGGAACTTGGCAAATCATTTTTGAGAAACCACATTGTGTTTAACTGGATAATTATTTTTGGAGGGGGGTCCTTACGTTTAGGTATTACTTCCTGTGTTCAAGCACAGCTAACAGACCTGACATGACCAAGAACTGAACTCAAGGACCAACATCGATTTCAGCTACCCCATGTCAGCATCTGAAAATAGGCTTCTTCCTGCTCTTTTTTAATATACAGAATCACCACAGCTAGGAGTTCCCGATTAAGTCACCATAAGGTTCCAATGGGCTGCACAGTCTAACTTAAGTCCCATTCATTTCAATGGGTCTACTCTAAGTAGGACTAACACCCTATCGATCCGCTGCCACTGCTATCTTAAGAAAGGGTCGTTACTGGAAGGTCTGAAGGTACAAAGCATCAATTGGGGAGGGGAGAGGGAAAGGAGAGAAGCGCATTTGCGCCCCGTCCAAGCTCCATCCTGAATGAGATAAGGGATGTGCGGATGAGGAAGTTGCATGAAGTCAGGTTCTTTCTCCTGTTCGTCGGGGACAGAGCCAGGAGGAGGCAAGCGAGGGGTCAGCCCGTTGCTTAAAAAGGGACAGGGCAAAGGGGACTTAATAGAAGACGCTACATAACATGCATTCAGGGGAGACTGGGGCGGAGGGCGTTGTTGGGAGAACGCCCGACTTGCTTGAACATCACGGCCCAATTTCCCTTGCCGCCCCCCTTAACATTATATATATATATATATTTAAAAGGACCACCTCCTCGCCGAGCAGCCCCCACCCCATGTAACTCTCCATCGTCCATCGACCCCGCGTGGACATGCCTGAGGGATGCTTTCCGGAGCCCTGAAGGGGGTGGCGCGGCCAAAGAGGGAGGTTCGAGGTGACTTACCCATGTTTCTGCCAAGAGAAATGGGAGGAAAAGAGAGGAGGCTGCCGCTGGGCTGCTCGGCTCGCGCTCTCTCCGCCTCCCCCGTGGCCAAGGAGGGAGGGAGGGAGAGGGACGGGCGGGCCCCCGAGGCCGGTGCAGCTGCTCGCGGCCAAGAGGCGCAGGGACAGGCGGCGCGAGTTGGGGGGGGGCGGTGGCTGGGTAGATGGGAGGAAGGCAGGGATAGCCGTGGCGCGCGGTCCCTTTCCTGCCGTGCCTGGGTAAGTGTGTGTGTGTGTGTGTGTGTGTGTGTGTGCACGTGCACGCGGGGGCGCGCCACCGAGCGAAGGGGAGGCGGAAGAACGCCCGCGCCCGCGCTCTGACTCGCAGCAGCAAAAGGAGGCGGAGGGAGCGGCGAGTTTTCCCGGGTGCATGCGCGGGGCACGCGCCAGTCAGCCAGGGCCGGCCCACCCTCGTCGTTGTCGTCGTCGTTATGCTGCTTTTTCCTGTAGGGGAGCGAAACAGGCGCCCGGCTAGAGCCTTCCTCTCGGATTGCTACTGTGTGTCGATTGCATTATGAGTCAGTGCTTTTCAGTACATCCGGGCAAGGCTCTCCTTTGGAAACACAAAGCCCGGCACGACACCCAGAGAGGAGAGAGCGCCGCCAGCGCAACAGCAGCGGCAGCAGGAGGGAGGCGGCAAAGGCGGGCCGAGGCGGGTGCAGAGTCAGCAAAGAGCGCCGCTCCGGAGCAAGCACGTAGCCAGAGAGCGAGGTTTCCTGCACCCCTCCCAGCGCGCCCCGCCTGCCCTTGGGCCAACGGCTCCGGCCCTTTGTGCCGCCCGCCTGCCTGCCTGCCTGCCTGGGGGGAGGTCTCCGGAGGGTCGTGGCAAAACCGACTAAAAGGCTTGTGGCACTTTCGAGAGAAACACGGTTATTCGTGGACTAGATAGCCCACTTCATAAATAAATAAATAAAAGCTTTTGCCTGAATAAGCATGAGCCTCTGCCTGAGGCCTGTAAGACTGTGTTTTGCTTCTGAGAAAGCTCTGTTTGTACCAAGTGCTCAGCATGGGATGATGATGATGTACCAGGGGGGAAAAGGGGGGAGCTATGGAAACACTTTTCTTTTAAAGAACTTTATTACATTCTTGCAGTGTCAAACATATAAACATACAATGTCCAGAGAGCAGCTGTGTTGCAGCAAAAAACAGTCTTGCGGCATCTTAAACATATTTATCCGTGGACTATAAAGCCCACTTCAGAAAAAGTGTATGCTTGAATAAATGTGTTTGCCTTTAAGGTGCCAGAATACTGTTTTTTGCTGCAACAGCCAAAAGATCTAGAGCAACATACATTATTAAATTTGCCTTTTAATAATGTGCTGCTTTTAATAATGTATTAGTTTTTAATGTTTTAAATCAGTTAAATGATGTTTGCATTTGTGTTGTACCCTGCCTCGATCCAGAGGGAGAGGCGGGTAACAAATAATATAATAATAATAATAGTTCCACATTATCTTCACAATGACATTGATAGAATTCAGACATCACACAAAACCATGCCTTAAACAAGCATAACAGTGCCAGGCTACAACGTCCATCTTCCACAGGCATTGGTCATGATGGCTGGGAACAATGGGAGTTGCAGTTCAACCCAACCCATCTGTTGGGCATCATGAAGGAAAAGAAATTCTATAATAATATCTCTAGAACATCTCATCACTGGGGAAAGTTGGGAAAGGCATAACATTACTTATGAAGAAATTGAAACTAACTATATAACCCCCCTAATACACAACTTGAGTATTCGAAGGACTATCCATTTGGAACTGAAAAGGGGTCATCCAAAAAAAGTAGTAACTGGAATACCTTGGTGGTTTCCCAGATACTAAGAAGTATATTTGTTTGTAAATTAAAAGCAAAAAAAAATCTAAAAATAGCCTGAAAACCTGAGAGCTTCAGAAAATAGCAGGGGGTGGGGGCAATGGCAGGCAGGAGGGAATTTGTCTGAGCTTCTATCAGCTTAGAGTAATGGGGGTGGGGGGTGGGGAGAGATGTGGATATACCTCATGACTTTTCATAGAATCATAGAATAGTAGAGTTGGAAGGGGCCTATAAGGCCATCAAGTTCTCCCTGCAGGAATCCACCCTAAAGCATCCCTGACAGATGGTTCTCCAGCTGCCTCTTGAATGCCTCTAGTGTGGGAGAGCCCACAACCTCCCTAGGTAACTGATTCCATTGTCGTACTGCTCTAACAGGAAGTTTTTCCTGATGTCGAGCCGGAATTTGTCTTCCTGTAACTTGATCCCATTATTCCGTGTCCTGCACTCTGGGAGGATCGAGAAGAGATCCTGGCCCTCCTCTGTGTGACAACCTTTTAAGTATTTGAAGAGTGCTATCATGTCTCCCCACAATCTTCTCTTCTCCAGGCTAAACATGCCCGGTTCTTTCAGTCTCTCTTCATAGGGCTTTGTTTCCAGACCCCTGATCATCCTGGTTGCCCTCCTCTGAACACGCTCCAGCTTGTCTACGTCCTTGAATTGTGGAACCCAGAACTGGATGCAATACTGTAGATGAGGCCTAACCAGGGCCGAATAGAGAGGAACCAGTACCTCATGCGATTTGGAAGCTATACTTCTATTAATGCAGCCCAAAATGGCATTTGCCTTTCTTGCAGCCATATCGCACTGTTGGCTCATATTCAGCTTGTGGTCTATAACAATTCCAAGATCCTTCTCATTTGTAGTATCGCTGAGCCAAGTATTCCCCATCTTGTAACTGTGCATATGGTTTGTATTTCCTAGATGTAGAACTTGGCATTTATCCCAATTAAATTTCTTTCTGTTGTTTTCAGCCCAGCACTCCAGCCTATCAAGATCACTTTGAAGATTGTTTCCGTCTTCCAGGGTATTAGCTATCCCACCCAATTTTGTGTCATCTGCAAATTTGATAAGCGTTCCCTGCACATCCTCATCCAAATCATTAATAAAAATGTTGAAGAGCACTGGGCCCAGGACTGAGCCCTGCGGTACCTCAGTCTTCCCCTCCTCACACTTTGTGGAGAAGTTTCAGGAGGAAGGAAAGGAGAAAGGACACCTTTTCCCTTTCCAGAAACCTTCTCACCCCCATAGCAATAAAGTGCTCAGGTCTGAGGTTGGCAGTCAGCCCTATACCTGAGTTTCTTGGTGCTTTGCATGGGGAAGGTTTTAGGAGGGTGAGGGGAAAAAAGATGCCCCTTTTCTTCTCCCCTCCTGAAACCTTCCCCTGTAAGCCCCAAATAGCATGACGAGAATCTCATCCCAGGCTTGCTCCTGTTAGGGGCTGGGGGTACACTAGAATATTTATTGTGCATCTTACAAAAACTAAATAATGCAGGGCAGCTTTCAGATTCTTGAATTACATTGGGTTTTTCCTTGCGTAAGCTTTCCTTTCAATGACAAGTAACTTTTCAAATGTCAGCAAATGAGAAAGAATATTATTTAACGTTATAGTTATAATATTGGGAGAAATATACAAACCTACTGCTTTATAACTCTCCTTATTCAACCCACATAAAATTCCATTGTGGGATGTGTGCATTTGAGGAAGCTTGTTAATGATGAGTTCTGCTATTGTGAAGGAGCTGAAGTGAAGTCTAAAAATAAGTTTCTTAGGACTGAGAGCAGAAAGGTGAGATCTGAACCTTTGGATGTGTTCTTTCCCTATTAACAGCTGCTACAAAAGCCCTTGGAAATATAAAAGGTCTCTCTGAGCAGTCATGTTCTTCATCAAACTGGATTTGGTCAAAAGTTGACATACTTCTAAATATGAAAGCCAAAAAGAACCACTTTGTACAGGAAGCAAAATCCTTGAACTTTTCACTCCCTTCAGTACATAAACTAGATATAAGTGCAAATTATATAAGAAGTAGGAACAACACAATATCAGCACACACACACATATCAATGCTACAATCCAGTGCAGAGTTAAGCACTCTTAACCCTCCTGAAATCAATGGGCATGTATGCCTAATTAACTATGTGGGATCATGGCCGAGATGTACTTCAGCAATGGATTATGCCTAATAACATATGAAAGGGACATGCGAACTAGACAGAATATTACATGGTTGTATTTTCATGGGAACTACCCCTTCCAAAGCTGGAAAAATTCACACAGAGTAACAGACTACTCTAAAGGCTAAAGTAGACATGACACCATTAAAAATTACATGAGTGACTTTAAAAAAAGTTTATACCAGGCATGGAGACAGGCTGATCTGGCAGGCTGGTTTTAGGAAGGCTTTAATCCTTTGCCTCCTACTGTGGTCCCAGTCCAGAAGCTCCATCACACCAGTGATTTATTGCACTGTCACCATGCCTGGTATGTGTTTTTGCAACGCAGTACTCACATGACATAATCCCTGTCCTGCGCTCATCTTGCCTCTCCCCCTCCCTTTTCCGTCTTATTTTGGAGTGGGGAAAGTCCGTTTCCTCTCCTCCGTTCACAATAAAGCCGCTCCTCCGTCCCGCGTATTGCTGTCCTTGCACTATATCGGACCATCTTTTTTTTTTGTTGGGGATGTGTGTGTCGAAGGGCAGTCTTGCTGACAAAAGAAGAGGGTGGGGCGGTTCTCCACTCAACTGTGAAGGGGGAGGGAGAGAGGGCACCTGAACACCCTGCAAAGAAGGCAAGCGAGGCTGCCCGTGTCCAGACTTAGTCCCATTCAACTCTATGGTTCTTACTCCTGAGTTGGCATGTCTAGGTTTCTTGACTAGAACAATATCCGCTTCCCATTACCATGCCAACATTGACCATAAGCTTCTCCAAAAACTAATTGTAATACTTTCTCTTCACTTTAATTGTTTAATATGATCTTAGAGGAAAGCATAGTGTGTTGTTTTACTGTACTTGTGAAGTTTCAGGCTGCTGTATTTGTGCAGAAACACACACACACACACACATATATTTGCAGGGAAAAGGAGAACATAGGGGGCGGGGTGAGAGATTTCAGCGGCACAGTAGTGATACAGGTGAAAAGATACATGAACTGAAATAGCACAATGCACAGACGTGAAAGTGCCCAGCGCTAGACTCGCCAAGAAAATGGAGGGGGAAACCACAGACTCAAAAGCGGGAGGAAAAAGTAGGTGTGATGGACCAAATACTCAAGAGTCCTTGTTCTTGCTATTTGTATTGGAAGAAAACGTCCACAGGTACAAAAGGGAGCTTTTATCCCAGGCAAATAGCAGTGCTCTGGATCAGGAAAGGGCTGCAGAAGTTAAAGCCCCCTAACCTCCTTGCCAGGGACCCTCACATCTGCTATTTATTTTTTGAAAGGCCATTCATGCAATTGCCAATTGCGCAAACAACAACATGTCTACTTTGGCCCTAAGATATCAAATCGGCCATCTTTCTGAATTTACCAGAAATACTAGAGCTGAAAATTAAAATGTTGATCAGGACAACACACAAAAAATTAAGCCACCTCATATGAGTGTTCAGTCATTCTGCTTGAATGTAGGAAGAATTATAGTCTGTGGGAAATGCAGTGTTAAGGGTGGGAATGAAGGGATTTCATTTTGTATCCTGTGTAATTTTTCAAGAAGCTTTACTAATGAGAAAAAGATATGGCGCGCCTCACTATGGCTTGCTTCTTAAAACCACTGAGGACCTTTCTGCAGCTTCTTTGAAATCAATATTTACTTGAATACTGTCAAGTATTATTACTCAGGTTTGTAACATTAATGATAATCCTGCTTCATGTGTTATCTTCCTGTGCTGTTCTTTTTTCAGAGGGTTGTGTAACAGTTTCCGTGTTTCCTTTGAATTCAGTTTTAGAAGAAATAAAGCTTCAGTATTTTTCATCCCTGACTTTTTTTTCTTTTACTTTAAGGAACTTTTTGAAAGTCTTCCGTCTGTGAAGCGAAATTCAAAATAACCACAATTTCAACAAGGCTGTCAGGGGCATGTGAGCAAATTCTGAATGCTTTAAGAACAACACACACATTGCAATTTCCTTTTCTTTCTTTTTTAAAAAGAAAGACTTCCTTGGAATTCATAAGATTTACCGTTTTTAATAAGGATATAAAATGGGAGCAAGTGAGTATTGCCAGAACTCAGCTTTGCATTTGGAGATCTACAGCGAGGTGGTAAAAACACAAAGGCCACTGCATTAAGCAATATCTCTCAGGTCATTTTGCCCTTGGTTTTTCAATTTTGCAGGCCCCTCAGGATTTGTGGGACTGTTGTGATATACATACAGGATTAGAAGCTCAATCGTAGAGAGAGGTCATGTCAGAAAGAAGATGATCACAGATGGAAAAGTCAAGAAGTAAGCCAAGAGGCAGTTAGACAGTTTGTGGGTAAATTGGAAGCAAGGTTATTAGCTGTTGAGAACAGGAAAATACTCTGTAGTTTCTGAAAAAATTGTTCCTGACTCTTGACCTGAGCTATAGTTTGCAGGGATATGCAAGAAATTCATTTCAGTTTGCAAATCATTCAAACGTAACCCACTTGCAATCCTGAACTAGAACATACTTTTTCTGGAAAAAATCACAAGTTTCCGAACTTGTGATTGCGTTCGAAAGATGTATGTTTTTTTTAAAATGTGCTTTTTTCAAAGAATATGCAGTTTCATGCTTGGTCAAAGGGGGGAAAGTGCACGCTTTTGAAAAATCTGCTCAAAAGGCACCCTTTACTTTTAAGAGATGCTCATTTTCCCTATTTGAACTAAAAGAAAAATAGGCCACAAATGAGAAAGAGAGGGAGCTAAACCAAGCTATGGAGTGGAGTTTGGAGAATCTCAGCAAATTCAAACATACCTGGTTTTCCCATCATTAGTGGTTGGGCTTAAACAGTAATACATGCAATCATTTGGAGTTGATTTCACCTGTGGCAATAGTAGGAACTAAAAAAATTGCAAGCAAAGCTTGAAGTAGCAGAGGAATTCCTGTGAACATAGTACTTGTAAAATTAAAATGAAAAAAAAAATCAATGTTTTTGTGCCTCAACACCTAGTAAGAAGGAAAGCAGGAATGAAGTATACTGAAGAGAGCTGATCATAGATCTCGATTTAGTGGCATTTGCCTTTGACTTGAGTCAAGCTATTCTAACGGTATGGTGCAAGACACTTATGGTGGAGGAAATACAGACAGGGTGAAGCAGTTTTGAAAGAAATTATTCCAGAGTAGAGATGTTGAGGAAACCGCCGATAATGCCAATGGGCTTGTGGAAAAAGGGCTCTGGATCAGCAGAACTTGAATAAAATTACCTCAGCAGCTTTTCTTTCATACTTGCTAAAAATATTGTTGGAAACATGTTATTTATCAGCTTTTAGCTTCCACATAGTGTGGGGACGAGAAGAGGAAAATATAGGCTCACCAGTTATTTAAGATTTACACATAGTTGCAGGGAGTTTTGATAACCAAATACACTATGACACAATTCCTGCCATTGCCATTAATTCTGCTCACCTCCCTGCAGTTTATTAACTTTCTCTCTCATACTAGTGTAAAGCCCGTGTCACCATAGATGGTCCTGGTCCTGCTCCTTTCCCACTTTTTATACCTCAGTCCTCTTACCACAGAGGGTCTGATGAATAATGCAAATGTGGTTCATGCATAGTGAATCCTCCCTACAAAATTTGCATGTGCTGGGCCCCTCCTCCTCCCTTGAACTCCCCGATTGGTCATTTCCATCCCCTTCCCCCTCCTTACTGGGGGCAACAGCCTAACTGAGTGGCTGCATCCAGGGCCCGCCTTCACGCTGTACTGATTGGTTGAACAGGGCTGTCCATCTTCCTGCCCTGCCTGTTTGGCAAGAAGGAAATTCATTGCTATTAAAGTTGAGGTTTTGAACTTTTTTGAAGTTTCAAAATTTTCTGCATGTCTAAACTGTTCAAGCTTCAGTTTAAAACAAGTCTGGTAGATCTCAAGTAACAAGCCTTACACTACTTTATAGTGATGGCCACCAATTTGGATGGCTTTAAAAGGGGTTTGGATAAATTCCTGGAGGAGAAGGCTTTCAATGGCTAGTAGCCCTGATGGGTATGTGCTACCACCAGTTTCAGAGGCAGTAAGCCTGTGTGCATCAGTTGCTGAGGAACATTGGTGGGAGGATGCTGTTGCACCATGTCCTGCTTTGTTGGACCCTGGTCAACAGATCATTGGCCGCTGTGTGAACAGAGTGCTGGACTAGATGGACCCGTGGTCTGATCCAGCATGGCTCTTCTTATGGTCTTATGTATTCTTATATAAGATTTGTCATAAGTGTATGTCAGTCAAGTGAGTGACCCTGGAAGACTGAAATGGCCCTCTAGCCATGGATGAGCAATTTGACTGTCAGCACTCCAGTTATCAAGGTGGTGAGAACACACTCCTCACTCATCCAAGCCTAGGAGGACAGGAAGCATGTGTGCTTGTATGGCCACATGTCATGGCTTAGCCATAGACAGAAATCTGAAGCAAGCCAAGAACCAAGAGTCCATACCAAAGAGCTATCAAGATCTGAGTGCAAACGAGGAGGCAGCACAAGAGAACAAACCAGGATTCAAGACTGAAGAGCAAAGGGGATCAGAAGTAAGTCAGGATCAAAGGAGACACCAAAACATAAAGGGATGCCAGAGTTCAAGCACGTTCCATTGCAACAGGAAGCCTTCTTATCCTTCTTCCTGCCCAGGAGGAGCCAACAGCCAGCCAGAGTGGTTCAGAAGATTCTTTGCTGAAAAGCTGTAGTGATACAGTTTACCATATGGGCAGCGCTTGAACCTCGAGTCAACCCTCCAGGGGAATCCTCAATACCCAACCAGCTTCTGAATTCTTGGTTGGGTGTAGAGGATTCCCCTGAAGGGTTGACTCGAGGTATGGTTCAAGTGCAGAGAAGAAAGGCAGAATGTGTAGTGTGAGGCAAGGTCCATCGTTCCTCTCTGAAATTTGAGACCAATGCTGGGAGCCAAGAACTCTCTGTCTTATACATTTATTTATTTACCACCTTTCAGGGCACAAATTCTACCACTGCAGCTTACAAGTAACATAAGGATAATAAAATGAAAATAAACAATATTAACTGTTTTTTAAAAATCATCAGGATCCTTCAGCAAGGTGGATGGTGGCCCGGAGGCAGGGAAAGTCCAGGTGGAAGTGGATCAAGTGTTTGGTTTCATTCTCATCCACCTCTCTCCTGGAATCCTTCCAGGACTGTTGCTGATAGATGGCCTGATAGTGGTATTGGAAAGTCCAGCTGAAGCAGGCCCTGATATCTTCTTCACCTGCCTCTCGTGGAATCCTTCCTACAGGGCAATTGGTGGTAGATGGCCCTGTGGTGGTGATGATGGTATTGGAAGTCCAGCTGTAGCAAGCCCTGAGGTCATCTCCCTACACTAAATCAGCAAGCCAGTCTCCTCCAGCAGTGGCTGAGTGGGAGGGAGGGATTTATTGGGTCAGGCCAATTCATTGGTAGCACCAGTGACAGCCAGGGATGGCAGAGTTCCAGGAGAACCCAAATGATGGAAAACTCTCAAAGTGGGACCCCAGGTGAGCCAGATTTGGTCCATGAACCCCTTCCCTATAACCTGTTCTGATAATGGTATGTCAGAACTCTGAAGGATTCTGCCCTCTCAGCTTTTACTCAGTCTTCTTTGATTCAGCACATTAGCCATACTGTATTTCTGCATGTTCTTTTCACTGCTGAAGTGACATTTTTTAGCAAGGGGTATAATTAGTGATGCACAGTGTACTTTGAGGGAAGAAAGGAAATCCCTTCAACTTTACAAAAGCTTCCTAAATCTGAACACAGGAGAATCCAAGGAACCATAGATGTTAAGAAATACAGTGCTAAGCACTTCCGTAGAAGTCAACCAGCAAAGTGTGCTTGAATCTTGTATTGATCACACACTAATGGCAGAGTTGGAAGGGGCCCACAAGGCCATCAAGTCCAACCCCCTGCTCAATGCAGGAATCTACCCTAAAGCATACCTGACAAATGGTTGCCTCTTGAATGCCTCTAGTGAGGGAGAGCCAACAACCTCCCTAGGTAACTGGTTCCATTGTTGTACTACTCTAACAGTCAGGAAGCTTTTCCTGATGTCTAGCGAGAGTCTGGCTTCCTGTAACTTGAGCCCATATAACAATAATAATAATAACAACAACAACAACAACAACGACAATAATATATTTATTTATTTGTTACCTGCCTCTCCCTCTGGATCAAGGCGGGGTACAACACAAATAAAAACACCCTAAAATACATACAACTAATGCAAATGTTTAAAACCAGTGCATCATTATTCCATGTCCTGCACTCTGGGAGGATGGAGAAGAGATCCTGGCCGTCCTCTGTGTGACAACCTTTTAAGTATTTGAAGAGTGCTATCATGTCTCCCCACAATCTTCTCTTCTCCAGGCTAAACATGCCCAGTTCTTTCAGTCTCACCTCATAGGGCTTTGTTTCCAGACCCCTGATCATCCTAGTTGCCCTCCTCTGAACATGCTCCAGTTTGTCTACATCCTTCTTGAATTGTGGAACCCAGAACTGGATGCAATACTCTAAATGAGGCCTAACCAGGGCCGAATAGAGAGGAACCAGTACCTCACATGATTTGGAAGCTATAATTCTATTAATGCAGCCCAAAATAGCATTTGCCTCTCTTGCAGCCATATCACACTGTTGGCTCATATTCAGCTTGTGATCTACAACAATTCCAAGATCCTTCTCGTTTATAGTATTGCTGAGCCAAGTATATCCTTCCCCCACCCACAAAAGAGGACTATGTTCAACAAACCACAGGAACTCATATGACTCCTTGCATTGTCTGTTTTCTAAAAAGTCTTTTTCTTTTCTTTTTCAACAGTGGCATCATTGGAAGAGCAAGCCAAAGTCAAGAATGGACCTTGGATGAGGCCTGGATAATTGGAAAATGACCAAAGTCATGGAAGGGAAGTTAATAAACAGACTTTGCCATGGCAAATATTGCTCATCTGTCCTCTTCAACACTTGGGGACTTTCCAGAGAGCAACATCACTTCCATTTCTGATCTGGAACTGGCTCCACTATTAGAAGTGAGAATAGGAAACAGTCATGATAAACCGCTTTGTCTCTCCTCTCCTCTTTTCCCAAATGGGGCTTATTCCTAGGTAACTGTAGATAACAATCCAGCTTCAGTCACATTCCCCCCCCCCCTATCCTTGTCCTTGCCCTTCTAACCAGTGATCTTAGGACTGAGACTTATTTATTTGGTGATTCTCAAATTTGTCAAATATGCTGGATTTACATGTGCAAATCAATCCTTTTGGGAACTATAAAATGTTAGGAAAAGTTGTTTTCCTATTTCTGCCTCATTTCTCCTTCCTCCTCTCCCTTTTTCTATCTTTGGCATGTGCTCTTTCTCCACGTTTGTTTTTTGGTGGCTCTACAACAGCCGTCCCTAACCTGGTGACTCCCGGATGTGTTAGACTACAACTCCCATCATCTATGACCAGCATAACACATCTGGAGGTCATCAGGTTAGGGAAAGTTGCTGTACATGGTTGGAGAGGGACCACTGGCCACATCAATGGGAGAGCACATACTTTGCATGCAGAAGGACTTCAGCTTCAATTCCTGCCATCTCTAGTTAAAAGGCCTAGGTAGCAGGAGATGTGGAAGACCTCTAGCTGAAGCCATGGAGCCTCTAGCTGAGGCCTGTCATTGTTATCTGGATTATGCCTCCCACTTCCCAAGTCTGCTCTTTAAGAGAGAAAGTTCCCATTGAGAGCAAAGTTTCCACTGGTGCAACTGTAAGTTTTTCTTCCAATGCAAACAGCCACCCAAATGGATCAGGACCGTAGTGGGTAGCTGTCTATACATGAGGAAAGCCACGCAATCTGTGAGGCGCAACTTCGCAGACACTGCAGGGCTTTCCCACGAAGCCTGCAGGGCTTTTCCCCAACATTTTCAATTGGAGCGATGTCAGTACGGCTCTTCTGCCATCTGACATCACTCTGGGGCCAGTCTGGGGGCAGTGCCTGGTGGAAGGCGACCAGCGATTGGTCGCTTTCCACCAGGAAGAGGGTGGGGCTGGGTCCAATACCTGACGCCACATGGGAGAGGGAAACTGAGGTTTCAGAGGGAAGCAGTGCCAACCCAGCGCTGTGAAGACAGCCCTTGAGAAGCAAGGGGTTTAGTCCCACTTAACCCCTCCACCCGGGTCCCAATCTGGATCCAACCGCTCACCTCACACACACATAGGCTATGTACTTTTAAAAAGCAATTTGTGCCATCATCATCATCATCATCATCATCATCATCATCACATTTATATACCGCCCATAGCCGAAGGTCTCTGGGCGGTTTACAAAGATCAAAAAGATTGGATTTTTAAAAACCCTGAACATTAAAAATCAATATACAAAATTTAATAACATAAAACCATAAAAAACAGTTAACATTTTAAACAATTTTTCAGCTAGGCCAAAGCTATTGGAGTCAGTTAAAACTCAGCATATGCTGTTGAATGCCTGGGAGAAAAGGAAGTCTTAACCTGGCACTGAAAAGATAACAATTTTGGTTCCAGGCAGGCCTCATTGGGAAGATTATTCCATAATTGAGGGGAAGCCCTACATGGTTTGGGTCTAGGCTACCTGCGGGATCGCCTTTTCCCCGCACACTCAGGTCCTCTGGGAAGAATCGACTTCAGTCTGCCAAAATTAGGCTGACAAGTATTATCCAGAGGACCTTCTCTTCTGCTGGTCCCAGACTGTGGAATGGCCTGCCAGAGGAGACTCGTCAACTTAATAGAGTTTTAGCATTTAAGAAAGCTATAAAGACTGATCTCTTCCGGCAGGCTTATCCAGTGGAATTTTAGGATGTTAGGATGTTTTAATAATGTATACTATGTTTTTAATTCAGTTTTATGTATTTTATACTTCTTGTTCCCAGCCTCGATCCAAACGGAGAGGCGGGTAAGAAATACATTTATTATTATTATTATTATTATTATTATTATTATTATTATTATTATTAATAATAATAATAATTTAAAGGCCCTCTCCCTTGCATGAATGGTGTCTTGACCCTTGCCTAGTTTAGTATGAATAGAGTTTTGTCTCAGTCAGAAAAGACAATATACTGGGCTACATAGACGAATAAACTGACTTGAAATAAATCTCAAATAATATGGGGAAATTTTTCTTGAGTTATATGCAAAATGATGTGAGCCATGCAAAACCAGTGCAAAACCAGCAAAGAGTTGTGCCTGGCATTAAAACCCCATTATTTGATTGTAATTTCTTCTTTCTTTCCAGGTAACTCCTTCTTTAATCTAAGTTTTGCTTAATGATTTTACTTATATACTTTAAATCCAGGATAATATGAAGGGTGGAGTAGGAGGGGGATACCTAGAGAGGGGGGAATGGGGCAAGTGGGGCAGCATGGCGTAAGTGTTTACTGATTGTATTGAATTGAAAAAATGGGGTGAAAAATCCAATAATAATACATAATACATACATAATCCTGTGTCTGTCCCCACCTGTTCTAATAGTTACACACTCCCGTAGTAACCTATGGCTGCGAGAGCTGGACCATAAGGAAAGCTGAGCGAAGGAAGATGCTTTTGAACTGTGGTGTTGGAGGAAAATTCTGAGAGTGCCTTGGACTGCAAGAAGATCAAACCAGTCCATACTCCAGGAAATAAAGCCAGACTGCTCACTTGAGGGAATGGTAGTAAAGGCAAAACTGAAGTACTTTTGGCCACATAATGAGAAGACAGGATACCCTGGAGAAGAGGCTGATGCTAGGGAAAGTGGAAGGCAAAAGGAAGAGGGGCCGACCAAGGGCAAGATGGATGGATGAGATTCTGGAGGTGACAGACTTGACCTTGGGGAAGCTGGGGGTGGCGACAGCCGACAGAAAGCTCTGGCGTGGGCTGGTCCATGAAGTCACGAAGAGTCGGAAGCGACTGAACAAATAAACAACAACACAAAGTGGTAGAGCACACACTTTGCGTGTAGAAGGTCCCTCGTTTGATTCCTGGCATCTCCAAGTATGGCTGGGACAGGATTTTTCTTGAAACTCTGGAGAGATGCTGCCAGTTAGTGCAGACAGTACTAGGCTGGATACACCAATGGTTAGATTCAGTATAAGGCAGCTTCCTAGTTTCCAAAATCCAGCACCACATTTTCCAGGAAATTACTAGGTGCAATTCTTCCATGCTGCTGGTTTTTTGTTTCTTGTTTCAGCATGAATTAATTTAACGAGAGGAAAGCTCGCTTGCCATCAGTGTGAAACTCCCCCTTTCCAGAGAAGGGTGGTTAAGAAGTCAGCATTGGAGTGTTATTAAGGATAATTTCTGTGTATCTGTGTTGTTTTGCCCAAGGGGCAGAGATGAATGGGGAGCAGTACACCTGTGAGGGGCACGGCTTTGAAAACCCACACTTGTCTCTTGATAACTTATGATGTGGGTGGTAGGGAAGAGGATCACAGCTTGTATCAGCAGGTTTTCATATGCTTGTCTTCAGGCAACTGAAATTGCTGGTAGAAGCGATGTTTCCCCCCTCTCTCTTCCCAGAGAAGAATCAAAAGAGTCTGGATCAAAGCCTGCCTTGCTGACTCTGGGCTTGCTGAGTATCTGCAACAGTGTCAGGAGTCTGCTACAGCATTGATAGAACAATGATTGTGGGCGTTAATAGCACAAAAGGTCACAGGACACAAATGCCGGAGGGTGGAAAGGACAAGAATGATATTTCTTTAACATAACATTTTACTGGTGGTATATTTAAATTTAGCACATTATAGGAAATAGGCGCAGTCTGTGTATTTTCTCAGATTCCACTCAAAAGCATGGAATCTGGTATTCAATCTGGAATCCATCACTTAAGAATTGTGCTACGACTGATAAACATGTTTGTTTTTAAAGATGGGGAATTAAATACGTTTACCAGGATTTTTTTTGCGATTTAAATGTTTTATTATTATTTCAAAACACTAACAAACAGGCAGACACTACAAAAAACAAACAAAAAACCAAAAAACACATAAAATTAAAATGGACTTCCTATTTCCTCCACAACAAAAATATGTAACTATATTTTCTCTTACTCTATAATTACAAAAAAGAAAAAAAATCCCCTCTTCCTAGTATCTTAAAGTTTTCTTCTTATTCGTTGAATCCACAGATAAAGAAATCATATTTTTTTAGTCCCCCACAAAAACTCTATAAGAGGTTTCCATTCGGTTATAAACACAGATGTTGACTTTTCTCTGATTATTGACGTAAGTTTTGCCATCTCCAGCAACTCCAACAACTTCACCAGCCATTCATCCACTTCAGGATTTTTTTTTTAATAGTTCCTGTATCAGGGGATCCCCAAAGTTTTTGGTCTTGTTTCCACATTTGTAATTTTAAGAAAGTGCTGTGGATGTTATTTCAAAAGGGTTGCCGTAGGGGCCTGTGCCCATTCACAAAATGGTGGGTGGGGTGGAAGGCAAGCTGGTGAGACTGAAAGGCACGTAACTTACCCAAGAACCTAACTCCAAGGCAGGGATGGGGTCTGAGCCCCCAAACACCAAAACTTTCCTTTGAACCTGCAGAATGCCTATTTCACAGAAGGCAGGCCAATTTATTTCCTGAAATCACCTCTAAATAAATTCCTCTAAATTTAGTTTATTCCAACAGATTGATAAGAAGATCACCCCTATCAACTTCTCCCAAATTTATTACCTAAACTAATTCCTATTCAGGTCAATTAAACTGAGTTCATTTCTCCACTGCCAGCCATGTCCCCGCCAATCACTTTAACTCTTTCTTAAATCAACTCCCAAACATGCACACACACAAATGTGCATGTGCAGACACGCACACGCACACACATGTGTTCTCTCCCCAGATCTTCAGCCACCTCTCTAGATCATAATTTGCAAGCGCTCTCTCACACAACATGCATCTCATACACTCCATCCAAGTCTGTTCATTGGTCATCTTGGAGGTTCTCAATTTATAGATTGGCCACTCACAGAAGTTTGCGGGTCCATTACATGATGCCATCAGCCTCCAGGGCCTCTCCCGTGTTATCCCCTGGAAATCACTGCTTTTTTTAAAAAAACAGATATAATGTGGGAATATCCGAGAAATCGTGCAATCTCCAAATGTGTAAACTTGGCATTGTTCTATCATTATGCCACTAGATTATGCTGTTTCAGTAGAATCATAAGTAGTAGAATTGGAAGGGGCCTATAAGACCATCAAACATAACCACCTACTGAGGAATCCACCTCAAAGCATACCTGACAGATGGTTGTCCAGCTGCCTCTTAAATGCCTCTAGTGTGGGAGAACCTACAACCTCCCTAGGGAATTGGTTCCATTATCGTACTGCTCTAATATTCAGGACATTTTCCCTGATGTCCAGCTGGAATCTAGCTTCCTGTAACTTGAGCCCATTATTCCATGTCCTGCACTCTGGGATGACCAAGAAGAGATCCTGTCTGCATGAAGAGCTTGTCTGCATCCTTCTTGAAGTGTGCCCAGAACTGGACGTACTACTCAAGATGAAGCCTAACCACGGCCGAATAGAGGGGAACCAGTACCTTGTGTGATTGGGAAGCTATACTTCCATTAATACAACCCAAAATACCATTTGCTTCTTTTGAAGCCACATCACACTGTTGGCTCATATTCAGCTTGTGATCTACAACAATTTCAAGATCCTTCTCATTTGTAGTATTGCTGAGCCAAGTATTCCCCATCCTGTAACTGTGCATATGGTTTGTATTTCCTAGATGTAGAACTTGGCATTTATCCCTATTAAATTTCATTCTGTTGTTTTCAGCCCAGCACTCCAGCCTTTCAAGATCACTTTGAAGTTTGTTTCTGTCTTTCCGGATATTAGCTATCCCACCCAATTTTGTGTCATCTGCAAATTTGATCAGCGTTCCCTGCACCTCCTCGTCCAAATCATTAATAAAAATGTTGAAGAGCACTGGGTCCAGGGCTGAGCCCTGTGGTACCCTGCTCGTTCCCTCTCCCCGGATTTGAGAAGATACCATTGATAAGCACTCTTTGAGTCTGATTCTGCAGCCAACTGTGTATCTACCTAATAATTGTTCCATCTAGCCTACTATTAGCAAGTTTGTTAATCAGAATATCATGGGGCACTTCGTCAGAAGCTTTGTTGAAGACAAGATATGTTATGTCCACAGCATTCCCACAACAGAGGTTACCTGATCAAAAAATGAAATCAGATTAGTCTGACAGGATTTGTTCTTGAGAAATCCATGCTGGCTTCTAATAATCACTGCATTGTTTTCATGGTGCTTACAGACTGACTTCTTTATAATCTACTCAAAATTTTTCCCAGGGATGGCTGTCAGTCTGACTGGTCTGTAATTCCCAGGTTCCTCCTTTTTGCCCTTTTTGAAAATAAGGATAAAATTAGCCTTCCTCTAGTCTCCAGTGCTTCACCCATCTTCAGTGATTTCACAAAGATAATAGACAGTGGTTCTGAGAATTCTTCTTTATTATTCTAGGATGCAGTTCATCGGGCCCTAGAGATTTGAACCTGTTCAAAGAAATTTGACCATTTGACCTTGACCATTTGTTCATCAATCTCAAACTGCAGTCCTGCCCCTTCAGCTTGTACTTCACTTTTTCCAGGGGAGGGGTCATAGACCCGCTTTTGGGAGAAGACTGAGCCAAAGTAGGAATTGAAGTTTCTGGCTGATTCATCTAAACCAGTACCATTCATTATGAACATTGTAAACTTGAACATTAATCTAATTAGATACCCGCCTTGTTTATTGTCTTATCCCTGGATTTCCTAGGTGGCAAGTATGCTATATCTTCCATGTTTAGAGATAGGTTATTTAATGCAATAGTATATTCGTCTCCTATCCTAGCATTAAAGTCTCCCATTACAATAATTGGGCATAAAAGATACTGTTGATAACAGTATCTAAAAGGGCCTCCAATGTGTCCCAGATGTTAGCAGGATAGTAATTGGATCCTCTGGGGGGATATATATGTTTATACATGTTAGTCTGCCCCCTTTTTGGATAGTCAACTGAATGGCTTGCAAAAATGGTGAGTCAGTAACTATTTCCTGGGTCACAACGTTTAGACTGGCAGATATCCCCAAAGCGAGGCCCCCACAGCTCCTCCCTTTCTTGAAAGTTTTTTTTTTTTTTGCTGGTTCTGAGAATATTTGATAGCCTTGTAGTTCTATTTTTTGTGCCCTGGTTTCTTGTAGACTAAATATATGAAAGTTGGTCAGATATTGTACAAACTCCAAATCATTCAGCTTGTTCTCCAACCCCGCGATATTCTAAGACAGTAGTTTAAGCGACTGTTTGCACTTCCAGATGGAACCTTTTAGTTAGATCAGGAGATGAAATTTGATTGTTACATCAACTTTTATCTAGGTCTTGTCAATCTTCAACAGGGCTCAGTTTCAGTATGCTACACAGCTTTGGTTTAGTGATTTCTAAGGGAATATGTTCACCAACTGGGCTCAGTGTTAATTTTCCTTCATATATCGCTGTTATCAATTTGCCATCCTCATTAAGCAGTTGAATGAAGCATGCAGAGGGAGGAATATTCAATTTCAAACCACGTGGCTGCCTGTGTAATGGCGATGGTCATAACCCCAAAAGAAAGCGAATGCAGAAAGCCATGGTAAGGCAGCATGATTTTTTTTAATTTATACTCGCTGAATTGTCATGGCTTCCCTCAAAGAATACCGGAAAAAGTAGTGTGGTGAGGGTGTAGAACTACAGTTCCCAGGATTTTCTAGGGAAAAGGAATAGCTAATGATCCAATTTAATTCTTTGGTATACATATGTCCTCTGCAGTTATCAGTGGGACACCAGAGTAAACTGTTTTGTTGCTTTCCTGCTACTTGTACCTTTCCCCCCTTCCCTTACACTTGCCCTTTAACCTTGAGCTTCATAAAGTTTCTGAATTTAGAACCTGAGGTTTGACTGCATATTTTGACAACCAAAGTTCTTTCCCCTACATGTGAAACAGTGATGCCAGAAAGGCCGGGCAGAGGTCCGGGACCACAAATACAGTCTCTCCCCCTGCCGCCACTCAGTGCTCACTCTCCCCCATGCCATCTCCCCCCTTTTAAAACTTTCTTTTAACTTTTAAAACAGGTTGGGGCACGTTGCCACATGGACAGAGGTATGCAGCACAACTGCAGCTGTGCTCTGCAGTGCCCAAACTCTTCTAAAAGTTAAAAAAGAAAAAAGATCCTGATAAGGAGGTAGAGAAAGTGTGTGGGGGAGAAAGACTAGACAGAGAGCTATGCTGGGGGGCGGGATGGGGAACATGCTGGTGGTGGTGGGGAGAACACTGCCCAGGAGTATGCGTGTGACCTCCCCCTGACGTGTGTCTTGTTCGGGGGCCATTCAAGCCAGGCGGCAACACCCATGTTGGACCCAGACTGCTCTCCCATGCTCCTGATGTCGACCCAGGAGAGATAAGGAGAAAACAGGCCGAACTCTCACACACCAGTGAACAGGGAGTTGGGTGGTTGCCCCCAGAATGAAAATCCACTTCTGTCACTTTGACTTCCTCTTACTAAAGGGATCTGGTGAACTGAATTGAGAGCAGGGTTTCCAGAGGCCAAGAAGGATCGGGGTTCTGCACCTTTGAGAGCTGCCAAGAGGGTGAATGCGTGAGAAGCGGCACTTGGTGAAATGCCCTTTTCTACACACATGTGAAAGGCACAGTAGCCCAGTTCTCTTTGGTATCTGGTCACCCTGAGACAGGGGTAGCAAAAGGAAAACATAGTGCTGCAGACGGATTGCATCCCCCAGCAACACAGCACAGCAGGATAGAAGTTCTTCTGCAATGGCATTGCCTTGGTGTGGGGCTGGACTTGCGGTCAGGATGGTGGGGAGCTCTTAGGGTGGGCTTTTCCCATGCACCAAGGACACTGGCATGGTGGGGAGGGTGAAGGCTGTAAGAACCATAAAAACACAAAACACACACACACGGTGTTATTATTTATCATAATTTATTTATTAATTGTTATTGCTTAATCTACCCTGATAATTGAAGAGGGTATTTTTGCAAGTAAAAGGGTTGTTCGGGTTAATTCACTCGCACTTATTGAAAGTCATGTAGGTGCAGGAAATGCATGTAGGACTATGGCAAGTGAGCAACTTGAGGGACCTCTCTGTGATTGGCAACTGGCGAAGACTGTGGGACCTATTGGAAGAAAACACACTACTTTTTGGCCTAAGTCAACACAACTGCTCAGAGTTTTGGGGGCCCAAAACTAAGGAAGGCCTCCCCCTATACACCTAGAAAACTGAGGCTGTGGTAGAAGGGAGTGCCAAACCTGATTCAGCACAAGAGCCCAAATTAAATTTCAGAGCAGCTCTTGGAAGCCAGGTTCCAGAAGTGAGTGGGGTTGAAGGAAAAAAGCAGACGTTTATTTCTTTCTTCATTTTATTTAAAACATTTCTTGGCCACCTTTCAGGGCAAGAGACCCCAGACAGAGGCTTACAACAATAAAATACACATTTTCATTGGAGAACTGCATTAAGCAATTGAAAACGAAGGCTTCCCTGCTCTCCCCTTGATGGGGCATCTGGCCAGTAAAGTGTGAAGTCCGGCAATAAGGGGTCCCCTCACTTTGAAGGCAGTGCTTTCCTTTCACACCTTTACAGCAGAATTTCAAGGCATCTCTTCTTCGGCAGCTGCATTCCCTTTCCATTCAATCCATCCAGCAGGTGGCAAGCAGAAAAATGGTCAGGAAAGTCTTCATCCAGGACAGCCAGGAGGGCCTTGATTTCAAAAGTGCAGCAGACAATCAACCTGGCATAGAAGAGTGAAAATGTACAATCAACAAACGAGAAGGAAATAAAACACAAAGACAAGGGCAATCAAAGCCAGTGTAACATATTTAGAGGGTTGGACTGACCTATCTTGTAGGGTTGTTTCGAGGATGAGATGGAGAGGAAGAGAACGATGTAAGATGCCTCGGATTCCTTGGAAGTGTTAAAAAGCAAAGCCCACCCCATGAAGGGGAGTGAGGGGAGGGGAGACTGGCCCCTAAAGAGTGAAGGCCGGCAAGAAACAGTGCTCTCCCTTTGAAGGGGTCCATGGACACTGAAGTGTGCAGATGGGCAATAAACAGTGATCTCTATATAAAGAGGAATCTGGCCAGTAAAGTGTGGTGTCCTGCAATAAGCAATTCTCTCCCCTTGAAGGGAAGACTGGCTAGTAAAGTGTGGTGTCCTGCAATAAGCAATTCTCTCCCTTGAAGGGAAGACTGGCCAGAAAAATGTGGTGTCCTGCAATAAGCACTTCTCTCCCTTCGAAAGGAAGACTGGCTAGTAAAGTTTGGTGGCCTGAACTAAGCAATTCTCTCCCTTTGAAGGGAAGACTGGCTAATAAAGTGTGGTGGCTTGAGATAAGCACTTTTCTCCCTTTGAAGGGAAGACTGGCCAGTAAAATGTGGTGTCCTGCAATAAGCATTTCTCTCCCCTTGAAGGGAAGACTGGCTAGTAAAGTTTGGTGGCCTGAACTAAGCAATTCTCTCCCTTTGAAGGGAAGACTGGCTAATAAAGTGTGGTGGCTTGAGATAAGCACTTCTCTCCCTTTGAAGGGAAGACTGGCTAGTAAAATGTGGTGTCCTGCAATAAGCACTTCTCTCCCCTTGAAAAGAAGAATGACTAGTAAAGTGTGGTGTCCTGCAATGAGCACTTCTCTCCCAATAAAGGGAAGACTGGCTGATAAAGTGTGGCATTCTGCAGTAAGCACTTCTCTCCCCTTGAAGGGAAGACTGGCCAGTAAAGTGTGGTGGCTTGCGATAAGCACTTCTCTCCCCTTGAAGGGAAGACTGGCCAGTAACGTGTTGTCCTGCAATAAATACTTCTCTCCCTTTGAAGGGAAGACTGGCTAGTAAAGTGTGGTGTCCTGCAATAAGCACTTCTCTCCCCTTGAAGGGAAGAATGGCCAGTAAAATGTGGTGACCAATAAGCATTTCTCTCCCCTTGAAGGGAAGAATGGCTAGTAAAGTGTGGTGGCCTGCAACAAGCACTTTTCTCCCCTTGAAGGGAAGACTGGCAAGTAAAATGTGGCATCCTGCAGTAAGCACTTCTCTCCCCTTGAAAGGAAGACTGGCTAGTAAAGTGTGAAGGCTGGCAATAGTAGGTCCCTCCCTATGAAGGCAGTGCTTTCCTCTTACGTCTTTACAGCAGAACTTCCAGGCATCACTCCTTCGGCACCTGCATTCACTTTCTATTCAATCCATCCAGCAAGTGGACAGCAGAGAAATGGCCAGGGAGGTCTTGGTCCTTGATTTCAGAGGTGCAGCAGACCGTCATCCTGGGACAGAGGAGTGAAAATCAACAATTGTTTTTTTTATTTCTTGCACTTATATACCGC
Source organism: Elgaria multicarinata webbii (assembly GCF_023053635.1). NCBI lineage: Eukaryota > Metazoa > Chordata > Lepidosauria > Squamata > Anguidae > Elgaria > Elgaria multicarinata. Next base: position 24,960,987 of record NC_086180.1, on the reverse strand, counting down.
TCCCGTAGCTGGGGCTCGCTGGGCGGTTTACAGAAATTCAAAAATTAAGATAAAAACGAGTATACAAAATTTAAAATTCTAAAACACAGAACATACACACATAAAGCATTAAAAACCGTTAATCAACAAATGAGACGGAAACAAAACACAAAAACAAGTGCAATCAAAGCCAGTGTAAAATATTGCTAAGAGTGTTGGACTGACTTACCTCGTAGGTTTTTTTCGAGGATAAGATGGAGAGGAAGACGACGATGTAAGGTGCCTCGCTTTCCTTGGAAGTGTTAAAAAGCAAAGCCCACCCCATGAAGGGGAGTGAGGGGAGGGGACACTGGCCAATAAAGAGTGGTGTCCTGCAATAAGCACTTCTCTCCCCTTGAAGGGAAGACTGGCTAGAAAAGTGTGGTGTCCTGCAGTAAGCATTTCTCTCTCCATGAAGGGAAGAATGGCTAGTAAAATTTGGTGGCCTGAACTAAGCAATTCTCTCCCCTTGAAGTGAAGACTGGCAAGTAAAGTGTTGTCCTGCAATAAGCACTTCTCTCCCCTTGAAGGGAAGACTGGCTATTAAAGTTTGGTGGCCTGAACTAAGCAATTCTCTCCCCTTGAAGGGAAGACTGGCCAGTAAAGTGTTGTCCTGCAATAAGCACTTCTCTCCCTTGAAGGGAAGAATGGCCAGTAAATGTTTTGTCCTGCAATAAGCACTTCTCTCCCCTTGAAGGGAAGACTGGCCAGTAAAATGTGGTGTCCTGCAATAAGCACTTCTCTCCCTTTGAAGGGAAGACTGGCCAGTAAAATGTTTTGTGCTTCAATAAGCACTTCTCTCCCCTTGAAGGGAAGAATGGCTAGTAAAGTGTTGTCCTGCAATAAGCACTTCTCTCCCCTTGAAGGGAAGATTGGCTAGTAAAATGTGGTGTCCTCCAATAAGCACTTCTCTCCCCTTGAAGGGAAGACTGGCCAGTAAAGTGTGGTGTCCTGCAATAAGCACTTCTCTCCCCTTGAAGGGAAGAATGGCTAGTAAAGTGTTGTCCTGCAATAAGCACTTCTCTCCCCTTGAAGGGAAGACTGGCTAGTAAAGTGTTGTCCTGCAATAAGCACATCTCTCCCCTTGAAGGGAAGACTGGCTAGTAAAGTTTGTTGGCCTGAACTAAGCACTTCTCTCCCCTTGAAGGGAAGAATGGCCAGTCAAATGTTGTGTCCTGCAATAAGCACTTCTCTCCCTTTGAAAGGAAGAATGGCTAGTAAAGTGTTGTCCTGCAATAAGCACTTCTCTCCCCTTGAAGGGAAGAATGGCTAGTAAAGTGTGGTGGCCTGCAACAAGCACTTTTCTCCCCTTGAAGGGAAGACTGGCAAGTAAAATGTGGCATCCTGCAGTAAGCACTTCTCTCCCCTTGAAGGAAGACTGGCTAGTAAAGTGTGAAGTCTGGCAATACTAGGTCCCTCCTTATGAAGGCAGTGCTTTCCTCTTACGTCTTTACAGCAGAACTTCCAGGCATCACTCCTTCGGCACCTGCATTCACTTTCTATTCAATCCATCCAGCAAGTGGACAGCAGAGAAATGGCCAGGGAGGTCTTGGTCCTTGATTTCAGAGGTGCAGCAGACCGTCATCCTGGGACAGCGGAGTGAAAATCAACAATTGTTTTTTTATTTCTTGCACTTATATACCGCTCCCGTAGCTGGGGCTCGCTGGGCGGTTTACAGAAATTCAAAAATTAAGATAAAAACGAGTATACAAAATTTAAAATTCTAAAACACATAAAGCATTAAAAACCGTTAATCAACAAATGAGACGGAAACAAAACACAAAAACAAGTGCAATCAAAGCCAGTGTAAAATATTGCTAAGAGTGTTGGACTGACTTACCTCGTAGGTTTTTTTCGAGGATAAGATGGAGAGGAAGACGACGATGTAAGGTGCCTCGCTTTCCTTGGAAGTGTTAAAAAGCAAAGCCCACCCCATGAAGGGGAGTGAGGGGAGGGGACACTGGCCAATAAAGAGTGGTGTCCTGCAATAAGCACTTCTCTCCCCTTGAAGGGAAGACTGGCTAGAAAAGTGTGGTGTCCTGCAGTAAGCATTTCTCTCTCCATGAAGGGAAGAATGGCTAGTAAAGTGTGGTGTCCTGCAGTAAGCACTTCTCTCCCCTTGAAGGGAAGACTGGCTAGTAAAGTGTGGTGTCCTGCAGTAAGCATTTCTCTCTCCATGAAGGGAAAAATGGCAAGTAAAGTGTGGTGTCCAGCAGTAAGCACTTCTCTCCCCTTGAAGGGAAGACTGGCTAGTAAAGTGTGGTGTCCTGCAGTAAGCATTTCTCTCTCCATGAAGGGAAGAATGGCTAGTAAAATTTGGTGGCCTGAACTAAGCAATTCTCTCCCCTTGAAGTGAAGACTGGCTAGTAAAGTGTTGTCCTGCAATAAGCACATCTCTCCCCTTGAAGGGAAGACTGGCTAGTAAAGTTTGGTGGCCTGAACTAAGCACTTCTCTCCCCTTGAAGGGAAGACTGGCTAGTAAAGTGTTGTCCTGCAATAAGCACATCTCTCCCCTTGAAGGGAAGACTGGCTAGTAAAGTTTGGTGGCCTGAACTAAGCACTTCTCTCCCCTTGAAGGGAAGAATGGCCAGTCAAATGTTGTGTCCTGCAATAAGCACTTCTCTCCCTTTGAAAGGAAGACTGGCTAGTAAAGCGTGGTGTCCTGCAATAAGCAATTCTCTCCCCTTGAAGGGAAGAATGGCTAGTAAAATGTGGTGTCTAGAAATAAGCAATTCTCTCCCCTTGAAGGGAAGACTGGCCAGTAAAGTGTGAAGGCTGGCAATAGTAAGTCCCCTCCCTCTGAAGGCAGTGCTTTCCTCTTACGTCTTTACAGCAGAACTTCCAGTATTCACTCCTTCCGCACCTGCATTCACTTTCTATTCAATCCATCCAGCAAGTGGACAGCAGAGAAATGGCCAGGGAGGTCTTGGTCCTTGATTTCAGAGGTGCAGCAGACCGTCATCCTGGGATAGAGGAGTGAAAATCAACAATTTTTTTTTTATTTCTTTCACTTATATACCGCTCCCATAGCTGGGGTTCGCTGGGCGGTTTACAGAAATTCTAAAATTAAGATAAAAACGAGTATACAAAATTTAAAATTCTAAAACACAGAACATACACACATAAAGCATTAAAAACCGTTAATCAACAAATGAGACGGAAACAAAACACAAAAACAAGTGCAATCAAAGCCAGTGTAAAATATTGCTAAGAGTGTTGGACTGACTTACCTCGTAGGTTTTTTCCGAGGATAAGATGGAGAGGAAGACGACGATGTAAGGTGCCTCGCTTTCCTTGGAAGTGTTAAAAAGCAAAGCCCACCCCATGAAGGGGAGTGAGGGGAGGGGACACTGGCCAATAAAGAGTGGTGTCCTGCAATAAGCACTTCTCTCCCCTTGAAGGGAAGACTGGCTAGAAAAGTGTGGTGTCCTGCAGTAAGCATTTCTCTCTCCATGAAGGGAAGAATGGCTAGTAAAATTTGGTGGCCTGAACTAAGCAATTCTCTCCCCTTGAAGTGAAGACTGGCTAGTAAAGTGTTGTCCTGCAATAAGCACTTCTCTCCCCTTGAAGGGAAGACTGGCTAGTAAAGTTTGGTGGCCTGAACTAAGCAATTCTCTCCCCTTGAAGGGAAGACTGGCCAGTAAAGTGTTGTCCTGCAATAAGCACTTCTCTCCCTTGAAGGGAAGAATGGCCAGTAAATGTTTTGTCCTGCAATAAGCACTTCTCTCCCCTTGAAGGGAAGACTGGCCAGTAAAATGTGGTGTCCTGTAATAAGCACTTCTCTCCCTTTGAAGGGAAGACTGGCCAGTAAAATGTTTTGTGCTTCAATAAGCACTTCTCTCCCCTTGAAGGGAAGAATGGCTAGTAAAGTGTTGTCCTGCAATAAGCACTTCTCTCCCCTTGAAGGGAAGATTGGCTAGTAAAATGTGGTGTCCTCCAATAAGCACTTCTCTCCCCTTGAAGGGAAGACTGGCCAGTAAAGTGTGGTGTCCTGCAATAAGTACTTCTCTCCCCTTGAAGGGAAGAATGGCTAGTAAAGTGTTGTCCTGCAATAAGCACTTCTCTCCCCTTGAAGGGAAGACTGGCTAGTAAAGTGTTGTCCTGCAATAAGCACTTCTCTCCCCTTGAAGGGAAGACTGGCTAGTAAAGTGTTGTCCTGCAATAAGCACTTCTCTCCCCTTGAAGGGAAGACTGGCTAGTAAAGTGTTGTCCTGCAATAAGCACTTCTCTCCCCTTGAAGGGAAGACTGGCTAGTAAAGTTTGGTGGCCTGAACTAAGCACTTCTCTCCCCTTGAAGGGAAGAATGGCCAGTCAAATGTTGTGTCCTGCAATAAGCACTTCTCTCCCTTTGAAAGGAAGACTGGCTAGTAAAGCGTGGTGTCCTGCAATAAGCACTTCTCTCCCCTTGAAGGGAAGAATGGCTAGTAAAATGTGGTGTCTAGAAAGAAGCAATTCTCTCCCCTTGAAGGGAAGACTGGCTAGTAAAGTGTGAAGGCTGGCTAGAAAAGTGTGGTGTCCTGCAGTAAGCATTTCTCTCTCCATGAAGGGAAGAATGGCTAGTAAAGTTTGGTGGCCTGAACTAAGCAATTCTCTCCCCTTGAAGGGAAGACTGGCCAGTAAAGTGTTGTCCTGCAATAACACTTCTCTCCCTTGAAGGGAAGAATGGCCAGTAAATGTTTTGTCCTGCAATAAGCACTTCTCTCCCCTTGAAGGGAAGATTGGCTAGTAAAATGTGGTGTCCTGCAATAAGCACTTCTCTCCCTTTGAAGGGAAGACTGGCCAGTAAAATGTTTTGTGCTTCAATAAGCACTTCTCTCCCCTTGAAGGGAAGAATGGCTAGTAAAGTGTTGTCCTGCAATAAGCACTTCTCTCCCCTTGAAGTGAAGACTGGCTAGTAAAATGTGGTGTCCTCCAATAAGCACTTCTCTCCCCTTGAAGGGAAGACTGGCCAGTAAAGTGTGGTGTCCTGCAATAAGCACTTCTCTCCCCTTGAAGTGAAGAATGGCTAGTAAAGTGTGGTGTCCTGCAGTAAGCACTTCTCTCCCCTTGAAGGGAAGACTGGCTAGAAAAGTGTGGTGTCCTGCAGTAAGCACTTCTCTCCCCTTGAAGGGAAGAATGGCTAGTAAAGTGTGGCATCCTGCAGTAAGCACTTCTCTCCCCATAAAGGGAAGACTGGCCAGTAAAATGCTTTGTGCTGCAATAAGCACTTCTCTCCCCTTGAAGGGAAGACTGGCTAGTAAAGTGTTGTCCTGCAATAAGCACTTCTCTCCCCTTGAAGGGAAGACTGGCTAGTAAAGTTTGGTGGCCTGAACTAAGCACTTCTATCCCCTTGAAGGGAAGAATGGCCAGTCAAATGTTGTGTCCTGCAATAAGCACTTCTCTCCCTTTGAAAGGAAGACTGGCTAGTAAAGCGTGGTGTCCTGCAATAAGCAATTCTCTCCCCTTGAAGTGAAGAATGGCTAGTAAAATGTGGTGTCTAGAAATAAGCAATTCTCTCCCCTTGAAGGGAAGACTGGCTAGTAAAGTGTTGTCCTGCAATAAGCAATTCTCTCCCCTTGAAGGGAAGACTGGCCAGTAAAGTGTGGTGACCTGCAGTGAGCACTTCTCTCCCCGTAAAGGGAAGACTGGCTAGTAAAGTGTGGTGTCCTGCAGTAAGCACTTCTCTCCCCATAAAGGGAAGACTGGCTAGTAAAGTGTGGTGTCCTGCCGTAAGGACTTCTCTCCCCATAAAGGGAAGAATGGCTAGTAAAGTGTGGCGTCCTGCAGTAAGCACTTCTCTCCCCATAAAGGGAAGACTGGCTAGTAAAGTGTGGTGTCCTGCAGTAAGCATTTCTCTCCCCATAAGGAAAGACTGGCTAGGAAAGTGTGGTGTCCTGCAGTAAGCACTTCTCTCCCCATAAAGGGAAGACAGGCTAGTAAAGTGTGGTGTCCTGCCGTAAGCACTTCTCCCCCCTTGAAGGGAAGACTGGCCAGTAAAGTGTGGTGTCCTGCAATAAGCACTTCTCTCCCCTTGAAGGGAAGACTGGCTAGTAAAGTGTGGTGTCCTGCAGTAAGCACTTCTCTCCCCATAAAAGGAAGAATGGCTGGTAAAGTGTGGTGTCCTGCAGTAAGCACTTCTCTCCCCATATAGGGAAGACAGGCTTGTAAAGTGTGGTGTCCTGCAGTAAGCATTTCTCTCCCCATAAAGGGAAGACAGGCTAGTAAAGTGTGGTGTCCTGCAGTAAGCACTTCTCTCCCCTTGAAGGGAAGACTGGCTAGTAAAGTGTGGTGTCTTGCAGTAAGCATTTCTCTCTCCATGAAGGGAATACTGGCTGGTAAAGTGTGGTATCCCGCAGTAAGCACTTCTCTCCCCTTGAAGGGAAGACTGGCTAGTAAAGTGTGGTGTCCTGCAGTAAGCATTTCTCTCTCCATGAAGGGAAGAATGGCTAGGAAAGTGTGGTGACCTGCAGTAAGCATTTCTCTACCCATAAAGGGAAGACTGGCTAGTAAAGTGTGGTGTCCTGCAGTAAGCACTTCTCTCCCCATAAAGGGAAGAATGGCTAGTAAAGTGTGGTGTCCTGCAGTAAGCACTTCTCTCCCCATAAAGGGAGGACTGGCTAGTAAAGTGTGGTGTCCTGCAGTAAGCACTTCTCTCCCCTTGAAGGGAAGACTGGCTAGTAAAGTGTGGTGTCCCGCAGTAAGCACTTCTCTCCCCATAAAAGGAAGAATGGCTGGTAAAGTGTGGTGTCCTGCAGTAAGCACTTCTCTCCCCATAAATGGAAGAATGGCTGGTAAAGTGTGGTGTCCTGCAGTAAGCACTTCTCTCCCCATAAAGGGAATAATGGCTGGTAAAGTGTGGTGTCCTGCAGTAAGCACTTCTCTCCCCATAAATGGAAGAATGGCTGGTAAAGTGTGGTGTCCTGCAGTAAGCACTTCTCTCCCCATAAAGGGAAGACAGGCTTGTAAAGTGTGGTGTCCTGCAGTAAGCATTTCTCTCCCCATAAAGGGAAGACAGGCTAGTAAAGTGTGGTGTCCTGCAGTAAGCATTTCTCTCCCCATAAAGGGAAGACAGGCTGGTAAAGTGTGGTATCCCGCAGTAAGCACTTCTCTCCCCTTGAAGGGAAGACTGGCTAGTAAAGTGTGGTGTCCTGCAGTAAGCACTTCTCTCCCCATAAAGGGAAGACTGGCTAGGAAAGTGTGGTGACCTGCAGTAAGCATTTCTCTACCCATAAAGGGAAGACTGGCTAGTAAAGTGTGGTGTCCTGCAGTAAGCACTTCTCTCCCCATAAAGGGAAGAATGGCTAGTAAAGTGTGGTGTCCTGCAGTAAGCACTTCTCTCCCCATAAAGGGAAGACTGGCTAGTAAAGTGTGGTGTCCTGCAGTAAGCACTTCTCTCCCCTTGAAGGGAAGACTGGCTAGTAAAGTGTGGTGTCCTGCAGTAAGCATTTCTCTCTCCATGAAGGGAAGAATGGCTAGTAAAGTGTGGTGTCCTGCAGTAAGCACTTCTCTCCCCTTGAAGGGAAGACTGGCTAGAAAAGTGTGGTGTCCTGCAGTAAGCACTTCTCTCCCCTTGAAGGGAAGAATGGCTAGTAAAGTGTGGCATCCTGCAGTAAGCACTTCTCTCCCCATAAAGGGAAGACTGGCCAGTAAAATGCTTTGTGCTGCAATAAGCACTTTTCTCCCCTTGAAGGGAAGACTGGCTAGTAAAGTGTTGTCCTGCAATAAGCACTTCTCTCCCCTTGAAGGAAGACTGGCTAGTAAAGTGTGGTGTCCTGCAGTAAGCACTTCTCTCCCCATAAAGGGAAGACTGGCTAGTAAAGTGTGGTGTCCTGCCGTAAGGACTTCTCTCCCCATAAAGGGAAGAATGGCTAGTAAAGTGTGGCGTCCTGCAGTAAGCACTTCTCTCCCCATAAAGGGAAGACTGGCTAGTAAAGTGTGGTGTCCTGCAGTAAGCATTTCTCTCCCCATAAGGAAAGACTGGCTAGGAAAGTGTGGTGTCCTGCAGTAAGCACTTCTCTCCCCATAAAGGGAAGACAGGCTAGTAAAGTGTGGTGTCCTGCCGTAAGCACTTCTCCCCCCTTGAAGGGAAGACTGGCTAGTAAAGTGTGGTGTCCAGCAGTAAGCATTTCTCTCCCCATAAAGGGAAGACGGGCTAGTAAAGTGTGGTGTCCTGCTGTAAGCATTTCTCTCCCCATAAAGGGAAGACTGGCTGGTAAAGTGTGGTGTCCTGCAGTAAGCACTTCTCTCCCCATAAAGGGAAGACTGGCTAGGAAAGTGTGGTGACCTGCAGTAAGCATTTCTCTACCCATAAAGGGAAGACTGGCTAGTAAAGTGTGGTGTCCTGCAGTAAGCACTTCTCTCCCCATAAAGGGAAGAATGGCTAGTAAAGTGTGGTGTCCTGCAGTAAGCACTTCTCTCCCCATAAAGGGAAGACTGGCTAGTAAAGTGTGGTGTCCTGCAGTAAGCACTTCTCTCCCCTTGAAGGGAAGACTGGCTAGTAAAGTGTGGTGTCCTGCAGTAAGCACTTCTCTCCCCATAAAAGGAAGAATGGCTGGTAAAGTGTGGTGTCCTGCAGTAAGCACTTCTCTCCCCATAAAGGGAAGACAGGCTTGTAAAGTGTGGTGTCCTGCAGTAAGCATTTCTCTCCCCATAAAGGGAAGACAGGCTAGTAAAGTGTGGTGTCCTGCAGTAAGCACTTCTCTCCCCTTGAAGGGAAGACTGGCTAGTAAAGTGTGGTGTCTTGCAGTAAGCATTTCTCTCTCCATGAAGGGAATACTGGCTGGTAAAGTGTGGTATCCCGCAGTAAGCACTTCTCTCCCCTTGAAGGGAAGACTGGCTAGTAAAGTGTGGTGTCCTGCAGTAAGCATTTCTCTCTCCATGAAGGGAAGAATGGCTAGGAAAGTGTGGTGACCTGCAGTAAGCATTTCTCTACCCATAAAGGGAAGACTGGCTAGTAAAGTGTGGTGTCCTGCAGTAAGCACTTCTCTCCCCATAAAGGGAAGAATGGCTAGTAAAGTGTGGTGTCCTGCAGTAAGCACTTCTCTCCCCATAAAGGGAAGACTGGCTAGTAAAGTGTGGTGTCCTGCAGTAAGCACTTCTCTCCCCTTGAAGGGAAGACTGGCTAGTAAAGTGTGGTGTCCTGCAGTAAGCACTTCTCTCCCCATAAAAGGAAGAATGGCTGGTAAAGTGTGGTGTCCTGCAGTAAGCACTTCTCTCCCCATAAATGGAAGAATGGCTGGTAAAGTGTGGTGTCCTGCAGTAAGCACTTCTCTCCCCATAAAGGGAATAATGGCTGGTAAAGTGTGGTGTCCTGCAGTAAGCACTTCTCTCCCCATAAATGGAAGAATGGCTGGTAAAGTGTGGTGTCCTGCAGTAAGCACTTCTCTCCCCATAAAGGGAAGACAGGCTTGTAAAGTGTGGTGTCCTGCAGTAAGCATTTCTCTCCCCATAAAGGGAAGACAGGCTAGTAAAGTGTGGTGTCCTGCAGTAAGCACTTCTCTCCCCATAAAGGGAAGACAGGCTGGTAAAGTGTGGTATCCCGCAGTAAGCACTTCTCTCCCCTTGAAGGGAAGACTGGCTAGTAAAGTGTGGTGTCCTGCAGTAAGCACTTCTCTCCCCATAAAGGGAAGACTGGCTAGGAAAGTGTGGTGACCTGCAGTAAGCATTTCTCTACCCATAAAGGGAAGACTGGCTAGTAAAGTGTGGTGTCCTGCAGTAAGCACTTCTCTCCCCATAAAGGGAAGAATGGCTAGTAAAGTGTGGTGTCCTGCAGTAAGCACTTCTCTCCCCATAAAGGGAAGACTGGCTAGTAAAGTGTGGTGTCCTGCAGTAAGCACTTCTCTCCCCTTGAAGGGAAGACTGGCTAGTAAAGTGTGGTGTCCTGCAGTAAGCATTTCTCTCTCCATGAAGGGAAGACTGGCTAGAAAAGTGTGGTGTCCTGCAGTAAGCACTTCTCTCCCCTTGAAGGGAAGAATGGCTAGTAAAGTGTGGCATCCTGCAGTAAGCACTTCTCTCCCCATAAAGGGAAGACTGGCCAGTAAAATGCTTTGTGCTGCAATAAGCACTTTTCTCCCCTTGAAGGGAAGACTGGCTAGTAAAGTGTTGTCCTGCAATAAGCACTTCTCTCCCCTTGAAAGAAGACTGGCTAGTAAAGTTTGGTGGCCAGAACTCAGCACTTCTCTCCCCATAAAGGGAAGAATGGCTAGTAAAGTGTGGTGTCCTGCAGTAAGCACTTCTCTCCCCATAAAGGGAAGACTGGCTAGTAAAGTGTGGTGTCCTGCAGTAAGCACTTCTCTCCCCTTGAAGGGAAGACTGGCTAGTAAAGTGTGGTGTCCTGCAGTAAGCACTTCTCTCCCCATAAAAGGAAGAATGGCTGGTAAAGTGTGGTGTCCTGCAGTAAGCACTTCTCTCCCCATAAATGGAAGAATGGCTGGTAAAGTGTGGTGTCCTGCAGTAAGCACTTCTCTCCCCATAAAGGGAATAATGGCTGGTAAAGTGTGGTGTCCTGCAGTAAGCACTTCTCTCCCCATAAATGGAAGAATGGCTGGTAAAGTGTGGTGTCCTGCAGTAAGCACTTCTCTCCCCATAAAGGGAAGACAGGCTTGTAAAGTGTGGTGTCCTGCAGTAAGCATTTCTCTCCCCATAAAGGGAAGACAGGCTAGTAAAGTGTGGTGTCCTGCAGTAAGCATTTCTCTCCCCATAAAGGGAAGACAGGCTAGTAAAGTGTGGTGTCCTGCAGTAAGCATTTCTCTCCCCATAAAGGGAAGACTGGCTGGTAAAGTGTGGTATCCCGCAGTAAGCACTTCTCTCCCCTTGAAGGGAAGACTGGCTAGTAAAGTGTGGTGTCCTGCAGTAAGCACTTCTCTCCCCATAAAGGGAAGACTGGCTAGGAAAGTGTGGTGACCTGCAGTAAGCATTTCTCTACCCATAAAGGGAAGACTGGCTAGTAAAGTGTGGTGTCCTGCAGTAAGCACTTCTCTCCCCATAAAGGGAAGAATGGCTAGTAAAGTGTGGTGTCCTGCAGTAAGCACTTCTCTCCCCATAAAGGGAAGACTGGCTAGTAAAGTGTGGTGTCCTGCAGTAAGCACTTCTCTCCCCTTGAAGGGAAGACTGGCTAGTAAAGTGTGGTGTCCTGCAGTAAGCATTTCTCTCTCCATGAAGGGAAGAATGGCTAGTAAAGTGTGGTGTCCTGCAGTAAGCACTTCTCTCCCCTTGAAGGGAAGACTGGCTAGAAAAGTGTGGTGTCCTGCAGTAAGCACTTCTCTCCCCTTGAAGGGAAGAATGGCTAGTAAAGTGTGGCATCCTGCAGTAAGCACTTCTCTCCCCATAAAGGGAAGACTGGCCAGTAAAATGCTTTGTGCTGCAATAAGCACTTTTCTCCCCTTGAAGGGAAGACTGGCTAGTAAAGTGTTGTCCTGCAATAAGCACTTCTCTCCCCTTGAAGGAAGACTGGCTAGTAAAGTTTGGTGGCCAGAACTCAGCACTTCTCTCCCCTTGAAGGGAAGAATGGCCAGTAAAGTGTGGTGTCCTGCAATAAGCAATTCTCTCCCCTTGAAGGGTAGATTGGCTAGTAAAGTGTTGTCCTGCAATAAGCTCTTCTCTCCCCTTGAAGGGAAGACTGGCCAGTAAAGTGTGGTGTCCTGCAATAAGCACTTCTCTCCCCTTGAAGGGAAGACTGGCTAGTAAAGTTTGGTGACCTGCATTATGCACTTCTCTCTCCTTGAAGGGAAGACTATCTAGTAAAGTGTGGTATGCTGCAGTAAGCACTTCTCTCCCCATAAAGGGAAGAATGGCTAGTAAAGTGTGGTATGCTGCAGTAAGCATTTCTCTCCCCATGTAGGGAAGACTGGCTGGTAAAGTGTGGTGTCTTGCAGTAAGCACTTCTCTCCCCATAAAGGGAAGACTGGCTAGTAAAGTGTGGTGACCTGCAGTAAGCACTTCTCTCCCCTTGAAGGGAAGACTGGCTGGTAAAGTGTGGTGTCCTGCAGTAAGCACTTCTCTCCCCTTGAATGGAAGACTAGCTGGTAATGTGTGGTGTCCTGCAGTAAGCACTTCTCTCCCCTTGAAGGGAAGACTGGCTGGTAAAGTGTGATGTCCTGCAGTAAGCACTTCTCTCCCCTTGAAGGGTAGACTGGCTAGTAAAGTGTGATGTCCTGCAGTAAGCACTTTTCTCCCCTTGAAGGGAAGACTGGCTAGTAAAGTGTGGTATCCTGCAGGAAGCACTTCTCTCCCCTTGAAGGGAAGACTGGCTAGTAAAGTGTGGTGACCTGCAGTAAGCACTTCTCTCCCCTTGAAGGGAAGACTGGCTAGTAAAGTTTGGTGTCTTGAAGTAAGCACTTCTCTCCCCATAAAGGGAAGACTGGCTAGTAAAGTGTGGTGTCCTACTGTAAGCACTTCTCTCCCCTTGAAGGGAAGGCTAACTGGTAAAGTGTGGTGTCCTACAGTAAGCACTTCTCTCCCCTTGAAGGGAAGACTGGCTAGTAAAGTTTGGTGTCCTGCAGTAAGCACTTCTCTCCCCATAAAGGGAAGACTGGCTAGTAAAGTGTGGTGTCCTGCAGTAAGCACTTCTCTCCCCTTGACGGGAAGATTGGCTGGTAAAGTGTGGTGTCCTGCAGTAAGCACTTCTCTCCCCTTGAAAGGAAGATTGGCTGGTAAAGTGTGGTATCCTGCAGTAAGCACTTCTCTCCCCATAAAGGGAAGACTGGCTGGTAAAGTGTGTTGGCCTTAAATAAGCAATTCTTTCCCCTTGAAGAGAAGACTGGCTAGTAAAGTGTGGTGGCCTGAACTAAGCAATTCTCTCCCCTTGAAGGGAAGGCTGGCTAGTAAAGTTTGGTGTCTTGAAGTAAGCACTTCTCTCCCCATAAAGGGAAGACTGGCTAGTAAAGTGTGGTGTCCTACTGTAAGCACTTCTCTCCCCTTGAAGGGAAGGCTAACTGGTAAAGTGTGGTGTCCTACAGTAAGCACTTCTCTCCCCTTGAAGGGAAGACTGGCTAGTAAAGTTTGGTGTCCTGCAGTAAGCACTTCTCTCCCCATAAAGGGAAGACTGGCTAGTAAAGTGTGGTGTCCTGCAGTAAGCACTTCTCTCCCCTTGACGGGAAGATTGGCTGGTAAAGTGTGGTGTCCTGCAGTAAGCACTTCTCTCCCCTTGAAAGGAAGATTGGCTGGTAAAGTGTGGTATCCTGCAGTAAGCACTTCTCTCCCCATAAAGGGAAGACTGGCTGGTAAAGTGTGTTGGCCTTAAATAAGCAATTCTTTCCCCTTGAAGAGAAGACTGGCTAGTAAAGTGTGGTGGCCTGAACTAAGCAATTCTCTCCCCTTGAAGGGAAGGCTGGCTAGTAAAGTTTGGTGTCCTGAACTAAGCACTTCTCTCCCCTTGAAGGGAAGATTGGTCAGTAAAGTGTGGTGGCTGGCAGTAATAGGTCCCCTCCCTCTGAAGGCAGTGCTTTCCTCTTACGTCTTTACAGCAGAAATTCCAGGCATCCCTCCTTTGGCACCTGCATTCACTTTCTATTCAATCCATCCAGCAAGTGGACAGCAGAGAAATGGCCAGGGAGGTCTTGGTCCTTGATTTCAGAGGTGCAGCAGACCGTCATCCTGGGACAGAGGAGTGAAAATCTACAATTGTTTTTTAATTTCTTGCACTTATATACCGCTCCCTTAGCTAAGGCTCGCTGGGCGGTTTACAGAAATTCTAAAATTAAGATAAAAACGAGTATTCAAAATTTAAAATTCTAAAACAAAGAACATACACACATAAAGCATTAAAAACCATTAATCAACAAATGAGACGGAAACAAAACACAAAAACAAGTGCAATCAAATCTAATGTAATGTATTGCTTAGAGAGTTGGATCCAGTAAAATGTGAAGTCCAGGAATAAGCACTTCTCTCTCCTTAAAGGGTAATCTGTCTGGAAATAAGTGTGAAGGCCAGCAATAAGTTTTGCTCTCCCCACAAAGGGGAGTCTGGCCAGTAAATTGTGAAGGCTGATAAGCACTGCTCTCCCCTTGAAGAGGACCTGGCCAGTAACTGCGAAGTCCAGAAATAAGGGGTCCACTCCCTTTGAAGGCAGTGCTTTCCTCTCACATTGTTATATCAAAACTTCCAGGCATCCCTTCTTTGGGAGCTGCATTCATTTTCCATTCAATCCATGAAGATAAGATGAAGAGGAGAATGACAATGATGCAAGCCACCTTGTTTTCCCTGCAAGAAGAAAAAAGCATATGTACGTATGTAAACACGTAATTCAATACAGCAGTGTAAAACATTCAGCTCCATTTTCAGACATTGGAGGTTTTATACCTCATAGTTCAACCACCAGTTAAAATATCTTGACAATAAACCAATATGTGCTCATTATATTGTCTTAATAATAATACATAACTTGTTAAACTAGAAATACGTTAATTCTTCATTTTAAAACTTCATGGTAATAACCTAGAGCTGCAACAACAAAAGTTTAAATCTTATATCACATATCTAAAGCGGAAAGAGTTATTATCATATATATTCTTATGTTTTTTCTAATACTATATTAAACTTTTAAAAAAATCTCTTAAGATATTTTTCTTTGCTTCCAACAATTTATCAATAATTTAGTAATGCTAATTTGACAGCTTGATAATAGAATACAAGATAAGAAAAACCCATATCCCCTCTTCCTATATTGTTATAACTTTCCTATCTTATATAAAATTTCAGCTACCAGCCTTTGTTTCTTCCTGATTAAAGGGATTTTTAGTGCATCAGAGAATACTACTACTATTTACTTTGGGGTTTTCAAAAGACAGTATTAATTCTTAAGGAATAGAGACACTGTTGCTACTAACTATAAGCCTTAATGACTCGTTTTACCTCAGGACTTATTCCCAAACCTTAACCTTAGATATACACCCACATCTAGATCTAGCTCTTGGGTAGTTTTCTTTTGACTCCCAAAGCACCTCCTGTTGTATTTCTGGCTGCTTGGACAATTTATTTGAGGTTTTGCTGCCTGCTTGTTTAACCCTCTTTTGGCAAGATCTCAGGGCCTAAGAAACTCTCTGCCACTGTAACTCCAAGTTCTACAAGTGGACCCTTCCCCCCCCACCCCCGCCACCAAATCTCTTTAGAATTTCCTGTTATAAGAGGCTTTGGCATAAGAGAGTCTCCAAAACTAGAGCCATGACGAACTATTAAACAATCCTATGCATGTTTAGCCAAAAAAAGAAAAAAAAAGAAAAAAAAACTCGCAGTGATAATTCTTAAGGACACTGTCCCTATTATAAGCCTCTTAAAGACTACTTTTACCTCAGGAAAAAAATCCCTAAACCTTTACTCTAGCCCAATATACCCGTAGTAGTCTTCTTCTGAATCTCAAAACTTCTCATACTGTATTTCTGGCTGCTTGGACCATTTATCTGGGTGTTTGCTGCTGCCTGCGTGTATAACCTTTTACCTCAGGGGAAAAAAATCCCTAAACCTTTAACCATAACAGTCTTCTTCTGAATCCCAAAGCTTCTCCTATTGTATTTCTGGCTGCTCATGCCATTTATATGGGTGTTTGCCTCTGCCTGCTTCTATAAGTGTCTTTTACCTCAGGGGAAAAGAATCCCTAACCTTTACTCTAACCAAATACACCACACAGCAGTCTTCTTCTGAATCCCAAAACTTCTTCTATTGTATTTCTGGCTGCTTGGGCCATTTATCTGGGTGTTTGCTTCTGCCTGCTTGTATAACCTTCTTTTACCACAGGAAAAAACTACCCCCTAAACCTTTAGCCAAATACACTCCATAACAATATTCTTCTGAATCCCAAAGCTTCTCCTATTATATTTCTGGCTGCTTGAGCCATTTATCTGGGTGTTTGTCTCTGCCTGCTTGTATAAGCTTCTTTTAGGGCAGCTTTCTGGCATAACACAGCCACCCTACAGCTGACCTTCACTAACTACCTATAATTATCCCACAGGAATAGCTTAATATTCGAGGGGAATATGCAACAGAAGCCTTAGTTTCATATTCAAGCCTCGGCTATTGAGTTTCTCCTCAGTTTTCTTTCTGAAACTTCACCTACCAAAGAACACCCCTTCCCTCTCGCTGTCTAATCTCAGACTGACTGACTCCAAATGTCTTTTCCCGCTCTTTCCCACCTCATGGGAACGCCCAGCCAATCAGAACTGAATTTACCTGATCCAAGCCCCACCCAGAAATATTCAAATTATTTGTTTCTCTCTTCTCCCACTTCAGAACATCAATAAATAATTACTATAACAGGCTTTTGACAGAAAAACTGTTTATCTGTGGCAATATATATAATTTTCCAAAAGAAAGTCAACCAGAAGTATGAAAAAGAAAAGAAGTAAATAAAAAAAGGGAATATATTGAATTGAAATAAAATTATCCACAGAGGGTAGTACATAACATCTTTTAAACGCCTCCTGAAGACATGCCTTTTTTACACAGGCTTTCCCTGTTTTTTAATGTAGCTAGTTTTATATTGCCTTTTTTAACTTCTTAATGATTTAAATTTGTACTTGTTATCGTTTATGTTTTTTAATTGTGCATTGCTCAGAGAGCTTCAGCTGATGGGCAGTATAAAAATGTAATAAATAAATAAATAAATAAATAAATAAATAAATAAATTTAACCTCTATTCATATTTTTCACTTAGCATTACAGACCAAACTGTATGAGGAGTTCATGGGCTGCTTAGAAGTTTCCTTTTATCATTCTTCTCTATATCAAACTAATATTTAGTCTCTTTTCCATAATCTGAGGAAAGGGTTTGGTATATACTACTGTGCATGATCCTGCTCAGTATATAAAATAAAATCCTGTCATGTTTTGTAAAAGTCAGGTATTTTGACTTTGGCTAATTTTATGGCATTTTGTTTCTGTCATGGCTATGTGCCAAAATTTCATATACCATGATTTCAATGTATTCCTACTTTGGGCTATGAGCCTGTTGATTTGAAGATGGTCTCTAAAAGGATTTCCTAAGACCATTTGGAATGAACCAAAGTGTTTCAATGACCACTCAATGTCATTCTGCCCCTTACGCCTGGAACGCTCTTCCAGAACATTTGAGAACTACAAGTTCAACCGCAGCTTTTAAAGCACAACTAAAAACTTTTCTTTTTCCTAAAGCTTTTAAAACTTGATGTTGTGCAGACTTCTACTGTTACTTTCTACTGTTAGTTTTTCCCTACCCAGTGCCAGCTTACCCTACCCTGTACCTGTTTGCATTCTCTTCCCCTCCTTATTGTTTTACTATGATTTTATTAGATTGTAAGCCTATGCGGCAGGGTCTTGCTATTTACTGTTTTACTCTGTACAGCACCATGTACATTGATGGTGCTATATAAATAAATAAATAAATAATAATAATAATAATAAATTCATTTTAGTATGTCCCCAGGGCACATTTTCCCTCAGTTAAGCAAGCTGGTCAACATGAAAGGAAACTCTGCATTCCAGCATCTGAGGAAGGCACATAAAAGGCACTCCTCCATTTAGCTGGTTCTGGCATTTAAAAACATTGGACAGGGAGCAAAGGCTGGTTCTAATGGGACAAATGTCATCTCAGCTTTAATGTCATGCGGATGGGGAAGTCGATTTTGTGGGAGAAGTGACACAGAGCTAGTCTCATGGCTGCTCCTTAAGCTATTTGCTGAGCCCCAGCATCCTGCTCCTCACAGAGGCCAACCTTACCAAATGACTTCAGGAAGACCCCAAACAGGGCATGATAATACAATAGTCCTCTTCTGCTGTTGCTCCCCAGCAAATAGTATGCAGAAGCATGTATCCTATTTAGGATCAGGGTGCTGTTCTCACGCTAAAAGCCATATTTACCATTGCCTGCTTCATGTAGTAGTGATGTAAATAACCTGAAGAAGTATTTTCTTGACATATAAGCAGTAAATTATGTTCATATGTATATATACACGTATCACTAGAATTTTAGGGGAGAAATAAACAGATTGGAATAACATTTCAGAACTTTTTTTTTTTTTGCTGTCACAGCAAGTCTCTGCAAAGCTTGATTCAATAATAATACACCTCAAAATGGAAAAGTTGGTGGGCTGTGATTCAGTGAAGTCTAGTCAGAGAATGGGGGAGGGGGAGTTTGTGGGTAATGTATTGCTGAGTCCTCATGTCTACAAAACCACAAGCTTAATTTGCCGAGTTGGCTGGATTCCTCCCCTCGGCAATGTCTATTTTTAACGGATGGGAAACAATGCAACACAGGGTTAAGTAGGTAGACTTACACTCACCAAACCAAGTACTGGATTGTGGCCATGATATTTTGCAAAGGGAAATGCATGAGAAAGACTGGCAATTTCAATTGTAAGGACTATTTAATTTTGTATGGCGTATTTTGTCAGATGTGGGAAAATTCTGGGATTCTGGGGTCAGCTTCCCCCCCTAGAACCCACCAGGGGCCACACCCCAGTCCCTGACAACCTGCATCCCACCAGCGAGGGGGACGGGACAGTAGTTTGTTGCCAAAATCTGGTGGTGTGGTGGTTTGCTATTGAATTTGGGTGCTGTAGCGACGGCTAAAAAGGACCAATTTAGCATTAAAACAAGGAGCAGTATTTAACTGTGTCATTCTGCTAGAGCAATTGACATTGTGCTAGTGGGATTAGGTCCTGAACTACACGCAAGAGGAGAATCCAACTAAAATTATGTTTCTTGGAAGCACACACATAGTTTTGTGAGCATAATGCGTACATGCATGCAGAATGGAAAGATTCAGCAAAGTTCTGCTAGTGTTCTTTGAGTTTGCAAGATGACACCATTGGATACTGCCTAAGGCACACAGGGAGCACACGTGTTGTTTTTAAAGTTAAGTTAGCCCTTTATGTCTGCCTGTATACCACCAAAATGTGATATCAAACCACAACATTTCTCCACCAGAGCTGTACAAAAGACCAAGGGGCACGCAGGCATCCCACAGATTGCCTATCCCTGGTTTAGGTCAAGTCGTCAGCTGTGGATAAAATAAATAAATAAATCCAAATTAAAGCTCTTTCATCAAAGGGTCTCCAGTAAAAAGAGAGTAAATGAGTGAGTGTGAGAAAGAACTGTTAGCTATGTCTTTAAATTATTGTGTAGTTTCACCCTAAGAGGCAGAAGGTAGGAGTGTGTATCTCCCTTTTATAGTAGGTAATAAATAGGGCTGTGCACGGACCCCCCCGATCCGCTTCGTGGCCTGATCTGGAAAATCAGGATCGGGCGCGATCCTCTTCGCGCCACTCCGCTGGTCCCCCACTCCGGTCCGTGGAGCAAGATCCGGCTTTGCCGCCGTCACCGCATGGATGTCGCCACCGCTGCCAGGTAACCCACCCACCCTTACCTGTGTCCATCGTCGCGGGCTTCAATTGAGGCCTCGTCTTGAAGCTGCAAGACTCCTCCGCCTTCACTTCCAGCTTCCACCGGGGCCTCAATTGAAGTCCGCGACAGACACAGGTAAGCCTCCCTCCTCCCTGCCCCCTTACCTGGCTCAGCCGCCGCCACCACCACATGGATGGTGGTGCCAGCGGCGCCAGGTAGGCCAACCCCCCACCCCCTTACCTGCGTCTGTCGCGGGCTTCAATTGCGGCCCCAGCTTGAAGCTGGAAGAGGCCTCGTCCTTCACTTCTGGCTTCAACTGGGGCTTCAATTGAAGCCCGTGATGGATGCAGGTAAGCCTCCCTCCTCACTGCCCCCTTACCTGGCTCCATCACCGTCACTGCAGGGACTGCGGCGGTGCCAGCGGCACCAGATGAGTCCCCCTTCCCCCCACTTACCTGTGTCCGGAGCTCCAGATTGAGGCGATCCTCTTCACCTTGATCCGCAGCCCCCCCGACTCTCTTCGCCTCCGCCTTTTCCAGAGGCGAATCAGTCCGTCTCGCTCCTGCTTCTCCGAACCGAAGAGAAGCGGAGCACAGCCCTAGTAATAAAGGCTATGCTGGCTAGGACTGATAGCCTATAATGTCTGGAGGGTCACAAGTTGCCCACCTCTGATTTAAAGGTGGGCAACTAGAGAGCGTTTAGGCCTCAGCTAGACCTAGCGCGATGGAGGGGTGAAGATCACGTGATATTTTTATTGCGAGATCTCCCCCTCTATTCACACATGGTGCGCGATGACCTTGGATGCAACGCCTGGCCACACATTCCGCGGGCTCAGCCCAAGACCATGGAAAAACCAGGCCTAAAGTGGAGGTCAAGATCCCGGGGATAGCTGTCATACTGCCTCCATTCCCCAAGTTTTTAACACAACCTCATTTTATTAATGATTTAGACGAGGAGGTACAAGGAACACTTATCAGATTTGCAGATGACACAAAATTGGGTGGGATAGCTAAACCCTGGAAGACAGAAACAAACTTCAAAGTGATCTTGATAGGCTGGAATGCTGGGCTGAAAACAACAGAATGAAATTTAATAGGGATAAATGCCAAGTTCTACACCTAGGAAAAAGAAAACAAATGCACAGTTACAAGATGGGGGGATACTTGGCTCAGCAATACTACAAGTGAGAAGGATCTTGGAATTGTTGAATATCACAAGCTGAATATGAGACAACAGTGTGATTTGGCTGCAAAAAAGAAAGAAAAGCTAATGCTATTTTGAGCTGCATTAATAGAAGTATAGCTTCCAAATCGCATGAGGTACTGGTTCCTCTCTATTTGCCCCTGGTTAGGCCTCATCTTGAGCACTGCGTCCAGTTCTGGGCACCGCACTTCAAGGAGGATGCAGACAAGCTGGAGCGTGTTCGGAGGAGGGCAACGAGAATAGTCATGGGTCTGGAAACAAAGCCTTATGAGGAGAGCCTGAAAGAACTGGGCTTGTTTAGTCTTGAGAAGAAAAGACTGAAGGGAGACATGATAGCACTCTTCAAATACTTGAAAGGTTGTCACACAGAGGAAGGCTAGGATCTCTTCTTGATCATCCCGGAGTGCAGGACACGGAATAAAGGAATCTGGAAGCCAGATGCCAGCTGCATATCAGGAAAACGTCCTCACTGTTAGAGCAGCACGACACTGGAACCAATTCCCTAGGGAGGTTGTGGGCTCTCCCACACTAGAGAGATTCAGGAGGTGGAGTCCTTTATTGAGTAGGGGTTGGACTTGATGGCCTTATAGGACCCTTCCAATTCTACTATTCTGTGATTCAAACTTAACTGGCTACTTGGATCTCCTTTGGGGGGGGGGGTCTGATTGTTTTGTCCTTTGCAAACCTGAATGTTGAATCATGCAAAGCTAAGCTCCCTCACAGTTAGTTCTTTCAAAAGAGAGAGAGAGAGAGAGAAAGAAAGGCCCCATCGAGAATGCTGCTTAGTGAGTGCCTATTTCCCATAGGCATTTGATTTGCATTAGCGATAATGAGTTCTGTGTTCGGCTTTCAGCGTTTCCTGTCTTCGTGGAGATAGAAGGCTATTGTAGCTTTGTAGGAACACTGTTATACAGGAGAATCTTAGGTGAACATGTGAAGCCAGATAAAGCAGCCAAGATCTCTGTGTGCCATGCAAATAGATGGAGGGCCAGAGGGGACTTGGCTCAGGGTACCAAAGACACAAAGCAGGGTGATAAACAACAGTCAGTCCCACAATGCTCCAAGGCTTCATTCCTTGTTTCAGTTCCAACCACACTGGGAATGACCATGTTACGCACCTGATGGTAGGTTCTTTTTTTACTGTCATAACACTAAACCATGCTTTTTAACAGGGGCATTGAACCTCAGGCTAGTGGGGTCCCAATCCAACCCTTCAGGGTTTCCCAGATGCTGCTGATTTCCTAGCTGTTGTGTGGCTCCCCCCTCTACATTCTGAAAGGTTGAAATGCCTCTCCCAAAGGCTTAGTTATTAAGAGTTTTAAGCTAAAATAGGCTGGTATTTTTTGGCCCTATTCCATTTGCCTTTGGCTCTTCCAACCCTCGGAATGTGGGCCCTGAGAGATTCTCTGGAATGGAAACCAGCCCTCATTGAAAGAGGTTCCATACCCCTGGTTTAATATTATGAGGAAGAGCTGAGGAGATTGGAAGCTTTCACTCCCTATTTTGATTAACCAGAGTTTACACATGGACACCAAAAGAATGGTGTTTCTCCCTCAGGAGAAATTAAACAACTATTTTCTGACTTTTAATGGAACCAAAGAGCTCCATCTGACAAGCATTTTATTGCACGCTCTTTACTAGGCACTCACAGATTTTCGCGGGTGCCGCGGGTCCCCCTCATGACATTGTCTGCTTCCTGAGTGCCTCCCATCCCTTCTAGCCTTCTTCGCACAACAAAACACACCAGTAAGTCCGAGTTATTTTTAAAGATGGAAGTTGCCACTATCTCCTGCTGTGTGCAGAAGAAGCAGCAGGATCAAAATGGCCCACTGAATGGGCCACATGCACATTGTTTACTTCCTCTTTCAAAAGAGAAAGTAATGAGGGACAAACACGCAGGCAGAGAAGCTACGGTAAGCAAATGTGATTTTCCTCTGTGTGATGATGCTCAAAATATACCATCTGAGGTAAACTCACTTTGCCTCATAGTAGGGCCAAGCCTGGAGCCACTGGGTTCCCAATGATTTTTTTAATTGATGGAGCAGTTAGGCCATAGATTCACCAAGGCCACAGCTAGACCTAAGGTTTATCCTGAGATCATCCAGGGTTCGCCCCTGCCTGAGCACTGGATCCCCTGTGTGTCACCGATGAACAGGTTTGACCCCTGGACGATCCAGGGATAAACCTTAGGTCTAGCTATGGCCCAAGACTCCCCCTTGTTCCAGCACCCTGTTTGGATAACATTCATTTTAGATAGCATTAACAACTCCCACTGCCATGCAAGCGCAAGAGCCCAAATCTCTTCACATTGCCAGTACTACAGTTCAGGTTGTGACAAAGTACTGATGCAGCACTTGATGCAAACTACCCAGCAGTCTTATCTGCCAGTGTATTGGTTCATCTATTAGGGCTGTTCATTTTCCTGCAACCCAAACAGCAGATTGGTATATTACGATTTGACGGTAGCTGATGGAAGCTCCACTGTCCTGATCATGTGAGTTGTGCTCTTCACTGGTGCCTTCAAAATAAAATCTCTTTTCTTGCCTATGTTTGTCTAACCTCGCACACATCTGCTTGTCCCACCAGACTAGACGCAGTGCAGGGGAAAACTCTGGTCTCTGCTAGCAACATTGAGTTCTGATGACATCAATTCATGTTGACATTTCTGCAAATTCCCTTAGGTCCAGTGGACTCTCACATAGCCGTACGGAAACCTGATGATATCAGATGGTTGCATTGCAGCTAATTTATTTCTATAGAGATATCTATGAATGGATCAAAGAACACATCAAGTAGTGAACGGACAACTCAGTAGGGAAAATTTTAAAGATCACAGTGGTTACAATTTATGGAGATACAGTTTATGGCTAATGTAACCAGAGGGAGCAAATATAAACAGCAAGAGCCCTCATAGCAATGGAAATATCTGCCTCTAAGCACCACAGCAATTTCTAATTTCCCCCAATGTCTTTCCTCACCAAATTATAAGCGTTATTAAGTCAAACGATCATTAGTTAAGAAGTAAAGTCTAATGTGCTTGTGAGGGTGTCTGAAGCTGTAATGTGATGTAAGGCAAACACCATCCAAACAGGCTGTTGGGACACTTGTAAATCTTGGAGAGTTTACTAAACTGAACAATTGCAACACAACTCTTTATGTTATTGCTTCACTTCATGAACTTCTGGGCTCACAGAGGTGGCCTACAAGAGGTGCGTAACAGGGATGGGCGTTTTGCAAGTAAGGAGAAGTTGAGAGAAACATCCAAGATTTTGAACCAGGGAATCTCATGGCCTGAGGACTGGGCCCTAGCTTGGTAAGCATGTTGTGCAGGAACATGCATGCTCAATTGTGTCTGTGCAGTCATGCACATTATCAATCCTGAGAGTTCTTTAGATACAGAAAGGAATAGGGGTATACTGTATATTTAATATTGGCCCTTGTGATTGGCAGGGAAAATGAAACATGTAGTTTGACCATGCATTCTGTACATCGTAGAAGGCTGGCATTCTGCTCTTGCCTTCTGCCTGTCAATGGAGCCATACCTGCTTCTGGCTTCTTCACACCTTCCAGGTTAAGGTTTGGGTCCTGACAGTTGTCCCAGATGGATGCGGATTTAAAATGAAAGACCTTAGAGCATGTAGAATATCCTTCCCCAACATGACACCCCCTCCTGGTATGTTGGACTGCAGCTCCCATAATTCCTTGGCTTGCAAAATGCTTTTTTGTTTGTTTCGTTGTCCCATCCCTGTTATGCACCTGTTGTAGGCCATCTCTGTGAGCCCAGAAGTTCATGGCTTCCCATTAAGTATATATTGAAAGACCACCCTTCCAAATATCCCCACTTACCCTTGAATTATCCCCCAAACAACCCCCGCCCCAATCATTTCCAAGGAAAATGGCAGGGAATTATTTAGACATTGAGATCAGGATTTTAGAACTTAATTTTCAGATGAAGTGTTAAAAGAAGCTCAACAGAGGATGTAGATTTGCATGTTCACCTCAGTGTTGATAAATGACTGTAGAGTGATTATGCTAATCCATGGACCCTGACTGACAATCAATCAAACGTCAGGGGCTCATGCTTCTTAATTACCATTTACATGTTGTTTTAGCAAAATTAGACATTCAGAACCAGTGTTTAGGGAATGCATTAGTGCAAACCCTGTACTAGCATCACCGTGGAGTGTGTGTGTGTGTGTGTGTGTGTGTGTGTGTTACTTTCACTTCATCTTTGCAATTTGATTGGATGTCTATTTCCCTTCCCATGTAATTGGATCATGCAGAGTGTGTGCAACAGGGAAAAAGAATGTTTATTTACTAACTGCTTGTCATGAGTAGATCTTTGTAGTATCCATTAACTGAGTAATATCAGTGATTACTTAGCAGAATGGATACTGCAGAGGTCTGCTCATGGCAAATAACTGATAAATAAACATTTTCAGAGATTACTCAGAAGTACATTTGTTCACATTTATCCTTTACTACCTTTGGCTCTATTTGTTTCGCCCTTATTGTTTTTTTCTACTCTCAAAACTTGGATTGGAAGATCCTTTATGTGTGGGGTGGAGCACAGAGTACAGAACCGTTTGTTTATTTTTTTTACAAATATATCTAGCCTTTCTGCCAAAAATGGCACTCTTGTTGACAAAACTGTGGCTGTTTCTACAGCCAAATGATGCACAGGGACTCCCAGGGGCATGGGGGGGGGGGGGGATGAGCACACGTTTTCCCAGGGATAAATAGTCCCTGGGAAACCCGATACCTCCTGTGGTCTTGGGTTGTTGCTTTTTTTTTTTTTTTAAAGAACACCTGGGGTGTTGTGACATACGGGTCATAGTAGTTCTGAATGTGAGTCATATACCAGGAAGTCCCCAGCACAAATGTCACAACAGTCACAAACTTACCCTCATGCAGATAAAACTAGATACGTTCCTTACCGGGCTGTTGTAGGGTTGACTAAGATCATATATGTTAAGTGCTTTGAGATGTTAGTACCTACTGTTTAAAATGTTTTTCACAATTCCTTATTTGTATGCATATACCATTTCCTCTGAGCCTACGGCATAGGGAGGCATCCATGAAATACATCAAATCCATTTACTGCATCAATTATGCAGTTCCTAGAGCCCTCTAAAAATAAACTATAACAATGGACATGAGAGGTTAGTTAGCAAGCAGTTCAAAGGATGACCTCTTTTCCAAGTTCCATGGTGAGTACTCCTCCACATTCCATTACATTAAAAGCACCTTTATATGCAGTGTTTAACAACAACAACAATCCAACAACAATAACAATTATCCTAGAAGATTGTAGCCAGTTGTTTGAGCCAGTATATGGTGTGAATTTATTTTCCCTCAAACTCTCTTCCTCTCATTGTATATTCCCCTAGGCTGGAAACCATCAGTGGATCTTCTTGCTTCAAATGCAGCCATGCTCAACATGAATTTAAAGCACATTCCAGAGGCCCTACAGCATTCTTAAAATATGCTGATTTTTTGTCAAGAGGAGACCAGCAAAGAAACACATCAAGGACAAGAAGAGCAAGAGTGCTGCCTCATGCTGTTGCGTACTGTGCTTCAGTTCATGTGACTCCAGTGGCAATGGTTCTTTGTTGCAATAATGCCATAGTGATGTTCAGGGCCGGTGTAAAGGGCAGGCATGGTTGGGCACCTGCCGAGGGCCCACTCCCTAGCAGGGGCCACTGACAAGACACCTCTTGCTCCTCCTCATCTCCATTGCAACTTGCTTGTTCACCTGCCTCTCACTCTGGCCCCGAGGAGCCAGAGGAGGAGGAGCAGTTGATGCCCCTGCCTTATTGATCATTGGCTCTCTGTCTGTAAAGCAAGTGAGTGTTTGCAATGATAAGGAAGAGGATGAGGAGCAATAGCAGCTAGTGACAATGGCAGCGAGAAGATAGACTTTCTGAGGGAGGAGAGCCACTGAGGGTATTTTGTCCAAAAGCTGGAACATGCATTGGTGATGTTATTGAGCAATGCAATGCTGGTGCATCCTCCTAAAGGCCACAGGGAAGTAGGGATGGGGTTCAGAGATGGGGTTAATGATGTCACTGCATTCAATAAAGCGCTTCCATAAATATGGTAGAAGATACCCCACACAGGATCATGCAGTATTCAGATTCACATACTCACAAGCCCGACTGCTATAACATAAGACCTTCTGAACAGACCACAGGATGCCTGTGCTAAGAATGCTGTACTGGCTCCCAGTTATTGGGCTTTTAACTCCCAGCATTCCTGACTGTTGGCCATGCTGGCTGGGGCTTCTGTGAGTTGAAGTCCAAAGCATTTGGAGATATACCTGCTGTCCACCCCTGCTCTACACTAGGACACCTGATGGAGTGCTTTGTCCCATATATACTCTCTTGGACTTTAAGTTCTTGGCTCTACTCTGACTTTCTCTGCTGGTGAGACATGGTGAAACAGAGAAGGTATTTTCTGTGGTGGCCACTTCCTTCTATTTATTTATTTATTTATTTATTTATTACATTTTTATACCGCCCAATAGCCGAAGCTCTCTGGGCGGTTCACAAAAATTAAAACCATAATAAAACAACCAACAGGTTAAAAACACAAATACAAAATACAGTATAAAAAGCACAACCAGGATAAAACCACGCAGCAAAATTGATATAAGATTAAAATACAGAGTTAGAACAGTAAAATTTAAATTTAAGTTAAAATTAAATGTTAAAATACTGAGAGAATAAAAAGGTCTTCAGCTGGCGACGAAAAGAGTACAGTGTAGGCGCCAGGCGGACCTCTTTGGGGAGCTCATTCCACAACCGGGGTGCCACAGCGGAGAAAGCCCTCCTTCTATAATGCCCTTCCTGGGGATGTTAGTCTTGCTTGTTCTTCATGGGACTGTTGTGAGGGCTGGCAAAGACCTTACTTGAGAAGAATTTTGTGGTGCTTTTTATGCTGATGGCTCTTAGGTTTTGCTGGTTGGTTTTGCTCTGCTATTGTATTATTTTATAGATTTTTTTTTTTAAAAAAATATGATCTACTTTTGTTGGTCACCACAAAAGCGTGTTAATGGCTAGTCTGGTAGGACACAATTTGAAAATAAGGTAAGATAAAATAATAAAGAAACCAACAAGTACATATAGATATAGTGTCCAACAGATGCTAGGTACCTCACTAATGAGTACTGTATATAATTTAAATTATACATTCAGTGGAGAGGGGTGCCTCATTATCATTTGGGGCTAGCTCCTGCCTATGCACTCTTGATTCCAGCTGCTTCCACTCCAGGGCTTTCAACCACAGAGTCAACCATTTGTGATCAACAACAGTCACTATGACAATTGTCCCCAACATAGGTGGAACATGGGGATAAGCACCTCCAGGATCACTCTTATTCAGCTCACCCCCATAGTCTCCTCTCTCTCTTTTTTGTGGAGAGGATCTATACCTCTGCCCCATCACCTATAGGGTTTTCCAATTATTATTAACTCATGAGAAAAAGCACACTCCTGGCAGTACCTGGAAATTGTAACTGAACTATAAACTGGAAATGAGAACAAGGCTGCAATCCAAAGCATGTCTTACTTGGAAGTTAATTCCATCAAAACTGGTAGGCCTTACTTCAGAGAAAAGATGTTTTGGGTGGAACCAATAATGTGAACCGCCCAGAGTGCTTCGGCTATTGGGTGATATAAAAATGCAATAAATAAATAATAATAAATAAATAAATAAATATTTCTCTTTCAGAAATCTATCAAAAGGGTTGAAGCTCACAACTCACCCAATATTTTGTTTCTGGTGTCGTCACTGGCCCTAAATGCTCAAAATTGTGAGAAAGTGGATTTGGAATTCATAGTATTTGTGGAAATGCATAGTTCACAATTACCTTTTAGGATATATGTTTTAAAGCTGTACGGTTCTAACATGATGGTTAGAAATGCATGTATGATCATTCATTCATTCATTCATTCATTCATTACATTTCTATACATTTCTATACTGTTCAATAGCCAAAGCTCTCTAGATGGTTCAAAACACGATAAGGTTTTATAACATAATATAAAACCTTCAACATACACAAATTTAAAACAATTTGAAACACTTAAAAACAATTAATAATAAAACTTCCAGTACCTGATTAAAAAAAACATTAAAAAAACACACCCCATCATATGCCCTCAAATACCTGGGAGTAGAGGAAAGTCTTAACCTAGCACCAAAAATATGACAATGTTGGTACCAGGCAGAACTCACTGCGGAGAGCATTCCACAATCAGGGGGGCACCATCAAAAAGTCCCTCCCCCTCATTGTTATCCTCTGAAACTCCCTCAGGGGTGATATGTGGAGATGTTGATTATAGTTGAACACTGTATACAATCTTCCAGCATGGGATTAAATGTCTAACATGGGTTTCTCAGGATTTTGATGACTACCCCAAAATGTCAGAAAGTATCTCAGAGTTATTGTATATTCTTTACGGAAAGAATTGGAATATTTTAAATGAAAAACTCTGCAGTCCTTGAAAACCATGGAGATGTACTCCTTCTCCCTCCCCACCGTAACTAAGAGCATTTTGTAGGAGTGGTGTTTCATCTGCGTGCTCAGGAACCACAATTAAGGTTACGAACTGCCACATGAACAAAAATGTCATCCTCTTTAGTCTTTCAGTCCAAACATGAACATTGCTAGCTTGGCCTTGGCTGGATGCATTTAGATAACTCAGAGCAATAGATGACTCATTCCTCTTTATGTATGAATTAGTGCTATTGTATCCCTATGATCTGTGCTCAGAGACTTCTCTGGGAAAACTTACTGCCTTTCCATATGTCTGTATATGTCTGTTATGCATTGGAAGCTGGTGACTTTGATTTTGGTGGGGCTGTGAATCCACTCTGGGCTTCAGTCAGAACCAGCCAGAACTCTAAAGGAGCTATCCAAGGTGATGAACCCCATCCAAGCTAGGTTCAGCACCTTGGATAGCTCCTTTAGAGTTCTGGTTGGTTCTGACTGAAGCCCAGAATGGATTCACCAGAAGAGAAGCTACCTGCCTCTACTGGTGTTATGTAGTCTTTGCAGGAGGGCTTGCAAAGTAAAAAGCTTTCCATTCTTTCATTTCATTTTACTACATCATTCAGGAGAAAACCAAAGATGACTAGAGCTTTTTAATAGTGTGTTTAGAGACAAATAGGAGCTAGAGGACAGTTTGGGCAGAAATCCAACCACTCACAGCATGATCAAAAGTATCAATATATGAGATGCCACTTTTAAGCACATTTACAAATAATAATCCATTAGTTATCTTTTTAAAGAGAACAACATCCCACCACAACAGATTGATAATCATTTAGATTCTTCTTTGGGCCAGTTCACACATGAATGTTCTGTTGTAGTAGAGTTTTGGAGAAGTTCACTAGCTTCCACCAAAGCTTCCTATAAAGGAAACCCAAACAGTTTATTTTTGGTTGTAACCTAGAGAACTCCTAACTATATCTGCTTCAACAGCCATCTGGACAACCAGAAATTTTTTTTTCTTCACACAGTGTTTTAGAAGGCTGACTGTTGGACCCTCCTCCAAATATTAAATCTCAATATAACAACCGTATTGTCTTCATATTCTTTACCACATGTACATAATTTGATGACTCACCCGGTGTCAACTGTGTCTATTAATAAAAATATTGTGTTTGAGTTGAGATGAAAGATCTTCTGTGGTGTTTGACTAGTGTGGTGACCCTTTCACACATGCAAGCCATCACTTGCTGGTTGTACTTGCTTAGTGATGAACAGGCAAGTGTCAATTGGGCCTTTATTTAATTGTGCTTCACGTCTGCTGCTACGATATGCCCTTCTGTCTGATGGCTTGGTCTGATTTGGCTTGGTAGGCCAAAGTTGTGTAGGCCTCATCAAAAGCCAATTTTGTTTATTTATTTATTATTATTATTATTATTTATTTATATAGCACCATCAATGTACATGGTGCTGTACAGAGTAAAACAGTAAATAGCAAGACCCTGCCGCATGTAATAAAATGTATTTATTACATTTATATTCTACTTTCCTGCAAGGACTTTGAGGTGGTGTATATAGTTTAGTCCCTGTCCATTTTATCCACACAACAACCTTGTGAGGTAGCTTAGGTTGAGAGATAGTGACTGATACAAGATTACCAAGCAAGCTTCGGGGCTGAGTAGCGATTTGAACCCAGGTTCCTCCACTCCAAGTTCAATAGACTCCACTCCAGAGGTGGGAATATGTTGTTGGGTTACAACTCCTATGACTCCTGACTATTGGTCATGCTGGCTTTGGCTGATGGGAGTTGCAGTCCAACAACATCTTGAAGACTATGTATTCCCCACAACTGTTTACAAAACACTAACTCTTTGTCAAGGAATGAAGCTCCTTTTAGAAGCATTGCAAAAACTACCTGACAATCAAGTTTTTGTGGGTTCAAGGTAATGTTAGCACAGTAGGCAGGGAATGGGAATGGAACTTCTAATTATATTTTAATGTGATTGGATTTTACTGTTTTATTGGAGGGATATGCTTCTGTTGCTTACCCTTTGCCTTTAAATTGTGTGGGCTCTAACTAAATGATAGTATAAGTCCTAAGGAATGGAAGAGCATATTATACAGTATTTTAATAAACAAGAGATATCTCTCTCCTCTTCCTCAAACTCAGAGTGATCCTGTTCAGACTGCACACTAAGCCATGGCGGTTAAGCTAAACCTTATAGCTTAGTGTGTCATGTGAACCATGGTTATGTAGCCTTGGTGGCTACATAACCATGGTTTAAATACGTTCACTAACAATTTGCTGCAAAAGGATTAGCGGCCTACCCATGGCTTAGTGTGTTGTCTGAGCAGGCCCAGTATTACGCAAAGACTGTCTTGTCTTTAGGTCATGTTTCCATTTTCCCACTGTTAAAAATATAGAGACTAACAGCACAATGGTTTTTCTTCCTGTTCTTCTTTCCCTTTGGTCTTCACCTACCTGTATGAAACTAGGCAAAGAACCACATGCAGCCTCCCCCAACCAGGTGCCCTACAGATGTGTTGGACTACAGTTCCCATAATTCCATGCTGGTTGGGAATTAGGGGAGTTGCAGTCTAACATATCTGGTGGGCACCAAGTTGGAGGAGGCTGATTTAGTGGGTATCTTCTTATTTATGTTTTGTAGTACTAAATATTGCTGGGAATAGAGGATGAGAAACATGGAAGTGCTGTTTGTCTCAGCAGCCATATGGCTCCCATAACATCCAGTTCCAGCCTCAATACATAAATAGTTTGGGTTTATTTTAACTATCTTTTTGTTGACACCTTCTTCTAATGACTGGAAGAAGAGCTGAATTGGATGTTTATAGCAGGAATACACAGATGTCATAGTGACCATAGCAAATTAGTGTTCTCTAGAAACACCACATGGGATGGATTTCACTTCTCCATTCATGTTGCACCATGGGAAATAGGTTTCAGAGAAGTGCTTAGAAGTTAACCAGATTACAGGATCTAGTTCTGGGGGAAAGGAGAGAAAGAAAGGAGTGCATTTTTCTAATGGCTATTTTACAGAATTGTGTGCGCACTCCAGGATACTAGAATTAATGAGCTTGCATCCACTGTGCTCATTAAAGATTTTAAACTTAAAAGTATCCTTGTTTTTGAATTGCTAACACCATCATTTGTTCTCCCTCAAATGCTTGTACGAGGAACAATTTTGCATCTATTCAAGGAAGTGGTAAATATTAATATTGCTTAAATTCAATGCTTATACAAATATGCATCATTAAGTCAGAATAAAAAGTCAGGCTTTAAAAAAAACAGAAAAAGAAAATGGCTTAGGAAAACACTAAGGTTGCAATCTTTATCTGAGAGTAAACCAACTGAAGAAAGAGATACTTAAACATTTCATTTATTGGGATTATTTGTTGGATGCTCTTCAGCCAAAGCTCTCATAGCAGCTTAAAAGATAAACATTGTAACATACAATAAATATAAAACAATGCAGCAGAGCCAGATGAATGTCCCCAGGGAAGGAAGTCCAAAGAATGGAAGATATGTTAAGGCTGTATGTCAGGCATGGTCAGATTTCAGGCTTGACGGGGTGGGGGAATTTACTTGGGTTTTTTTTACCAGAACTCCAAGGTCCATCAAATTGAACCAGGTGCAAAATAGTGACTTAGGCAGTTGGAGATACTCACCTATCCCAAGAGGAATGGCTCCCATTTTCTAGAATGAAAACTGAGGGATTGACCTGTGGCGGTCTACCCCAGTTGCGACTGTACATGGATTCAGCTGTATCACTTCCTCCCCTAGGAACACACTCTTTCAACTAATTTAAATTTCATTGCTACTTGTAGAGAAAACCCAGCATAGTCTGCATGCTTATTTGTGACTTAAGAGGACTGATCTGGGTCATCCTTGCCTTGGTGATTGCATTGTAGCTTGTTTCTATTCAAATAGTTTAGCCCATCCTTCCTCAGCCTGGTGCTCTTCAGAAATTTGGGACTTCAATATTGGAGGCTGGTGGCTCTGATGTCAGTGGGGTGGTGATTCCACTCTGGGTTTCAGTTAGAACTCTAAAGGAGCTATCCTTTAGAGTTCTGATTGAAACTCAGAGCAGATTTATTACCCCACTGACATCAAAACCACCAGCCTCCACTGGACTTATTATTAATATTAGTATTAGTATTATTACATTCATATCCCACCATTTCTTCCACTTGCAAGGAACCCAAGGCAGCTTACATGGTTGTCCTCCTCCTCTTCCCCATTTTATCCTCACAATGACCCTGTGAGGTAGATTAGGCTGAGCATCAGCGACTGGCCCAAAGTCACCCAGTGAGCTTTATGGACAAGTGGAGACTGGAACCCGGATCTCCCGAGTCCCAGTCCAACACTCTAACCACTATACCGTATTGACTTCAACTCCCATTAGCTCTTACCAGCATGGCCAATGTTCAGGAATTCTGGGAGTTGTAATCCAAAACATCTGGAAGGTACAGGTTGGGGAATGCTGCTTTATTCAGGTATATGAGTGAAAATACACACCCACCAAATACTTTGGTTTCAAGAATGGCGTGCAAAGGGTTACAATGGATTCAAAACATCTTCAGGGAATAGGTCAATACCACTTTGTTGATGACTGGCAGCTTCAAGAATCAATTAAACTTCAAGAGGGGGGAAATGAAGAGAAAGTGGAAAAATAATATCACAAAGAATTCAAAAGGGAATCTCAGAGAAAGGAGAGAGTCATGTTTCTACAGCCTATAGAACATTAATGATTCAGCTTATTTTGTATTTTGTTCTGTGGTAGGGTGACCATATATCTTTAACAGTTGCATAGAAAAGGGAATTTCAGCAGATGTCATTTGTGTATATGGAGAACCTGGTGAAATTCCCTCTTCATCACAACAATTAAAGCTGCAGGAGCTATACTAGAGTGACCAAGATTTAAAAGAGGACAGGGCACCTGCAGCTTTAACTGTTGTGATGAAGAGGAAATTTCACCAGGTTCTCTCCATATATACAAATGACACCTGCTGAAATTTCCTTTTCAATACAACTATTAAAAATACAGGAGCCCTGTCCTCCTTTTCTTATGGTCACCCTATTCTGTGGTGCATGTATGCCTACAGAGGCAGAGTGTAGGACTTGGATAACTCCTTATTTGTTAGTTTGTGTTTTCAGTAACTTTTGTTTTGAAGCAGCTTTGGCAGCTGAATAGAAAGCTCTTTCCATTTTCTGCTGCAGGGGAATGTGCCAAATGCATTGTCAACCCAAAGGCAAGCAATGTAGGCATTTAAATAGCAGACTCTATAGGCTTTCAGTGCAGAGGCGGAGGTCCTCATACATTTGCACAGTGTGGACTGCATTTTAATCAAAGGACTGAGTCATAGGCGCCTCCCACTCCCCATTCACAATTGTCAATATGATACTGTGAAATCTCCCAGTTGTATAGCATCCCTTGGTAACAGACATTTCTTTATATGTCGAGAGTCTGTCATTTATTCTGCTGCAATTTTGAATACTTGTTAACAGCTAGAAGCAAGGACAGGGAACATGTCAAAATATGCCTGGTACATTTCCATGGCCCCAAAATAAGAAAATCACTATTCCAGAACTTCCATTCTAAAAAGCCCTGAGTCATATTAACTATAAACACATGTAATGAACATACACAGGACGTTTCTGTTTACTTTTCTGAACATTTGAGATTTTGGAATGCGTTGTCATCTTTTTCATCTTTATCAGGTGATGTTGTGGATGTGCTAGATCAGTGCCTGCCTGTGACAATGAACTGGATGAGGACTAATAAACTGAAACTCAATCCAGACAAGACTGAGATGCTGTTAATAGGTGGTTCTTCTGACCAGAGAGGTGTGGTTGCACTCCCTCTTGAAGGAGGAGGTTTGTAGCTTGGGGGTCCTCCCAGAGCCATCTTTGTCACTTGAGGCTCAGGTGGTTTCAGTGGCACAGAGTGCCTTTTACCATCTTTGGTTAGTGGCCCAGCTATGCCCGTATCTGGCCTTATTTGTCTATGTCCTGGTAACCTCCGAGTTAGATTACCGAAATGCAATCTGTGTGGGGCTGCCTTTAAAGACGGTTCAGAAACTGCAGCTTGTGCAAGATGTGGTGGCCAGATTGATAAAAGGGACCAGAAAGTCCGAACATATAAGACCAACTCTGGCCCACTTGCACTGACTGCCTTCTGAGCTTGATTCAAGGTACTGATTTTAATGTAGAAAGTATTTCATGGCTTGGGATCACAATATCTGATGGCTGGTGTCTCTCCTGACATGAACCTACAAATACCGTACGCTCAGCATCTAAGGTCCTCCTCCGGGATGCTTCTTCTGAGGGAGTCTCTGAAGGGAGCAACAAGGGAGAAGGCCTTCTCAAGTGGTGGCCCCCCAACTATGAAATGATCTCCCTGACAAGGCCCACTGGGGCGAGCCATGCTGGGATTTTGTAGGACTTTTTCTGACTAAAAATGCAAAACATTTCCTGGGTTCAGCCTAAAAGGCTGTTTTACTGCCAGCTCTTTGGCTTTAAGCAGATTAGTCTGTTTAAATATTAAATTGTTCTTTACTGCAATGTTATTGGTATTTCTTTTTTCTTTTCTTTGCAACTTACTTTGAGAATAGTTAAAAAGTGGGCTATGAAAGAACAAATAATGAAGAACAACAATAAAAGAAGGCTGTAAAGCAAATTCTGGAATTCTGTTATATAAAATGATCTTTATATAATATTGGGAGTAAATTACATTTTATAATTGTTATATTTGCCAGTCTATTGAGGGGGCTATCTGGGGTGAAATGTAGCTGCTAAACAGTGCCCCAGAGAAGGCTAAATTTCTGAATACTGGGATCATGGATTAGTCCAGCTTTTCCCAAACTGGTTCCCTCCAGATGTTTTGGACTTCAGTAATCATCAGTTTCATCCAGCATGATCAATGACCAGGCACGTTGAGTCCAAAACATCAGGGTACCAGGTTGGGGAAGGTTAGATTAAGCTGCTTGAGTTGATGAGATTGTTTGACTGCAAAAGCTTTATAATGCTTGGTGTGCTCTGATTGGCTCGGAGAGTCAACTGATTCTCTAAACAGTAGTTTAGAGGGTATCCTTTCCCCTAAGCCCTAGTCCAGCTGGTCTCTTGATGATCTGGAATGGTGGAGGCCCTGTTTCAATACCCCTTCGTGCCTTCATCAAGGAAATGGAACAGACCATGGTGATGTACAGAATTTTCACACCACTAATCCTGTTTCTAGTATATAGCTAGAAGGCTTGTGGTGTTATAAGTGGAGAAAAAATAGAAATATACTAAAAGAAGAGATCCCTTTTGTTCTGCAGGGAAAAAAAACCTTTTTGCTTGCACTCAGCAAGAAAATAGCATTTCAAGCCTCTACCATAGCAAAAAAGAAATCAATACTGTCAGATTCACATATGAGCTTCTGCCCTAGTTCTTTCCTTCTGTAGCAGACTTCTTCATGCGGCCAGAATGAACTTGTTTGTGGCGAACAGGTCATACAAGTCTGTTCTCAGCTATTTCCCATTAGCAGACACTGCTGGCTTGTTGGGGGCAGAGAGAAAGAAAAGAAACCAACACAGTGGAAGAGGGGAAAGCTGGAAAAGACACGCCTAGCTTAGTAGCCCTTGCAATGAAGGTCTAATGTGAGGCCACGAGTTCTAAGATTCTGTAGAGCAGTGGCTCATTTTCAACACGTGAGGAATGGAAGACCTAAGTTTCCATTCTTTCCCAATGGCCTGGTTCAGACAACATGCTACCATGCTGCTTAACTACAAAATGGTTAATTCCATTAACCATTTTGTAGTTAAGCAGCATGGTTTAGCGTGTTGTCTGAACCAGGCCACTGAGTGTTTCAATTGGCTCAGAGGTACTGACACATCAGAACAATGTTGAGGGATTCACTTTTTTCCTATTTACTGGCCCCTTGAGAAGCAGTGGGGAGAGTTTCTACAGACTCCCCCTTCTTCAGTGCATCTCCATCTTTAATGCTGGAGGACCCACCCCTGGTAGAATTGCCAATGTGGGCAGAAGATGGCAAGTGATCAGCAGGGATGTCTTGCTCCAAAGGGCAGATGTTCAGAGGCTGAAGAGGTTGCTTCTGAGATGTCCCAACAATGTCATTGAGTCCTAGCAGAAATGCTATAAAACCTACAAGAATGCAAGAGTCAGGGTTGTGTGGGGCTGCTGACCCATCAGCTGGAGAATTTTCTACCTAGGAAGATCCTACACCTCCCTCTGAGAACCACATATAATCCCACATTTGGGACAAAAATTGGTATTCAGGGCGATCCAGAAACAACTGAGGGAGTGGGCTTTCCTGTTCTTATGTCTCGCATCTTTATGTGTAAGTATACTAGGCTCTGCTCCTTATTTTGTGGGGCTGTGGATTGAGATGGCTTCAGCTGACCAACACACTGAGCTAAATTCAGGGGGACCTGGAGCTGGTTGGTCTACTCCAGGGGTGGGGAATGTGTAGTCTCTCATATGTTGCAACTCTTTTAACCCCCAGCCAGCATAAGCAGTGGTGAGGGATCATTTAAATGGCAGTCCAACATCTGGAAGGTCACACATTTCCCATCCCTGGTCTACTGCCTCTCCATTTGCCCACAAATATACCCTTGGGCCATTGCAATTTGTGAAATCTTTTCTCAGTCTCCTGGGTATTTTAATAATAATAATAATAATAATAATAATAATAATAATAATAATAATAATAAAAAACATCTGATTTCCTTGTGCCCCTCCCATGGCTACTTTAAAAGTACAGTGTTCTTCTTTGATCTGAGGGCAAGACTGGGAACCACTAAGTTGTCCATCTGGATCATAATTATGCTTGAAGTGTTTCACTCTGATGAGTTTGGATACCTTGCTCTGCAAGCGTAAATGGGACATAGTATAAAAATGCTATTTAATTAGGAATGTAAGCACAAGGATAATTAAGATAAATAAAGATTTATGTTGGGGAATGTATTAGTTATATTAGTACTAATTTGAGGCTGATTGGTTGGTAAACAAATATATTACATGAAATACTGTCACAGAACTTGAAAATGTTCATGATTTAATTAAAAATAGGCCCAGGCTTCATTTAATTCCTGCATACTAGCAGCCATTCTTGTTACAGCTTGCAATGATTTATGGACCCCCCTCCGTAAATACTATCTTAATATGTCAGCCTCACTTTAAAGCAATCAAAATTATTGTTTCAGATATTAAACTACATCTTAGGCAGTTTAATGCAAAGAAACAGGAGGAAGTTAATTGCTCTGAGTATTGACTGAAAACAATGGGAATAGACGCCATCTAGTGCTGTGTTTGTAGTATTGAAGTGCACTATTTCCTCTGCACTTTATTCAAAGGCTACATTATGGCTAGGATTCCCCCCTTCCCCTGCCAAGATAACTAAACTGGCAATCTTCCTACTACATTTATGGGGATAATCTTACTTGAATAATTGCCGCTTTATTACCAGTGTGAAAGCCAGCATGGTGCAATGGTTAGATCAGCCTTCCCCAACTTGTGCGCTCCACATGTTTTGGACTACAATTCTCATAATCTTTAACCAGTGCTGTCTAAAAAATCTGGAGGGCATCAGGTTGGGGAAGGCTGTTTTAGAGAGATCAAGACTGGTGAAATCCAACTTCAGGCTTCTATTAAGCACATTGGGCCAGTAACTATATTCCAGCTAAGCCTACCTCACAGAGTTGTTGTGATAATAAAATGGTGTGGGGAGAAAAACATGTATGCTACCTTGGACGAAATGTATAATGTAAATATAAAAAATGAAATTGCCTTTTGATCAGACCTGCACAGGTTTCTGACCTACGAAACCACACATTCATATATTATTTATTTAAAACAGAAGCCCTTGTAAGGTGGCTTACAACAATAAAATCCATAAAAAACAGTAAAAATATTAAAAGCGATAAAACATAAACACAACGTACCAGTTGCTGGGGAACATGAGTGGAAGGATGCTATTGCACTTTTGTCCTAGCCCTAATCTACAGCCCTTTTGCAACGGAGGAAGGATGTTTGCCATGGTTCCCAACTTCCATGATCGGCACTCATGGGGCACACACCACCGATGTTTCCCACAATGAAAAGAGGGCCGTGGCGGGAGCATGTGTGCCCTGTTACAGTGGTTCCAAATGTGTATCGGCAGAAGTGGGCGGAACTAGGCAGATGGCTATGGTGCATGGATTTAAAAAATAATAATTCCTATGAGTTTTGCATCAGCGCAGATCCTGCCTGGCGCTGCCCCCCCCCCCCGCCATGTTTACTTATTTGTTAAACATATAGGACCTATGCCAGGAAGAAAAAAATGTGTCACCCTTAGCTATGCTTTTACTGCTGCAATCCAATTCCCCTTTTACCTAAAAAGGGGCTCCCCAATAAATATATGTAAGATTGGGGTATAAATCAAATTGTTAAGTTAAAAGGCAAATATAAAGGAGACGAAAACACACACACGTAAAAAACAAAACAAAAACCAGCACATGAACCCAACCTTATATTTTGATAATTGCAATGCTGAATAAGGAATTCTTTATACGGCTTTGGGGGTTGTGGGGAGACGGATATTTTGAAAGGCGGGTATGAACGAATAAAATAGCAATGTCCCAAATGCGCTGTTTCATTTCGTCCTCAGAAGTGCATCACTCTAATCCTGTGGATGCGCTTTAAATGTAGCTTGGGGCGGCGGCGGCGGCGGGGGTGGGTGGGTAGTGGCGGCGGGGGTGGGTGGGTAGTAAAGCCAGCTTCTTGGCGACGAATAAAGCCGTAAGGAGGAGGGAATGGGAGGACGGGATTTAGGCCTCCGGCTCTGTCTCCAGTGGCGGCAGTCCAGGGCGGGGCGGCCTTTTCTGGCAGGCCTGGGCGGCGTGTTGGGCCCTCGGTAGCCTTGGCGACGGGAGTGCCTGCTAAAGCAAACGGGCGGCATGTACGACCGGGCTCCCCGCACCTTCACCGTGACTGTAGGCTGCACTGGCTCCCGCTTGGGCCCCGGCTGCTATGAGTTGCCTTCCAGGACGAGACAACTCCGAGGTGAGGGCCGGAGGGAAGAAGGACGACGAGGGGGGAGGTTGCCCAGATCCTCCTTCCCTCGCTCCTCCTTCCCTCACCATGTTGTGGCTATTGGAGCTGATGAGGCGAACCCCACATTTCTCCCCCATAGCCCCGTCTGGGCTCTGTGTATGTTTGGGCCTTGTGTATAATGTGGGGTGAGTTGTGTGGTGTTCCAACATCAAATAGCGATCTTCTATAGGTGTGTGTGTGTGTGCGCGCGTGCGTCTGCTTGTTGGCTGTGGGGAACTCTGCAAGGCAGGCTTACGCAGCTAGAGCCAAAGCACGTTTAGGGTGCAATCCTATGGATGTTTAGGCAGAAAACAGTCCCGCAACTCCCGGTATGCTCGGCCACACTGGAAGTTGCAGGATTTTCTTGCAGTGGAGGCTGGTAACTCCGATTTCGGTGTGGTTGTGGATCCATTCTAGGTTTTAGTCAGAGCCAGCCAGAACTCTAAAAGAGCTATCCAAGGTGCTAAACTGTAATACCCCAACTATGTCCAGCACCTTGGACAGCTCCTTTAGTATTCTGGCTGGTTCTGACTAAAACCTAGAATGGATCCACAGCCTCATCACAATCAGAGCCACAACCTCTACCGGCTTTTCCCACCTATATATGCATAGGATTGCACATTTAGAGCTTTTTGACACCAGCGTTATACTGTGCAAACCCTGTGAATTGCATGCAAAGGACTCAGAAGTTTTCCACCTTATAATCTGCTTTGATTGTGAAGTATTCCCATGAATCTTGCCTTAATTGTGCAATAAAGCAAAAAGATTCGCTGTATTTAGCCACCTACATTTTGTTATTTTTTTTTATAAATTTTTTATTTTCTACAATACTTAAACATACACCAGTACAATTAAAGCAAAAACAACATACTACATAAATGTTGAATAACATCAGTATCATCTCTATATAACATAATCAACTTAACATATATGTGCACCCCCCACCTCGGGATCTCATTCCTGATTCCAAAATCTCATACTTTCTTCTACTGGTGGTTTCCCACTTCCCTTAAAAACCACAAATATTAGCCACCTACATTTTGAACGTATCTTCCGAGCTGCCTCTGGGACGCAGGAGCAGGATTTAAAAGAAATGCTTACATCTGCGTAAGCTTTAAAGACAAAGACACCAAAATTGGCACAGTACTAGATATTAGGGAGAGCTTTAAGCATACCAAATTTGAATTGAATTGGATCATCCGTTGATTTTTTATGATTTTTTTACATTTCCCACCTTAAACTCACTTCCTGGTATGCAAAGGATCGCTGTCGCCTGGTAGCAAAAACAACAACAACCGCGAAAGCTTAGCGCTACGGGGATAATCCGAGGGAAGCAGGTACGTGGGATGAAGCTCAGAAGCAAATCCAGCTGAGTTTAATGGGGCTTATTCTCATGAAAGCTGTAATAAAAATTGTGGCCTTGCAGCTCAGTCCTATTAATTTTGTTGTTTATTCGTTCAGTCGCTTCTGACTCTTTGTGACTTCATGGACCAGCCCACGCCAGAGCTTTCTGTCGGCTGTCCTGTTAATATGTTTACTCAAAATAATTAGCATTGGATTCATGAGGGCTTATTTCCAAGGTACTGCTTAAGCCTTTTAAGTTTTCATGGAATAATAGGGACAGGTGTTGTTATTGTGGGTTTTTCTTGTTGTTGTTGTTGTTGTTGTTTAATATAGGTA
Source organism: Elgaria multicarinata webbii (assembly GCF_023053635.1). NCBI lineage: Eukaryota > Metazoa > Chordata > Lepidosauria > Squamata > Anguidae > Elgaria > Elgaria multicarinata. Next base: position 24,919,207 of record NC_086180.1, on the reverse strand, counting down.
TTTATGCAGCAAGCTGTTTTCATCTAGATTTGTCATCCCCCGCCCTGCCAACGTTTATTAATTCATTTCATATTAACTTTTACTGCCAACTAAGTATGCATAAGATTGCAGCCTTATGCTTGATTCCTGTGCATGTTTGCTCTATGTCATTGGGATTTAAATTGCATTATAAAATTCCACCACAAAGGAAGAGAGAAACATAGAAAAAGACACTCCACAAGTACATTGGCTTTAAAAAGAAATAACCACTAAACATGGATAAGATTGGAGTGTTAATGATGAACATACAAACAACCTTGATGCTTATGCATTGGATCACAAAGGATGGCTTTGAATACACTACTAGAAAGTTCTGAAAAAGGTCATAAAGGAAAAAAAGGGAGAACACTAACTTCCATATTGATAGATGGCCAGTTTTCATATGGAGACTCATATATTTGTGCTTAGGTGAATCCAGTGTATTGTAGGTTTGCTTCAGAATTGGCATTAGCAGTAAATCGCATCCATGCTTATTTAGAAATAAATCCGAGTTCAATACTTTGTACACTTACAGCGGTATGAATGGCTGAATTCAGTGGGACTCCAGTAAACATGCATAGAATTGTAGACTTAACACTACATGGCTGGCTGGGGAATGCTGGGAGTTGTAGGACTTTTTCTGGCTAAACATGAATAGCATTGCCTCTAAGGCCACAGCTAGACCTAAGGTTTATCCTGGGATCATCCAGGGTTCGCCCCTGCCTGAGCACTGGATCCCCTGTCTGTCACCTAGATGAACAGGTTTAACTCCTGGACGATCCAGGGATAAACCTTAGGTCTAGCTATGGCCTAAGACACTTCGTCTGTCCTGTTTGCAGCGTATTCTGCCTCTGTTCCAATGGTCATTGATTTGGGAGTTAGCCTCATTGAAAGGCGTGGGATTTACTTCTAAGTAAACATATTTAGGATTGGATTGCTGTTTGGTGATGTAAAACGGAACCTGAGTCAGAAGTTGGTTAGGCTGTAGTTTAATGCAAAGTAAGTTGTATTTGGCACACTGTATAAGGCTGTGCTACTACATTTTCCTCACTAACCCTTATGATAATTTGCAAACAGAGGGGTTTTCATAATCTGCAGTGTGCATAAAGCAGATTTAGCTTTTGCATTCTTTCCTCATTTGAAAGGTATGAAACTTGTGCACAAATTATTCTTGATACACTGCTAAAGGTGGAGAAATGTTCTAAACTAGGTGAAAATGAAACCCCACAATGGAATTAAATCAGGAAAGACTTTTAAGAGGAACTGGTGTATGGATCACAGCTGGTGTCATGCTGGTGCCTCTAGTTCAAAAAAGGTTCTGAGGTGCTACTGTAATACAAATTAATATATAATAAGGACAAATGCAGCCAAGCTTTATCCATTATTTGAGCTTCTTCTTCTCAGGTTTGTCCTTTCATAACACAATTTACTCAGTCTAGCAACATGGGGATATGGAAAGTAATATCCACAAGAATTATATTTAAACTGATCAGATGCCAGTGGTGTTTAAATAAGGTATATGAAAATCCAGTTTCCCTGTTGTTATTATTGGAACTTAAGAACTCTGCTCTTGTACAACTGGTTTTATAGAAAAAAGTAATAATATAGACCAAAATAATAAAAAAGAAAAGTGAACAGCCGCAGTTTACCAAAATGTTGGTTCAGTACGTAGCAAATCAAAATGCTATAGTCATATTATGCATGATTACATGGCCAGAGAAGAAGCTCACATTTGAAAATTAACCCGTGTGCTTGACAGGCAACCAGGCATTAGATATCAATGGACAAATTTAAAAGCAGAATGTTCCTAGTATTCCTTTTTCCAGCCCAGGGTAGTTTTTATAGCTTTGTTGTTTAGGAAGAGAACCATTGATGCATTCCCAGTGTGAGATAATGATCCAGGTCTTGAGTTTTCAATGCTTGTCACTCTGTGTTATTATTTACACATGTGTGGCATTTATATTTTCTTTGAACCAGATCAGAATGGCAGCCCTTTAAACATACTATATATCCCCAGCTGTGCACAAGTGTGAGTTTAATGGTCCTACACATTGGATTAAACATATAAAGCTATCTCAGTGTGGGTTATAATGTTTTCCTTAGTATATGTTTATTCCTTATGTGGAAATGTCATCTGCCTGCAAATGGAGCGCACCAAGTATGTTTGTGGGTTAAATCATTAATATTTGGGTAGCCTCAACCTTCCTATCTATATGCATTTGCTCGTAAAACCAAGGCGGCATTGGGAAACATTGAGGCAGTTTTGCCTTCTGCTTTCTGTCACTGCCCCCCCTTAAATAGAATGCTCTCTTTGAGGAGGCCAACTGGGCCCCATCATTGACTTGGTTCAGTGGTATGGAAAGATGTGGCTTTTGAGGAGAGCCTTTAGCAACCAGGAACTGGATTGCTAGTGAATTTGCTACAAATTTTCTTGATTTTTCCATTAGCTGTTGCTTGTTGCTTGGTTTTCATTGTTCTGTTGTTTTATTTGTTTCTGATTTTATTCTAATTTGGCTCTCTTAAGAGAGATATGGGGAGATTATCACTAATTCTCTTCCATCAGAATGATCAGGCTCATAAAAGCATGTGCCTTGGTGCAAATACTTAGAGAACATTGTCTGCATAGTAGATTCCTATCTAATAATATAAAAAAGAGCCCTGCAGGATCAGACCAAAGGCTCATTCTGTTCCCACAGTGATCAACCAGATGCCTGTAGAGAGCTGACAGGCAGGATATGTATGCAATAGCATTCTCCTGGTCATGTCCCCGAGCTTCTGGCATTCAGAGCTTTACTGCTTCTGCAAATTGGAGGTAATATATAATAGACAAATTCATGAAGGATAAGGCGGTTTTCCTTTTATAGTTTTCCCAAGTTGGTGGCCGTTAACTTCCACATCTTGTAGTGAATTCCAGAACTATGCGCTATGTAAAGTACTTCTAACATGCCTTTTAAAAATCAGACATCACATTCCACATTTACGACTGCTATTACAACTCTCTTCAGTTCAAACGTAGCTTGCGATATAGCATAGCGGTATGGAGAGGGAAATGGTGTTATCTGAGAATGTTTCTTTGAATACTGTCCTAATGTAAATAAAGTGTTTGGATTTGTTCTCTCAGTTTACATATGTTGATTTTTTAAATCAACTTTTCATTACTGGACAATGGGCTGAAGTCAAATTCTTACAAGTGTGTATGATTTCCCCCCTCCTTGCAGGTGGCTATGCTCCATTTCTTTCTTTGGCAAGTCGTGGCATTGAAAGTATTTCTCAAAATTCTGAGAATGATGCTCCAGGGCCAGGATACTATGAGATTGACAGAACTCAGGTAATCATTTTTGCAGGGTCTCGTAAAGTTGTTATAAAAGATGAAATTTATAACTTCATCCCAGAATCAATAACTGGATCTATAGCATAGTTGACAAGGACTCCAACCGTCCAAATTTTTCTCAAAATGTATTATTAATTTTTGTTATATTTCTTCTACTTCTCTCCCAAATTAAAATTGGGCAAAGGGGGGGATGTATTCCAGAGCATAATATTGTTAGGCAGTTAGTAGTGATTTAAAAATTCGTTTAGGGCACAATACAATGCATGATTAGACAGAAAAAAGCATAGGGTTGCACCTTTAATCTTCTGTTTTTTGGCATGATCTGAAATGGTTTTCAAATCATACTACAATTTTTCCTGTGGCCCAGTATATATGCTTTTTTCCAGGTGTGGACTAGACTGGGATTCTTGGTATGCTATACTAATGCTTGTGTAAAATGAGCAAATGTAAGGTTACCAGCCATGTAAGGTTGCAGCCAGGAAATCAGAAGACGTTCCTAATACATAAGGAAAGCTGAGCGAAGGAAGATAGATGCTTTTGAACTGTGGTGTTCGAGGAAAATTCTCAGAGTGCCTTGGACTGCAAGAAGATCAAACCAGTCCATACTCCAGGAAATAAAGCCAGACTGCTCACTTGAGGGAATGGTATTAAAGGCAAAACTGAAGTACTTTGGCCACATAATGAGAAGACAGGATACCCTGGAGAAGAGGCTGATGCTAGGGAAAGTGGAAGGCAAAAGGAAGAGGGGCCGACCAAGGGCAAGATGGATGGATGATATTCTGGAGGTGACAGACTTGACCTTGGGGGAGCTGGGGGTGGCGACAGCTGACAGAAAGCTCTGGCGTGGGCTGGTCCATGAAGTCACTGTTGGGAGTCCTGAATTAGGACTGGTTTTTTGTGATTTCCATATCTTTGTACAAGCCTGCAAAACCTGGAAGAAACTGAAGACTCAGCATCAGTCAATCAGCTTAAAGGTCAAGTTTGCAGGTGGACTTTATTGAATTATTGGGATGATGCAAAAGTCTAATTGTCTTGCCATTGCCAATTAGTGGTTTCATCATTTGTTCAGGGAAGTGTATATAAAGAGAGTTTTGGAGCTTTGTAACCAGATTAAAATATTCCCTCTCTACTGCTGTGAGCCCTGCTGTAATCTGTATGACCAAGTGTGTGAGTATGTTGGTGTAAATTTGTATTGCCATAAACTGTGTTATTTTCTATCAGTAAAATACTTTATTTTTGTACCAAACAAAACAGACTCTGTCTTGAAGTTAATTTGGTCTTTGCTGACTTTCATAGTTAAGAACCGCTGCAACTCTGCTAGTTCACTGGTATAGTGAACAAAAGGGTTTATAAATAATATATAAACCTCAAGAGTCACGAAGAGTTGGAAGCGACTGAACGAATAAACAACAAACAAAGTTACCAGAGCAGGAATAATTGTTCCAAGGCTATCTCTGCAAAGTTAGAGCCATTGTTGGTATATCAGCCTAAGCTAATAAAAGGGGTTGTGAGCCACCAAGGTCACTTGTGCCTCTAGTGCCAATGATGGATATAAGAACATCATCAAACCATGAACACGGCCCTTTGGGGGAGTGCAACCCCCTCCAGAACAAGTTGAATGCCACTTAATTGAATGGCGGACCACACACAAAAGGTTTCTCTGTCTTGTCTGGTTGAGTTTCAGTTTATTGGCCCTCATCCAGTCTATTGTAAACCATCCAGAGAGCCTTGGCTATGGGGCAGTATAGAAATATAATGAATAATGTTAATAACATTACCCTATCCAAGCACTGGTTCAGAACATCTAAATATACTGTTTTAAGTCTTATGAAGTTTGAGAAGTCTTACTTGGTCTTATCTGTTTGAGATTATTGCAGTCATAGATGTTTTACTTTTTATATTGTTTTGGATTATGCTTGCCCATTGCTATAAGCAATAACATTTGTATGTATCAAAGATTTAGCTGTAACACTTCAATGCCCCAGCTAATCATCTCAGTATGGTGGTTATTTAGATGGCAAACTTAGAATGCCTATAAATCATAGTAGTTAAAGAGTGGCTCAGGATAGAAAATATGTTTAGTTCAACCAATTTGTTAAATATTGTAATTTAAATTTTCAAACACAAAACAGGATATAATTACTTTATTACCCAAAATAAAAAATGGAGTTTGATTGCCAAATGGAGGCTCACTGTTAAAAATAATAATAACAACAATAATATATTTAATTGTTACCCCCCCTCCCTCTGGATCGAGGTGGGGTACAATACAAATACAAAACACCAAAAAGACATATAATTGATTAAAACATATAAAACTAATACATTATTAAAAAGCAGCACTTTGTTAAAAGGCATCTTAAAATTCTACTGGGTAGGCCTGCTGGAAGAGATCAGTCTTTATGGCATTCTTAAATTCCGGAAGACTCTTAAGTTGACGAATCTCTCCTGGCAGGCCATTCCACAATCTGGGAGCGGCAGAAGAAAAGGTCCTCTGGGTAATGGTTGTCAGCCTTGTTTTTGTTGACTAGAGTAAATTCTTCCCAGAGGATCTGAATGAGCAGGGCGGATTGTACAGGAGAAGGTGATCCCGCAGGTAACTTGGACCCAAACCATGAGGGCTTTATAGGTAATAACCAACACCTTATACTTCGCCTGGAAAGTTATAGTACACAAGATTTTGATATAAAATACTTGTTTGAAGGCCTATTGGGTATGTGACAAGTTTGTTCTCTCGTGTGGGAAAAAAGAGTGAACATAATTGCTATTAATGTTATGCTTGCACTTTGATTTTTTTTTTTTAGTAGGTTGCTATAATTGCTTTAAGGCAGACTTCCCCAACCTGGCATTCTTTTCTTGTAGTCAACCTGGACTACAATGCTCATCATCCCCAGTTAGCACAATATGGTGATGGGGGGGTAATGGGTTATAGTCCAGCACGTCCAGCAGGCACCAGGTTGAGGAAGGTTGCTTTAGGACTTTTTTTCTTCTAAATGTGTTGTTGTATCTTGTTTTTTTAAAGGGAGAAACCATATTTACTGTGGCTTTATTCAATAACCTTAATATATATATGCAAGCAAAGGAGTTTTAGTTTTCTGTAGTGTGGACAAAGCATTTATAAATTTGGCTGCCCTTTCCAGTTTAAAAAAGATGAGACTTGTGCATGTATTTATTTTTTGGCAGGCCAGAAGAGCCAATCTAAAAAAAGTGTAGAAAAGGATTATTTTTCTTCCATGTGAGTTGAATACCCTAATACAGCATTGTGGGTATATATTTTTTATTGGTTTACTCAAAATATTTAGTAGGTTGCATCCTAGGGTGATGTTTGCACTGGGCTCTGAACATCTGGAAAGCAGAACACCTATTTTACTTTAAACTCTTTGGATAGAAGTTTTCCTTTCCAAGGAAACTAAAAGTGGCGATGAGGCACATTTAAAAATGATAATCATCATCATCATCATTATCATCATCAAATAGTAATAACAATAACCAGCAGCATTAATGAGATTGAATGTCTCAGCAAAAGAAGAATAAAAATAAAATAACCAACAAGCCAGTCAGTAGCAGTAGGAACACAATATTCAGAAGCAATCAATAAAAAATGGCTGCTATCCAACACAAAAAGCCTTCTGAAACAAAAGCTAGACAGACCTCCCTGGGGAAGGCATTCCAAAGTATTGGTGCCATAAAGGAAATGACCTTGCGAAAGCAACACCAGATGAAGGAGCATCCTGAAGTGAACCACTATCTTAAGAAACTCTGGAGCTTGACTAGCAAAGGGAAATAGTGACCCTATCATCTCCATCCTAGGCCTTAGCATGCTAATCTGAGGCCTTAGCTAGACCTAAAGTTTATCCCGGGATCATCCCGGGGTTATCCCTGCCTGCTCCTGGGATCCCCTGTGTGTCATTTACATGAACAGGGATGACCCCGGGATGATCCTGGGATAAACCTTAGTTCTAGCTAAGGCCTACGAATCTACTTCCTCCTTCGTGTGTTATCAAAGGCTCTTTCAGTATCATATAGCATCTCTACCAACAACTCCTTCCTTTTCTAGCCATCCTACTAATTTCAACTCCAGCCTCTTCACTACCCCATCAAATTCTTCCACTGCTGTTTTGCCAGATCCATATCTGGTGCTTTTCCAGTGCAGTTCTCCTTCTTCCCCCATATAGACTGATGTTAGTGAAAAAGTAAGCTTAGGGCATCCATGGTTTTTTGTGTGTGTTTTCTAAATAATGCTTTGATAACTATAAAATCACTATTGCACTCCTACATAGTCTGAATGAAAATTTATGTAACCAAGGGATAATGGGATTTTCACACATGTGATGTTAATTAACTTTGGGGCCAAAAATACTATTGAGACTGGTATGTGCTCATCAGAACATGAAACTTTGCTACCGTGCATGTTTGTGAATAGTGGCCTATTAGATTTCTTTTCGTTGCAGTAAAATATAGCATGACTATAATATACTGTGACATGATCACACAAGGGGAAAAAAACCACACGGACAATTTGGTGCTGTTGCAATTGATAGATAGTTATAGCTATGATGACAAAGCTGAATGAAAGGTTTGGTATTTTGATGCCTTAGTGTATCTTTGCCAGTTCTTTTGTCAAGTTTTTTTTTAAAAAAAATGCTGAAAATTAGAATATTTGGTTATATCCAGCAGTGTCTGTCATTCTGCTAACACAAAGCTTTCACTGCTTGTGGAAACTCCGTTTTCATCTTTGCACAAATGTCAAATCCAATACTCTCATTCCTCTTGCAAAAACTGTTGATACAACTCATTACAAATTCATTATTTGTAATGAGTTTGTAATGAGGGCAACATGGTGCATGAAATGGATTCCAAATAATAGTGTTCTTTAGCAGGCAATTTTTGATATTAAATCAACAATTTTCATATATTTTTTTCTCTCCTCCTCCAGTGTGGCCCATGAAAATGGAGCTAGGTGGTACTTGCACTAGTTGTACCAGTTATCCCGCTAGCACTTGCGTATCAGTTAACAGAACAACACTGTCTCTTGTACGTTTTCCACTACCCTAATGTTGAATACAACCTATTGGCTCTCCATTTCACAAAAACTGTTTAAGAAGAAAAGTATGGAAATAACTGCTCTACATCAAAAATTATTTACCTCTCTTGTTGGATCAACATCCCTCTTTAAGTCCTTACACTGACTTCTTATCTGCTTCCAGACCCTGGCCTTGTCTCCCCCACCTCTCTGGTCTTGTATCTATTCTTGACTTATACTTGCTCATCCACCTCTACCATTTTCAGCTATCTAAGGTCTTTGGCTCCCTCAAATGAGTGATCTTTCTCCTTTAATGCCCTTATATATGGACCTGCCTCTCACATGCCTCAATGAATTACCTCAGTAACTCTACAATTTACGTTTCCTTGGAACTCACCTTTTCCACACAGCCTTTGACACAATTTCCTAGCCCCACTCCTTCCTGTAACTAAGCCTGAGTGTATGTAATTGGAACAATCACATATTCTTCTCTTGACTACATTATTCCTCTCCTTCCGGTGTTGTCTTAGGTGTTGATTTTGTAGATTGTAAGTCCTTTTGGCTAGGGATCTGTTGTCTTATTCTTTATCATGTGCCATATTCATGGATGCTGCTATATAAATAATGGTGATTGTCACCCTCATGGACTACTTTCTTTTAATTTTCTTAACTCCAGAAAACTATTAAAGGGGGGCACAGTCCTCAGTACAAAGAGAGACGTTTCAAAGAGATCCACATTGATACTCCTGGTCCTGGATCATATTGCCAACCTCCTTCAATGGGCCATGATGTCAGCTTGGTAAAGAAACCGTCTAAAGTCCCTTCAGCACAGGTATGTCAGCATAAGAAAAGGTATATTGTCATAATTTTGTTTTTATTGACTGGCAACACGGAAGGCTGTTTTCCACATTATATTTTATATCAAGGTATCTTCAGTGTAGAAAAGAATATGAATAAAATTATGTATAACAAGAAATTCACAGATGTCCATTCTGCTGCAGTTGGAAGTACAATTGCTTAGAAGCTTGTGCAGTATACAAATATTTGTATTCCGGACAATACAGACATTAATGTGACCCCACCCCCCACCCCCATGGAAGTTTATATCTGTCTCCCTTGCTACTATCCCTTGTCTTTCTCTTGCCCTAATATCTAGCTCTGCTACTCCAGACCCAACTACCACATTTCCATAACATTTCCTTCAAACACTTGGTGGCCATGTTGGAGTCCTTCTTGGCTATTTTCTTCCATTCCTTGCTTCCTAAGGTCTTACTGCTAGTGCCTTACATCTCATTAATCTGCTCCAGCTTTTCAACGACTTCGCTGCCTCAGTATCTGTCCAACAAGCCCAGAGTCTTGTGGGCCTTTTCTCTTTTAAAAACAAAGTATCATTGACGCCTGGGAAAGCTACTTTGGTTTCAACTACAGCCACTCATATCGTGGCTGCTCCAATATCAGGGAGGTCTGCCATATCCTACATGTCTTCTGCAGGGTATCTGGTCCTGCTTCTATCTTTGTGATGGAAACATTCACCTACAGAGATTCAAAAATAGTGCAGTGCAGGAAAGCTGCTCTTCTGAACATGAGGGGGAAAATATATACACCCCTGCCAAGCTTCATGCTTATATAAATTGGATCTCGTAATTGCAACCCATGGGTAGTATCTTAACTCTAGTGCAGGGGTGTTGAACATCTTTCATTCTGAGTGCCAAATTTCATTTAGGAGAAGCTCTTGGGGGCTACATTCCAGTGGTGGGAAGGCCAAAGGAATGGGGCCAAAATACTAGCCTATTTTAGATAAAAGCTCTTACTGTCAGTAACTAAGCCTTAAGAGGAGAGGCATTCCAGCCCTTTAGAATGGGGCAAAAAACTTCACAAAAGCAGGGAAGTGATTGGTGGCCAGCAGAAAGGGAGTGGGGCTAGGGCAAGGGGGCATGGCCTTCTGCGGAATCCCAGAGGGACAGATTGGAACTCCAGGTGGGCTGAATTTGGCCCCCGGGCCTGAAGTTCTGCACCTCTGCTCTAACACAATGCCAATAGCTTTTGCTGGCATGATGTGCATTTTGGGGAAACCTGTCACACCAGCAAACACTATTGGCATTGCGATAAAGGTAGCTTATGCTAGCACAACATAATTTTGTGTTATTACCGCGTAGGGTACTGCCCTGTGAGTCTTACCTTTTTTTAAAAAAGGACTTATTGTTAATCTGGGAGCTGTTTCTGAAGTCTTGCTTCACATAAATCTCTCTGTCTCAGATATTTGTATTTTGTTTCTCACAGTACATTTTTATTTATCTTCAAACATGGACAGGATTCATAAGGGTGCTCAATAAAACATTGTGAATAGCACGTTCTTTGGAAAAGCTATAGTTAAATGCAGTGTTTAGGAAGGGTTTAGTATTGGGACTGTGCAACAGTATATTTTGAATTTTATTTATTTATTTATTTATTGCATTTCTATACCGCCCAATTGCCAAAGCTCTTATTTCATGAGGTGCTTTAAGGGGGGAAAACTGTGTGTATTCTGTTTCCTAGCCAATTTTTCAGTCTTTTGAATCCTACTCCAAAGAAACCTACCAAGCAAACAAAAAACCTAGGTGCTGATTTTCTTAAATAAAGGACATTTATACTTTTGCTTTCAAAACCCTAGTATGAGTAGACTGATGCTAAAATGTACTTAAGTGACAAGAAGTTATGTGGGTACTACTAGTTTTCCAAATTGTGAGACACTGGAAGATCAAGTATAAGTCCTTTAAATTGGGTTCAGATTATTTTTCACTGATCTGTGGCACTCAGGGCTTTAATGAATATGATTTCCCTCCTGCCTGTAGGACAACACTTTCATTTGTTAATGTGTTTGTTTTCAAACATCTGATTTTGTTTAGTTGGAGATCTGTCAGTGTTGTCAAATAAACTTGTATGTAAGTCAAGTATACAGCGTCAGTATCTTGTAGAGTTAAGGGTCTTCTTTTGTAAGGTAAATTCCTCTGGACATGGCTAGTCTTATGTTATGTTGGGCTGTTAGACGAATGTGCTACAGCTCGAACAAGCCATATTGCATTTGTTTCTGCAGAAACTTGCACGTAATATCAAAGCGCTCCGTAAGTCAGAAGCTCCTTCTATCCCTTCCCAAGGACAATCGTTTGGTTACGAAGAGACTGAGGATGGCACTCTCGTAAAACATAACCCTCCTGCAAGAGACAGTACTTTGGGTCCAGCTTACTATTGGACAAAAAGTGTAAGTAACTTTTAAATCATTGCATTATCAGTGCCATAACCTGGACCTTGAGCAGCCGACAGGATTTGGAGACAGTAAGGGAGGAATCAGCCAAGTGGCTGAGTCAGCACCAATGTTGGAGGCCCTGGACTCAAGTCTCAATAGCAAGTCTAAGCCTGTCAGAATTGCTGGGACCCAAGAGCTATGAATGGGGATCCTTAGAGACAGCAGATACTGAGCAGGATTTCCCAGAGGAACCAGGACCTTCCCGGCCAGGGACCTCACACACCCTAGTTCCTGTTCCCACCAGAAGGGAATGGATGTATGAGCATTGAGGTGGCCAAGTTTGGTGATGACACCAAATTATTTAGAGTGGCTAAAATGAAAAAGGAATTGCAAAGTACTCCAAAAGGATATTTCCAAACTGGGAGAATGGGCATCAAAATGGCAAATGCAGTTTAGTGTAAGCAAGTGTAAAATGATGCACATTGGGGCAAAAAATCCCAACCTCATGTATATGCTGATGGGATCTGGGCTAGGAGTGTCTGACCAAGAAAGAGATCTTGTGGTTGTGGTGCACTTCTTGATGAGAATGTCAACCAAGTGTATGGCTGCTGTGTAAAAGGCAAATTTTGTGTTAGGTATACTTAGAAAAGGAATGAAAAAAAACTGCCAATATCACAGTGCCCTTATACAAACCTCTGGTGCAGTCACACTTGGAATACTGCATACAGTTCTGCTTACCGCACCTAAAAAAGGATATTTTAGAGTTGGAAAAATGCAGAAAAGGACAACTGAAATGATCAAGGGGCTGGAGCAGCTCTCTTGTGAGGAAAGGTTACAACATCTGGGACTATTTAGCTTAGAAAAAAGGCAAGTAAGGGAAGACATGATAGAAGTGTACAAAACTTAGCATGGGATGGAGATAGTGGATAAGGAGATAGTTTTCTACCGCTGTCATCTCATGAAGCTGATTGGTTGGAGATTTAGGACAGATAAAAAGAAGTATTTCTTCACACAGTACATAGTTAAACTACGGAATTCACTTCCACAAGATGTAGGGATGGCCACCAATTTGGGTAGGAGGGTGCTGTTGTCCTGTTTGTGGTTTTCTCATGGGCAACTGGATGGCCACTGTGTGAACAGAATGCTGCAGTAGATGGACCATTGGTTTAACCCAGCATGGCTCTTCTTATGGGATGAACTGCTCAGTTTTAAACCTGAGGGCTGACCCTTACAGACTCTCCATTTCTCAGCTGGTTGTTGGTGGAGGAGTTTGGGACAGCTAGTCACCATCATAATCAATGTTAGGGCTCAGTTGGAGCTGAGTTTCAATATTGGAATCAGTGATCAGATTGCAGTGATCTGTCCAGGGTCCTGAAAGCTCTGTATATTTCCAGTCTTGATTTCTGTACTGTTTGGGAATCTGGATCACAGATTAGACTCTTGTCTCTCAATTCATCTGCTAAGGCAGATTTCTCCAAGCTGCTGCCTTCCAGATGTTGACCTTTGGCCATTATGGCTTGGGCTGATGGGAGTTGAAGTTCTAAACATCTGGAGAGCACCAGGTTGGGGAAGACTGTGCTAAGGAGTGTTGATTGTAGCATCTACTTCCTTTGGGCTCAATTCCATACCACTGTGTCATATTGTACCTCCATAATATCAGGGTCCTTGACAATAGGCAAAGTTGAATTAGAGGCCTTTTGGGGCTAAGGAGGAACTACGGTTCTGAACCAACATCTCTGGAAAATAATATTCCTTGTGTTCAAGTAGCTTCAGTGACTTTAATCTACCCCTTTTCACTGTTATTGGCCACTGATTATTCCCCTTCCTGTCAGCAGACTTTTGCCTTTGCAGATTTTTTGCCATTGCAATTAACTTTTTCACTTCTGAAGCTCACAAACTCTATTCTTTGCTCTACCTCTGTCTATTTCATTTCCTGACTTTCCAATCCTTTCCCTACTTCCTTAGTTTTACTAACCTTAATATCTGTTTCTCTCTTCATAACCTGCTTCATCTGCCAATTCAACCTACAGTTTTCTCTTGTTGAGATGTGTCAGCATCTTCTTCCACTGAGGATCCCTGACATAGCAAGACATAGTACCCCTCAAATATGTGGCAGCAGCATGGTTACATGTTGTGTTTCCAGAAGCAGTATAGCAGAAGTGCCCAAAGCTCTTAGGCAGTGCTAAAATTGGGACAGAATAATACAGAAGATGGCTTGCATGTCACCTTAAAGGTATTTTGACAATGAGAACTGGCTGTGTTTGAGTTTCATAGATTTTAGCAGATAGGTTTAATGGGATTGCATCCAACAGTTATGGCCTGCTAGAAGGATCTTGCCCTACTTGTTGATATAGCAATATCAGTTTGAGTTGCATTGTTTCCCAATACGGTGGGCCACTATTTACCATGTCTTGGAAAACTAGCTTTTGTCTAGAATGTGGCATATAGTGATCTTTCCGTGTGAGAGATGCAGCCACAAGATTGCTGGAAAGCTCAGTTGATAGGTCTTCACTTCAAAAATGCCTAATTATTTTAAGGTTCTTCATTGGGTCCATGCCTTGGAGATAGATGGGAAGCATACTTGAGTTGGCATAACTTGTACAGACTTGACTATTTGCATTGCTGTTGTAGCTTGGGTTAGTTAGCTCAGTCCCAAGTCATGTGTAATTCTGTATATATTTTTTGACTCTTGTGATATGTGGAATTAAGAAGTGAGCATCAATTTTGTAGAAATAGGGGCCACAGCTCAGTAGTAGAGCATGGGCTTTGCCTGCAGAGGGTCTATGGTTCCATCCCTGGCATCTTCAGGTAGAGCCAAGGAAGACTTCTGCCTGAAACCTTGGAGAGCCGCTGCCAGTCAGTGTCAACAGTACTGGTTAGGTGGACCAATTGTCTGACTCAGTATAAAGCAGCTTCCTGTGTTCCAACTCTTGGAACTGGTAGTCTGGCAGACGAAAAAACAGCAAGATGTTGTAGGTTGGGCATACCATCTGCTAGTACAAATAATCTAGTGGGGGGAATTCATGTGCACATATTGTATGTATGTGCACGTGAATGTATGTGGAAATCCAGTGTCTGATGCTATCCACCTGCTTTCTTTTTCTCTTCACTTCCAAGCACTTTGTCCATGTATGCCCGAGGTACTTTTAAAGCTTTTTCTCAGCTTAGAGGAGGAAGGATTTGAGCAGCTGAGAGCTGCTTTCGGGAAGGGAGTTCTCGAAAGCTCTTCTCTCTGCATAAAAGCACTCAACGGCCTTCTGAATTTTGAGAAAAATACATTATTCATGTTTTATGCTAGCTTCCTAACTATACTTTTGCTTTTGCTTTCTGGATTAGACTGAGAGAATACAGTAACAATATAATACAGGGCTCCACAAATGCTATTGTGAAGAAGGGATGCTCCCCTGGTAGGCACAGAGGCCATGGGGAGAGGTGTGGATCTTCTCTTGCTCATGCTGAGGTTTGGAGAATGCAAGAAACAACAAGCCTCTCCTCAGCCCAAGCGACAAAAGGTTCCTGCTGTTTCTTGCATCCTCTACACCCCAACACAGCTCTCTCCTGACCCTTTTGAGCATTCTAGAGGACTTCATAGCGGCCACAAAAAATGGCTGCCTAGTAAACCACGGCAACATTTTTGGGCCTCAGCCTAGTTTTCTTTCCTTGCCTTTTTGTTTAGTTTTTGCTGCAGCATACATTTTTCATCTTTTTCTTTTCTTAAGGGGAGGGGTCACAGCACAGTGGTAGAGCACATACTTTCCATGTCGAACATCTCAGGTTCAGTTCCTGGCATCTCCATATAACAAAGGATCATGTAGCACGTGATAGGGAAAGACCTCTGCTCACTGGTGTAGAGCCACTATAAGTCACAGTAGATAATAATAGTCTAGATAGACAAATTCTTGTCTGATTTGTTATAAGGCACCTTTTGCTTCGAAAGCCTTTCATATTTTCAGTGTGTTTATTTTTTATGTATTTCTAATCAATTGTATCAGATACAAATAGTTGGCAGCCATGGATTTAACCAATATATATATCAAGCTCCTGTAAGCATTGGCTGACATCCCTGAGTTAAGTAACCATTCATTAGTTTTATTCATACGAACAGGCAGCATGCTATGTGGAAAATCATAATGATTCAATTTCTAATTATAGTTATTTTATAAAATACTTGGAGATACTTCACTGAATTATAAGTTTACTTCCAACCATTTTGACTTTCACTTAAATAATATAGAATATACATTTGTTCTGTGGTATGCCTGGGTATTTCTACACCAAGAGAATTGATTTTAGTTGAAAGCTCCTTATTGCTTAATTAAAGCTATAATGAGCATGTGCAAGTAATCCTTTTAATTTTCAAGCACACCTCATTTTTAATAGCAGAACAATAATTTAGAGTTGTAATTAACTAAAATAAATATGAAGTCGGCATAGCACTGTTTATAATTCTGCATTTATTTCTTATAAGCATTTTCAGTCAATGCATTAGGGGGCAGCAGAGTCATTAAATTGAATTACTTGATTTTGACATCATAAGACATTTTGCCTTACTCAAATTGTAACTGTATTGGATACTGGGAATAGGAAAAAAAACCAAATCTTTTAAGATATTTGAAAGATTAAGAATCTCATAGATGATTCAATAGATGCATCAATATTTCCACTGTATCTATGAATTATGTACAGTATTTAAGTTGGCTCCAAATTTAAGTATGGCTCCAGTATTTAAGTATGCTCCCGGGATATCCTGTGTGTCATTTACATGAACAGGGATAACCCTGGGACGATCCCGGGATAAACCTTAGGTCTAGCTAAGGCCTTAGAGTTGGAAGTATAGATAATCCACTCTTGAGGACTCAATGGGAAATTTGGAGTAAATTTAAAGGGAAGTTGCTTCCGAGCAACTCTCCCTTAGCACCGATAATAATGTTAAAGAATTTCCCAGAGGATCTGAAGGGTGGATTATGTAAAATATTAAAAGAGAAAAATAAAATGAAATTAAAGGATTGGTTAAGAGATATAAAAACAAGAGAAGATATGGAAAAATTGTTAAAGGAGAAAAAATTATCTTGGTTAGAATATGGGCAATTAGAACAATGGAACAAAAAGTGGATTAAAGATAATAGAGTTTGCAGAAAGATGACGAAGTTTGAAGAGTTAATAGTAAATAAGGAAAAAGGTAAAGGAGGTAGTATAGTTTTAAAAGGGTTAATGAGTGAAATATATAAAATATTGTTAGAAAAGGAGTTTAGAGAGAACTCAGAGAAAATGGTATGGGAGTCAGATTTGAAGGTACAAATAGGGTGACAGAGATGGGAGGGACTATGGAAACAAAGAGTGTTGAGAAGTTTGTCAGTGAGAATAAAGGAGAATTATTTTAAAATTTTGTGGAGGTGGTGCCTAACCCCGATTAGATTGAATAATATAAATGATCAGCATTCAGCAAATTGTTGGAGAGGTTGTGGGGAAAAAGGAACGTATTTACATATGTGGTGGGAATGCAAATATGTACAAAGATTATGGAAGATGGTGTTTTCAGAAATTGAAGATATAGTGGGAATGAAAATAGAACAAACACCAAAGATTGCATTACTGTCACTATTTGAAGATATAAAGTGTGGAAAAGAAACTATAGAGTTGATATCGAGTTTGCTGGTTGCAGCACGATTGATGGTAGCCAGGAACTGGAAGATTCAAGGGGAATATTCTATTGAAGAATGGTATAAAGAAGTATGGGATATAGCCATTAATGATAAATTGACATGTAATATTAAGTGGAGAAAAGGCGTAACTAAAATAAATGAGTTTGAAGGAATCTGGAAACAGTTCCTAATATTTGTGTTTACTAAAGGAAGTGGGAAACCGCCAGCAGAAGAAACGATAAGATTTTGGACTCAGGAATAGATCCCGAGGTGGGGGGGTGCACTTTTATGTTAAGAATGATTATGTTGTAGTATGATAATGTATAGGTAATATTTATTCAACATATGTACTCAACATTTATTCAATATGTATGTAGCAGTTGTTTGATGTTTTCTTTTTATTATCATTATTATTGTAATGTTGTATGTTTATATAGTGTAGAAAATAAAAAACAATAATAAAAAAAAAGCTAAGGCCTTAGAATATCTTTATTGATTAAAATATTTATATCCAGCCTTTTTGGTCCCCAAAGACTTTTATTTAAAATAGTTTTTGGCCTCCTTTCAGGGCAGAAGCCCTCCCAAAGTGGCTTATAGCAATAAAATACATAAAACAGTAAAAATATTAAAAGCGATAAAAACATAAACGTAATAAAATAGCAATGAAAAGTGCAATAAAAAGCCAATAATAAAATCACCAGCAACAATATCAGCAATAACAGCAATCATATCAAGAGAAGGTCAAGGTAAGACAACGTTTTCAAGGCCTTCTTAAAAGCCTGCAATGATGAAACATGGTGGACCTCTGATGGCAACTTGTTCCTAAGGTGTGGAGCCACTGCAGAGAAGACTTCTAACGTGTGCTCAACCACCTAACTCCTCTCATGGGTGGGCAAAAGAGAAGGGCCTCTCTTCTGATCTTAAAGTGTGGGCAGGCTGATATCGGTGAAGGCGGTCTTTCAAGTAACTTTGTCCCAAACCATTTATTTATTATTTTATTATTTTTTATTTATTACATTTATATCCCGCCTTTTTTCCTCCAAGGAACCCAAGGCGGCGTACATAATCCTCCTCCTCTCCATGTTATCCTCACAACAACAACCCTGTGAGGTCGGTTGGGCTGAGAGTCTGTGACTGACCTAAAGTCACCCAGTGGGTTTCCATGACCGAGTGGGAACTAGAACCTGGAGCTCCCGACTCTCAGTCCAACACCTTAGCCACTAGACCACACCAGCTCTCTTTGAAGATTTAAAGGTCAAAATCAGCACCATTGATGGTGGCTAATCCCAGATACATATTAAAACAACAAAACATGATATAAAAAATAATAATCAACCAGTAATTAAACTGATTAAGGGTGCAATCCTAACTCTCTACCCCCAATGCTGGTGGCTGTAAGTGGTTAGTGTGATGCATTGGTGCTCTTCCACTGACCTTTGCTGCGGCTTAGTTATTTCATTATTTATTCAATACTTTTATATATCACTTTTCAGAGGTTCACTCTTACTAATCAATGAACTATAAAGAGGTTGGACACAAGTACAGTATCCAAGCCAGCACTATAAAACATGAGGAAATTAAGCTAACCTTGAGGTTAAGAGTGAAATACATACATTAATTATCTAATTAGGAAAGGCCAGGACGCTGGGAATTGTAGGACCTTTTTCTGTCTAAATATGAATCAGATTGAGGCCTAAGTTTTAAAAGCTTTCCTAAACACTTGGACTGAGAGTGTAAGGCACAAAGTAGCAGGAGGGGCCACCACCGAGGGGCCACCCCTGAGGAAAACCCTGCTCCTTGCATTCACCAGTCTAGCTGTGCTATGATAGGTACGTGAAAAGAGGTCATCATACTGACCTAAGTGTACTGGCTGGATCGTACCATTGTACTGAGTACATGCCATTCCTTCATCAGTAAGCCAAGCCATTGATACCAATACAACGTAGAGTGGTTTCTGGTGAAATATTTCATTATTTTGCGAAGGTTGGTCAATTGGGATGAATGGGTTCTGCTGGATTTCTGGGTTTTAGAGCTTAACATTTTTCATTCCAGTTGATGAGAGGAGCAATGTGCTACAACAGTTTTAAAATAACACAAAAGGTAGGCATAGCTCCTGGATCTCTCTGTGGTTCTGGCCCTGATTCAGTAGGCAAGAACTACTGTGATTTCTCTTCCCAAATTCCTTTCAGAGCTCACAGCAAAAGGGGGGGGGGAATGTTTGGACATTGGGAGGTGAGATTGCTTTATGTTAAAAGCCCCTAACCACGATCTTACCTAGAGCACAGCAATTGCCTCCAGGGGCTTGGCACTTGTTTTGAAAAGTGGAAGAGCGATATGGATAAACAGACTAGCAAAGTAGTGTGGTTTACATTTAACACTATATTTAAAAAAAGATAGTTGGAAACCTGCTTCATTTGATAAATGGTAGCATTATGCCGATAAATATCAAAAGATGTTTTTTCCTTTTCTTTTCAGAGGACTTTTTTCTCTCTGGAACAATGTATATGTTCGTAGTTTTGATGATGATTACACAAAGTGTCATGCAGCTGGATGCCTTTATAGTACAAGGCATTTCATAACTATGCAAAGTTTCTACACAAGCATTCTGAAATGTGATAAATGCTTATTTCCACTTGCGGCAGCATGGGATGTAATCCCCAATCTGTGTTCTGTGTTACAGCTTCACACCAAGAATGCTGACACTGATAGATTAGATAAAGCTGGGAACATGCTGGGAACTACCTGTGTGCTGCAGCACTGAAAGACAGTCCATTAGTGTTAGGATTAATGCACACTGGGACTTTTAATTCTTCATGGAATCTATTTCCATATTTAATTACGGGAAAGTCATAGGAAAAAAGTTCCAAAGCTCCTTCATCCATTTTTATTGTCAACGGGAGTGGCGATTAGTAATTCTTCAAGTTATATTGCAGTGTTCACTTAAAATAATGCACCTCCTTGCTGAGTTTGCTTCAATTAAACCATATTTTATTTGCTAATGACATAGCAGGTTGACAGCGACCTTGAAGTTGGTATTGTCAACACTACTTGGCAAAAAGAGCGCGGTGATTTAGAGTTAGGAGTGCATCAATTTATTCTTCAGTCTGTCTACGTTTTTAAAAGGTTTTTTAATTCCATTATGGATAGGGTATTTTACCTGAGTAATGCACAGGTTAGTGAGTTAAGTAGCAGTCAATTTATATTATTTTTAATGTAGAACCTAAGCTGTATATGAGAAAAGGAATAATTTTATTCAAGCCTATTGAGTTCGGAAAAGAATAGACTGTAGTTGGAGCACCTTTTAAAATTGCTTCCAGAGTTGAGTCACTTAAAAGCTCTTTGTAGATGTCAAAGATATATTGACCTTAAGCTTTTTTCATGGGTACTTAAAAACATTTAGATATTGGATTTGGATCTGTAATGAAACAAAAGCATATTTTGTTATTCTGTAGTGATCTGTCAAGGAAACCAACCTGTACAATAGATTCTTTTAAAAAGCCCTTAATTTACAAACATCATCTAACTAGTGTGATTAATTATTAGTTTTTGTTAAAAGCTACATCATAATTTAGCAATAAAAGGCACTGTAAATAATATAAATATATAATTAATGGACTTTATCTTGTTTTTTACTAGATTTATCTTGCTTTTTTACTAGAATCTTGGGATCCACCAATTCAAGCTGCTGCAAAAGATATACACTTAGAATTATGTGGCCCCAGCAATTTGTTTTGCATATCACAACTGAATGGAGTAAAGTCCTTTCGGTAAAAATCGCCTCCTGCTTACCCCACGCTTTCTTCATTTCATCAGAATAATTTAGGGCGTGTGGTGTGGGAGAGTTATATTTTTGCTGCTATAGTTAAACAATTGGGAGCCAGGAACTCAGAAATCTACCAATAGATCCAGATCTATCTTTTGCCCAGGGACTTAATATACCCTGATAGGATGGCAAGTGTGTTTAGAAGTTGAATATTTCCAATAAAACTAGTGCAGAACACTTTTCTGCAATTGGGGATTCCTGGAATTGGTTGCTCAAGGGGCTTTTCCAAGTGTGCATAAGTCTAGAGATGGGCCAGTAACTTTTATGTGTGTGTGCGTATGTGTTAAAAATTTGAAAGTGTGAGCCCTGTTGCACAAAATAGAATGACTCCAATTTGAGGTGAACATGGCCCCTACTTCTGAGCAGGCCTGCTTCGAATTGGAGCTTGACTCCCATGTCGGTTTCTCTCTGCTTCTCCTGCTAATCCCCACCTGTATCTTCCTCAAGGGGGGGGGGAAGCTTTCCTTACGTGGTCCCTGGCAGGAAATATAGCTTGGTGTGTCGCTTGCCAACAAAGAAGGCCTGTGGGGTCTCTCCTTCGTTAGATCAGCTAGCTGTTTCCTTCCCATTTCCCAGGGCAAGGATTATTTTTCTTGGGAAAGTGGAGGCCGTAGCGGGGAAAGAGAAGTGGCAGCTAAAGCGGGTTTTTTCAAGTGTATGTATCAAACCCTCAAAGCCCCTTGACAGTTTTTATTTTTGAGTGATTGATATGAGCAATAAAGTGGGATTTCCAAGTGATCAGGAGGGGTTGAGCAACATTCTAGTGACAGAAATAAGGTAAAATATATTTGCCTAGTTGGGACACAGCTCAGTATTGCATGTTTCTTCTTTGCCTCCCCGAAGCAATACATCTACTTTTAGTTAAGGACCATGTATGTACGAATTGTTAACTTATTTCTTTGTTAATATGGATTTGGTTTTAAAAAAGGGTATGTTAAATAGTTCTGCAAATGAACCGTCAAATGATATTTGCTTTCGCTATGGCTCATATAATATGCTGCATTTTAAATATACACAGAAGGTGTTTTAATTCACTATCAAGTTACATTTGTTAAATATGCTAAATTTAAATATCATTTCACTCACTCATAATTTTGTAGTCCCTTGGACGTATTGCTAAAATAGACTTTCACTGTGCATACAAGAAACCCAACTGTGATAAATTTAAAATGTCTATAGGATTTTTTCATTTCCCTTCAATTTCCCCTTTAATTTTCATGAGGCAATAGGAGGCAATTTTAGTTGCAATAGGAGAAGTCCATTGTTCAGTATTACCCATATTAACGTGGCAATTGTACGTATGATTACTAGCGTGCAAGTGACTATAACTAACTAAAGGTGGGCCTTGTTTTCACTGTGGTAGTTAACCTGTGGCTGTGCTGTCCCACTCAGACTGCAGCTCACATTATTGAATATTCCTCCATACCAAACAAACAAACTCTACACATAGAAAACTAAGATCGTGGGGCCTAGAAACCTTTTACTTGATTCTGAGTTTTTTATTTGGAAGGAGGTTTTTCTTCCGTGTACTCTCTCATGAGCTGCAGTCTGAAATGGGATTGCTCAGACACAGGTTTGTCACTTCAGTGAGAACTGGGTCTTAGAATTGAGCTTCAGAGAGGAAAGCTGAGCTGGTCAATCAACAGCTTGCAAGTAGATGAGTCCATTAGTGAGGGAAGCTACAAAGGGAAAAGCTATGGAGGGATGCCATTCAGCTGTACGCACGAGAGAGAAATACTGCGTGGATTACTAGCACGGAAAGTGAATGGGGCTGGACCCAAGCATTTTGCAGAATGAGGTAGGCAACAGAATGAGTTTAACAATTCAGAACACAGGTGGCAAAGTGATTTTTTTTAAAAAATAATCACTTTTCTGTACACACAGCTCCTTGTACAGCCATATGCGTTGTTCTCTTTGTAGTGGATTTGTAATTGAGATTTACTGTATTATATTGACTGAAAGTTTGGTTTGTATTTTTCTATATTTACAATTAAACAAATACCAAAGGAAACTTGTCTTTGATGTGAAGTGGTTTTGTGTGTGTTTGTTCATAGAGAGTTATTTACGGGGAAAAGCATTCAGTAACGTCAGCCCCAACTTACATTCTTCAGTAGCACAGTGCACTCCACCGCGTCATTCTGTTGCATCTGGATTTCTAGCCTAAGAAGTAAAATGTGAAGGAATGGTGGGCTGAGGTTGGATCTGGCTTTGAGGGGTAGATGCACGGATGGGAAAAGCATATCATGGAAAACTCCCAAAGGACTAAGGACTTCTCATATAAGGAAAGGCTCCCTTTTGGAATTGTATCTGATATGCTATAAGCAAATTCTAATTACCCTCATGTAATAAAGACAATTGATTTTCTAGATAATGCATTGCCACAAGCGGCAGAAGTTATATGAATACAACTATACTATTTTAAATATATAGCTGGATATGCTAAGAGGCTGCAATTAGATACCCATTTACCTGGGAGTTAAGCCCCAGTGAACTCAATGGGGCTTATTTCTGAGTAGATAATTATATGGTTGCACTGCTAACGCTCTGTGAAGTCAAGGCTGAGTCTTCTTTTCCTCATACCTGAATAGAATTAGGCAAAATTGATGGAAGGCTGGTAACAGCACTCAAGGTTCTGAAATACAGGACTACATGTACTATCTTCTAATACATAGAAGTGGAAGGGATTCTACTTCTAGGATTTCTAGCACATTAAAAAGTAATTGTTATTGCTAAAAATGGCAGTATTTGTGGTTGTGATAAATCTTAATTTTTTTAAAAGAAAAAGAATTCCTTGTAGAAACCACTGGATGGTGCTCTAATCCCATTACTGTGAAATAATTGGTTTAGTGGCCCTTAGACCTTTATAGTCTTGGCATAAGGATACTGCACACTGCTGCATATCTAACACTTTCCTTACAGTATATAGAGAGATAATCATCTGCTTATCCAAGGAGTCGCTCCAAATAAGTTTTTGTGCTACATTGCATAATGACGTGTGCTTTTCCTCTTAAATCATGACAATAAATAGGCTTGGCTTATCATCCCACATTTCATCCCATTCATTGCAAGAATGATAGCTTTCCAGGCTTTTTTTTTAAAAAAGTATTAAAATAAGTTCTTTTCCAGAGTTGAGAACCCTTTTCTATTTAGATTGTATTCTTGATTCCTTTTTTTAGAACTCATAGAATATTAACTGCTTATATAAATCTTCAATGGGTCTCAGTAAAATGTGATTTTATATTAGAGTTCATATAGAGAATTAAAAGGTTTTGGCTGCAAACCTATACACACTTACCTTTGAGTAAGTCCGATTGAACTTACTGGGCTTTGCTCTTGATAGACATATATAGGCTTGTGCTGTTAGGCTGCAATCCTAAATACACTTGGAGAGCGTGCTGAACATAGTGGGACTGACTTCATAGTAAACATGCATGTGAATGCACTGTAAAGAGAGGCTTGTGTGACAGATCTACTTGTTCCCCATTGTCATGCCAACATGACTATATGGTGCATCCAAATGAACAAAATGCAAAATTGTTATGGAGCAGAAGTAGACTGATCTGTCCATCTCCAGTTATCTATCTGCTTTTATTGATCGTGTTTTATGTTTATTATGGGGGCCTTTGTATTACAGCTATGGTTTTAGTCTTGATTGGTTTCTATATACAGATCAGCTCCTTAAACTGAGAAGAAAAATACATAAATTTTGTCTAATCTGAATTCATGAAATGTCACTTTGTGGATATATGTATGTGGATATATGTAAGAGAAAGAGGTCAAATTACCTCATAAGCAGATATCTTTCCATAAGTCTGAATTATGCAATACTTTGATCAAAGCGAGTGTGGTGTAGTATATTGAATTTGGAGCAGGGTGGCTTGTGTTCAAATCCCTGCTTAGCTATTATAAAGAAAGCAGGATCACAAACTATATACTGCTTATCTTTTTTTCTTTCAGAATGAAACTTATCCTACCATGAAGTATAAAGGAGTGCATTTTGGCAATTTGACAGAAAAGCGACATGAATTTAAGCCACATGCAGGCCCTGGACCTGCAGATTATGACATAATTCAGTATGTAATTCAGTCACTGCTTTGTATTAAATGGTCATCTGCACCACAATTTAGTCTCTGGGCCAGTTTGGACAACATGATAAACTATGGTTTGTTGTGGCAGAAATGAGCTGGAGCAAGCCTTAAGCTCATGTGCCTTGATTTTTATACTCATTTTGTGAGCTGGTCGTATGGAGTGTCATCGTGTAATATCAGGAAAGCACATGTGATTTTCAATGAGGTGCAGGCTTATCCTCTGACAGTTTTTTTCACCTTTCTTTTTGCAGATTTGGCCCTTCTAACCCAACTAGTCAGTCAATATGCACAGGCACACCTCTCTGTTTTCCAGTTAAAGAAGCAGATAACATGAAGAGTTTCTGCTACTTCTTTAATTACTGAGGGCCAAACTTCACATGAGGGCATCAGATCTGTGTCCTTAAAAGTGAATAGATTATAGCTGAAGAATAGGCAATCTGGTGCTCCCCCACGCCCCGATGTTGTGTACTGCAGTTCCATTAGACCCAGCTAGCATGACTAATAGCAAGCGATCATGGGAGCTGTCCACATCTGATGTCCACATCTAGAGGACACCAGGTTGCCTGCTCTAGCTAACCACATGTAAACTTGGGGTAGGGTGAAGTTTCAAGGTGGAAAATGCTGAACCTGCTCCAGCCTGCAGGCTCTCCATTGAAGTTCCTCCCTGAGCTGCTTTCCCCTTATTTGGGGTCATTTCTGGCTCTGGTGAAAATTATCTATGTCCTAGGGAGATGGTAGGAGGGAATTGTGGGTGGGGTTGGATTTAGCACTGAGTGTCCCTTTTGCACTTTAAATCCCAACACCATGGTACCATCACTTTGAGGATCAGCCTACAAGCCATGCTATAAGTTGCTGAATTGGAGATGTAGCTAAAGGGGTGTGTGTACGTGTGTGTGTGTGTGTGTGTGTGTGTGTGTGTGTGTGTGTGTACTAGCGATTTTTTTTAGCATTCTAGAAAGAATCATGAGTAAATTTGTAATGGTAAAGCTGCGTGGTTATAATTAAATTTCCCTTAGCTGTATATGGATTTGCCTTATCCAACTATTTGAGCATCTGTTCTAATTTAATACGTTCCTACCATGCTATAAAAAAGGAAAGCCAAGGAAATGGAATCCTGCATTGGACAATGAGAGATTGAACATTTTTTTGAGATGTTTTGCCACCAGATTTTGAGGTTATGTGAAATAACAAGACTTCTGGGCATAGCAGCTGAAAATACTAAGAAGCTTTTGAATGTTGAGAAACATTACCATATCTCACAGAGTAACTGTTGCTTGGATATTGCAAATGTTTATGTTTCTGGATTCACTTGAGGCATTACTTTGCATGTGTAATGGTTACCCAGCTTCCTGGATCTCTTCTGCCTCCACTGTGTTTTTATTACAGTTTACCTGTGGCAAGAAAGCCTAGCTATGAAAAATAAATTCCTTGAATTCATAGTATAGCACCACAGTATAAGTTAAGGCTACTCTATTAGTGAGCAAAATAGCTTCTTACTGTTATTGCAAAGGACAGCTGTTTCTAATACTACTCATGGAGGTTGGGGTAGTGGTGAAGCTTTCACTGTGTATATTTAGATGCATTTAAAAGAGATGACTCATAAATCTTTTTCAAACTTTCTAAAGGGAAAATGCAGCACATTATGAAAATGTCAACATCAGGAGGGAAGACCAGAAAAAATGTGACCTCTATGTTCCACGGTATCATGAAGAAATAGTATTACAGGAAGAAAAGAAGGTAATACCAATTCAAAATAGAACTTTGTCATACTTATGATGGGAATGAAACCTTGGGATTTGAAAGACTGTACATATGGGCCATAACTAGACCTAAGGTTTATCCCTGGAACATCCAGGGCTCAAACCTGTTCATCTAGGTGACACACAGGGGATCCAGTGCTCAGGCAGGGGCGAACCCTGGATGATCCCAGGATAAACCTTAGGTCTAGCTGTGGCCATGGAAAAGGTCTTTATGCCTAAACTGGAGTTTAGGCATGAAAAAGATTAATCTGAATTGGTGGTAGAGGTAATCAGTTGCTAATGGTGTACTGTGCTGGACTCTTGTGAGGATAACTTTGGAAAAAGCTCTTTATGGCTATTGCAATATGATTCCTACATTATTGCTATGTACCACCTTATCTGACATTTGAACAAGGAATGAAATTTGAGAAGCATTCATGTTCCTTCCAAATAGATGGGATAAAAATGCACAACTTTAATATGGAAGACAACTTTAAATGTAAGACTTAGGTCTGGTGAGTTCTTTTGAGCTTGAATAGTTTATCCAATACAAAATCCTTAATCATTCAGCTTGGTCTTGTGGGGAGGATATTCACTGATTTATTATTATTATATATATTTATTTACTTACAACATTTGTACACCACTCCACATCTGAAACAGATTCTAAGGTGGTGAACATAAGAGGTAAAAGTAAAAAAAAGTTTAAAATAATTACCATATTAAAATTATTATTTTTTAAACACAGAATAAAATCTGTAGCTGGTCAGTTAAGGAATGCTTCTTGGAATAGAGCTGTTTTCAGGAATTGCCAAAAACATAGCGTTGGCGCCTGCTTGACTTCCAGGGGCCAGGAGTTCCAAAGAAAGGGGGCCTCCACACTGAAGGCTCTTCTCTGGGTGGGCTCCAGTTGGGACATAGGTCCACATGGAACCACCAGGAGCATGCCCTCTGATGAACTTAGTGACTGGGCAAGTTGGTAAGGAAGGAGATGCTCCCTCAGGTATCCTGGTTCCAGTTTGTTTATATGTAGCCTTATTTGCTAAAATGCCATCAAGGTGCTACATAGAAATTTAAATCAAATCCTTGAAATAATAAAAAAACCAAGAATAGTAAAAACAGTAAAGCATTAGAACATTAACATTATTACATAATTTAAAAGGCTAGATTAAAAAGATGTGTCTTCAGTCCCTTACTAAAAGCCAAGACCATTGAGGCCATTTGTATTTCTTGTGGGGTGCCATTCAGTGGTTTGGGAGCAACACAGGAGAAAGTCTTTTGATAGTTGCCTGACAAATGAACCTATGTGAGTTATGAAGCCCTCAAAAAGGCCTCTCCTCTAGATCTCAGTACTCAGGTTCATAACAAGACAGGCGGTTCCTTAGAAAGCCAGATCCTAAGCTGTTTAGGACTTTAAAAGTTAAAAACAATATTTTGAATTAAACCTGGAAAGCAATTGGCAACCAGTGCACATCTGTCAAGACAGGTGTAATATGGTCTCGATACTGTGCACAAGTCACCAGCCTAGCGGCCACATTGTGCACCAATTGTACGTTCCGGACACTTTTCAATGGTAGCCCCACATAAAATGTATTGTGATAGTTTAAATGTAATGTAACCAAAGCATGGGTAACTGTTGCCAAGTTAGACTAAGGAAGAGTCACAGCTGGAGCACTAAACATAATTGTATCTACTCAACCTTTGCTACTGCTACCACTTGAAGATTGAAGAACAGCGTAGGGTCAAGGAGCACTCCCAAGTTACGAAGCTGATCATGCAACTCCTTCCAGAACAAGTTGAATCCCAATCTCTGAGTCAGGTTTCTACTGACCAACAATACCTCCTTCTTCTTTTGGTCTAATTTCAGCTTGTTTGCTTTCATCCAGTCCATTCTCACACCCAGCAACTTTAAGGGTTTTGACATATTAATATTCCATCAGCACTAGGTGTTTTTCGTAACTGTAAACTTCTGTATACCAGCCATATTTCATGTGTCTTCCAGCCCATAGTTTGACTTGCTATACATTAAGTTTTCATAGCAGATACACAGCATGAACTGTAGATGAGAGGGATAGTAGCAGATTTTGCTCTTCTTGCTCAGAGGGCTCAGTTCTTCTCTGGACTCCTGCATAATATGGACCAGCTTCACCAAACATAGTTTCAGATGTTTCAGACTGCAACTCCCACCAGCCCATCCCTGATCAATGATCAGGGATGATGGGAGTCGTAAACATCTGGAAGGCACCAGGTTGGGGAAAGCTGATGTAGACCAAGAGTAACATAGAGTAATTTGTTATTGTGAAATTGTGTTTGACAATTCATGTTGTTTGTGGCATTAAGTTCCTCGCTTTTTGAATGTGGGGAGGAATTAATAGTATATTGTGGTTTGCAGTATTTCTTAAATGTGTAAATTGATTTTGGTTATTCTAATATGTTTATAGCTTGCAGTATATTTGTTGATGCAGAGAATGTATGAGTGTTATACACATCTATCTATCTATCTATCTATATCTGTGTACACACACACACACACACACACACACACACACACACACACACAAAAGTTCTAATGCCACCTTTGTCAAAATCTTCTGCACTACCACCAGCAATGTAGAAAGCATAAGAATTGTCAGGGAAATAAGCACTAACGTAGTGACACTTAGGGCCACTCCTGTAGGATTTCTGGATTCTCCACCTCCACCCACCAGTCTTAAAGAGCCATGCTGATGATGCCCCCATCAATGATGCTTCAGTTTGCCTTTCATGAAAGACACTATTTCATGCACAATAATGGTGATAGCACTCTGCCATTAGTATCTCCTCTCACACAATGCTGTTAGGAAGAGCCCCTAATGCCTCCCTTGTCAAAGGCTTCCTGTGGCCTAGTGGTGAGGAGGACAGTAACAGACACCTTTCATCGCAACCTCTAGGGCTCATATTCATATTCAATATGGGTTCATATTCCTGATACACAAACACAGCCAGGACCAGCCTTTAAATAACAATTTTGACATGGAGATAGAAAAGGTTACACAGGGAAAGAATTACTCTTGTTCTGTTCCAGTCAACCACTCCCTAGTCTAGTGGTTAGGAAAAAGACTGCATGTAGAATTTCATGGAGAAGTTATAGTTCACAGCCTCGCCGGTAGAATCGTCTCTGCTGCTTCTGTAGGTTTCCATGGCACAACTAGTGTGTGTGTGTAAAACATCCTTTATTTGTCCATGTTGAATAGCTGCATGGTATCTTGTAGAGAGGCAAGAAAAACATGGAGATGGCAATGGGTAACAACTGCATCACAGAGATCCAAAGACTAGGGGTTGCTGAGTGAATGAGATAAAGGTGGGTATGCTAGGTGCTCTCTCTCATTCTATATGCTTCACCCTAGCATTGGCACTCCTCCTGTTACCTGGTTGGGGAGACAGTGTAGTCATCAAGATGGAACCGAATTGTAACTTTCCCCCCAGCTTCCCTTCGTTCATCGCAATGTGCCCTGTCTCATACCATGCCCCCACCCCCAAATGTACTGTGAATGTTTGTTAAACAGTAGCATTAGGTGAAGTGGAGTGCCTAAGGTCTATCAATGGCAGTTCTCCCCATTGCTGAGAGTTATCATTATGTGGAAGTCATTTGGCAATCGGACCTTCCTTGATACAAATGGTACGGCTCAGCATTCTAATCTGTTGTGTAAAGGAGGGTTGTCTAAACAGTTACACCTGATTTTAGTATGTGTGATTGAGAGCTCTGCACAGACATCTCTTTTTGAGGGGAGCTTGGCATAGAGTGATGGAGGAAGACAGGTAATATAATATTGTGGTTGGGCTTCCCCTCTCTTTTGACCCCTCTTCTTGTGTATCTGCATGCAGTTTCTTGTTCTTGTAGTTCCAGTTGTTGAAGTGGAATTCAAGTTCATGTTGGGTATTTGTGTTTGGAGTCTGAATGAAGAGTAACTGTAAGAGTTCTGAGAAGACAAGCTCTTTTCTTTATGAGCCCTTCCCCCCAGTTTTGGCTATTTTCTTTTTTCACAAAATTCCTCATCACTAAGGCCGTTGCTAGACCTACCTGATAATCTGGTGGTGAGGAGGGGCCAGCCCGCGTTAGAAGTAGCATGGGCTGTCACTGCAATCCACACATCAGATGCGATGGGCTGCAGGAAAGCCCCGTTGCGTCGCCATTTTGTTTGTAGTGTTAAAGGGCTGGGTGCACAGGAGTGCACCAGCGGCAAAGGCAAGTCTTTTTTAAAAAAATTTGTTCTCCCCGCACCCCTCCGCCCCAACCTCCCCCCCCTGGCTCTGATCTCCCTGCCCCCCTGGCTCCGATCTCCTTGCCCTGCCCTGATGGCTGCAGTGCTCCTGTGGAGCGCTGCACCCCGTCCGCCACTTTTCCTGGCTACTCGCGAGTAATTGTGGTAGCCGGGAAAAGTGGCGGAACGGGCTCAGCCCAAGACCGCGGGAAATGCAGGGCTACAACTGTAGCCAAATACCCTGGGGCAAGGGAGGGTTACCCCTGCCTGACCCCGGGATCCCCTGTGCGTCATCTGGATGCACAGAGGCGAGCCCAGGGTTCACCCCGGGCTAAACCCTGGTCTGGCAACGGCCTAACTCTCCAATTTATAGTCCTAGTTCTGTAGATATAGGGGAGAATCATGTAGCATCATATCATGTGACTTATTTATTTATTTATTACATTTCTATACCGCCCAATAGCCGGAGCTCTCTGGGCGGTTCACAAAAATTAAAAACATTCAAAGTGTGAACTACATACCTTGGCTGGGGTTTACTATATATTCTGGTGATGTGCTAATTTGGCTGCTGTATTAATTGGATTTATATCCTTTGTTGTGGCTGGGGGTGGAGACGGGGTTTTGACTTGCCATTGACTTCATTTGATGATAATTTATGTCTTTTTTTTTTTTTTTGCTAGCATGTAATTCTGTCATCAGTGGCAATCACAATATACTGGCAAACTCCTATCCTCCCACACAAACCTGCAACTTTGCCAGCTTCCTCTCTTGTGCCGGCAGAGTCTTGCCAGCACAAGGGCATAGATCAGTGGTGGACAACCTGTGGCCAATGTATTAGACTATTGTTATGCATGGAATTACATTTGAAGACTTTGAAAAAATCAGCTAGTACAGAATGTGGAAGCCCACTTATTAACAAGTGTGGTTTGATATTCACAAGTTTTATCTGGGTTGAAGCATCTGTATTGCACTGGTGAAAGTCCTAACTAGCTTGGTTCCTGCTTAGCTTTGGAAAGCCTTCTCTCCTATTAAGCCTTCCCCTTGCACTTAGGATCTTTTATCGGCCCTGTACTGAAGTCCATTTTATGAAGAAGCTAGGTCAACCTCCACTAAGAGAAGGGTCTTTTCTCTAGTGGCACCGATATTGTGGAACTCTCTGCCAACTCTCTGCCAACAATACAGCCTCCTACCTCCTAACTTTGCAAAATCGGGCAAGAACTTTTTCTTGGTTTTGGCTGGCTATTGAAAATGAACTGTTTTCTTTTCTAGACCATTTATGGATTTTGTTGCTGTACTGTTTCCTGTTTTTTCTTTGTTTGGTTTATTTAGATTTTTTTTAAAAAAAACAATCTCTGTGTGGAATTTTTTAAAACAAACAAATGTATAGCTTGCTTTTTCATTAAAGTCGTGCTAAAGGTACAAACCACTTTTGAAATTAATTTGACAAAGGAATATTTAATTTTTTTTTAAGATAAGTAAAAAAATATTTCTGTGCTATAGTTGGTTATTGCTCACTTAGTCTTGCGTTCAGGCAGTGCAATGGATATTAGGAGTGAGTGAAATGCAAGGATAGCATTGTGCTGTAAGATAGTCCTTTAAAGAAGATTGCTTTCAAATTCTTGTAAAATCTGAAAACTTTCCACAATTGTTGCTTTTGTGTCATCATAACTTCCTAATTAAACTTTACTGAATTTTGAAAGGTGATGGTTGATAAGAAAGAGAGAAAATTACATTTTATTTATTATAAATGTTTTTATCTTGTCCTTAAGTGATCTCCCCAGCATGGTTTAGAAAAAGAACAATTAAAATGTAAATACAAACATAATAAACTAAAAGCTATATAATAATAAAAGAAGCATAATAGTATCAGTTGGTTTAACAAAAACAAGATAAAACTGTCAGCAGGATTAAAACTGTATCTAAAATGCTTGGAGAAATAAAAAGGTCTTTGGTGTGGAAAGGGCAGTAAGGTAGTCGCTTCTCTGAAAAGTGAGTTCCATAACTTGGGTGCCACACCAAGACGGTAGCTACTTGCCTCACCTGAGGTTTTAATGTATGAGTAGGCACTTATGGAGAAAGGTGGTCCTTCAAGTACCCTAAGGCTCAGTTCAGACAACATGTTTGTTAACGGTGGTTTTAGAACTCTATGCTGGAGTTTTTACATTACCAATGAGAAATGTGTTATCTGGAGGGAAAACTCCACCCCACGGTGGATGTTTTTTTAGAAAACACTCCAGGCTGAACATCCACACTGTACAGAGGAGAGTTCCTGCATAACCATTGTGTTGTGTGGAAGGCTCTGTGGAGTTTCTCGTTCTATTGAGTGGACTTTTCCCACTGGCTACAGAGTTCTCTGGCAAGAGTGGCAGAAGGAGGGAATGCTGCTCTAGGAGAGCCACTGTGATTGTTTTTTGCAGCAATGGCTGATACCATCGGGAGGACTGGGGGAGGAGAGAGGGCAGAAGAACTGTCAATCAAATGTCTCGTTGCCTTTTACTCAACTCCATGGGAGCCCACAGTCACACAACGGTGGAGTGAGAACATGTTGTGTGGTGAGTGCCCCCTACAAACTTAGGCCTAATCTACACCAAGCAGGATATTGCACCATGAAAAGGCAGGAGCCACACCAAGCACTGTGAAAGCTGTATATGGTATGTGTCAATGGGCCCCAACAGTTGTCAGTGCACTTCAATACTGCTATAAAGCAGTAGTGTGGCTCCTGCCTCTTATATACTGCTTTCATACCGCTTTCATGGTGCAATATCCTGCTTTGTGTAGATTAGGCCTATGTGGAGTTTTTCCACTGTGTAGAGAAATGTGTTGTCTGAACTGAGCCTAAGACTAAGCCATAAAGGAATTTACAGGTCAAAAACAGCACTTTGAATTGGGCCAGGAAATTGACAGGGAGCCAGTGCATTTGTACAGTGCAGGTGTAATATGATGGTGGGCCTGTTCAGACAACACACTAAGCCATGATTAGGTCGCTAACCCTTTTGCAGCAAGTGGTCAGTGAGTGTGTTTAAACGGTGGTTATGTAGCCAACAGGGTTAGGAAAGGTTCACATGATGAGCTATGTCATGGCTCACATGGCATGTTAAGCCATAATGTTTTGCTCACCTTGATGATTTAGCGTGTTCTCTGAACAGGGCTTATATAAAACCCCAGAAAGGGCCCTTCTATGGCTTTGTTCACCACCATCCAACTACTGATATAAATGTAATATTCTCCTGAGATTGCCCAGCAGACGAAGGTACTTTGTATGTCATTCTTAGATGGAGACAGATGAAGATAAGAAACTTCCCTCTTCTTCCTGACTGGGAGGAACATATAGAGATGTATGTTGGAAATACAATGGACGCTCTATATGTTTTGACAAAGTCATAATAAACTGGGCAAGGGACTTTCTTGATAAAGAGCTTCAGAAAAGTGAGTAATGGAACTTTTTGTCATGTCTCATTCGTTAAGGGATCAAGATAACAGAAAAAGGAGTTAGGAATGAAGTCTCTTAAGACCTGTAAGTCACCTTGAAGAATGGTAACTTCCTTTTTGATCTACACATTTTTATTATAAACCACAAGTTTGAGTATTTCTTCAATTTATGAACTACAGCTGACTTACTGTATATATTCCTTGGTGAATTGTTAATCTACAACTTCTGGTTGTGAGGATTGATTATACTTCTGGTGCCGAATTCACTGCATAAGTGGTACTTAATTGGCATTTTGAATATCCTTATAGTATTTTCTTAATACCTATATGATTTTCCTCCCCAAGTCATTGGGATAGGCCAGGCTATAAGCCCAATAAATCCATAAATTCACTCTCTGATGAAATGTGTCCAATTTGTATCTAATTATTCTAGATAATTTGAGCATTGATTGGCTTTCTAACTAATGGTTGAAATTTGATTTTGACATTTCATAGAATCATAGAATAGCAGAGTTGGAAGGGACCTATAAGGCCATCGAGTCCAACCCCCTGCTCAATGCAGGAATCCATTATTCATTGATTTAAACAGCACTTTATCAGGAAAGAATACAAGTTCTGGAATGTATATTTGAGGCATCCTTATGAATGTGATATAGTTTTCTGATGCTATGAATTGATTTCCAGAAGATAGCCAAGTTAGTCTGATGCAGCAAAAACAACCGAGTCTTGTGGTACCATAAAGACTGACAAATTTATTTTGGCTAAAGCTTTTGCGAACTATAGCCCACTTCATCAGATGCATGGAGGATTATGCAGAGTTATGCAGTTCATGTGGTGGGAAAGAATTGTAATCAGTGAATCAGAAGGAAATTAAATGCAGAAAGAGGTTGTGTTGTAAGGAGCCAGTAGGTTGACCCTAACTATTTGGCAAAAGGAGGAACTGGTTGAGCGCAAGTCCCTCCAGTTAAAAGGATCTTTGCCTGAGACCCACTTTAAGAGCAAGCAAATAATCTGACCTAAGGCAGCTTCCTGTGCGCCTGGCTCTTGTCTTCATCATTATACTGCTTCACTTCTGTACTGTTTGCATAGTCACTTGAATTCTTAACCAGCAAACAGATTTCCCTAAAATTCACCTACTTACTAGCAAGTATCCTTCCTAAGGAACAATAACTACACTGTACTTCAGTTCCCCCTTTCTTTTTCTTCCTGACATTTCTAATTCACCACAACTATTTAGTTCACCATGAAGATTCAGGTGCCTATATTTCAAATTTATATATTTCACTTGAGGAAAAGGTATAATTTTATTTCACATTGTTTTAAAACACTGCCTTTGTAAGTTAATGAAAAACCCATTATTGGTTTGAGACTCCCATGACTAAACTGTATCAGATCTTACAGGTCTTGATTTTAAAAAATACTTGAAATTTCAAAGATAATACATTTTTATTTGCCCTAGCCATAAGCTGTAATGACAGATACAAAAACTAGTGGCATTCTTCTCAGTTGCATCTAAGGTGGATTCCAATAGGCTTTTACAATATTTACTGCACTTCTCTCCTCCTTTTCGATTGGCCCTTAGCCAGACTGCTGCAGGGCAGTTGGACCCTGAATTGCAGAGGGCAGATGGTGTATTTGTGATATATTTGAACACAATAATACATATTAATTTGGGGAAGATAATACAATAATATGTGATTTCCATTGTTTAAAATTTCATGGCAAGATGGCAGTAGGATGATTACATTTGCTCTTGCTACCTCTACTACTGACTAGCTGTATCATTTCATGTTTGTTGAATTAGGGAATCAAGTTGCACCCAGAGAAAGTGAACATAAAACAAATATTTCCTTTTTTGAATGTTAATGGAAAAATTAATTCATCAAATGTGCTTAGAATATATTTATAATTTATTAGAATATATTTATAATCTGTCTTTCTAACTATCCGTCTGTCTATAATATTTATATTTAGAATGTATTTATAATCTAAGCACATTTAATATACTTATAATATATTACTTTGGATTGGTTTTGTTATGGGATATGACAGAGGAGAGACAGATGGTATCTAGGAAGTATGAATCTAATTCTAAAAGTCAGAGGTGTGTGCAATTCTACCCTGTAGAAGTTAATAAAAATCTTTCATTATTAGGCAAGAGTAGTGATTATCTAAACTGGGATAGTGATGTATCGAGGTGGTTCTATTTTGCAGGGGGACTACTTAGATAGCCTCATATATGTCCTGGTCTTCTTGTGACTTGCATGGGTGCTACTCTATCCTGACTGATGCTTTGAATTTCTTTTCCTATTGGTATTTGATATTTTGGAAATATGTTTTTAGAGCAATAGTTTGTAAAATATACACTACATCTAAATGTTCATTGTATGAGAATGGCACATGCATTCCATTCAGGAGACAATTTCTTGCTAGATTTAGTAGGGGTATTTTGTGTACTTTACAATCTGATATATATATATATATATATATATATATATATATATATATTCTGAGAAAGATGACGGGAAAGAGCAAGTGTGTCAGAGTGAAAGAAATGCTGTAGTAAGACTGATGATTGTCTGTAGGACTCATCTTAGCTTTTCAAGCTTAACCCTTTTGTTCATCAATCAGTCAAAAGTGGCAGGTAGTGACCATTAGGAGAATTCATTAGCACCCTGCAGCATGTTTGTACAGGGTGACCCACATCTGTCTTCATTAGAAGTTTGTTAGTTGCCAGTAGTGAACAGATGGGTCATTATTGCATACGTTGCCCTTTGGGTGTACCTGGAGGACAGGCAAAGACGTCCTGAGCAGGACAGACAGTGTTACCTCACAAAGAGTAAGCAGCTTATTTTGAATAATATTATTATTATAGAAACTGGTTGATGCTGTTGCGTACCTGCTTGTCCTTGGAGTTTTAGAGTTGGTGAAAATGAAAGGCCAATTATATGACATTGTAAAAACAATTGTAACTAACCTTTTGGCAATAAATAATCTGGAATTCAGATGAAATACTTTAGATTTTTAAAAAGTCAATCCTTTTTTTTAAAAAAAACAAAACCCAAAAAACCCCACCCTCAGTTGAGTACATTTAAATAAAGGTTGAATTGTGTAAACCTCTGTAAAGGCATTTATGTACCCTAAAGAAAGGGACAGTTTTTTCAAAAGTAAGCATTACAATTGAATGAAGAAAAGTTATTCATTCATTGTTAGATGGAAAGATAATCTTAAATGTTTTCCTTTTCATCCAATTTGAGTATGTGGAATGTTCCCCGTTATAACACTCTTGCATAAAAATCTCTTGAAAAATGAAGCAACTCCAGGCTTAGTGTTTTGGAAGATTGTTTAAGACAGTTACAAATATTGATTTCAGCTGAAGATTTTCTGCTTCAGTTAATGTGGTTTTTGATATTAGAAAGAAATAGATGTTTGTTTCAAGAATCTGTGATCTCTGCTTGTTTTGAACTATACCAATTAATCTGGGAGGCAATTTTTAATCTGTCATTTGGAAATTTGGGGCGGGAGGGAAGAGAGGCCACCAAAAGAAGGTGTCACTCCTACCTGTCAGCAGCAGCAGTTGAGTCAGCCAAGCTTGGGGAGGAAATACATTTTTTTTTTACAGGTGATATAAGAGTAATTGAAGGGGAATTGAACTCTTTTGGGGTGATCTGGGATGAGAAGCAAATTGAAGTGGTTTGAATTAGTTGTTTTGCCTTTATGAAAAATAAATTCTAGTCATTTTAAATTTACATATATACATAACAATAGGCCTATTATATGCAATGATTTGTCCCTGGGCCTGGCCACAGATCTTTTGGGTACCTAGCAATGTCCTTGATGATACCAAATAAATGATAAAACTAGCAGCTTAAGGGTTGGATCCAAAGAATGGCATAACTAGTTCTGCACACCACAGTAGGGATTTAGGGTTGGATTTCTCAAGCAGCTGTTCTCTCCCCACCATCCATCCAACATGCAAATAAGTTTTGAAATAGAGGGGGCTTTTTATATTGACTGTGAACAAAAGAGAGGGATGCACAAGTCCTTCAGCCACACATAGTATATACTGTGAAAGACAATATTGGTTGACATGATTTGCTAATTTGTCCTAATGCTAGTAAGTCCCAATGAAAGTGAATATATGCCATTAGCTTGCTTGGAAAACCTTCTGTTATTGTTAACAACAAGAAAAACACAATGTTTAAAAAGTAGCTTGTAGAATGTCAAAGGGATCTGCTGTCAAAGAAACAAAAATCAAGATCCTGTTGGACATATAGAAGAACTGTTTGGAGTCCCAAGATATGGTATAAAGCAGATGACACCACAGCTTTGCTGAAGCTAATCTGGTTTGGATGTGGTCAATCCTTGGATGGAAGACTACCTAGAGACACTCCTTTTACTACCCTGAGTTCCATTCTAAAAGTATGGTTATATCCAGTGCAAGTGGACTTCTACCCATAACCTAACATTCATTTACTTCCCCCTGCAGCCTCCTTCATAGAACCAAATGTATCCTGGGGGATCTGCCAATCTTCTGGAGCAGATTTGGAGGTAGCATGGTGGCTGCATGGGTGAGGGGAATCTGTTTCAATGGATCCTGTTCTGTTGGCTGATAGACACTGTTGGGTACAAATTATAAAAATAATTTCGGTCATAATTCATCTTTAAATCCTTTATTTTCTATGACAAAGCTGTTTTTCAAGGATTTTATTTTTTAAACAAGTATTCTTTGTGTGTGGGAGACTTATTGACGGTTTTATTGTGACAGTAAAAACTAATTGATTTTCTGCTGGATTTGGCTCCGCCTTTCATGGTCTATAAAGGGACAAAAGTATAAATAAACATAGCATTTTTCACTTACCTTGGAGCAAAGTGCTGTTAGCACAATGACTTTTGAAATTTCCCAAAGAAGAAAATATAGCTTTTAAAAAGGCTTGTTTTGTCATCCAGTGAAGTTGTACAGCTGAGTGCAGGAATGGGTTTTCTAAATGTACCTGTTAAAAGTTATGGTGACATTTAGAGCTATTGCTGGCATTTGCAACTTTTATACCATCTAGTGTTATATTGTCAGCTGAGAACATGAGGATTGAGTAGTTTGAAATGGCAATATATGAGAAAGCATATAAGCTCTGAATACCCTTAACTGGTTATAATGTCAAAATCACACATGACCAGTCTGCATTTATCTCCGTCATTACTCCTCTTTTGCTTGGAATTCAGCTATGAAAAACATGTTTTTTCAAAATGTAAATAATTCTTAATACTTTACATTTGTATGAGCATCATACTGACTAACAATAAAGTACAATCCCCATGATCAGATTTACCAAGGCAGTCATGTTTTCAAAAATTATTTTAGAAGACACAGACATCGAGACAATGCTATGTGCAGAAATAAAACTGAGACTCTACACTAAGAGAATCATCCTTTCTATAAATGCTAGCAGTTCCTTCCCTCCCTCCAGCTTTTGTTTTGAGATGTGTATGTCTTGTTGATTGCCAATTATGCATTACTGGCTTTTCAGGCTTGAGAGATTTGATAGCTACTATCATCTAGAGATTTAATTTCCATTGTTAGCAATATCTGAAGTTTTCAGGGGCTTGATCCTTTCATACATTGGTGCAGTACTCCTGCACAGAGGGGTCATAATAGGGCATAAGCCTAGTTTCCTCCTTGCTCCCCCTTAGCGTGTAAATACAGGTATGCGTCTGGGCACTGTGCTAGGCTACCCTTATCCCCATTTAGCTAACTATATGGTACACATGCATTTAATGTATCTGCTTTTTGGTTATCTAAGTAGCAACTGTTTAGCTCCCAATCAGGATTGGGGCTATGATTAGTAGTCATTAATCATACCCGCTCATGGTATTGATCCTGATGAAAATCACTCCACAGAAACAGTTGCTTCCCCCAGGAAGAAAGATGCCATTGCTCTCTGCTTCTTCTTGTTTTATTTTAATAAAACAACAACAGATATATTAAATGCATGCAATGCATTTAATGTATCATCTTGTTTGGCTTTCCATCCGAAAGAGATCTGTCCTGACAAAATGATTGGAAAAGACACATAGTAGCTTGGAAGTGATTACCAAGATCTTGCTGTTTCATGGTTCATTTAGGCCATCAAAATAACTGGGGGTGTCCTCCAGAATATCCTAGAATCCTATAGCCTCAATTTACATTGTCCCCCACCCCTCATAACCATGTTTATCTTGTAGATCCTGGGCATTTTGTGAGCCCTTTAGCATCTGTAAACTGAACTGGCCAGCGGCTTTCCTATTCAACATTGTATATTATGGCTTAAACAAAGACTTCTGCGGAGGGCATTAAACACTCTCACACACCCCAGATACAAGCAATAAAAGTTAGCTACTCTTTTCCATATTTTGTTAATAGATGACCATGTCCTGGAGCTCCTATATTCTGGATGTCTGACAAGAAGGTAAATATCTCTTGGTATCTGAATATGTTTAATCTATTTAATAAAGAATACAATTACTGTGATTGTCAGAAATAATACACTCTGGAATGAATAAAGCACTCACTTGTGAAGTTGCTGATACAGCAAATTAATAGGACAATAAAAGTACTTGTTTAATATTTCACCGTGGAGGTGATTTATTTAACAATCACTGGCACTTGGCACATAAAAAGTAGCATTAATTGTTTGTCTTGTAGAAGGTGGAGTACTCGGTTTTTATTACTGTCTTATACTGTTATTTCACTTGATTAAAATATATTCCTCTGCTATAAATGATAAAGGTAACAAACAAAAGCACTTTGCTTTCACTTTTCAGAAAATATGAACATTTACTGACTGAGTTGGAATCAGGCAAAAACGAACTGTATGAAGGGTGATGAATGAATGAGCATATATTTGCATTATACTGAGTCAGATTCTTGGTCCATCTAGCACAGTACTGTCTACTCTAAATGGTAGTAGCTTTCCATGTCTCAGCAGAGATTCTTCTCTGTGCTGTTACTTAAGGATAATTTCAACTGGATAAGCCATAGATTGTATGTAGATTGTATGTAGATACTGACCACATAGTCATATTGTCTTAGAGAAAAACAGCTTTAAGGAACAAAGCTGGTAGCAGAGTCACTGAAAGTCATAGCATACTAACCACAATCAGTAAAAGTAAGTGCCCCTGAGTTCAGTGGAGCTTATTCCACGGTAAGTGGGTGTATGATTGCAGCCTAATAAGATACATTGCAGTCCAGCGGATGAAGAACTGTAAGTAATGTTTTCCCAAAGGCTTTCACAACAAAAATAATAAATAGTGGGTTATATGGCATGGGTGAGATTGAATGGGGATATCCTAGCTCACACTCTTAGGTGGCATACTGCACCAACACTACAAGCAGTACATACTCTCTAGCTTCCAGTCTTCTGAAGCGGTGTTCACACTGCCCTTAGTAAGCCTTCCCTTGCCATGTCCAAAGTTTCTAAGTGATAGTAGATGTTGGGCAATGCTACTCCATGATTCCATGGAAAGGATTACCACTAAGTGAATGCTTCTGGTTTCTGATGGTTTAGGCCAGTGTTCTTCAGTGTGATGCCTGAGGGCCACTGATGGCTTCCAATCACCTCAAGTGCAGCTCTCCATTTCTCTCTCTCTCTCTCTCTGGCCTTAGCTAGACCTAAGGATTATCCCAGGCAAATGGAGGGGTTGTCCCTGCCTGCTCCTGGATG
Source organism: Elgaria multicarinata webbii (assembly GCF_023053635.1). Lineage (NCBI taxonomy): Eukaryota > Metazoa > Chordata > Lepidosauria > Squamata > Anguidae > Elgaria > Elgaria multicarinata. The sequence continues at coordinate 24,876,953 of NC_086180.1, read as the reverse complement.
ATCCCGGGATGTTCCCGGGATATAGGCCTGGTCTAGCCATGGCCTCACTCATTCACTCACCCACCCACTCACTGTTCATTCTCACCAGCAGCTCTCTAGCTTTGCCTTGTTGTTTGCTATAGCAGTGGAATGGCTGTTGCACTCTGGGCTTCAGGGGTAGGGATTTAGGAGACCTGCCACTCATCAGCTGTAAGGTGGTAGAGTGTGTGTGAAAGGAGAACCCAGGAGCAATTAGCCAATTAGCTTTGCCTCCCCAAGAGGCAAAGAGCAGCATGATAGGCTAGCAGCGGTGCTGCACTGCACAGGTGCTGAATGTGGAGGGGAAATCGAATGCGCAGGCAAGAGGGAGAGCAACATGCAGCTGTACTGGGAGATTTTGCAGCACTAAGTACAGCAGAGCAATTTCCCAGTGATCCATCCTAATCCAAGGACTAACTGAGCCTGTCAGAATTTGCTTGCCTGGTGACTGAGTGATAAGGCCTTGTTGGATGATGTGGAAGGGGATGGGGAGGTGAGGCCTAAAAAGCTTCCAGGTGAGTCTGGTGAACAGTAACGCTGCTTGATTGCGGGATGGGGTGGGGTGGGGTGGGATGTAGAGGAGAGGTCACCCATTGTCCAAGAGAGCCCCCCAAGTGGCCCTCAGTGGTGGTGCTTGGAGCCCAAATGGCTCCTGCTTGAAAAATAGCAAAGATCTGTGACATCCCCACTCACAATTGACTGGTAGATTAGCTCTGTAAATGAAGTGTTTGGAAAGGCTCTTAGTAGCACCGTCATGCAGCCTCACTGGGAACGTTCCTTGATGCTCCCACCCCTCTGTTTGGAGGCCTATTAGTAGTAGTGCCTCAGGATGTGCTCTAGGGTCGAATCTTGGGTTAACAATTGCACCAGCAGTAATGGCATTCCAGCACAACAATATTTCAGATTCCAGTTATCTTGAAATGGAGAAAATTATATGAAAACTGAGCACAAATATGTTGATGAGCCACAGGGACATTCTTTTGCTTTTATAATTTTGCTGCGGCAGAGGGGATATTTCACAAATACTACTGTGCTTTCTTGAATTACTGTAGAATAATGCTGAACATGAATGACTTTCCCCTGCAGATAAAAATGTATTGGGAACATTTGTTGTCAACTGTACAGAGGACAAAAAGCTTTTCTCCCCCCCCCCTTTCCAAAGAGTGGGGTGGAACTGAGGCAACCACTGAGGTGAATTCTTCAATTTTTAAGCTAATTAAAATGACTGTTATTCTGGTACAATGGTAGCTGCTCCCAGAGGCTCATCATCGCTGTTGCATGACAGTTTTCTCTTGGCTAATTAAAGAAATTTTTCCATGCAAACATGCTTTCCTGTCTCCATGTTTCAGGTCTCTTGCAATTGTTTCTTTCATAATTGGCCACATACATCTTACATAAGTAGCCTTACATAAGGATCTCAGTAATAATGCAACGTATAACTTCTGCCTTTGATTCTAAAGTTGACTTCACTTTACACACGTTCCCTCGAAATGTTTTCAGATTTCTTTCGGCGTCATTTTGAAGTGACTTCTGAATTCTCTTCTCACTGTTAACTCAACTCACTTGCATAGAGGAATACTTTAAAAGGAGCACAAATGGATGATCAGCTCAGAAGTGCTTATATTGCCTTCTCAGGCATTCTGGAACTATTCCATTGTATTCTTGTACGGGTCTTAAAGCAATTTAAGTTTTAAAATTCTGGTTGACAACTTATTTTATGGGAACACTGTTTTGAAGAGGGGATTGTGGGTGATGTGCTAGGGCTCCTTCCCCAGTGTGGCAGGCAGCAAGTTGCTGTTGCCACAGCCAGTGTCTCCTTCTTACCCCTTGTTTGGTAATTAGGTGCCCAGCTGGTGGTACTCAGTAAATGGATAATTAGTGTCTCTTTCGTCAACCATGAGTATGATCAAGCAATACTATCTGCAGGCTGTGCGGATGAATAGGCAAACTTGGCTCTCAGTGGTGGCTCCTGTATAGGACAAAAAAGCCAAAATGGCGTGTTGAAACTCTTTCAGCTCAACGGTGAAATTTTATTTCATAGAAGCTCTCAAGAATTGCATTCCAGGGGTGGGCAAGACCAAAGGCAAAATGGACGAGGCCAAAATTTTAGCTTAAAGCTCTGACTAAGCCTTAGGAGAGGCAGAACAACCCATTAGAATAGAGGAAAAGACTGCACAAAAGCCATAAAACCACCAAATAATAGATGCTTGGGGAAAGGGGGTAGAGCCAGAGGATGGGGTATGGTTATCTCAGGAACCCCTGGCGGGCCAGATTTAGTCCCCCTAGGCGGGCCAGATTTAGTCCCCCTAGGCGGGCCAGATTTAGTCCCCCTAGGCGGGCCAGACTTAGTCCCCCCAGGCGGGCCAGATTTAGTCCCCCCAGGCGGGCCACATTTAGTCCCCCCAGGCGGGCCAGATTTAGTCCCCCCAGGCGGGCCAGACTTAGTCCCCCCAGGCGGGCCAGACTTAGTCCCCCCAGGTGGGCCAGACTTACTCCCCCAAGGTCTGAAGTTTTGCACCCCTGCTGTAGTAGCAAGCCTAGCTTCTTCCAAGAAATTGGTTCACCAGGAGAAGATTGGGCCCCATCCCAAAAGTGTCCTATCCTTTTCCCTACAAGAAAATTACCCTCTTACTAGCAAATTATATTTATTATTGTCTTTCTTTAACAAAGCACAAGTATCCTTTTATACGTCATGTTCCCCCCCCTTTGCATTATATAAATCTTATTTGAGCCACTAATCATAGTTTTAAATAGTTTTAAGATCCTGAAGGGGGTTGACTCTCCTTTAATGATACCTTTCTATTTTCCTTGTACCTAGTTTTCTAATTTTTGAAACTGTTTCATGTTCCGTGATGGGCTCTCATCAGTCTCGTGTACAAACTTGCACATGTTCTAATGAGACCTACATCTGCTTATAAGAAATCTTTAGACATTGGCAATGGAGCGTCTGTGGCTAAGTAAGGCGATTCTTACCCAAAGAAATCCACACCATTGAAGAGGATAATGCCACAATGGCACATTTATTGAGGTTTAAACAGATCCAAATGCACAAGCTAGTTTTGGGGAAATTAGCTGAGCAAGTCGAGGCTTAGAAGTAGTTTCAAGACTGAGAAGGAGACTTTCTGAGACTTAGAGCATACACACACAACAGGGGAAAGAGTAGAGGGAATCTCTAAAAGCAATATACCTTTCCTTGGGCAGGAGCCAGACATGAACTGGTGAGCGTTGCAACTCCTGGTCTCAGGAGAAGAAGAAAGAAGGAGCAGGAGCCTGTCCTCTGGTGGAGAGACTCAGCAATTTTGGCAGCAGTGTGGCACCTTACAGGGGTGTGTGTGTGTGTAAGGCACCTAGTGGTTGCAGGAGCAAGGCCCCATGCCTTGAAAAGAGGGGCCCTGACTCTCAAGCCCTGGGTTTTTAATACAATTTAGAGAAAAGCAGTGACATCACTGCTCACAAGCACTGGAAGTGATGCTACTTGTTGTGGGAGAAGGACATAACAAAAGAGGGTATTTTGAGATGATGGCTGTTCTTGCCAGAAACACCCCTTCAACAAAAGATGATCTTACATGCCAATGACTGTGTTAAAGACAGGTGTCCAGGCTAAAGTTTAACAATAGGAACATATTAGCATGTGCATGACCAGGTATCACTCTTGCCATCCAGCTTTCATATTCTGCTCAATTTTATCCCCACCGTTGTCTCTGGATAATGCATTTTAGGAGGTCTATTAGAAAATGGATTATTTGACCTAGCCTTGTGTGATTGCTCTCAGTCCCATTCCTGTGCTTCAAGATGGAGTCAGTACTGCTCACTGACAAGAGAGCTACTTTGTAACATTCCTTTTTGAGCTCCTGAACTCACTTTTTATTGAATGTTGTATTGAATTGGATAGTGTTCTGGTTGCTATTTCCAAGCAGTTACATGCTTTTTAGAAGATGACAAATAACAGTAATAGTGCAGTGTTAAGGGAATGTTATCAGTAAATTTTGAGATAGGTTTAAATGGGAAGAAAAAGGATGGCACAACTGTGAAAGGTTAATAGTAATTACGTTACATTAGTGAATACTGAGAGAGACTTCTTAAGAAGTATAAAATATTTATCTCCTGATGGGATTTTCAGTAGGTGAGGTCTGAGAATTAATCTTACTTTGATGCTAATTTCTTTATGAATATTTATAACTTCTCCAGTACACTCTGCAGTTGCTTTAGTAACTGTACATGCATCGGTACCTGCATTCCTTCTGTCCAAAATCCCCTAGCCAAAACGGCCATTGAGACACCAAGGCAGACAGATAAATTGCCTTCTTCAGCTCTGCACATAACGATGCTAGTAAGCATATGGTATAAGAACCATTATAGATATTTCCCCCCCGATAGTTTTAGCAAGGTGCTATTCCTTTAAAAATGTTTAAGAAAATACTTAGGCAGCCTCCCATTACCTCTTTTTGCCAGTGTAAACTTAGGGCAATTGGTACCTTTTCCCAATGACTTACATTCTGACTCTTGAAGTTGTTTTCATTTTGCCATACATCATTCATAAACCCAATGTGGCATTTGAGGCATATTGCTCCTTACATATTTCTGATTGATTTTCCAGGTATTTTTCAATCTCTAGCTGCAAAACATAATATTTACTATGTTTAGCTGCTCTAAGTTCTTTTAAAATTTAATTAGTTCAGTTTTGGCTGTATAGTGTGAGCTTATTTCCTTTATTGAAACAGGGTGTATTTGAGCCTTGAGTTAAGTAAAATTTATGTTGTAATTATGTAAATGAGTTCTGCCAATACAAAATCTTTGCTATATTCTAAGATGGAAGACCTGCATTAAGCACTAGCCAATCAAGCATTGGAAATTGGTCACTAAAAGTGCTTTCTACATCTGTGGCTTCCTTGTTAATTCTGTGCAACCTTCTGCTATGAGAGCTCTATTTTCCCTTATTAAAGCAGTGGTATTCTACCCATTTAGTAAAAAGCCCAGTTGAGATGAGAACCATATGGAGTACTCCATAGGTCAATAAGCATTTAATTTAAAGTGTATTTAAATTTGTTTGATGGCACTTCATTGAACAAGAGCAAGTATATTTAATGAGATACATTTTCATGACCACTCTAGTCTTTACCATTTTTGGCACAGTTTGAAAAAGGAATGATGATAACTTTCAAATTTCCACTTTTCATGTGGGAGCCTGGGGCTGCAGTCCAAACCTTCATTGGGCTCTGACTGCTCACTTGTCTGCGACTACCAGCCATGCCTTCCTGCTTGCCGCCTGACTGTCAGTCCTGTCTTGACCCTCTGATGCTGATAAGGAGCTTTGTGTAAGGAGGGGCTACTTCATTCACTTCAGTAATTCAAGTAACTTGACATTGTGGTGAATGTGCAGATCATTCCCTAAGTGTCAGGTGGTAGTTTTTTTTAAAAAAAAATTAAATAATTTTTATTTTACTATAACCAACAAGTGATCAGTCCTCTAACAATTGATGTCTAAACAACTGTTATATAAAATTAATTAATACAATTTTAAGGGGGAAATTATACAAAGAAGGAAAGAAAAGAAGAAAAAAAATAAAAGGACAAAATAATTTATTTATTTATTTATTTATTTATTACATTTTTATACCACCCAATAGCTGAAGCTCTCTGGGTGGTTCACAAAAATTAAAACCATGAAGAGCATAAAAACAACAATAGCATAAAATAACAACAACAACAACAATAATATAAATGAATAAACTAATAAGTGTGCTGTATGATCTTCATTTGTTGTTATAATGTCCAAATACTCAAAGCTGAAGCGGGCATATATTATTGTAGGTCCAGTTGTGATGTATGTTGAATGAATCTCCACCATATAGCATAAAAGGAGAGTGGTTCTGTTTTTCCTTGGATTAGAAGCAAATCATGAGTTATTTTTTTCTGATATTGCCACTGACCATATGTTTCGGGACCATGCCAATATGTTCAAATTGTCCAGTTTTTTCCACTGCTGTGTAATTGTTTCCCTAAGTGTCAGGTGAAATGGGGTATCCCCTTTTGCATGGTACTCCACCTTTGCACCCAAGTTTCCTTCTGCACACCAGAACAACTGGGTGGTTGTGCATACATGTTCAAGCCTTTTTCACAGCAGTCTTCTCCAAGTTAAGTAATTATTTATTTATTATTTATTTATTTATTTATTTATTTATTACATTTTTATACTGCCCAATAGCCGAAGCTCTCTGGGCGGTTCACAAAAATTAAAACCATCATAAAACAACCAACAAGTTAACAAACACAAATACAAAATACAATATAAAAAGCACAACCAGGATAAAACCACGCAGCAAAATTGATATAAGGTTAAAATACAGAGTTAAAACAGTATAATTTAAGTTAAAATTAAGTGTTAAAATACTGAGTGAATAAAAAGGTCTTCAGCTGGTGACGAAAGGAGTACAGTGTAGGCGCCAGGCGGACCTCTCTGGGGAGCTCATTCCACAACCGGGGTGCCACAGCGGAGAAACAACAAAAGGTTGGTCAAGTAACACTCCTCTCGTTTGCAACTTAAGATGAAATAAAAGTGCAGTGGCTTGCAAAACATTCAGCAGGCTATGCAGATAATTAACTTCCCCATCATCATCATCATCATCATCATCATCATCATCATCATCATCAATAGTATAATGCCAGATTGGGAATGCAAGATATTTTGCTGTTGCACCATCCTGAATGCTGGGGAGGAAGCATTGTTAGCAGTGAAATACTGTGGTACTATGAGCCACTCTCCACTACTACAGTTTAGTACACTTTACTACACTTTATAGCCTAAACTGAAGTGATAATGCAAGGTTTAATCCAAGTGACCATCCTCTGTTTGAAGATTATGTGAGCTGTTCCTGTAGACAGTGGAAGCTATATGCAGAGGTCTTGCATTGCTCCTCCTCCAGACTATTTAGACTCTGTCCTTGGCATGGGGTCACAACCTTTCAAATATTTGAGAATTTTAATGTTCAAGAGAAGCATCCAGCCCTCCTCAAAATATTACTATACTTCTGATTCAAATAACAGCCTACTTTTTTAAAAAACCCAACAACAACTCTTATTTCATTTTTTAAAAGCCCTTCTTTCAGACTTGACTTTACTGCTGGTCATTTCATATTACATGTCCTGCTTTAATATATGAAGAATTTAAATGTGTACATGCTAACAGTATAAACAAATATTACAGGTTCAAATTTCATTACTTTGTTTTCCTTTTATATTCCCCAAATCTTAAAAGCAGGTAGCTGTCAATGGAGTTGACGGTAGTAGGAGTCTTGGAAGCTTGTCATTCTTTCCGTGCTGTGTTATGGTTTTCTCTGTTTATCTTTTCTGTTACGTTTCACATCAGGGAGGCATTTTAAAATCAACTGATCTTCCTCAAAAGTTAAAATGATCTGGAATCCCAAATTCTACGGTATGTTCTATGATTAAAGTCATATTTATTTTTACTGTTTTGCAGGGTGTTCCAGGTCCTGGAAAGTATGACATAAAAAGTCAGTTTCAGAAGACAGAGAGTGAAGCTCAACGTGCTCCTTTTCTATCTCTTGCCCAGGTAAGTAATATCACCCCTCTTCTTGCATTTTTCATAAAATCATTACATGCATCTCACGTCCCTGAGAACTGAGAAGTTCCACAGGCAGTCATAAAGGATTTTGTTTCTTTTGGATATGAGAGTGTGGTGGAAATGTATGTTTTTGCAAAAAGAGCATAAGAAGAGACATGCTTGATCAGATAAATTTCCATCTGGTTCAGCACTCTATTCCCACAGTTGCCAACTAGCTGCCTGTGGGAAATCCACAAGTAGGTCATAGCACCTCCTGGCAATGTTCCCTGAAACTGGTGTACATAGGCATAATGCCTGTGATTCTGGAGGTAACATATAGCCAGAGTAAGTATTGATAGCATTATTCTCCATGAATTTGCTTAATCCCCTTTTAAAGCCCAAATTGGTGGCTTTCACTACATCTTGTAGTAGAGAATGCCATCGTTTGACTATGCTCTGTGTTAAGAAAATAATTCTTAGAGTAGATGCCACCAAAGCAAATTTTGCACCCTGAAGATGCATCAGTTAAAAACTAGGATAGGTGTGAATTGGCTAGGAGTGCAATTCTAGCAACTAGAGAGGGATTCTTGACCAACCTTTTGTTGTTCCTCTGATCTGTCATCCGGTGACCTTGTGAAAAAACAGTAACAGGTTTGAGAGGTTCCTACTCCAAGGAGCTTCCAATCTAAAGTAGACATAGGGAAACAACAGAGGAATGGGGTGAGGAATGCCAATGCATAACAAACAAGCAAACAAACATATTTGAAATTCGGTAGCACAAACTCCAAACTCTGAAATAAAAGTATGATACAATGAAAGTATTACTTGCCTGGTTAACCATTTAGTTTGCTCTTCAGAGCACTGACCCTCTTGAACCTCAGATGTTGCATAGCCACTGAATGGGTCAGGATATCAAAGACATTTCATGTACATTCTGCTGCATTGACTTTTGAATGAATGCTGCATAGCCAACTGTAGTAGGAGGTTATGCCATCAGTTAAACTTTTATGTATTGTAGACATTTGTTAATATATACATGATACTCGAGCACGTGCTCTGCACGTAGAAAGGTTTAATCCCTGCCATCTCCAGTTAAAAGGCTCTCAGTAGCAGGGGTGGAAAAGGCCTGTGGCTGGAAGCTTGGAGAAGCAGTGCCAGTGAAATTAGTTAGACCAATGGTTTTACTCAGTATAAGGCAATAAAATGGTATTATTTTATTATTATTTTATCATTCACTTTTATTATTCATATTCTTTTATTGATAAAAGTATGCAAATATTATTTACACAAATATGGGTTTCTTTCTGCCTCCACAGCTATTTAAGTGGATTGCCTGTCATTGATTTATTTTCTATTGTATTTCCTTAGAGGTTTGCACCTGCGAAATCATTCACCCCAGCTCCTGGCACGTATAATGAAACACGCTGTGCTCTAGAGTCCTTGAAGAAAGCATCTAAAACAAAAAACATCCCATTTGGCCATACTGCTGTTCGATTCACCCAGGACTATAGGCTTCAAAAAACACCAGGTTGGCAATTAATGTAAACAAGCGTGACATGGAACAGAATGTTGCAGTGAATCTTCAGTCCCTTGGAGTATTTTATGACTATGGGCATGTCTACACCAGTGTTTATCCTGGGGATTGCCCCGGGATAATCCCTGTGCGTCCACATGATGCGCAGGGGATTTTGGGGGCAGGGAGGGGTGATCCCACCATTTCCCCAGGATAACCGGCACCACTTGTATCCCGATTTTTCCTGTGGTCTTGGGATCGTCCTGAGACCACAGGAGGTGTGGCTGCCTGTCCCGGTTTTGTCACGAGTAAATGCGAGGAGCTGGGAACTGGGCACAGAGCACCTCAGGTGCTCCTCCATGCTCATTGGTGGTGGGAAGGGGAGTGGGATCGGGGGGTTTTTTTACCTGAAATTTTCACTGGAGTGCTTGTGCACTCCAGCTCTTCATGGTTTTTTTTTTAAAAAATGGCCACCGCGACGGGCCCGATGCCCAGGATGTTGCGCGGCCCATGTGGACTGAGGGGAGGATCTCGTGAGCAGAGGAACACTGGGAGGTCTAGACATGCCCTATATAGGGGGGAGAGAATTCTGGATAGTGGGAAAGGGAAAAGGTGGCCTTTGTTCTTTCTTTCCTCTTGGACCATCCCTTATATTGCAGGGAGGGGAGCATTTTAACCTTCTGGCACACATTCCCATAACCAGAAACCCCCCTTCAGGATAAAGCTGTTATGATGTATACCTAAGGAATAACCTGAGTACTTTTTGGGTGAGCCCATTTCACTTTCAAACTGATAGGCAATCAACCATTAAAGTTTGCTATTAGAGGGAATGATACGTGTGGTGTTAAGTTCATGTTATCCAATATAAAGAAATATGTAGTCTGTTAAGTTAGCAATTGGTCTAGAACTATATTCAACAATGCAGTCTGAAAAATGATTACTATGTATTTTGAAGTGAAATTGAATCCTATAACTGAATCGGAGTTGTATAATCACCTTAAGGTGAATCTTACCAATCTTTGATGTGCAATCCAGTCTTGGAAATGGTTCAAGAGATATTAAAACTGTGGGTCACTCTCCATAGGTCTTCAGAAATTGTAAGTTTCAAATACAGATTGGCTTCCATTATAAAGTGACCTGTTCACAAGGTCAGATGCATATGGAAAGAGATGACTACAAGTCATCTCATGAAATAGTGGTTGTGTAAATGAGTTAAAAAACACACACATGTTATTTATGATGACATTGTGAAAGGGCCAAGTGAGGAGCTCATTGAAGATTTTTAATGCCTTGTTGATTCGAAGTATTTTGTAATGCTATCAGATTATAGGTGATCTTTTGTGCAGTTGCTTTGGCAGTGATAAGTTTACATGTAATACTAGCATTGTTTGAATTAGCCTTTTGGCAGTAGTTGCTAAAATTTAATCATTGTATAGTTGAATAAACTCCCCTCCCCTCCCCAGTTAAAGGCTGGTGTAACTTATTGGAATCATGTTACCCAAAGCACACATAGAGTGAGAATGTTGCTCTGCTTAGGTCAAATATGTAATAAATTCAGACGTCTTGATTATCATGAATGGGCTACGTAACCTAGTAGGTGATCTGCTCAGGGAGCTTCAGCTATTGGGCGGTATAAAAATGCAATAAATAAAAATAATAAAATAATAAAAATCAGGAGCTGAATAAATGAGTTTGATGGTACATATTGGCCTTCAATTTTTCTCTAGCCTCCTCCACACATCAGAGTATGGTGGAGGGACAGGGAGACAGGTCAATACCATTCAAATTAGGACATACAATGAAGCAGAAGTGTCATTTTTAGTGAGGTTGGTGAAAACTGAAGTATTCTTGGGATGCATTGGGAACTTAAAGCAGTTTTAGCTGCCTGTTATAGGAATCTGTTTTCCTCTACTGTGCTTTGCTTGCATATTTAAGAGGATACCATAAGTCTCTAATTCTCCCTGGGCATGTCTATACCATACCTCATTCCCTGTGCGTCCACATGACCCACAGGGGATCCCGGGGGCAGGGAGGGAAGATCCCTCCATTTTCTCAGGATAACCGGGATGGCTTTTAGCCTGATTTTTCCTGCGGTCTCAGGATCATCCCGAGACCGTGGGAGGTGTGGGTGGCTGTCCCGGTTTCATCCTGGCTCCTTGCAAGTAAACGCAAGGAGCTGGGAACCGGGCATGGGGCACGGAGCTCTTCACGCACTCTGTGCCCATCGAGGGTGGGGTGGGTTGGGATCAGGATCGGGTGTTGTTTTTTCCTACCTTTGGTGGAGGAGCGCCCGTGAGCTCTTCTCCTGCTTGTTGTTTTTTAAAAAATGGCGGCTGCACTGTTGTTCTGGGATGTCGTGTGACTGTCTGGACACCCACAGAGGATTGTGGAAGCCGGTAAGTCCGCTATCCTTACCCTACATCCTTGTGGTGTAGACATGCCCTGTGTCTTCACCAAATGAACCTAAGCTGTGTAGCAACTGGACTTCTCCTGTCCAGGAAGTGGAGACTGCTTAACAATATGTTCAAGTCAATTTACCACTATACAGCTTTAAGCTTTTCCAAACTCTTTCTCCCCCCCCCCATTTACTACGTCCTCCATGTTAATATAACCGAATATAAGTGACAAAAAGCAAAACCAAAACCAAAGCTTGTTCTGTTGGCTGTAAGAAAAACTCTGAAATCCATATTAGTACTCCTGATTTAATAACACCTTGTTTTTAGTGGTTTTGTGATTTTAATGTTGGTGTGAAGATGGAAAACTTGAAATTAGTTTCTGTGTTGCTTTGTATTATTGTACATTGCCTTGAGCAAGCCATGGAAAAGAAACTAACTGGCTAGTGCTATAGCTGCTTACTTGGAAATAAGTCCCATGGCATTCAGTGAGACTGCTAAATAAACATACATAGTATTGCAGCTTTAAAACTTACAAATAAATAACTGTGATTATCTGAGTGTGGATGTTTACTAGGCATTTCAAAGAAGTGAAGCTTTATTGTAAATACTTACTGCAGTTGCCAATGACGTCTCCACATATTCCTTCACATCTGACAAGGTCACCCTTGTTGACAGTTAGAAAAAGCTATTTATCGTGGTGTTGCAGATCATGCTAGTTATCCTAAGATTCTAGAGGTCATCAGCACTATAATATGACAGTCACTTCCTAAGACAAATAGTACCTATTAATGGCATTCCCAGGAGTGCTGTCTTTTTTTTTAAAAAAAAAGCACTTTAAATGGGGCTTGTATAAATAACAAACTACTGAATAGGATAGTTGCAGATATTTGGGGGTGGGGGAATCTACTATGAATGACCATGTCTTCCAGTCATTTGAAGGAATTCCAGTTTCCAGCTTAGTCCCTTTTTAAAGAAGTTGGTTTCTTTGTAGGAAGTGTGTGTGTAAGCAAATATCAATAACTTGAAACGTATCATTAAAGGACAGAATGACCCATTATGTATTTTTGAGCCACCTACCTTGAAAAGATGCTTATGATGTATTTTCCACTTCTGCCTATATCCTTCCTTTTGCACCTCCCCTTGTCCTCTGTCCTCAAGAAAAAGTCTTTGCTTATGTCCTCTAATCTGCAAAGGGTGTAGTCTACCATTTATCTTCAGTTTAAGCCTCTCTCTTTTTTTTTTTTGCTGAGCACAACATTTTATTGTGTCCTCAGTCTGTTAAATAGAGTGCTTCTTGCCTGGTGGAGATGTGTGATTGTTGCCATCTAAAGTTGTTATAGTGTTGTTGTGCTAGTTTGCTTTTTTGTTTGTTTATGTAGTTACTTAATTTATATCCTGCCCTTCTTCTGTGGAAGTCAGTGTAGTGTACAACTGGTCTCCAGATGGCCTCCCATCAGGCACTGCAAGATCCAGACCTGCTTAGCTTCAGCATGCCGAGACATAACTGTAAAACAGGGTGGGAACCTTTTCCCGCTCAAGGACCAAATTCCATTTTGGAAAAGCAATTGAGGGGGGCTGCATTCCAGGGAGGTGGCCATTCCGGGGGGGGGGGGCAGGGCCCAAGGCAAAAAGGGAGGAGTAAAAAATACTAATGTCAATAAGTAAACCTTAGGAGCCAGGAAACCACCAAATGATCAGTGGTTGAAAGGAAGGGAGTGGGCGCAGGGGAAAGGGGGGCATGGTCATCTAGGGAACCCCGGAGGGCTGTATTGGGATCCCCCAGGAGGTCTGGCTTTGAGGTTCCCTAGATTTGAAATAAAGCATAGGAAGTGCCAGGAAGTGATACGTCGGGAGTCATTTTCCTAAACTTGATCTCTGTTCAGAAATTAGGTCAATGCAAAATTTGTTATGGTTGCTGATTACTGTCAGGAATTTCTTCACATTAGACCACTGATAGATTCTAAAGCAATGCTAATTCATCTTTTTGAGCCTAATGATCCTTGATTCCTGCATTAAGACCTTCTTAAACAATGTATACAGCTGCAGAGATATGTAAGTGAATGTCTCCAAAGCAATCAACTAAGGAGCAGTGGATTAATACTGTTTGGGAGAGTGTGCATATGCATGTATATATGAACTTACTCAGCAAGTAAGGAATCCTAATGTGAATGATGTTATGACACTATGGCTTCTATTCATTTTCTGTGCTGAGACACTTCAAACTTTTGATAAAGTTCCAACAAAGTACAGTTGCCTATATTTTCTCTGATTAATATGCACAAGCACACAAAATGGCATACACCTGCAGACACTCCTTTTATATGTTGTAGAACTTGTATTTTTTTACTTTCATTAGGAACTCCTGCTTAAGCCATTTAATTGTAAACGTTCCATAAAAATATCAGTTATAGACTAAGATTTTTTTTACTTTTTTTTATTAAACTTAAACATATATCAATACAGTAAAAAAAAATTTTTTAAAAAAATTAAAATCATAATACATAGAATTGTATGACCTTATAACATCTCTAAGTTAATATTTTGACATCATCCCATAACATAAAGTGCACCCCCCCCACCCCGGGATCTATTCCTGTTTCCAAAATCTCATTGTTTCTTCTGAAGGTGGTTTTATAAGACTAAGATTTATAATAAGTGAATTTCTTTGTTTCTTTAGTGATTGTGATTAATTATTACGTACATTCTTTTTCTTTTTGTTGCTTTTAATTTGTTAATTTTATTTTAGAACAAAATAAAATTTCATAAGATAAAGGAAAAAAGTTATTCTTTAAAGTTCTGGGTTCAAAGCCCAATAATATAGATTCATGTAAGTTCCAGAATTGAAAGAGAAATAAACCAGTCATGTGACAATAATGATATTATATATGAGATTATCTATAATCAAAGGAATGAGAAAATCAAATCAAGTTACATGAATAAGAATTTAAATACCGGTATTGATCAGTGACACATAAGTTCAGATACCTTGGTTTTATAATATGGTGACAAGGAATTCTAACACCTTATTCTATGTGCTCTGGAAGCAGAGCAGAGCAGTGCTGCATAGAATGGGCCTCCAAATCCATATTCAAATGTGATTATTATTATTTAAATAGGTAGCTCTTTCAGACTACATAGTTCCTAAATTACTTTGAAATACAACTTTGCTCCAAACAAAACCCTTAATAGTTACTTGTTGATGTTTGGTCTAATGTTCAGAAAACCTAAACACACTTTATTCAATGCTTAAGAAAAAATGAAAAAGGTTGTGTTATGATCATATTTGACAGATTTCTGAAGGGAAAGAATCTAGGACCTAATCTAATCTGAAAACTGAAATGCCAAATCTGTAGTGATCATAAACTATAAAAAGGAGGAGTCTTGCTCCATTAACATCAGGGCAAGCAGTATGATAAACCTCAGTGTGATTGTGGCTTTACCCCAAGGCTCTAGTCATACAGTTAGGCTGCAGAAATCTAGTTGACATCAGTGTAATTTAGGCTGCAACCCCATTGTTAGGACTGGCTTCCTTGAAAATAAACCAAATTCTATTCATTGCAGTAAGACAGCAACACAACAATCCTTCAGAGTCTGTGAGTTAGAAAAGTTACATAGCTTTCAATCCCAATAAATCAGTTAATCCCCGTGGAAGCCAGAGACAGGGCCTTAATGACCAACAAAGTTCCAAGGCAACAATCCAAGCAGGACCCAGAAACAGGGTCTTAAAGTCTGATGGTTTTACCCAAGACAGAGTCTCAAAGGTACTAGATTCTAGGCTTACAAGAATTCAGGGTTCCAAATTATATTCCCAGAAAGGGTTCCAAGAGCATGGGAATCTAGGGAAGCCAAAAGCTCAGGCTCAGGTATAGTCCAGGCAAAGGAGCTTTTCAATAATAAGGTGTAGTACCCACAAAGCTCTTTAGCCTGTGCAGTGGCTTTTAAACTGAGCCGGGGCATCTAGAGCTCTTTGCCAGTCCACCTATCCCTGCAGGAAAACCGTGTCTGTAACTGTGAACTCCTCCTAATTGGATGTCTCTCCTCTATTCTCTATAGTTGCCTTCATCACCAAGGAGATAGGTCCAAGCTCCCTCCTTCCTCAGCGAAGTCTCTGACCTGCTCTTTTCCCATAGAAAGTTTCTTAGGCGTCTGCGCTCCCCAAGGCTGAATTGTGCAGCAAACAAGGAATGTCAGACTCCTTTGGTCGGCCTCCTGCTGGGAAACCAGTCAGCACTGTGCTCCCACCTCCTTACATTCCACAGGCTGAGCAAGCCCTAAATCAATCACCTCCATGTCTGAATCTGAATCTCTCTCCAAGGCTTGCAGCACCAGGGAGAGGCATGACACCTAAACACACTTATTTTAGAGTCAGTCCCGTTGCAGATTCCTATGAAGGAGACATGTATGAGATTGCACTGTTAAGCACTTTAACTAGGGTCAGGATCTCATACCTTACCACCCTGCTCAATCACTGAGGTCGTCAGAGGGCATGCTGTTGGTGGTTCCATGTGGACCTGTGGCCTGATTGGAATCCACCAGGAGAAGAGCCTTTAGTGTAGTGGCCCCTTCTCTGTGGAACTTTGTGCCCCTGGACGTCAGGCAGGCACCAACACTAGGCTGCTTCTGGCTCCTCCTGAAAACAATTCTTTTTTGAGAAATCTTCCTCAACTGACTAGCTACTGTTTTTTCTGGTTCCTTTGTTTTTAAATTGCACAATTTTAATTTTTTTTTAATTTTCTTTCTTTATACCTATGTTCACCGCTCTGGAATCTGTGTTAGATAATTGACAAGTATATAAATATTGTAAATAATAATAATAATAACCACAGCCATAATAAATATGCATCCATGTGATTTCATTTTCATATGCCACATTTCTCCTCACTAGAATTCTAGTTTTGAGTTAATTGTTAATGCTAAGAAGGGAACTGAATAACACCTTTCATGCTTAAAGACTTTCACTTCATTCTGCAGGTCCTGCATTCTATAATATCCTCAACTACAGTGTTGCAACAAAAAGTCCTAAAACAGTCGTCTCAGAGAAAAGAAAGAAAGGAGCATTCGGTTCTGCAGCTCCTAGATTGTTATATTTAGTTAAGAAGGAAGCCTTTGCTACTCCTGGACCAGCGGATTATCAGGTAAATTGAATTAGTTTTAAAATTTAAAAAGAGAGCTCAGTGCAATCTTATGCAGGCTTATTCAGAAGTAGTATTTAGTGGGATATTCTCCCTAGTACTTGTGTTTAGGATTGAAGACCTTGGCCAGATCTACACCAAGCAGGATAAAGTACTTTGAAAATGTTTTGAAAACTGTATATGGAGTGTGTCCTGGGCCTTAACAGTTGTCAAAACTGTTATAAACTATTTTAAAGCAGTAGTGTAGATCCTGCCTTAATCTACGCTGTAGATTCTACAGTGACCATAAACCAGAGGTGTCAGACTCAAGTAGGTGGAAGGGGCCAGTCTCTACTCAGCAAAGGGTTAGGGGCTGTATCCAGCCAGCCAATATCAGTTGTACATAAATGTGGCCAGAACTAATCAGTTCTGTTTATGGAGGACAGGTCTCTCAACTGCTATTAAGTATGATAGCAAAAATGAATCCCTATTTTCAAAGGCTCTGTACCCCTGAATATCAGATGCTGGGTGCAAACCATAGGGGAAGGCTGTTGTCTTCATGTCTTGCCCATGGATTTCCCAGCGATAACATAGCTAGTCATTACTGAAAACAGGATACTAGGCAGGATACTAGACCTTTTATCTGAACCGGCATAGGGTCTATTGTATTTCTCTGCAAAGAAGCAGCTGAACACTGGAGGTAGGCGCTTCTCTTGTGGGGGCAGCAGATGAGTCGTATGGAGCCCAGTCTTAGCAGACATGCTCATTTGGTGTTTTGCCCTCTGTTCTTTCATTTGCAAATGTAAGTTTAATTTAGTCATTTTCCGAGTCAGCTGTCCTGTCTTTTTCCCTCCCCACTCATTCCATTTCCTGCTTCACAAATTTCAGGCTACATTCCTGTACATATTTGCTTTGGAGTAAGCCCCACTGAATTCACTGGGACTTACTTTTAAGAAAATGCACATAGGGTTGCCAGTCTTGGTACTGGCCTTTACAGTCTTTGAACACTTCCTAGAGGATAGGAAAGTGCATTACACAGTGACCAAGCTTTACCAAACATTGGAAACTAAGGTACTACCCTATATATATATGTGAAAAATGAAGTAGGATCTTGTGGCACTTGAAAGACTAGCAGGTTTACTGTGGCCAAGCTTTCATGGCTGCATACATGAAATCTGTTAGTCTTTAAAGTGCTTCAAGACTCTGGCCATAGCTAGACAGGGCGATATCCTGGGGTGATCCCTGGGATCGTCCCTGTGCATCCACATAACGCACAGGGGATCCTGGGAGCAGGGAGGGATGATCTCTCCCTTTCCCCGGGATCTCGCCCTACCCTTTAAGCGTGTTTTTTTTCCATGGTCTCGGGATGATCCCAAGACTGCGGAACGTGTGGGTGCATGTCACAGTTTGTCCCGGCTCCTCTTGAGGAACCATGAGGAACCGGGAACTGTGCATGGGGCACAGAGCTCCTCAGGAGCTCTGTGGCCATAGGGGGTGGGGTGGGGGAATGTTTTTTTTTAATTAAAAAAACCCTCACAGTTTGGCGCTTGAGCGCTCGTGTGCTCCTTCTTCGTTAAAAAAACCCAAAATGGCGGGCGCAACATGCTCTTTCTTCCTGGACGTCATGTGCCACGTGTAAACAGAGGGGGGATGAACTCGTGATCATAATATCGCGAGATCCTCACCCCTCTGTCACGCTAGACCCGTAGGTCTAGTTGAGGCCTCTCTTTTCTTCATCCAGTGTAACTAGCTGAATGGGCTATTTCTCTGGAAGAAACTTGTGAAAAATTGTTTTTGAATGAGAAAATTATCTCTAAACAAGGAAGTGATGCTTACGTGGTTTATAGAATTACACGGATTAATTACTTTGTAAATACAGAGAAATAATTATAAAGCCGTTGGAAAATAGCTAACATTTTAGAACTCTTAGCTCTATAGTCAAGCTGTAAAAATTAGGAGAACAGCCTCTTTCTCAAGTGGTGTCAATTAATTAACATAGGATCTCTCTCTTTCTCGCTCAAGTTCCATATTATCAAACATATTAAGTATGACTACCTAAGAGCCCCATTAACATTCCCTGACAGCTTAATTTATCAGAATTATAATCATGTGGGGAGAAACTGAATACACATTACCAAATATGTTAGTTGTAGGGACAATTTCCTTCAGCATTTCTCAAATGCAAATAATTTTTCCCCTTAGGTCTTAATCAAGCTGAATAACTAACATATATTATCATTAGAAGTTATTATAGATAAATTTAGAGATGGGTCTCATGATAGTGGAAAGGAGAAGGGGGTGGGATGTGCTATAGGAGCAAAGTCATCAAACTTCGTTAGCCAGCCTTTAAAAATAACCAATACCAAATTAAAAGTATTTCATTTACTGCAAAGTGAATAACTAAATGTATTTGCTATTTTCCACATACATATAGCATTTTCCAGAAATTTAAAAATATACCTTCTACTTTTGTCAGTTTTGTATCATAACATTTAAATACCATAAATAAATAACATTCCATTAATTATATTTGCCTCTTTTTGCATTGTCTAATGTGTTTCGGATTGGGTGAAGTTGAACATTAATCAGTTTCAGTTTTCACATAGAAAGTTTTCCTTTCAACCAAGTAGAATTCAGGCCAGAAATAACTTTCAATCCAGTGAAGAAGGAGATGGACAGATGGATAGTACATGGAAGTCATGTGCAGAGGAAGGATGGTGGTTCCATTGCGTCCTGTTCAGAGCCCTTTAATATTTTCATTATATATTAACAGAGCAATCCTTGGATATATAAGATTTCCCCTCTTGAATAGCTGAATAGCAACTCCTAATGAAGATTTCCTTTTCACTCTCAACCACTGTGGAAAGCACTGCAGTGGCTTTTTATTTATTTATTTAATTTATTTATTTATTACATTTTTATACCGCCCAATAGCCGAAGCTTCTCTTTTGAGGATGCAGGAGCATCCTTGGAAAAGGTTGGGAAGGATTAAAGGGGGCGTGCCAGCAGGCAGGAAGGGAAGGAACAGAGAGGATGGGGAACGCTACATTCACAAGGCTCTCTGTGTCGTGGCCCTGCCCACAGGTGAGCGAGTGAATTGGACACAATTTCAGAGGCCCATGTCGCTCTAAAAACAAAAAGGAATTGGAGGCTGCAAATATTTAACTGCTCTTCCTGCTCTGCCTAGCTCTGGCTGTTAGAACATATGAGTTTATAATCAAGTCTAGTGATCCTTCAGTAAGGCCACACCAGTCGTTGATTCCAGGATAATACCAAAGTCATCCCTACTGGGCTACATGACACACAGCTGATTCCTCAGTTATTCAGGAATATCGCTGACTGCTTTTTAATGTTTTTTCAGGCTCTCTTGCTACAATCCTGAAATCCGCGGCTGGTGTGCCCCCCCTTTCGCTCAGTGAACAGCCAACATGCTGTCAGGGGCATGTGCATGAGCATTGTGTGTTTCATTGCTGAGTTTTTTTTGTGTTTTTAAAACATATCTTTGCAGGAGTGCATTTTCGACACAGTACCTATCCCCCCTTGTGTTGCTGTGTGTCTGCGCTGGTGCACATTTCACAGGAGTTATTAAAAAGCAACTGTGCCCCTTAGCCATCTGCCTAGTCCTTCCCACTTCTGCTGATACACATTCAGAACCACCGTAACGGGGCACATGTGCTCCCACAACAGCCCTCCTTTCATTGTGGGTAACATCGGTGGCGTGTGCCCCGTGAGCACCAATCACGGAAGCTGGGAACCATTGCAATCATCCTTCCTCCATTGCAAAAGGGCTGTAGGTGTAAATTAGGCCTAAATAGCACTAATATTTACTCAAAATGTAAAGCAATAAAGTATTATAATGGAGAGTTTAGATGTACCTCCCAACACCTTTATGTTCTCAAATTTCAGGTCAAAGAGGTCACCGAAGAACCACGTAAAAAGAAAAAGCAATTGTCAGTTTTTGTGTCAGCAACAGAAAGAATTCCAATTATTAACACGGTAAGCTGTTTCTTGATGGATTCCTTTACCTTTGTTTTGCTTTGAATTCTGGTTTGAAAATTTGGATTGCAACTAAACCTACATATCCATATTCTCTGCAAGTGTAATTCCATTGAAGAAAATAGTTACGTACTTCTTAAAGAATGTTTCGTTTTTAGAAAACAGCATCAAAGTCGGTGTAATGCAGTTGATTTTTGAGTACTTCTAAAATATATCAGTAGAGAATAATTCATTGCAGAATTGTGAACTTAACAAACATATGAGTAGTCAAATTATCATGGCACACACATATACCATATTTCTCCAGCTAAGAGCTGTGTTAATTAGATAAGCATCTGCCTTCCCTATGGTATGTAACTGAGAGGCAGGTGTTTAATTGAGGCTATTTAAGAGAGGCGTTAATTACACTTTGCATCTTAGTCCTCATGCGAACTTGGATTGAAAGGCAACAATGTCTCTCTTGTGTAAGCAATCAAATTTAGAATGATAAGCTGTTATATTGAAGACTGAATCTGTGGGAGCAAAAGTCAAATAATTCAAGCGCAAAAGGCAATTCATCGACTTGTTATAGTGTTCAAAATGTTGGTGGCCATGTAGGATCTGTGGAGACAGAGACCTAGATTTGGTGATGTGAAATCCTTTATTGAACCAACCAGCAGTTTAAACTGCGTAAGCGTTTATGTTTTGTTGAGTTGCTTCATCAAAAGATAGAATCGGCTTTAACAGAACCAGAGCCTCTGTAGTTTTTTTCAGACTACCATGACTGATAATTAAATATAAGAACAGCCATGTTGAATCAGCCTAAAGGTCCAACATTCTGTTCATGCAACAGCCAACCAATCGAACATGAGCGCAATAGCATCCTCCTCAAGTTCCTCATGGTATAGCATATAGTTGTCAGGGCTAATAGCCATTAATAGCCTTATCCTCCATGAATTTGTCTAATCCTTTTTGAAGGCCATCCAAGGTGGTGGCCATCACTGCATCTTTTAGTAGCGAATTCCACAATTTAATTAGTTGCTGGGTGAAGAAGTCCTTCCTTTTATTTGCCCTAAATCTCCCACCTTTCAAATTCATGGGATGACCCTGGATTCTAATATTGTATGAGAGGGAGAAAAATATCTCCCTATCCATTTTCTCTGTACCATGTGTTATTTTGTATGACATGCTGTAGGATATCAGCAGTTTTATTTTCAATTCCTTCTCTAATGATGCCCAACATGAAATTTGCTTTTCCCCCACAGTAGCCACACACTGTAATGACACTTTCATCTAGCTGTTCACCATAACTACAAGACCTCTTTCTTGGTCATTCACTACCAGCTCAGATCTCATCAGCATCTACATAAAGTTGGGGAGTTTTTGCCCTTATGTACCTCAATTGATACTTGCTTATATTGAACTTAATTTGGCATTTTAATGCCCATCCTCCAAGTTTGAAAAGACCCTTTCCAACCTATTCACAATCCCTTTTTGTTTTAAGTACCCTAAATAATTTGGTGTCATCAGCAAAACTGACTATTAGTTATCCAGTTTATTTATAAACAAGTTAAAAAGCACTGGGCCCAGTACAGATCATGTGCAACCATACCTGTTCTACATAACTATCAGACATTTGGATATACTTTTTTGACCATCTTAACCGAGTGTAATACCACCTATAAAATACTTTATAAATGTCTTTCTAAGAGATATCATGCAATACAAGCCTTGGTGTTTATTTGAAAATATTTCACCATTGAGTATCTTGAATAGTGAGATTATATTCTCTTTCCATTTTTCGTTGATAGAACTATTCTTACCACCTGCTTCCTTTAGTATACTATAAATCCTAGATAACAGGCCTTGTTCTCTGGAGGTGATTAGATCTCATAGGCCTTAGCTAGACCTAAGGTTTATTCCGGGATCATCACGGGGTCATCCCTGTTCATGTAAATGACACACGGGATCCTGGAAGCAGGCAGGGATGACCTGGGACTATCCTGGGATAAACCTTAGGTCTAGCTAAGGCCATACTCTCTTTGAGAATATACTGATAATAACTTCTCATATTACATTTTGAATATAACTTAGAATTCATATGTTTTTGAATGATGACAATTAAATATTACAAATTCTCTGAATAAGATGAGTGTATCAAGCAACAGAATTTGAAAAGATAAAATCCAGAAATCAAATACTACTACTCCGAATCGAAAGGTCTAAATCTCCTTCTTTCCATGCTCTCTGAAAATCATCGCTGTTGTTGGGAGACATACCTGGGCTAAGATGTGTTTATACATACCATACCTTCAGTACTGTACCTCTGATCTCATTCATTTCAGCCCTGTGATCTTGTCTGTTAACCAAGATCCAACCTGCCAATGGAATACCTTTTTGCATTTATTCTACTGCCCAAGATGGTGAACACTTGGAATATATGAAACCACTGCACATATGCTGCAATAAGTGCAGCATAATATTTAACATTAGTCCATAGATCGTTCTCCTTGGGAGGGATGATTTTGTAATAGCTCTGCCTTAATCCTAGGTGGTTTATAATTACAAAAACATTTGAATTTCTGATTGGATCTTATTCAATAACTTCTCCTCTAACAAGGAGTTAGAGGCCTCATCTACACCAAGCAGGATATTTCACTATGAAAGTGGTATGAAAGCAGTATATAAAAGGCAGGAGCCACACCAAGCAGGATATAGTGGTATGAAAGTGGTATACGGTAGGTGTCAATGGGCCCCAACAGTTGTCAGTGCACTTCAATACTGCTATAAAGCAGTAGTGTAGCTGCTGCCTTTTATATTCCGTTTTCATACCACTTTCATAGTGCAATATTCTGCTTGGTGTAGATGAGGCCCAAGTGTAAGGAGAGGAATATTTGAGGCAACAGCTATATATTTTACAACAACAACATTTCCTGACCGTGATATTGGAAATTTAGCTCAATAGGTTATAAACTTTTGATTTTTCCCCATCAGAAAGTGTGATGAGCCCAGGAGGAGGGATAACATTTACTCCTGGTGGACCCCTCTCTACATGGATTCCCCAGAAAAGTATTCCTGATAGGGTGCCACCAGTCAGGATGAACTTCCTGACACATTTTAGCCTGTCCAGCTGTTTGGGGAATTTCTGAGTCCTATTGCCAAGGATCTTTCCCTTTAGCCCAGACCTATGAAAAAAACAAAAGTGCTTTGGTCTTTCCTTCTCAAACCCCAGGAACAGAGCACTTCCCAAACATCTTTAAATCTTTTTAAAACACAAGCAGTAGCTTTGTAACCATGTGATCTTGCATATGGGGAAGAGTTCCCATTTTAAAACAGCACAGCTAAATGGCCAAATATAAAAAGGAGTTTATTTAAGAAAAAAGAGAAACAAGTGGGGGACGATGACAGGGAAGGCAACTATCACAGACATTCACGGAATTCCAAATAATAATAAAAAAGTTAGTCGAACTTATTTAGTCACATTACCTACTTGAGTACAGTCTTGGGTCCTAGAGTATATGTCAAGTTTATTGCAGAGAGGATGGTCTGAAAGAGAGTGAGAGAGCATCTGGCTTCCAGTTAGATGGTACGTAGGTGAGCTCTAGGACGGAGGGGAACTTTTTTATGGGGATCTCTTCTCAGTAAAAGCCAGCTGCTTTGCAGATACTGATGGTTGGTTGGTCCAATATTGCAGTAGCCTCCATTTCTGATGTCAGTGGTCTAGTCAGAAAATTACCTAGTGGCTGGAGTCACCTTAACGACGGCAACTTACAACTCAAATGCCCAAGATGGTTGGAACCAGTCACCCTATTCAAGAAAAGGGATTAATGTTGTGTTCTCAGTTTGAAGGACAAAGAAGTAGATAAGGCTAGTTAAAACTATTCAAGTTGCCCAGCAGTGTGCCAACTGACGAGATGCTTTAGGCTTCACTGTGGATCTCTATCTGAAGTAGGGGTTTGCCACACAAGCATATCACTGTGTTTAATAGATAATGTAGTGGGTAAGATGATAAATGAGAAAACAAAAGTTCTATCAACATGGCAGTTTTCCTGTACTTATTTTATCAGTTTTTTTCTGGTATAAAGACAGAAATGACAGTTTCCCCCTTAAATTGATAAATTAATGAAGTTCTGTCACTTCCCAAAGGAACAATTATCTTCTCTCCAAATGCCATATCTTGCATATTTATTTCAGTGGACTTTCATGTAATGTGGCACACATTTCTGTAATAAGCTAAACGTTGGGGGAGTAGAGTTGCTGAAAAATACAACAATACAATTAGAATTACTTTCAGGTTCATTGTAGTTGTTTTGGCTGGGGTGTTATGTCTTCTCTCTCTCACTTCTCTGAACTAACCTACATAGAGTCTGTACAATGCCTAACTGAATGATGTGTTCATAACTCCTGTGGATCCAACACCAGCGAACACAGTTAGACATGGGGAATTGCTTGTTACATATATTTAGCCTACGGGGACAGAGGACTTTTGAAACACAAATCCCTTATCGTGTTTATCCTATTATTCCCATGTGGATAACTCCCTCACCTGCCATACTAACATCTTCTTTCACGATGACCACTATATGATGTTTTCCTTGATAATTACTTTTTTTTATAACATCTAGATTCTAGAGACTGTCTTTGGTGGGGAGTTCACACATTTGAAAGTTGTTGATACTGCAGCATGTGGAGAGGGTAGGTTCCCCCCTGTTATGTGTGGGGCAAAAATCCTCCTGTGCATCTATGATGCTTAAGAAAATGTTATTTTATTTATTTATTTATTGCATTTTTATACCCCCAAAGCTATTTTGATTTTGATTTTAATGTTGTTACCCATTTTGAAATCTTGTAATAAATTAACTTACAAAGATCATGTAACAGTGTGTCGTCTTGAGACTGTCTAAGGTTTTAACAGTTTTGGGGAAAGATTGTGTTGTCTTTACATGCGTGTAGCTCAAGCTTGTTTACTCCCCTCTTTTTCTCTGGCATGGCTGAGATTGCGTGCATTTGCTATCAGTTTCCACTAACTGCAGTATGTTGTGATGATCCTGGCTTGTTTCTATAAACCAGGGCTAACACTAACCATAGTTCCATGTTCGGACATAAACTGTGGTTAGTTGAAAAAGAAAGTTGATGCTTCCGATCTCTGCGCAGCTGTGCAGAAGGAAGAGATTTGAGGCCCAAGGTTCATGTACATAATGCAAATTATGATTTACCATTGCATGTGAACTGGGCCTAAGTGTTCATACAACGTTAAAATTTGAATTAATTTTGTCTTTATTATTATTATTATTATTATTATTATTATTATTATTATTATTATTATTTATTTATATAGCACCATCAATGTACATGGTGCTGTACAGAGTAAAACAGTAAATAGCAAGACCCTGCCGCATAGGCTTACATTCTAATAAAATCATAATAAAACAATAAGGAGGGGAAGAGAATGCAAACAGGCACAGGGTAGGGTAAACAGGCACTGGGTAGGGTAAAACTAACAGTATAAAGTCAGAACAAAATCAAGTTTTAAAAGCTATAGGAAAAAGAAAAGTTTTTAGCTGAGCTTTAAAAGCTGTGGTTGAACTTGTAGTTCTCAAATGTTCTGGAAGAGCGTTCCAGGCATAAGGGGCAGCAGAAGAAAATGGACGAAGCCGAGCAAGGGAAGTAGAGACCCTTGGGCAGGCGAGAAACATAGCATCAGAGGAGTGAAGAGCACGAGCGGGGCAATAGTGTGAGATGAGAGAGGAGAGAATAATATAAAACCTGGATTAAAGAAATTTGAGCAAAACTGGAAGAGTCAAGTGGTTGATGGGCAATGTAGTTCATCTGAAGATCCTTTTAGTGGAAATAATGAATTGATGCCTTCTGAGAACTAAGGAAGGATGCTAGAGAGATGGATCATGTCCTTTGTCTCGATTCTATACTATAGAAGACAACAAAACAAATGTTTTGAGAACTAAAGATCAGGAAGGATAGGCAACAAAGGCATATAACAATGCCCAGATTATTCTTGTAATAATAAGAATATTATTACAAGAATAATATTACAATATTACAATATACAATAAGAATAATATTACAATATTATTACCGGCTCTACTACCTGAGATCCTGTTTGAAACTGAATGTGGGACACTGCTGCATTCAGTTCATGTGCTCTGCTACTAAACAATGGCCCTATCCTTTCAGGGCTCTGAATTGAGTAGTATTGGCCTTAATCAAAAGAACTTGGAGTTCAACTAATCATTAACATACAAATCAAACCGTGCGTGGTTTGAGAAAATTCTAATTGTAACAGATTGTTCCAAAACAGAACAATCCCCAGTGCATTCCTATACATTGTTTCCTCATTTGGTCTGCTAATGGGGGAATAAGATTTATTTATGTGTCAGATGAAAAGTAGGCCCTATAAGCTTATTCTGGCTATTTTTTCTGATTTCAAAAACATTGTGTCAGTCATGCTGTTTTATCGATTTTCACTTAAAAAGCATCATGCTAGATCCTACTGTGTGATCATTTCTGGACTATCCCTATACCCTCAAAACTTGCAAGTTTGAACTATTTCACTTCATTACCCATCCTGCATCTGTTGCCTTTAATTAAAATAATTCTTTGCCTATCAAAGAAAGCAATTGCATTAAAACTTCATTTAAATGGATCGTTAGAGTCTTAGAATTTGGTTAGGAACAAATGATATCCCCATGTAGGGCAATTGTAGTCCTGGTTCTACTAGCTTGAAAAGACATGGTGACTATAAAAGGGCTAACACAGAGCAGAAGGACTTAGTAGTTATTGCTGACTGAGGTGTTGTATCTCTTGAAATCTTTTGCATGATTTCACATGTGTGAATGTTAATTCTCATTTTATGAAATAAATTACCCTATTAGATCTACAGTAGTTTAATTGTATTTTATGTTCATCTTACGCTGTGATACCATATGGTAGTGGAGACCCAAGACTCGCTAAGCGTTTACACATTTATTTTCATTTATTTTCTTATATTAAATTACCTTTCCAAGAATTTATAAAGTGTCTGTTTTCTGTAAATTATTAATCTTTAAATGCTGCCACCTGTAGAACAAGGCTTTGAGAAAGGAGTTATTAAATTGTTTGTATGAATTAGATAGATAGTGTGTGTATATATATATATATATATATATATATACACACACACACACACACACACACACACACATACACAAAGCATATACTTGCATTGCTTCTCATGCTTAGGCAAAAATGGATGTTTTATGTGCTCATCTTGAGAAATGGAGCCCCTTGACCATGGAACTCAATACAGATGGCTTGATATATGACTAATAGGATGTGTGTGATGACTAGTGTTTATATCTATTTGTATTTGGCTTCAAAAAAGTCATATTTATTTGTATTTGGTTTGGGGAATTATTATTTTTTCAGTTGGATGCCTGGCGGGTGGATGATTTATCAAGTGCTCTGTTATTCCTAAAGTCTAAATCTGTTATTCCTAAATTAAAATCATAGTGTTTAACGTAAAGCAGTTGACTCACTCAATAACCTGTCTACCAGTCAAGCAACTTCTTGAATACTTTTAGC
The DNA here is from genome assembly GCF_023053635.1 of Elgaria multicarinata webbii. Taxonomy (NCBI): domain Eukaryota; kingdom Metazoa; phylum Chordata; class Lepidosauria; order Squamata; family Anguidae; genus Elgaria; species Elgaria multicarinata. Next base: position 24,848,801 of record NC_086180.1, on the reverse strand, counting down.
TAGAAATCAGCAGCTGTAATCCTCAGGACCCAATATGCTCTTCTGAAAAGTACCAACTCCCCACCCTCATTTATCATGCAAATTATATAATGGTTCCCTTTTGGATGAATTGATTCCTGAGATTTGAATGGAGGAAAGTTACCTGAAGCCTTTACCGAAAGGCTGAAAAATTGGAAAAACAGGTGTGCATAAATGCAAAGCTGAATGTGGAATTACAATACTGAGTACAGAATGTGAACAACAAGATTTAGGTAAATAACTGAGTTCGGGGAAAACGATGGACAGAAGATTCCAGATAAGATGAACCTAAAACTTAATAATTCAGGAATGAATGACAGGTGGAATAAAGGCTGTACAAATTTCTAAAGGAAAGATGACATCCTTCAACATCAGAAAGAGGTGTTTCTAAAAGAAACAAGATGAGCCCAAGAACATGTTTTCCACCTCATATAAAAAGGGTATATTGGAAAAGAATGTAAGATACACACTAAAGTCAGTAGACATCTGAGGAAGACATGAACACCAGAGAAGCACCCAGTATGCTATTACTACACCTGCTTTTGAGTAAATGACCTGACTTGCCATCAGGTTCCATTACTTCAACATGGGTAACGATTTCAGTGAATGTTACAAGTGTGAATGGATTGAAACTAACAGCACGTTATCTAAATAAAGGTGTTCTAAGGATTGCACTTAGGTTTTTGAGTCTCAAGGCTGTGGGCTCATCTACATCAAACAGGATATTGCACTATGAAAGTGGTATATAAAAAGCAGGAGCCACACCAAGCAAGATATAGCGGTATGAAAGTGGTATATGGTATGTGTCAATGGGCCGCAACAGTTGTCAGTGCACTTCAATACTGCTTTTATTTATTTATTTATTTATTTATTTATTTATTATTGCATTTATATCCCACCTTTTTTCCTCTAAGGAACCCAAGGTGGCGTACGTAATCCTCCTCCTCCTCTCCATTTCATCTTCACAACAACAACCCTATGAGGTGGGTTGGGCTGAGTGACTGGCCCAAAGACACCCAGTGGGTTTCTATGGTTGAGTGGGGACTAGAACCTGGATCTCCCGACTCCTAGTCCCACACTTTAACCAATACACCACACTGGCTGTATTGCAGCCATACATATAAAGCAGTAGTGTGGCCCTGCCTTTTTTATACCACTTCTATACTGTTTTCATAGTGGAATATCCTGCTTGGATATTCCACAATATCTCACCATGAGTTAAGAGGACTTCCTGGAAGTCCACTATGGAGTTTGGTGACTGAGAAAGTCCACCATATGCCAGTTGTGCAAAGTGGCCCTCCTGAATTTCTCAAGGGGTGGCTTGAACTGGTGGGAAATGGCTGAGAAGGCACTTGATTACATTTGTCAGTCAGGAATGACAAAGTGCCTTACTTTGTCATTTACTCATATGTTTGATATTGAAAAAGGGTTATCCAAAAAGTTGCTGCATCATGTATAACACACAATATGTATTGTACATGCATTTCTGTAAAACAAGAACAATTGGGACAGAAATCCCTTGATTTCAGTTCCAGTTCCAGCCCTATTCAGGCATTTATTTCTCATGTGATTAGGTTTGCCCGACAGGAGGAGTGGGACCCTGGTCATCTTCCTATTGCTCAGCTCTGTGTTCATGTGTTGGAGGAATAACCTCTGCTGCACGAAGCCTGCTATACACATCTAGGCTCCCTCTGCAATTTAGAAAGATGGTCATACAGGGGGGAATCTACACTACTGCTTTAAAGCACTTTATAACAGTTTTGACAACTGTTGGGGCCCAGGACACACTGCATATACAGGTTTCAAAACGTTTTCAAAGCGCTTTAAAGCACTTTAAAAGCAGTAGTGTAGATTCTCCCCCCCCCAGGTTTCTAAATCATCTGAGGAGCCTTCATGAGTAGAGCAGGCTCCCTACTGCAGACATTCACCTTCTGATGCATGGAGAATGACAGAGCTGAGCACACATGGCAGAGAGCGAACCTGGAGGTTGGGCAGAAGAAAATGCCTCAACTGGGCATCACATGAAGGGTTGTGGGTCTCCATCTGTCAAGTGGGAACTGCTTGTTTTTGAGGTAAGGATTGAAATACACTTTAATAATTTAAAGTGGTGTGTACACATACACACACACACACACAAATCTTACTCCAGCTTCTTCCCTTTTGCATTAACCTTGTTCCCTTCTCAGCCACATTTCTTTCTTATTCTCCACCTGTGTGGGGCATATATGCTGTCTAAGACCAGCAAGAAGGGCAAGATGGAGGTATCAGGATGGTTCATCATTTTCACAGCTTTTTCAAATGTTTCCTGCTTGTGCTAACTGGTTAGTCTGGAAGCGCTTTTGTTTTTGGGTTGATGAAGCCAACTTTCTTTCATCCTTAAATTTCATTTTTCCTGGACAGTTTTTCTTGGCATATAAGTAGCTACACCATTCTTTCACTGTTATCGCCTAATTCATTTTATTCTTGCAGCCCTTCATTAGACTCTGTCCAGCCTCTCTAGCTTTTTCCTAACAAACAATAACACTGATGAATAGAGGTCATTTATGTACACTACACTATGTGCACAAAGAATTTCATAGCCTTCTTTATCCACATATGTTCCTGGGTGGTGTGTTTCCATTATTATCTCCATGTTACAGATAAGAAAGAGAAGCAGAGGAATGATTTGCCTTAAACCATCCAATTAATAAATAACCAAGCTGGGACTTTAAGCTTGTGCTTCCATTGCACCAAATTATGATCTAATTATGGCCAATAGCATAGGCAAATAAGAGAATAGCACCAGGGGTATGTCCCCCCCCCCCCCATTTACAGTCATGTTCTGTTTCCTCAAATAGAAATAACTGTTTGTTGTATGGGAAATAATGACCATTTGTGGAATATTTCTTCACCATTCGTATGTTGAACATGGCATCACTTGCTTCACCTTGTCAAGTGTGTGTTTGTGTATGCATTCATTTCATTAGGGTGGGCTTTGAAACTTTTATTTCCTTGAGAGGAAGTGGCTTTCCTTAAGAAATATAAAGCCAATAACTGACTCTGGTTATTCACTCTCAGAACCGGTCCTTTAATTCCCTGGAATCCCCTTTTGTAAACATTTTGCAAGCAGACTATAAAAGTACTATCTGAATTGGATTGATTTTGTTTCAGTCTTCAATATTACCTTGCAATATTGTTGTTTGCAGCTACTGATCCCACAACTTGTGATCTGTATCTAACCAAAAGGTGATGTGCATTCATAATACTTTGCATTCTAGTTTTCTCAACTCTTCTGTGGATTTTTCAGAAAATCGCCAGCAGCAGACTAATAATACACTCAAAGACCTTTCCTAAAAAATCCACATAGATGTCTTGCTGAAATATTTTCCACATTTATTATTTTATGGAAATCAAGATTGTACTACACATCACAGTAAACTTGCAGACACTGCTAAGAATTTCATCCCTGTGTTTGTCATGCCATCATGATGTTTGTAATTTTCCTGCTGACACTCCCCACCATTGGCTGCCACTTGCAGGAGTGTCATGCCAAATGTCATGACATGGGCTAAGAATCTCCCTTTTAATTCTTCTCTCATTTTCAAAAACACGCTTCCATACTTGAACATGCGAAGCCACTGCTCTGTCTATTCTAGGGATGCAGAATCTATTTTAGCCCAAGGGCTGAATTCCATTTTAAGATCATAAGAAGATCCAACCTGAATCAGACCAAGGGTCCATCTAGTACAGCACTCTGCTCACACAGTGACCAACCAGCTGTCGAGCAGGGACGCTGTGCAACAGCACCCTCCCAACCATGTTCCCCAGCAACTGGTGTATATAGGCTTGCTGTCTCTGATACTGGAGGTAACACATAGCCATCAGGACTAGTAGCCATTGATAACCTCCTCCTCCAGGAATTTATCCAGCCCCCTTATAAAGCCATCCAAATTGGTGGCCATCACTATGTCCTGTGGTAGTGAATTCCATAGTTTAACTATGTGCTGTGTGAAGAAGTAATTTCTTTTATCTGGCCTGAATCTCCCACCAATCAGGTTCATGAGATAACCCTGGGTTCTAGTATTATGGGAGAGGGAGAAAAGTGTCTCCCTATCCACATTCTGCATTTTTGAGAAGCTCCCAGCCCTACCAGTGATGGGTGGGGTTGAAACCAAAAGGGATGGGGCACGGAAACACCAGCATATTTTAGCTTACAGCGCTTTCTGCCAGTAACTAAGCATTAAGCATTTCAACTTTTTATAATTGTGGGGTGGGGGAATCACAAAAGCTGGGAAGCCATCAAACAATGGGTGGTTGAGGAAAGGGGAAGGGAGCATAGTCTTCTGCCCCCCCCCAAACCTTCAGACTGGATTTGGACCCCGGACAAGAATTTCTGTACCCTTGGTCTCACAATATTGCCTGCTCTGGATGGCAGCTCTTCTCCTGGCTTTCAGGTGCATGTCTTTCTCAGCATCTGGTGCTTGAAATCCTTTTAACTGGAAATGCCCTGGATTTTTTTTTTAAATGATTGTTCTCAGAGCATGTGCTCTACCACTGAGCTGTCACCCCTCTTTTTATGTTACATGCATACTGGCTGTAATGATTCATCTGCACAATATATTCTTCAGAGTCTGAATCTTCCAATCCTTATTTGAGCCTGTGCTGGTCAACTGAATAGTTCTGCTGTCAATAGTGCTGATATGTAGGTCCAGCAAAGACGATGTGTTTATACTTCTCAAGAGCAGTTTGACTTAACAGGGTTTAACTTAGGGCTGGGACTAATGTGTGGCCCAGCCAAAGTTTGATGCATTTAGGGTGTGGGCGGTCGAAACCCCTCCTGGAGATCAGCGAGGTGACCAAACGTCCAGTTGGGTGATCAATGTTCATCAGGGGGGATTTTTTAAATATATTAATTCTTATAGTTAACGAGGGGACTGAAGTTTGTTTTTTTCTCTCCCTTTAAAAATCCAAGATGCTTGTAGGTTCAAGGGACAGCAAAGACTATTTGGTAGCCACTGAGGCATGCTTTGAAAATGGGGAACGGGGGAAGCAGAATATTCCCAGGGACATTTCTGTGCCCCATATTCAAAGGCTGTGGAGCTACCAGGCACACTTGGTTGCTTCTTGGAGTGATATGCATCTTGGAATCAATGCCACCCTCGGCCGCCTCGTGTTAGTAAAAACACCCTCAAATCTGAAAGTATTAAGGATTTTGTCCCCCACACTAGAAGTCTCTAGTATATTCCTCCACCACCATTGCAGCAGATAAAAGTCTGGTGAAGGTGGGTGGGGTGGGGAGATTTTCTTGTGGCCCTAGTTTAACTTGACTGAATTTCTATTAGCTTTGAAAGGTGTAACCCTGCTTCTTCAAGCTTTGTTCCGTTTCAGAATGTGTCTTAGCTTTTGATCTGAATGTCAACATGCGAACAGAATTCATCTATTTTGGTGCCAGTCTTTATGCAAAAAAATAAAATAAAATCTACAGCAACATTTACAGCAAGGAGAATTTGACATGTGCCTCTAGCAACCAGATGCTTAAGCTCCTTGCATCTTGCTATTTAGAAAGTCAATTTATTTCTGCACAACTTAGGCACTCATATAAATAAATTTGAGACTATTGCAAAATGAGACACGGTAATCAATTCAAACTCAGCAGTTGGCAGCTATTAATTGCCATTTGCACACATTTAAATGCAAGGCTTTTGATTGCTTTGATTCATAAAATGTTGAAGATGATTTTTTAATGGGCAAAGAAATTCTGCACTCATTTGGAATGGGGGAATGATACTCTTTTTTTTTTAAAAAAAAAATGAAGCCAATTTTTTAAACATATTAAGTAGGCTAAACAGTTGAATGCCCATAAATATGAGGTAGTAACAATGCATTTCTGCTGTTTTTAAGGTTGTTATTTGCTACAGAAAATGAAAGTTTGGTCAAGATGGTTATGTGATGGTATCTATTGAAACGACTTCTATTTATGAAATCTCGAAAATGGGTTAATCTTCTACTTGTTCAGTACAGAGGAATTCTGAAAAGCTTGTATGTACCTATTATTTGTGAAGTGGCAATAGGACAGCTTTCTCAACTTTGTTGTGGTTGGCCCAGATGTTTGGGGGAAGGATAGGATAAGCTATGAATTCATTGGATGATAGTCTCATGGGAAGAGGAGAAATGGTAGGAAATGGTTTTTGTTTTGGGTAAGAGGAGTATTTAGGAGAGAAGAGCACAGCAGTGATGTAATTGAAACAAATGGAGTGGCAATTCACGTGATCATTTAGGTATGTAGAGGTTATAATTCAGATTGTATGTGTGACATGTTAGGCTTTTTGGGCATATTTAAGGAGGTGCCTTTAAAATAATTGTTATGTCCACTAGAGTGCAGTAGCTTCACTTACACACCCACCCACACCCACACCCACACCCACACACCCTATCCATGCTTATGTGGCAGTTGTTCTAAAAGTACAACCAGATTCGATATTATTTTATCCTCTTCATTGATCGGCTTTGGAAATTCTTCTAGTCTGACATATAAAATGTACTACTGTTGTTGTAGGGAATTTCTTTCCTGTCTTCCTCATCACTTCATGTGATAGCAGCCCTGGTGTTTAGAACTAGAGTCACAGTTAAAAGAACTGTTTCCATCTTTCAGATAAACATATTTGTGAACACATTAAAAAAATCCTCCATTATCAGGTGTAGTAAAACAGCCTAAAGGTGCAATCCTATGCATGTTCAGACAGAAAGAAGAAGTTCTACAACTCCCAGTATGACCCAGCAAGCATGATTGGCTAGGGTATGATAGGAGTTGTAGGCCTTTTTTTCTGTCTAAACATGCATAGTATTGCACCATAAATATATGTATTTTAGAAATCCAGCATATTCATAAGCTAACAAATTACAAAAGAAATGTTGGACTGGAACTAGATTTTATGGTAAGCAGCAGTCTTATGTTGTCTTTTCATTTCTTCCCTTGTGATGCCTACTGTTACAAAATGCATAATGTAATGACTGTGACTGTGCATGCTTGATAGTATATAGCCTTGAATACAGTACTTCTGCAATGATGCTTATAGTATTCAGAGCCAGGGATCAAAAGTATGATTCTTGTATAGTTCTTATGTATTGTTATTGCCTACTTTCAATTAGATATTGTGGGGTTTTATTACCGGAACCTTAAAATGTGGCTGGCTTAGAAATGCTGACAAGACTCTTAACTTAGGAGGAGTCACTGTTAAAAAAATAAATAATGATTGAGTATGATGGCTATAAATAGATGAGGCATTTTAGTCATTTGCCACTGAAAGTCGTTTAATAATTCCATGCTGAGACCCCTTTCAACAAATTTAATGAAAACCAGCGTGATACTGTGACAGCTTCTATTGGATTTTTCCACCATTTTCGTATGCTCCATGGTGTGAGTGATTAAAATGGTGTCTAATAAACTAGTATTAAAGGCTCTCCATCTTTCTTGTGCCTCACAAACTGACACAGACCTTTATAGACTTTTTCTACTCATCTTCCGAAGGGTGTCCTTGTTTTCGTCTTCATTGCCTGGGAACTAAAACTGGTTAAAAAGTGGTTTTGGGGCACTATTCTCTACTCCTTCTAATAACCAGTGTGATGTTATTCTGAGGCAATTGGAGCAGGAAGTAATGAGCTCATTTTCAGCCTACTGTGAAACTTTATTAATCTGAAGAGACCATTCTGAAACCCACTTGATGAGCACAGGAGTAACAGAGCCTCATATCCATGTCATTATTTATTGGTCTCCCTGGATGTGTGTGATAGAGGGTGATATTTTAAGCTATAAAGTACTTCTCCTCTCCACCCCCAATACACGAGGAACTTTTCTTATGGTTTGCTTTAACTTCTTGAATAACTTTTTACTGCATTTGAAGACATCAAGCACTGAATATGATATACACGCCAACACTCTTACGTTGACTTGTGTATAAGATTGTTCTGTATTTTGCTTTCACAGGTTATTCCTACTATAACCCCTTGCGCTCCTCAAAAGTCACTTCAGAAGGTTAGAGGGCCATCAGGTGCAGCTTCCAATGCAGCATGAGGTGCTAGATTATGAATTTGGACAGCTTTTGCACACATACTGAAGTCCCTGGTATATGGGCAGGATTCTTTGGATCCTAGCCAGTTTAGATGTGACCTTCCCCTGCCTAAAATATCTACTCAGATTTATTTTCAATTCCCTTGAAATTCTGCCATATGTTCTAACTTTGAATTTCACTTCAAGGAAAATTTGGTGGAGACTTTAGATGGGTGCTTCACCAATCTTATTAATTTTTTTAATAAGTGTTTCGCCTTAGCTGGAGGTCCAAATTAATTACAAATTTCAACTACAAATTTCAACCCTCTCAAAGTAGACTTTTGCCATGTTCTCATTTCCAGTAGGAAATCAACTGATTGGTGCCCTGCAAATTGCTTTACAGCAGTAAATATTATGACAGACAATCAAGAAAGAGAAAAACTCTCTGGGTTTCTCCCATTGCAGTGGATCTTTAAAGGGCTCTCTCCTTTTCAGAGGTATTAATGTGCAAGTGCTTGATCCTATGTGAAAGCTGACGGTACTATGTCAGTACGTATTTCTAGTTCATAAAGTATTTTTCCCCCTGTAGCAGACGGAACTGCATTGTACACCCTTAGAGAATTACACCTCAATAGAGCTGTCTTTTGGGTGAAATAAATGTTAAGTTGTCCATTAATAAGCAATTGATCCTGTAGTTGTTTATATTGATGGATGTATTGCACTGACCTCAGACTACTGATTTAGGGAGCACAGGCTGGCATCAGGGGAAATCCCTGGTTTGTTCCAGATTTCAGCCAACATAAATCAAATCAGTCAGATGTCATTAAATGCCTACAACACAAATAAGTTTAACTGTAGGCAACAATAAATGGTTCTACAGAGACTTCTGTCATATATTCCAAGGAGTTGCCACCTGCCAGCTTTTACTGTTTGTGTCTTGGTTTCTGATAAATGATTGGCCCTTGATAAAAACTAATTTTCAGATATTTCATGATGGGTTCTGCCCAGCATCTTCCACAAAAGCAACTCCCAGCTGGCTCAGTCATGCAAGCTTTGAAGCAGAACATTGCCATTAAGACATGTGGCTGTTTACTGGTTCCTTGTTGTGCATAGGAAAGTGATTCACCTGAAATCTTGAGGCACCTACTGGAAGGATCCCAGCAACGAGAGTCAAAGAGTTGACTGAAGTGCTGAACTTCTGTAATGCCAATTGCAGGATTCATTCACTCAAAATAATCACAAGAGGGACATTATGTGTGTGAATGTGAGACAGAATAAGGAAGAGTGTCCCTCCAGTCCTCTGAAATCAAGCACCAAGGTGGTAATAATCTCACCAAAGTTTGTCATTGCCTGGTTTGGAATATGAATTCACCCAGCTTGAAAAGAGCACTGTTTCTCTTAAAAGTTCTCAGCTTGGAATGTAACAAGGACGGACAAGCCTTGGACAAGAGGCCTACAGGATATCTGGGGGATATCTACGCTCCCAGAAGGTTTTGTCTTTGTTGGAGAAGAAGTCTCTTGTTCATAGCAGCTGAGCTCCCATGTCGTGACATCCCATGCTTTCTGGTTTATTTATCCCTTTTATAACCTGCTTTTTTTTCCTCAGAGCTTATAGAATAATAGAATAGAAGTGTTGGAATGGGCCTATAAGGCCATCGAGTCTAACCCCTGCTCAAAGCAGGAATCCATCATAAAGCATACCTGACAGATGGCTGTACAGCTGCCTCTTGAATGCCTCTAGTGTGGGAGAGCCCATGACCTCCCTAGGTCATTGGTTCCATTGTTATACTGCTCTAACAGTCAGGAAGTTTTTCCTGATGTCCAGCCAGAATATAGCTTACTGTAACTTCAGCCCCATTCTGTGTCCTGTATGCTGGGATGATTGAGAAGAGATCCTGGCCCTCCTCGGTGTGACAAACTTTCAGGTACCTGAAGAGTGCTATCATGTCTCCCCTCAGTCTTCCCTTCCCAGGGCTAAATATGCCCAGTTCTTTCAGGCTCTCCTCATAGGGCTTTTTTTCCGAGAGCCTGATCATCCTCGTTGCCCTCCTCTGAACTCCCTCCAGCTTGGCTGCATCCTTCTTGAAGTGTGGTGCCCAGAACCGGACACAGTACTCAAGATGAGGCCTACCCAGTGCTGAATAGAGGGGAACAATACCTTGTGTGATTCGGAAGTATACTTCTATTAATGCAGCCCAAAATAGCATTTGCTTTTCTTTGCAGCCACATCACACTGTTGGCTCATATTCAGCTTGTGATCGACAACAGTACCAAGAACCTTCTCACTTGTAGTATTGCTGTCCTAGGTATCCCCCATCTTGTAACTGTGCATTTGGTTTCTTTTTCCTTGGTGTAAAACTTGGCATTTATCCCTTTTACATGTCATTCTGTTGTTTTCAGCCCAGCGCTCCAGCCTATCAAGACCACTTTGAAGTTTGTTTCTGTCTTCCAGGGTGGTATACATAATCTTCCAGTGTTTATCCCAAATTGGTAATCTTTCCTGCTACTCACTTGATAGAACTCTGAAGATTAAGGACAAAATAGCCAGCATTGACAAGATGACTACTTTAAACTGGGAAGGAGCCATTCCTGAGACTAACTTGATGTGGGAGGGGCCCCTCCTTCTTGTGGGGGCAACAAAAGGCAAGGGGGTGAGCAGCCAGTGCATTAAACCTCTCAAGCCCCTTCTGCGTTTATGGATTGTCTCCATGAGGGAGACATCTTTATGCTTTCCACATCAGCAATGTACCTGTAAACAGGCTGTAAACTTCCCATATCTTGGAGAGAATCTCTTCTTATTTTACTTATTTCTTTATAAATTTATACACCAGCCTTTAATCAGATGTTCCCCACAGTGGTTTTCAAGAAAACAAAATAACAATAAAATCCTCCAGAAGGTCTTACACAGATCAGAGTTTTTTCCTTCGCCCAAAAAGAAAAACACAACTCCCTGTGAATAAAAAAGTGACATACCAGGGAGCAAGAATCTTTTCTTTTTTCTTATTTTCTATTTGCAGGGGTTTTTTTTAATGTAGAAGAATATTAAAAAAGAATGTGGTCACTCACCCTGCTGTCGGAAGTGGTATAGTCCATTCTACTGCCTCAGTCTGATGCACGCTTAATCTAGGCCTAGGATCAACTTCTCGGTAGTATGAAACACCAAATAGCTTTGAAGACTTAAATATAACGTTTTCTTTAGACACCCCAAACTTTTGTCACACGTAAGTTACAAATACGATAGGCTTTTATTCTAAAATAACATTTAGCATGGGTTTAAGCACCTGAATAAGCAGAATATGCATAGATTTGTTTATCCAGCTGAAACTTCAATCTCATGCCAGTTCCGTAGGACTCTGTTAGAACAGAATAATAAAGGAAGATACTCATTTATTTGAGAAATAAGACAATATAATTTAATATAGTTACCTTTTGCTTTCAATCCATTTCTCTAGAAGTCATGGCCTAAAGAGAATATTGTTAAATTTCTTATGCTGTAATTACATTCTGAGAGCTACCTTCGTGGATTTATTTCTCTTTACACCAGGAGAGAGAGTTTTAGGAAAATCAGAACAATACTTAATTTCTTTCTTGGTGCAGTTTCATGAGGATTTGTCTTCAAAACACTGACACAATAATCATACGCGAAGGCTCCCTGAGCATCAGTGCTCTTTCCCTCCCTGTTCAATATCACAAATTACTTTCATAAATCCCACAAGTTTGACATTCATTCCTAGGGCTTCTCTTGATGGGAAAGAGGCAAATGCCTGGCTTCATGAGTAGACCCTGGGCATATCTACACCAGCCCTATATCCTGGGATCGTCCCGGGATTGTTCCTGTGCATCTAAATGCCACAGGCAGGGATAATCCCTCCATTTTCCTGGGATAACCCTTAGGTGTAGAAAGGGCCCTTACTGCCCAAGTCTCTGAGAAAGACTCCAAGTGGCATTTGATTTGGCACAAGGGGCTGTAGCCAGAGAGGAAAACTGGCTCCCTCCCTCTTCCGTGTGAGGAAGCACTTTGTCCATGAGCCTCTTTTGGACCGCCGCCGCCCACCTCCCCGCCGGCCTCCTGCTGGTAAGTAAGGTAAGCAGAGCTGCGGTGGCGGCGGCGGAGAAGGGGCTGCTTGGCGCGGACCGGACCGGCGGAGCTGCTGCTGCTGCTGCTAGGTGGAGGGAGGGAGGGAGGCGGCCCAGCCCGGGTCTCCTCGCTGCCCTTCGGGGGGCTTTGGCTGGGGGCAGCAGGAGGCCGACGGGGAGGTGGGCGGTGGCGGTGGCAAGGACACGGCCGGATTCCCCAGCCACCGCCTCCTTCGCCTCTTCCTGCATCTCTTCAGGCAGGAAGAGATTTTGGGGGCACACTGAAGGCGCTTGCGTGCGCCTTCAGTACGCTGTGTAGATTCCCTCCCCCTTGACCCCTTCTAGTCATGGATTTATACCTGCCTTAATTGAAGGAGCACCAACTTGCTCCTCCACCCAGTTAAATATAATGCTGGCATCTATAGTGTTCTCCTCTTTCCTATGTTTGGTGTGCTACTGATTTTCTCTGGAACATTCTGCAGGGTTTTTAGCTTGCGAAGACCTTTTGAGGGTTATTTACTGCAGGCTTAATTTTCAGGGAAGCATGCTCCTTTGTGTCCCTTGTATCACTTCCCCCCTGACCTCCAGCTGGTCAGAGAGGAAGTGGACCCCATCAAAATAGAAATTAGGATTTGGCCCACTGGCCAGAGGACACCAACAAGTTACTTCAACATATGTGAAATCCATAGACAAGTTCTCATTTTATATTCCCATTGTTCAGCTCCTCCGTTATATTACAAAGATGGAATGCTGGTATTGGAGACTGTCATTTATTGCCAATTGTAAGGAGCCGATAGATCATCAAGCGGAAAAGTGCCTCCATGGAGTTGTAGGCTTTTTCTTAGGGGAGCTACTAACTCATTTTTTACTCTTCCTAGTCCTGTTATTTGTTTGTCTTGGTTGAGTCAGGGTAACCTTCCTCAAGGACTATAAAACATGCTGGGTGACCCACTTAGTCATGATTCCTAGCAATTGTTTTATTTTGATTGCACTAGGTATTTCCCCACCAGCACCATATTCTTTCATTGTCTGCCTACTATGACAAACTAGAAAATTTCTGTAATGGATCAACTTTCAAAAAATATTTGTGTTCTAGAAAAAAAAAGTATATCTATTACTGTTTATATTTGGAAAACTAAAGTAAATGTGTTAATTTAATTTTCATTCCACAAAGTCTTTGGAATTTATATTTGCACAGTACAACCTGGAGTTACACTTTAAGGTCTGCAATAGTTTTCTTCTTGAAAACAGAGGCATGTATGTGTTTAATATACTTTTAAAAATATAAATTTGGATGAAAGCAAGCATAACCATTCAATGTGAAGACTTGATGAAGATAAGGATATTTCTCATGTTACATTGCAAGACCAAAAATTATCACCAGAATTTTTACATTTAGTTTTGATATATTGAGCTGCAGATTCACAATGACTGTGATCCAGACGTTTAAAAATTATGCAATGAATAATGCAAAACACAATTTAGTGTAATCCTATAAAATATATGAAAAAATTAAAAATAACTTTTGATCATGACAGTTCTTCAGTAGTATTAATGAATGATTGACTCCTTTATAAAGTGCTTCATCCTTTTATGTCTAATGCAGATATTAGTAGATTATATTACGCCAAGAATAAAATTGAAATACAATTACATGTCAGTCTTTGTGTGCTTCAATATTTAAAACAGAGTTCAAAACCTACTAGGACTAAGATTGAATTTTTAAGGAGTTGCATGGGAGAATTCTTAGATTTTAATGAACACTTTTCAGAATACTAACTCATCTCAGATACTCATCTGACTTGAAATGTGTCAAGATCCTTGCTGAAATTCCTGATTTAAGTGGCAATCCTATGCATTATCAGACAGAAAAAAGTCCTACTACAAGGAATTTTTACTGTCCAAACATGCATAGGATTGTGCCTTTAAGCAACTTTCTCTGCATGCTTATGGTGGTATGAGACTTGGCTCTTGTGAAGTTGGAGAGGGGACAGTGAGGGCAACGCAGAAGGGGAGCAATAATCTGTATTCACTAAGAGCAGGACTCCTAGTTGATTTGTTTGTTTATTTATTATATTTCTATACTGCCCAATAGCTGAATCTCTCTGAGCACTAATTGCTCAGACCAGAAAGCAAGGCTGATCTACAATCTTATATAGGGATCTGGAAATTATCATCTGTCCTTCAATGGCTTATTTTGCAAGGAGGCATCCATGGCTGATGCGGCTTGTGCCTCTGAAGTTCCCTGGCTTCGCCAGAGCTTATGGTGGTACACAACTTAAATCCTAACCTTTCATCTGTCAGATTGCTTGAGCCCCCACAGTCAGTTGGAAATGTAACACTGGCCTGCTTTGTGCGAGACAAGGGTGGTTAATAAGCCATGGTGGCTTGTTAATCACACTTGTGTGTGCTGGCTTATTTTCCTAGGCTGCAGCTAGACCTAAGGTTTATCCTGGGATCATCCAGGGTTCACCCCTGCCTGAGCACTGGATCCTCTGTGTGTCACCTAGATGAACAGGTTTGACCCCTGGACAATTCAGGGATAAACCTTAGGTCTAGCTATGGCCCCAATTACCCTTACTGGGCACAGCTTGCTGTCATGTGCAAACCCAGCAAAGTTAGATGGCTGGGGTGCTTTCACAAACCACCCAGAAACTTTACAACAGAGTGTGAGTTCTGGTGGGGTTGTTAACCACCCCAGCTACCCACCCTTGCTGGGTTCGCACATAACGACAAGCTGCACATGACAGGTAATTAGGGAAATGGGGCAGCATGTGCCCTGCATGAACTGGGGTGGTTAATAAGCCACTGTGGCTTATGAACTACCTGCAGTGTTGTCATTGTCAACAATTAGGGACATGCAATATTTAGCATCATAGGCAAAAGTGTAAGGAAAAAACAGAGATCCAAACCAATAGGATATACCCATTCAAATGGGTATATATGTCTGAATCCTCCTCAACGTTTGCTTTTTGAAAAGTAACCCTCAGTACATAAGCAGTTCAAAAAGCAGTCTGGGAATTCAGCATTAGAAGTTTTAAGAGGTAGAAATCAAAGGGAAATAGATGCATGCCGACGGCGCATCTCCCCTTTAAAGGCTCAAAAGTCGTTTAGAGTCTAAATAGACTGGCGGTTGCATGGGGGGGGGGGCTTCCAAGGAAAAAGAAATCCTCTTGAGAAAAGTGTGGGTCTGTCTATTAGTCATGATAGTTGTATATTACTTTCAGTATCAGAAGCTGAGGAGCAGGAGGGTGCTGTTGCACTCTCGTCCTGCTTGTGGGCTTCTCATGGGCATCTGGTTGGCCACTGTAGGAACAGAATGCTGGACCACATAGGCCTTGGGTCTGATCTAGTAAGGCTCTTCTTATGTTCTTCTGCATGTATCTTTCTGGATTTAATCTATAATGATCAGAATAAAGAAATATAATGAAATAAAGGTCTTGCAGCATGCACGTCCATGTTGTTGCCGTTAGCTCACAAGCAACAGCATGTTTGACATGTTTCAGCAGTAGCACATGTTCAGTTGGGTCTATAAAGATTAAGGATGTTTCACCTTGCGTGTGGTTTAGTCACCGAAAATGTATTCGATGAGCTCAGTCTTACCCACAGAGAGAGAGAGAGAGAGAGAGAGAGAGAGAGAGAGTACAAGAGAAGTAGGGAATGTTCTTTGTCTGTTGTCAGAAGTTATTACAATAATCCTCTCAGTTCAGTAGCCCAGAGGCCCATGAAACACCCTAACAAATATAAAGGGCTTTAAAATGTTCCATTCTGTCACTTTTATTTCAGCTTGGATCTAATTTACATTAGAATTATAGATCCCTCAGCACATACCTTTTTATTTATTTAGAATATTTATATCTCACCTTTCCATTAACGAATTTACAAGGCAACATTCACTGTCATAAAAAAGCAATTATATTAAAACTGAATACCACCACCATCACCACAATACAACAGTGGCATTAGTAGCAATAAAATGCGGAGACAACTAAAAATAAATAAAAGGACATGAACTTCCCCAGCTGTCCTCTGAAACACAAAGTATAAGTCTTCCATAGGAGAGGATTCTGTTGTTTAGGTAGAAATCCATTGCTCTTGCAAAAGCCCTGTCTCAGGTAGCCATCCATTGCAGAATAAGGGGTAGAGGAGCTCACAACACTGCCGCCAGAGATAATGCAAGTTAATGTGGCACAAGACTTCCTTGAGATATAGGGCATGTCTAGACCAGGGGAGGGAGGGTGGAGGATCTTGTGATATTCTGCTTGCAAAATCTTCCCCTTTGTCCATATGCGAGTGCAACATCCCGGGAGGAAGGAGGGATGTCGCGCCCGCCATTTTCTTTTTTTCTTTTTTCAGAAGATGAACGCATGTGCGCTCTAACGAAAAAGTATTTTTTAAAAAAACAACCTGCTCCTGCTCCCCCCACCCCCAATGGGCACAGAGCGCCTGAAGAGCTCCATGCCCGGTTCCTGCCTCCTAGTGGGGGTCATCAGAGGGAAGAAGCTGGGACAGGGGGAGTCCAGGACCATTGGGGGTGGGGTGGGGAGCAGGAGTGGGGCTTTTTTTTTTACCTTATTTTTTGCTGGAGCATGAGTATGCTCCAGCTCCTTTTCCTTTTAAAAAAAATGGTGCCCACAACGCACACGACATCCCTCCTCCCATCCAGGATGTCACGTGGCCGTGTAGACACAGGATGACGATCCCGGAAGTAGGTAAGTCCGGGATTGCCCCCTCTCTGGCCCTCTACACCCGTAGGTGTAGAAAAGGCTTGAGAAAATAATTGATTCACAATTGATTTACTTATATGTCAGAAGTAAATCACACTTTATTTAGTAAGATATACTTCTAGGTTTATGACTATAAGATTGAAATCTTAAGATGCTTTTGCCTATTTGATTACCCTATTTTCCAGAAGAGTGACTATATAATGAAGCAACTGATATGGGGTCTTGGAAAATATAAGAAATATTTTATTTGGAATTTCTCCATACATGGGCTTCCATATTTTATATGGAATTTCTCCATATATGGCTTGTTAAATATTTACATTCTGTAAGATATGTTAATTGAGAAAATTCAGATAGGAATGTTTGCCTTGCTTTGCAGAATATATAGAGCAAAGCAGAAGCAACTAAATTGCGGAGCTGATTAGTTCCAAAGCACGCTGTCAGTCATCATGGTTGATTTGCCAGACTTGGAAATAACCTAGTAGATGAAAAACAAGCGTTAATTTTATAATATATATGAAATGTTTAATTTGCTTGTTGGTTTTTTTCCCAATATCTTTTCTCATGTGATTAACATTTGCATTTTTAACATTTCTGAGGTGGGTAGAACATTTTAAGATAGTAAATAGAAACAAGTATAAATAATGTGCCTTGCAACCTTACAATCTCAATGGCAGCAATAATAGAATAAGATATTACTGAAATGTAGCAGTTTCTGTGCATATTTAATGTAGGTGTACTATCAAAGAGAAAAATCCATTCTTGTATTCCCAGTATTATTTTATTGGAATAAAGATCTATGGTCTTGGAATCCTTAGAAAGAATAAATAGCAAGTTAAAACAAATAAAGCTTCTTGGTATTACAAAAGCAAATGAAGGGCACAATCCTATGCATGTTTAGACGAAGAACGCTCTACAACTACCACCATACTAGAGCCAGCCCTACTCTTAGATGTCCAAACTATATTGTAATTGTTAGTTCAACACAGGGTGTATGAATGAATGGCACAAACATATATGCTGTATATTAACATGTTCACAGTAGTTAACAGACCCATGAAATCCTCCTCGGTCTTTGAATAAAGATAGTTCTGACTGCAAACCAGTAAAACCGATGGCAGCTTAATCCAGGGTTGGGGAATCTTTGACAGGCTCATGGCCACATTCGCTCCTGCTTAATCTTCTGGGGGCACAGAGTGGGTATGGCCAAAGCCAAGAATGGACATGGTCAAAGCTGGGAGCTCCCTTCCTCAGAGCAGAGACAGGTGTAGTATCTGTAGAAGCTAGGGCTCAGAGGGCAACCCTTGAGTATTATAAGAGGGTCCTGGATATGCCAGAACACCAGCTCCCCAAGCTTTGCTTGAGAGAACAAATGAAGAAGGGTGGCTGGGCTAAATCATGCCAAAACCTTCTACCAGATATTTTTACCACATCGGGAGCCAAAGACAAATTGAGAGACTTCATATATGGACTAGATAATAATATTTAAATCTAATCAAAGCTTCAAACTTTTCTCAGTGGTACTACCTGTTTAAAATGGATCATGAAAAAGCTCAATACCTACAAACCCATGCTTTTGCTTCTTTGAGAGCTTCATTTACAGAACTATGCTTCCAAACCATGCCCACAGCTTTCTTGGATGGAAGATATAGACATGTTCCAAGAAACTTACGGTTCTGTATCTGTGGTACGGGAGAGGTAGAGGATATTGCTTGTTTTTGCTTGTTTTTCCTCCTAAACCTTCTCCTCATCTCTCATTCTCTCTTACTGTCAATGATGTTACGCTTACTCCAGTCAAGGAAGCTCGTAGTCTTGGCTTTATATTTGATTCCTCACTCTCCTTTATTCCTCATATTGAGGCAGTAGCTAAATCCTGTCATTTTTTCCTGTATAATATTGCCAGGATTCGATCATTTTTGTCTG
Source organism: Elgaria multicarinata webbii (assembly GCF_023053635.1). Lineage (NCBI taxonomy): Eukaryota > Metazoa > Chordata > Lepidosauria > Squamata > Anguidae > Elgaria > Elgaria multicarinata. Next base: position 24,830,030 of record NC_086180.1, on the reverse strand, counting down.
TCTCTTCTGCCAAGACTCTTGTTCGTGCATTGGTTATTTCTCAGTTGGACTACTGCAACCTTCTTCTCTCTGGCCTTCCTTCTTCTCACATCAGTTCGTTGGTTTCTGTTCATCACTCTGCTGCTAAGATCATCTTCTTGGCTTGCCGTTCTGACCATGTTACTCCACTTCTGAAATCTCTTCATTGGCTTCCAATTCACTCCAGAATCCAATATAAACTTCTCCTGTTGACCTACAAAGCTTTTCACTGTCTAGCTCCTTCCTATCTTTCCTCTCTCATCTCACACTATTGCCCCGCTCGTGCTCTTCGCTCCTCTAATGCCATGTTTCTCACCTGCCCAAGGGTCTCTACTTCCCTTGCTCGGCTTCGTCCATTTTCTTCTGCTGCCCCTTACGCCTGGAACGCTCTTCCAGAACATTTGAGAACTACAACTTCAATCGCAGCTTTTAAAGCTCAGCTAAAAACTTTTCTTTTTTCTAAAGCTTTTAAAACTTGATTTTGTTCTGACTTTTATACTGTTAGTTTTACTCTACCCTGTGCCTGTTTGGTGCATTCTCTTCCCCTTCTTATTGTTTTATTATGATTTTATTAGAATGTAAGCCTATGCGGCATGGTTTTGCTATTTTATTGTTTTACTCTGTACAGCACCATGTTCATTGATGGTGCTATATAAATAAATAATAATAATAATAATAATAATAATAATAATAATAATAATCTCACATTATTCACTGTATTATCACCTATATAAAAATCCCAGGGAGAGACTCTTGGGGCAGATTTTGGCATCCTTGCAGGGGAAAATACCTATGTGAAAATTTGGTGGTTATTGTCAGATGTTACACACAAAACAGTTTTGCTTGCTAAAGCTGCAAAACATATTTGTGCCATCACTCTGAATGCTATTGCAATGGACTGTGCAGGTGATTCATTTTTTCTGCATCTCAGTTTCCTGGGGATCAGCTGAGCAGAGGGGTTTGTGGTAAGGGCAGTTTGAAATTTCTCCTTCCACATGATTTTCCCTCTCATGCTGCTCAGCTGGTAAGTGGGGAAAACATGGCTGCAGAAGGGGAAGGACCAGGAAGAGGGGCAGGGCTTGAGAAGATGCTGACAGAATTACAGTTTGGGGAAGAAGTGGCTGAATATTATGGGTTGAATCCAAAGGTTGCAAATGGAAGGGATCATTCAGTTCCTTCTGCAAATGGACAAAACCATTCAATTAGAACAGGAGTGGGCAACTTGTGAATCTCCAGATTTTTAGCCTATAGTTCCCATCATCCATCACCATTAGCTATACTGGTTAGGACTGATGGAAGTTGTGGACTTCCAGATGTTTTCAAGTTGCCTACTCCTGAAATAGAGGAACTGTAAATAAATGCTTTACTCCCTGAACTCTTATTGTAGTTCTTTTAATTGGGCTGCATGCAGAATAATAGGCTAAATCCCTGCTCTATTTATTTATAGCTTCAGGAATGATGGAAGGAGCACTTACTGGGCCTGTTCAGATGACACTTCAGGCTCTGTGGTTAGTGAAACTGTGGTTCTCTGGGGTTAGCACTAACCAGAAGCTGTGCTGTTGCACACAACACTTTAAGCCATGGTTAGAGCCGCTAACTCTGCTGCAGACGGTCCGACTGTGGTTAGTGACTAAGCAGGGTTTAGCAAAATGAATCGCACAAGACACCTTAAATTCTGCTGCTTAACCAAAAGCCTTAACCAGCAAGGTTTAAGGTGTCTTCTGAACAGGCTCACTATAAACTATAGGCATCAGCTTCCAAACATTTCACAAGTGGAAACCTATCAAATCCATTGTACCATCATTAGAGTCCCACAACCTAACTTTGAACTCTTTCTTTCCATTGGCATTATCTTCTACTTAGTCGCTAATGTCAGCTGCTGATGTGCCAAGAGACCAGTAAAAATTGCTTCCTTTTTCTTTTTTTAAATAGAAAAGTAAATTATCTAAGTCTGTGTAAGGCCTTTGCTAGACAAGGCTATATCCTGGGCTGATATCTGGGATTGTCCCTGTGCGTCCAGATGACGCACAGGGGATCCCGGGATCAGGGAGGGATCATCCCTCCTTGGCCCCGGGATACTGCCCTACCCTTTGGCCCCGTTTTCCCTGCGGTCTTGGGCTTAGCCCGAGACCATGAGCATGTGGCCCGTTTCCGCGGCTTTACCCGGCTCTGCGCGATTACTGCACCCATTGGGGCTAGGGTGGGGGGAGCAGGGAAATTATTTTTTTAAAAAATAAAACTTACCTTGAGTCGCTTGAGCACTCGTGCGCAGCCGGCCCTTTAAAAATTAAAAAAAAATGGTGGGCGCGATGCCTCTCTTCTTGAGGTCCGTCACGCCTTATGTGTAAACAGGGGCTTGATCTTGCATTATTCACAACATGAGGTCTCCCCTCCTCTGCCCCGGACTTTCAGGTAGGTCTAGCTAAGGCCAGAGTCTACAGTCACATTGCACAGAAAATGGATACGAATGCTAATCTAGTTAGCCAAGATAAATGAAATTCTAGAAAATTCAAGAAGCTCATGCACCATAAATGTGCTAAGATGATGATAATGCAAGAAAGTTAGATATGCCTGTCAGACGTGCTAGGCCTTCTAGTCAGCCCAGACTCACAACATGGGATTTGTTGACCTAACTAAAGCTTAGTATACTGTATGCCTATTTTGAGATAGATTATCTTCTTTTTTTTTACTCTGGGGATAACCAAGGCCAGATCTACATCTTGTGTCAAATCATTACGAATGTGGAATAAAAAGCAAGAGTATACGAAATCTGGATTGTGCCCCAAAAGTTATCAGCGCACTTCAACACCGCTATAAAGCAGTAGTGTATATCTAGCCCAAGTGAAGTATATAAAATACAAATCTATCCTTTAACATCTTTTTTACCCATTTCTTGTCCTTTTGGCATCCCATATATGAGATAGTGTCTTCTATGATTCCCGCATCTGAGATTGTTATTTCACAAAACAGGAGCTTTGTAAAAATGCAGGCACCTGGAAATTTTTTTAAAAATCCTGTGTATTAAAAATCCATGTAAAAGCATTCTAGTGCAATATAAAATGCAATTGACTATTTGGATGTTCAGATGGAAGCCTTAGTTCCACTTACAATTTAAGCCTGCTGTTTGCAGCGTTTGATAGTCAACCTAGAAATATTATCATCATTATTAATACTAATGTTTCTGTGATGTTGATTAAAAATATTAATATAGCAACTTAGCAGAAAGAGTTTATAAATGATGGAAGAGTAAATGTTTTAGCTTAATTGGAAACTATTAAATTTGAAGTAAACAGGTTCATCTTGGATAATAAATTAACACTCTTCAATTGGAATGAAGCGAGAACTGTTAAATTAAGAATCGCTGAATAAGGAAATGCATTATCACTTCACATTCAGTTCATAAATGTAAATAATCACCTGCCCATTAAAAAAGAGGATAAATTAAAACTCTTAATGTTAAGCTGAGCCTCTTGCAGACTGTAGTGTTATTTTTTCTTCTAGAAAGAAATGGGCAAGTACTTAGCATGTTTGGTGGTTCTCTCTCTCTCCTCCCAACTCTAATGGGCACCATGATCCTTTGAATAGTCTATAAGCGTATCTGGCATATATAATGGAATACTCTGTTTGCTAAATGTGAGAAATCTTCCTGTTACATTCAGTTTGTGTTCTCGAAGGTTACTTCCCACTGTCCAGTATGGTGGCTGTGTCAATATAGCTAGCTCTGTAGTGCTCAAAAGGCTTCTAGATTCTGCACAGTTGAATTGCTGCTAGTCCTCCAGTCTGCCCCAACCTTGCCCTACGGGACCAATGTGACACTGCTTGTGATGGTGGCTGTTGCAAATTTAACAGTGTTGATCTCTGCTGAACAATGGTGATCTCATGTTTTAGATCACCATTTCAGGACAATTACATGATTTTATTGCAGGTGCTTGCATTCCATCCTAAACACCTAATTGGTAGCTCTTCTGCTTGTATGAACTGACCACACATTTTTCTGGTGGCAGGTGCTTTTTGTGTGTGCTGCTTATTATTATTATTATTATTATTATTATTATTATTATTATTATTAGTGTTAGTGTTAGTGTTAGTGTTAGTGTTAGTGTTAGTGTTAGTGTTAGTGTTAGTGTTAGTGTTAGTATTTGTATCTGGCCTTTTGCCTAATACTGGGCCTCAAGTAATGTTGCTTGCAATGTTTCTAAAATGGAGACAGAAATTATGATCACTGTAGCATAGAATTTGTAATGCCTGCTTCAACTGATACTTTCTTCAATATTACAGGAAGCACCTGCACCAGGTTCCTATGACGTTCAAAAGTCATTTGAAAAATCGCAGTGTAAAAGCGAGTACATGCCTCCACGGAACCCGGCGGCTAAAAGGAAACATGCTTCTTTTCTCAGTGGAGGATTTCGGGAAACTGTATCGAAAGTCGGGATGGATATCCCAGGTATGTCAATGCATATTTCTCAAAGAAAACTATAACTGCATAAGATTTTAAGAAATGGGAGATTGAGTATATGATTACTTTTGAAGCTCTTGTGAGATGACTGCATTATTACTGGCCATTTTAGTTTTAGCAGTTTAAAAAAGAGGCGTTCTTTAAGATTTTTTATTAAGTAACTTTTAATCCATACAAAGATAATATTGAAGGTACATGGTTGTTATCATGCTTGCTTTAGAGATGTGTTTTTATATACACTGTTCTTCTGGAACAGGAATTTAATTCCAGTGCTACAGAGGCCTCTTCTCCACTATGGTGCTTCCTCTATTCAGTTTGAGAACAGATTACTGTCAGTCCAGAAGAGATGGCCCAGAAACCAGTACATTTACTGAAATACAGGAACACAGTATAGTGCTCCTGTATAGTTTAAACAATACAGTAGAGTACAGTAGTGGAGTGACCTTGTAAGGTGTTAGGAAGAGAGCAACAGAGACAAGTTCGAAGCTTATCCAGAAGAGACTGCAACACAAAAGGTAATTTATTAACTATTGAAAAGGTCATAGCAGGATCAATAAATTGTGATTTCAACAACCACAAACTGACTAATTCCGAGAAGGGCTCCAATTTGATCTCAAAAGAGAATGTTACCCCGAAGTCCATATATACGTAATAGAATCATGTATGCATATGAACCTCTTGTGTATTTTTTGCCATTATATATGCCACATTTAGTGAGGTAAGTAGCTTTTAAATCTCAATGGAGGCTTTCATCATTAGGTATGTGAAACAGTGAACTGAAAATTCCAGAAAACCACTTGGCTGAGCATATGATTCAGTTAAACCAGGCATGCAAGATCCATAGGCTGCATGCAGCCCTGAGTTGTGGGTTATGTGCCACTCTGTAAAAAAGACTGCAGAAAGGAAGACCTCAGAAGTAAACAGGGAAGCCCTGTTCTTATCTCCAGTCAGTGATGGGAGATAAGAGATTTAAAAACATTTATTTTAAAATAATCTGCTGTTTATTTAAAGTTTAACTGTCCAGCTTGGTTAAGTGTAAATATCTTTACATTTTAGAATTTTCTGAAAACTTTTGCATTGGGGCTTATTTCGAAGTAGATATGAATATAATTGTGTTGTGCTTTGCGTACTTGGTGAGGAAATGTCCAAATTGGTAAGAATTACATTCGTGTGCACTCACATAAACACGCATGTGTGGCTCCTCAAATGCAGTCTTTGGGGCCAAAAAGGCTGGGCACCCCTGCTTTAAACATATGTAAAAAGACCATTTAGATTGTGGGCCCAGATCCATGCTTCTGGATGGATACTCTCTCTCTCTCTCTCTCTCTCTCTCTCTCTCTCTCTCTCTATATATATATATATATATATGTATATGTATATGTATATGTATATGTATATGTATATATATATATTTCAATGTTTACTATCAAGGCCAAATTTCCTATATCTTAACTATCCATCAGTGATTGCATTTCCAGCATCCTGTTGTGGAAAAGGCAAATGACTGTATTTGGAACTTAGGTTTGTGACCTCATCTAGTACCTTTAGGGTGCAGTCCTATGCATGTTTAGGTAGAGAAAATCCTACAACTCCCAGTGTGCTCCCAGACAGTCATGCTGGCTGAGGTATGCTGGGAGTTGTAGGACTTTGTTCTGTACAAACATGCATAGAATTGCACCCTTAGGCAATGTATTTTGGGGATGCATTTTTATACAGAATTGTGATGCAATTCATCTTTTATCTCAGGAGGCAAATCTGCCACTTTCAATTTATTGCATTAAAAACAAGTGTTGTTGAAATCTTTAACACATTTGTGACAATCACATGTTTTGGGGATGAGATGGGAGGATTGATTCCAGTCATACACACTCTCCGAGCCATCTGTTCAGTGGGGGAAACCTCGTGTACATCACTATGCATGCAACTGAGGATGTCTGGGTCTGGGTCGGCATATTTTTTAGTACTGTGAGACAATTGTATTAAATGAAATTAAAGTGCAACATTGTGTCAGCAGATGTTCATTTGTGTTTCATTAAAATTATAGTAACCTAATGCAAAAAAAAATCACTTGCACTAACTTAATGAAAGTATTATGAAATGATGTGACTCTCATTATAAAGCAATATCTTCTCATAATTAAGTTTTCCTGTACAGTTTTGCAAATGGTTTCATGAGTTACTCCCACGTGAAATGGAGAACTAGTTATTATATGTGAGGTTAAGGAGGGAGTAGTTACTGGCCAGAATCCAAAGAGCTCTTTATGCTCACACGGAAGCTTTAGTAGCCCAGTGGAATTTGATCTCTTTCCCCTCTCCCACCTGCCATAATCTTATGTGCAGTTACTTGAGATTAGCCCCATTGGATTCAGTAGGGTTTACCTCTGAGCAAACATGGAAAGGATCCATGTTTCCAAAACAGGACTAATTTGGGATCCTAGATACTGTAAGTAAAATGAAAATATGCTTTGAATGTTGATTTAAAAACAAACAAAACTACACACACACACATTCATGTAAAACCATTGGAGGCGATTCTGCATTAGGAATTAGCTCTAATTTCTGATCTCATCCATCACTACCTCTACTACTTTGTATTTGGTAGGTGATATGAGTCTTGTGCAGCACAGACAACTTCTCATGTGTTTGATGTTTAACAAATAATTAGTAATAATGTGGAGCAGTGCACTCCACCATAATTCATTCATTGCTTTACTTACAAAAGCCACTGTTTGAATCACCACCCCAAACTCATTATGTTTCTTGACACATTCCCACAGGAAATTACTTTGGGTAACAAATAGAATTTATCTTCAAAATTAATTGGACAGATCACATAAAGGTAGTTGTGTCCACTTTTTCTATGGCTTTGCCCAGTACCTTTTTATATAAAACTTACTGTAGTGTGAAAACTAATTATTTCTTCTATTTGCTTGTTGGCTTGTAATATTACATTCCAAAATAGTTGGAAGTCTTTAAATCAGAACTGAGTTCTTAGGCTGCAAGAGCAGCTCAGATCCTAAAGTTCTTATATAGTTTTCTCTCTCTCTCTCTCTCTCTCACTTCCCCTGTTACAATTTTAAGTGTTCTTACGTACAGTGAGATGGCCTCATATATTAACTAAACTGCCAGAAAATGCAGGATCAAAAGTGGGAGACTTTGGCCACTTATAAGTAATTGCAGCCTTAGAGCCACAGCTACACCAAAAAAGAATTGCTTATCAGGAAAGGCTCCTGCCACTATTGCTGTTGCCTGCTTGGGCTCATTTGGTGTCCTTGGAGACCGAACTGAAGACCACTTTGCCTCTCCCTACAAACATCCCTCAGCTGGTGTAGACTATACGATAGACCACATTTTTGCCCATTGGAATTTAAATTAAATTACTTACTGGGAAGCTCAGGATAGGGTGGAGCATTATCAGCTTGACTTTTGTTCCACCCATGATTTGTCAATCCTCTTCAGAGAATTCTCTTCAAATACCTTCTTCCCTTTTATACACATTAATTAGTTGCTGGTTGTCATTGGTTGCTAGACAATCATTTGATTTTGCAGTTTTGAAGTAGTTATCGTTACTGCAGGGTGGAATGATGAACAGTTGGGGGAGGGGGAAGGATTGGGAAAAGGATGTCACAAAGTTACTGAAGGGTGGCTTGCATTTCTGTAGTTCTTGGGAGACACAAATGGACCTACACTGTCTTACTTACAGCATTTTATGTGCTATTCATATGGGTAGAAGACTATAGTTGAGAGATAGGGGACCTCCATCCCATGGGCCAAATTTGGCTTGAAAGGCTGGAGTGAGGCCCCTCCCTGAACCCCCTCAGAAGGGAGATTGGTGGGAGAGTAACTGAACCAAAGCTCATGTACTTTGCTCCTCCCACATGGGGAAGGTGAAGGAGGAGTAATGCCACTGTGCACTCAGATGGTGCTTTGAGGTGCCATATGAGACCCATGGTCAGGACTCAGCCAGCTATTCAAGGCCTGGCTGAGTCCACTTTGCTCCTCTCCGATGTTCCCCATGTGAAGAATGTGAAGGTGGTGCCTCAGTGGGCTTTGCTCTGCCCAAGCTTTCCCTAGCTGGGGAAAATCTGGGTGGATTGCAGATGGTTCCCTGACTGTGGTGTCAGCTGGACAAGTGCTCCTCCAGCTGGCACCTTAATTTGGGAGTCAGCTTGGCTCCTCCTGGGATTTCCCTGGCTGGGGAAATCCTTCGTGGAGTCAAGCAAGCTCCCTGGAGGAATTCTAGATGGTGCTTCGTCGGAGGATTCAGTGATGGTGGGTATATGCTAGGAGAATGTGTACATTAGGGGAAATATGCATGAAAATGCATGTGAAGTTTTGTGCAGACTTTTTTAAAAAATCACAAATTGATGCGGAAACAGGATGAAATGAACTTAAGGTGGGAGAAATGAGAAACTGAGTGAAACTGAAATGTACATAATTGTCCATCCCTACCCCACAGGAGGTTGCCCTGATCTTTTAAGGATTTGTGGAGAAGTTGACTAAGGGGGTGGTAGAGCAGATTTTGAGGGTGCAGGAGGGGGCTGCAGGGGGGAAGGGGAATGTGGAGGCCATTCAGTTGGCCAGAGCTGCTAATTGCATACAACCCATAGTTCAGATTTTGTGTCAGCAGGTTCAGTTAACTAAATCAGACCCAGTTCCCAGTTGTGTGCTTCCTATAGAGTCATTGTCTATCAGTGACTTAGTATAACTGTCTGATAGTGGTTGATATAAAATGATAAAGCTGACATTTTTTACCATATGGTATCACTGTGGGCTTACTGAATATATTATATTTATCACCAGACCACAGCATCTCTCTCTCTCTCTCTCTCTCTCGTCCATATATCCATTTGAGAAAAGAAATTATTGAGATACCAACATTTAAATTTCAGTGTACTAGCTACAAGTTTTAAAATTTAAATCCAATTAGGGAGCTGCCAGTTTTACTGAAAGGGGGAGAAGGAAATGAAAAATGGAGAGTCAAAGAATCAATGCAAACTGCATTTAAGTAGTAGAAGAAAGATGTCTGATCTTTGACATCTATGGCCTATAAAACCAGTTTGTTAGATTCTTTTTCTTGCCAAAGTTTGTTAATTGTTTCATCCAATCAGGACTTCTTTCTTATATTTCTCAAACTTTATTGATTAAATTTCTTCTTGTTGCTGTTTTTAAAATTAATTTTCACGTAGAAACATAATACATTCTGTAGAAAATGTGAAATCAAAACATAATTTGATTAAACATAGGAAATGCAGGTCACAGTATCTATGACCCACAATTAAATTTTGTCAAGATGTGTTTGCAAAGCAACTGTATTAATTTCGAAAAAAGAACTTCATTTTTTTATTGGAGTTGGACTCTGTTGGGAAAGGATATGAATGTTGTTCATTTCTAAGGGTGGATGCACACCACGATCTGCAGTCCTATCATGATAACATGTACATAGAAGATGGTCTTGTGAATAGGCCTATGGTCTAAGGGAACCAGGACCAGATATTGAAGCAATCACATTTATTGGTGAGAATACCCTCCTGATTGTAAGGAGGCCAGGCAACTGGAAGCAGGATGCTCTCTGGAGGTGCCATCCAGGAGCATCCTCAACAGCCTGTTTGGGTGGTGACCACACTTGAAGGACCAGGTGATCCAAGATATTTGGATGGCGTCACAGAGACATTGCAGCGTAAGTTGGTTGGAACTGAGCAGTATTTTGGGCCTCCGAGTCTTCCACTCTCTTCTGGAGGATTGTCATGTGATGGTCAGAACAGATAATACAATGGCTAAAGCATATGTGAGCAAACAAGGAGGTAACAAATCTTAATCCCTGAACAAGTTGGTGAAGGAGTTGCTAGTGTGGGCAGAGGGTCATGTTGAATCCATCGCGATGGAATATGTAAGATTTCAGGAGATACATATAACATTTTTATCCAATTTTTTTTGCCTTGAAAGGTGAACAGAAGTTGTGTTGGCCTTACTTGACCTTGTTTTTTATCTTATGTTATGATGTTACTGACATATTACTATTTTCCAAAGGTTGGTTAGAGTTCTGTGTGTAAGCATCTGAATAGTATTTTGTTCTATTTGTAGTACAATTCTTACCAAAGAATGCAATTTATTTATTTTTCCACTCGAATTAAATGTAATGAGGCACAGCATCTATTAAAATGATACTATCCAGCTCCAGTGGGTTAAAAAATTAGCTTTTCCCTGAGCATATTGCAAGGTGAATAAAAAGTATAGGCTTGCTTATGAGAGCATATTAAAATCAGCCAGAGAGCAAAGTTGTGTTTTTCTTTCACTTACTGGCTGTTGTGAGTGGAAAGGTGCTCTTTATTGAAATATTGGAAAGGAGGGTATAATTAAATTTGGGGTTGTATGTAGCTTATACTGTAGCTGTGAACCCTGGATTCTATAGAAGATAAGTAATGGTTGATAAGCTTCCTGAAAAATAGCTTATCCATTACTATTACTCTTTCACCCCAATGTGCAATTGCAGGAGAATTTTAGGCATGTTCTAGAGCAGGGGTGGGCAGAAGGTAGATCTAGTTCTACTGGTAGATTTATGGTGATCTTCAGTAGATTATGAAGGATTTCTGACTCCCACCTGTTTATCTACAAAATGACTTCCTCCCATCATAAATTATATTGCTGAAATGAACGAAGATTGGGGTAACCAGTAGTGGATTTTTATGTGGAAGGACTTTGAACTTCATTCAGTTCTTTTGTAACTCAGAATAAATACTTGGTCTCAGAATGCTAAGTGTAGGACTTTTTTCACCTGGCTCTGGTTGATGGATCTCAGGGCTATAGTAATAAAAGGACAAAGTCCCCCTCACCCACAAGCCTAAACCCTGATTACTCCTGTTCTAGGGTACAATCTCAGCTGAGTCGAATAGGTTAGTGCCTGGTTCAGATGTAATAATGTTGGTCCAATAAACCATACTTGATTTTTATTTTTTATTTATTTATTATTGCATGTAAATCCCACCTTTTTTCCTCCAAAGAACCCAAGGCAGCATATATAATCCTCCTCCTCTCCATTTTATCCTCACAACAGCAACCCCGTGAGGTAGGTTGGGCTGAGAGTCTGTGACTGGCCCAAAGTCACTCAGTGGGTTTCCATGGCTGAGTGGGGACTAGAACCCAGATCTCCCGACTCCCAGTCCAACACTTTAGCCACTACACCACACTGGCTTAGGTGATCAGGTCATTAACTAGCTACATGCCTGCACATTTCCTTCCCCTCCGCCATCTCCTCCCCTTGTATATCCACTTTCAGTACTTTTATCCTGTCTTGTTAAATCAGAGTTTATTTGGTGGCTGGACATAGAACTGCAGTTTAGCTGCTGCTGACAGAGAAGAATATTAAACCATGATTTGGCACAGACTTTCAAAGCAATCCTATACACATCATTTCAGAAGTAAGCCCCATGAAGTTAGGGTTTATTCCCAGGAAAGTTTGCATCCAATTTTGTGTGAGCAAATGTCTGCTCACAAAATGGAACTTTCTTTTCCTCCACTCTGTACTCTCCACACTTGCTAAAATCTGTTCTCAAGAGTCACCCCGTCCTGCTGATAGAGGCCATCACTATTGTCCAAGGGACACCAGTTGGATTTCACCTTGTGTGTATAGGATTTCAGCCTGTCACTAAATCATAACAAATGTGGAAACCTCCCAGAGAGCTTCAGCTACTGGGCGGTATAGAAATGCAATAAAATAAATAAATAAATAAATAAATAAATAAATAAATATGTGGGACTTGTTCTTTTGGCTTTTTTTACCTTACAACACTGAAATGTTAATGTGCAAGAGTTTATGTTCAGTAGTCAAAATGCTAAAAAGTTCCACCCCTACTTCCTCAGGTATTTCATACTGCCACAGGGTTGAAAAAGAGCTTGCAAGAATTTCTCTTATCGACTGATCCTTTATTGCTTTATACACGAAACAAATGTTTTGTCAGAGCCACAGAAATTATTTCAAACTTGGCTGTCTTTTCTGGGTATTGAAATAAATGTTAAGAACTTATTTCTTAATTTCTCAATGTTTGCAGCACCATCTGTTTGCTGCTGCAGCTTGAGCTAGTAAAAATAATGGCGTTTTGAAACTGAAGGTTAAGAAAATTTATGTACTAATATTGTGCCCACGAAATGTTTACATCCTGCATGCTGTTCTGTTTATTGTAGTGATTTCTTTTTATTGTAAAAATTCTTTTTATTCCACTTATCTTCCCTATTTGGACATCCCCTGTGTCTTGTACTATTTCTCTTTTACTTCCATGAACCAGTTTCTTTCAACCTATATGGGAGTTATTGAGAATACTGGTGGAGAAAGTTAACTGCTCTTTGTGAGCAATAACTGGGTGGAATTTGGCTCCAAACTGTCCAATTTTAACTTCAAAGCTTCTTTTATTAGTTGCTATAACTAAATGCTCATTTTGTCCTGTCTGGATTTCAGTGATGCCATGAAAGAAAGAAAAAAGAATTATCTGCGTATGTCTTTCATCATAGTTTCACTGATTTTCATTTTAGACAATAATTCTCTGATATCTATCACTGAAACAAGTTCGTTCCTGCCTTTCTCATTGTGTTTGTTTGGGAGTGGAACATTGGGCTACAGGGACCTCAGCAATGGGTCCCAGTGCTTCTCTTTGACTACTTGTACTTTTAATATCAGAAGAGCATTTCTGTGGAAGCTTTTGGAGGCTTGAGGATCTCCAGACACTTGTTAGTTGGAACAGCAGGATCTGAAGGCCTCTGAGTAATTCAAATTGGCATGTATAGAGACAACTGTGAGAGAAAGCAATTAGGGCTCGATCCCAGAGAACATTTGAAAACTCTGACATGGTATTCAGTGCCATGTTTTGAGGGGAGGGGTTGTTGTTTTTGTTTTAGCTGGTGAAGTAATTTTAAAACATGTGCTTAAACCACTTGGACCAGTTAGAGATCAGACTGTTCAGCATTTTTGACTGCAAGAGTATTCATGAAGAAGTCCGGTCTTGCTTCCATGATTTCATCTGTCCCCTCTGTTCCTGAACCATATATACATGCCATCATTGACAACCATTTCTCCTCTCCCGGAGTGGTTTCAAACATTACACCAGCGCAAAGCAGGAACCTCATGCACCTCATGCTCCATGATCCTCCATATCACCATAACATCTAAAATATTTTTTTGAAAACCTTGTGGATCATGAGAGGGAGATGTAGAAGTTATATTTGGGGCATTTCAAAGATGTGGAGGAATACAGGGCATTTGTGCTTCTTGCTCCATCGCATCAACATAATTTCTAAATCTATTCTTTAGGGTAACATTCAGGACCAGATGGAGGATATCTGGTCTCTCTCCGACACACTTTATGGGGAGCAAGAGCACATCTTTTCTCTCTCATATCCAGCACAGTTGTTCATCCTCCAATATCTTTGGGAAGTCACATGGGGATGTAACATTTAAAAGCATGTGTAAATTAAATATGTGTAAATCCAGACTGCATTGTTCATTTCTGAATTTTGTTTGGGAAATCAACTGAGCAATCTGAGTCTTCCAATTTTGAATTTTATCCTTCTAGATTTTGCTAGAATAATGCAAATCCATGTAGATCTCTGTTGGAAGCAGGTAAGTATGTGCCTGATTGGTGGGAGAGAAGTCATGTTCTTACTTCCCATCATGCAAATGGGCCATGTCAGGGACAGGTATATGTCTGTCTGGCTCTCTGAGAATATCCTATTCAGAGCAACATTTCAATCTTGGAACATCTGTTCTTGCTCACCCTGTCTTTGAATGATGGAGGCAAACTTTAAAACTTTCTTTCATCCTTTTCTACTTACTAGGTGAAAATGACCTAAATCCTCCCTAAAATGTTGCCAACAAAAACTGTGAGTGCATGAAAGAAAGAAATGGTGAAGGTAAGCAATGTAGTTAGGTAGTTTTAGACTCTGGGCTTACTGGTCTTATGTCAGGCTTCTCTTCTAAGGAGGAAGAGGATTGAGATTCCACAGCAAGCCCCACTGTGTAAAGATTGGCCCAATATTTCTGCAGAAGCAATCCAAGAAGGTGATGGAATAGATTCAGAGTCGGATGAGGATGAGGTAGTGGAGCTTCCAAGGTCACTAAAGATAGGGCAGGGTAACAGAGGCAGAGAGGAGTCTTTCTAAATGCCAGCTAATCATTTGGATCAAAGCCATCCAGAGACCTTCCATGCATGGAAATGCAAGATCTCACGATAGTTGGAACTGAGAGACCCAAGAATCAGGTGAGGAAGTGGAGCAACTTTGGGACATGAGGCTTACTAAAAGGTTAGCTGCTTAAAGGAGGTCCCTAGAAGAAGATTCTTCCTGAGGACAGAACTGGAAAAGCTACTCAGGTTTTGTACTGTCGACTGTTGTCAGTTTTTGTTGCCACTTCCTAACATAGTATATTCATCAAAGGTAGGTTCTAATTAGTATTATGCAAAGCTGATAGGTCAGTGTTGCTATATGTGGATTACGTCTGTAACCTGAAGTGCAGCTGATCTGGCTCTGGCTTGCATAATAAAAGCTATTTAGTAAGGGACACATCCTGAGCCCAGTGTTGTTGGTTTCCAAATCTCCTCCCTCATCTCACAGCTCTCCAGAATACAGGTGGCAAAACAGGTGGGAGTCTCAGAGTTGGGGTGGGTGGGCAGAAGACCCTTTCACTCAGGATGTATTTAGGAGAAAGGGTCTACTCAGGAGGAAGGAAAAGTCCCTGCTGCAGACAATGAGGAAGTAGACCCTGTTTGAATAGCTGGAACAGGAAGAGAGGTAGTTTACAGTATACATATAGGCCCTCAGTCTTCTCCTAGACTTTTGCTGGGTGAACAGGACCCTTCAAACCATTGCGTTCACCTCCTTGACATCTTCCTGCCCCTACTTTAGATGATATTATACAGACCTACTCCAGGTTTTTATGGAATGACGTGGTATCATTTTGAATATCTTTGGGTATCTGTGGCAACATTCCTTCAGCCCTTTCTACAGCCTCTCACCTGCTTGCCCACTCCCTTGCCTAAGCGCTCCTTCTAAGAAAAACCTAGATGAATAGTCTAACTATTGGTCTTCAAATGGTCTAGACCTGAGACCCACCTCGGACTCCCAACCTGCAACATGGGGGGCACTTCCACATTTTTCTCTATGCCCAACGTGGTGGCAACAGCTTTGCCACAACCCATCTGGATTGCTCTAGTGACCCACTTTTGGGTGGCGAAGACCAGTGGTCTGCCTGGTCCAGCATCCTATATCTAACAGTGGCTGGCTAGGTGCTTTGAAGAAGCCTTCAACAGAACAGCCGTCATTCAGAGATACATTTGCTTTTGCACATGGAGGTTCTGTTTTGCTACCAAAACCAATAGTTGTTGATAGACCTGTCGCCTGAAAACATGACTAATCTTCACACCTACCAACAATGTTGCGAGCAATGCTTAACCACACGACGTTTAATTAGAGGACCAGAAAAGGAAGTATGCCGGATTTACTGTTCCAATTATTTTTAAATAAATATTATAATAAATTACTGAAATTGCTACTATTGATATTCTGGAAAGTTTTCTTTTGCCTCTTTCTGCCTCACTGTAAAAGAAACCAAAAGAACAGCTATAACAGGATGTAAAATATTTGCCAAAGAGATTATATGTATTTCAAGTCGATCCAAAACATTTTTGACAACTCCAAAATTGTATTCACTACTAGCTATGGAAATAGTAGCATATAAAATCATAACCCCACAGCAATGCATGTGGAGAGATTATAGCTGTACTGTGAGTCATTTTATTTAATTTATTGTAAATGAAATACAGTGTACAATATAGCCCCCTGAACTGTGCTTTCCAGTCAAGTTATTTTTTAAGGATTAAATTAAATTCATTGTAGGGTGCATGGATTCACAGATTGCAACAGTTCCTATCTATTTGAAATATACCAAGACCTTCTTTTTTTCTCTTTTTAAAAATATACCAGGATCTCCCCCCCCCCATTCCCAATACAATATATCTTTAAAATATAGGTTTCCACCTCATTGCTCCTTTTTATAATGGTTCTCATACCTTAATGGCAAGATTTTATTGAATATAAATGGAAGCTAACATATGTTAGAAAAGAAATGGCAAATCATACAGAGGTGAGCCACAGTTTGTTCATTATTTTCCTGTGTGTGTGTGTGTGTGTGTGTGTGTGTGTGTGTGTGTGAATGTGTACATGGTATGTTGCTTAAGAGTTGCTTTGTTTGAAGGCTGGAGCTGCATTACAGTTTATCATTTTCAAGATTCATTATGTTGGGAAAGCCAAAGGCCAGGTGTATGTGTAATACGTTATGTGTACAATAAGCCTTTTAAAGAAGAATTTCAAAGTAGCCACCTATAGGAAGAAGCATAGTTATTGCCTTTGCATGGCTTCATTGGCCTCCTAAGAGCATCCTCAGACCGGGGGTGGGGGGGATTGCATTTCCTTACCATCACTCTACCCCCTGCTTCTGTTCCGCAATACTTTCTCTTTCTTTACATGGAGAAGAAAGAGGAAGTAAACAATGACCACATGGCCCGTTCAGTGGGTATTTTTTATCACGTTGCTTCTCCTGCACACAGCAGGAAATGGTGTCACGTTTCGTTACAGCTGAACTAGTTGGATTTTCTGGGTCTTTTTTTGCGATGGAAAAATGAGAAGGGGCTGGAGATGTGTGGAAGGCGGACGGCCTCGTTAAAAGGACCCGCAAAAACAGTCAGTGGGCAGTAATGAGCATCCAATAAAACACTCGTCCGATTACGCTCTAGGACAGTGGTTCCCAAACTTTTTCAGGTCACCGCCCCCTTGGTTCCACAAACTCATGCCCAGCACCCCCCTACCCTACCCTATAAAAATCATTATTCAGAATAAGGAAGATAATAACAATAAAATTCAAAACACTAACAATTAATTGAATACTTTATTCAAAATCCAATTGGTGTGCCCTGCCATGCTGGCTGCAAACAGAGGCATTCGCTCTCTTTTCCCTCCCTCCCTCGGCAAGCCTGGGGCAGGTGCTTCCCATTTAGAGGGGATTCTAGGAGTTGAAGGACTTTTTTCTGTCTAAACATGCATAAAATTGTGCCTTTAACTTATCATGTCACACTAGCATGAATACAGGAATCAAATAGGATTTCCTTCTTCAGTGGAACACACTTACTTAGGAGTAAGCACCATTTTATTATAGGAAAGGATAATGTATTTTAATTAAAATTTTAAAATAATTATCTGGACCTGGTACAGTGTTTTCCTATGGAAAATCTGGCTGGGACTGAAGTAGAGGGGCACTAATTTTACTGTACTTATTGCCTTTAAATATGGTTAACTATCCCACAGTTATCTTGCTATTCTATTTCTACAATTCATTTTCTCCTGTCTTTTCTTCACCCTCTCTTCGTTTTTAGGCTGAATCCTATGCACATTTACTTCAGAGTAAGTTCTATTGATCTCAGTGGGGCTTACTTCTGAGTAGACATACTTAGGATTGTGTTGCAGCTCTGTTTTTATGGTGATACAAGATACACAGATACCATGTTTACCAAAAGAACGCTTGAAAAAAGGGGGTTGGACACCCTGAAATAAGCAAGGGCAGATAGGAATGGTTTCAGCAAGCATTCTGGAAAAAGGTGCTGCTGAATCTTCTTTAGCCAGGAAGGACCTGGGGAATTGCAATTCTCTCTCCCTCCCCCTTTTCTTTTCTCTCCCAATCCTGTTATAGTCCAGATTTCTTGGGGGGTGGGAGCACACACACACAGGCACACAGCATCTCTCTCTCTCTCTCTCTCTCTCTCTCCAACTCCCCCTCCCTCCAAGCCCCCCTCTCTCTCCAACCCCCCTTCCCCGAAGCCTCACCCCAATCTGCAACTCCTGACAGGGGAAGGGAGCCTGGTGATACCTTACAGCACCACAAGCAGTCCTGCTCCCCACCCAGCCTGCCAGCTGACTGCTGTTCTTGGCAGCTGTCTGCCACCTGCCGTCCTCCACATGCTCCTTCCTCTCCGCCACATGGCTGCTGCTCCCGCCTTGTGCAGCAACTATCGCGAGAGGTCTGCCGGGGCAGCTTGTAGGAGGGAGCATCTCTGGCCGAGGGAGCGAGCGAGCGAGCAGGCGGTGGTGGCTCCAGCAGGAAAGAAGCCCTGGGCCTTCCTAGGCAGGAGAAGAGTGGGCAGAGCAGCTGAATTCGCCGCTGTTTCCTGCTCTGCTGCCTCCTGTGGGCGCTTCCCCCACCCCCTACTTCTGGTGGGGCTGCTGTGGGCTTGAGATAGGAGGAGAGAGCGGCTTCGTGAGTGAGAAAGTCCTTCCTGAGCAGGAGCGGTATGGGGAGAGCAGCTGAATTTGCCGCTCTTTCCTGCTCGGTCCCTGGGTTTTAGGACCTTCTAGAGAGACCACCTTGAGCAACCCCCTGCCGCCCCTTTGCCTGTTAGCACCCCCTGCCAGCGCCCCCTGCTGTCCCTTTGCCTCTTAACGCCCCCCCCTATGCAATCCCACCGTCCCCAAGGGGGCAATACTGCCCACTTTGGGAACCACTGCTCTAGGAGGAAGTACAAAAGAACAATGGGAGTTGGATTAAGGTGCCTGTTAAAGAGTTAGTTGTAATCTTAATTTTAGAATACAATATTTGGGATGTTTGGACTTGACTCAACTTTTTAGAGAGAGATCTGCCTATGGAAGGCATAAATCTCTTGTAACTAAACCAACTGTAGGAAGCAAATGTAAGTTTTATTGGAAGGTAAGAGCTTTCTAGCTGTTTGATGAAATCACAGTGCTACTGATTGAAAGATGTTAAACCAATTACTAGATTGACAAGTGGACCACACTTTTCAAGGAATATTTCATAAACTGTCAATTTCTCATGAGCATTGTGGCAGAAGTTGGGCTGATTGTCTGCAAAGAGACAACAGGGACAGGGAAATTCAAGAGGAAGTATCTCTTTGCTAAACTAGTTTAAAATCTTGCTCCTTCTTTGCTTTTCCAATCAATCTGAAAAAGATGTAGAGACTAAAGATGATGAAGGATTGGGGCCATAGTGAAGGAAGAGATTATTGATAGGGATTGGACAAGACAAAAAAGAAGAAACCTTAATCACCATGGTTAAAGCTGTGCTTTATGGTGTCTTCTGAACAGGGCCATATTATTGTCATGTCTAGCCCTGCTCCCCTTGGGTTGGGGGAAGGAGTTTCAGGTGATCAATCAGAATCTGACTCTGAAGCAGAGGAGATGGCGCCAGAAACATGCCAGATTATACCAGTAGGGAAGGCAGCTCTCATGGGCTCTTCAACAGCTGGGAATGAACCTCCTCCAGAGTTTATCTCCTCAAAGCTAAACGACACACAGTCTGTGGGAAGTCAGTATTCTTCCGAGGGGGAAGCCACTGAGAGGCTAGCGATCCTAGAGTATGCCACAGACTAAAACAGGTGGAGCTAAAGGAAGGTGAGAGAAAGTTGGCCCGGCTAGCATCCCATCAGAAGCTGCATCAGAACCAGTCCCTCTGAAGTTAACGCGTTCTGGGAAAGGGCTTTCCATTCTTCTTGAAAGGACAATTGTCTCTCTTAATTTGCATAGTTTTGTCTAGAGGAAAGTTCCTAAAGATTAGACTCTCTTCAGGTGGGAAGAGATGTTTATTGCTTGAATAAAGCTTTGTAGATTACTTAGCAGACCTCTTTATTGTCTCCTAAGAAGGTGGGAGGTCCTAGGAAACACGACAATTATCCTAGTAATCCCTGCAAGACCTTGAAAGATAGATGAGTATTTCCATATTGCAAATGAGAAGTTGAGGCCTGGAGATAATGACTTGCCATCTATTGAGTTTGTAGCTGAGGCAAATGTAAGGTTGGAACTGGAAATTTGAGACCACTACATTATACTACCCAAAGTGTCCATTAAGTGGCTTCCAACTTTTAATCTGTCACGCTAATCTAATCAGAAATATGGTTTAGAGTGAAAACCATACATCCAGATTAGGGGCAGTGTCCAATGTGATGCTACTGCTAATGTAAATTATGTCGTGATAGTGTAAGCAACCTCTAGCACCACACCAATAGAGCTTCTTGGTATGAGGGGTTTTCTGGGAACCCCGTTGTGTCAGCAAGCTGTATTGGCATGGCCCTAGAGGTTGTTCATGCTCATGCTTACAAAAGGGTGCTGAATCCTTGCAGAATCCTTGTCTTCAGCACCCAGATCTATACATGCAATTCTCTTTCCTTAACTGGGATTATATGTGCAGTACTAAAAAAACCAGACCAGCACTTCTTCTCTTGCTCAGTCAGGTAAGTGCTCAGTCCTGTCAAAGTTGACAATATATGAAGTTGCCATATACCATCAGCCCACTGGTCCATCTATACTCTGTCTAGTAGTGGCTGTCTAGGGGCTCATGCAAAGCTCTTCCTCATTTCCTATCTACCCATTCTTTTTCAACTGGAGATGACAGAAATTGAAGCAAGTATCTTGTGCATATGCTGAAGCGTTGAGCTGTCTGTTTGACAGGTGTTCAAACAAGGATCTGTTAATCACAGCCTACACCTCAGTATTATAACAAACACTTTTAATTGTACCCACAAAGATACTGGAAGCCAATGCAGATAATTCCGTATATATTAGCAATCTTCAATTTACTTCATACATTCATTTTCCCCTTCTCTTTTGATATGTATACAGATATCTCTTCAATTCCTCCTGCCCAATGGCACTCGGTTGTTTGAAACCTATGGGGAAAAACAGCGAACCTTAATACTTACATTCTTTCCCTTTTCAAGTTGCTTAATTCCTTTTGTATCTTATTTATTTTTATTAATTCCCCAGGAATCTGGAAGATATATATGAAAGAATATAAGCATTTATCACTGTGATCACTTAGAAGAGTGTTGCTATATGTTTTATCCCCTCTCCTTTTCATTGGAAATGGATTATGTTTTGTTCCAGACAAACGTTTTATTGCTTGCTGCCGTAACTTTGCAATGTTCATTTACTTCTCCTTCTGCAAAATATTTTTTAATCTAAGATCAGGAAGCTCAGTGCGGACTTGGAACACTTGAAAAGCATGACTTATGTTTATATGAAACACATTTTACAGAAGATTATCCTTCCTGAGGGGAACAAAAAAGAGGGCAAATTAGAATAAAATTCTCAGAACGTACAGGCGATATGTATGCAATACTTCTGATACATTTTCTTGTTTGTTGTGTAGTGTTGCTGTTTACAACAATGAAGAATAAAAAGATTCTTTATCTCAAAGGTTATTTTTACTTGTTTGGCAGTCTATTTGGAACTGATTGCATGAAATGAGAAAACGAAATGAGCACAGAGTTCTTATCCTATAGAGTTCAATGCCTTCTCTTTCATAAGATCAATGATTTAACATCAGTTGAGTAACATTCATTCTTTCTAATGTCTACAGTAAACTAAAAGACAAGTGTTGTTGTATTTTATTCAGGAAAAAAGGAACGTTATTATTATTAATTCATGTATATAGTGCTACCAGTGTGTATGGTGCCTGACAAAGCCAGAGAGGACAACTCCCTGTTCACAGAGGCTTGTAATTTAAAATTTGACACTGGGCAGACAATAGAGTTAGGCAGAGGACATAGGAGGGCAGGGGAGGGAAATGTGTGTGTGGTTTTTGAGGGGGGATTTGAATGAAGAAAGAGAGGTGGTATCATAGATGTGTTGTGACAAAAAAAGAGAAGCAAGTGAGAAAGGTCATAGAACCATAGAATCATAGAATAGTAGAGTTGGAAGGGGCCTAAAAGGCCATCGAGTCCAACCCCCTGCTCAATGCAGGAATCTACCCTAAAGCATTCCTGACAGATGGTTGTCCAGCTGCCTCTTGAATGCCTCTAGTGTGGGAGAGCCCACAACCTCCCTAGGTAGCTGATTCCATTGTCGTACTGCTCTAACAGTCAGGAAGTTTTTCCTGATGTCCAGCCGGAATCTGGCTTCCTTTAACTTGAGCCCGTTATTCCGTGTCCTGCACTCTGGGATGATCAAGAAGAGATCCTGGCTCTCCTCTGTGTGACAACCTTTTAAGTATTTGAAGAGTGCTATCATGTCTCCCCTCAATCTTCTCTTCTCCAGGCTAAACATGCCCAGTTGTTTCAGTCTCTCTTCATAGGACTCCATGGAGTCATTTCAAGGAGCAAAAGTAATGGGCAGGGTACAAGGATGGATATTTAGTGTTCATAAGCACAGAATTGCACATTTATTTATTTATTTATTTATTACATTTTTATACCACCTAATAGCCAAAGCTCTCTGGGTGGTTCACAAAAATTAAAACCATGAAAAGCATAATAAAACAAACAACAGTCTAAAAACACAAATACAAAATACAATGGCCTTAGCTAGACCTAAGGTTTATCCTGGAATCGTCCCTGCCTGCTCCCAGGGTATCCTTTTTGTCTTTTACATGAACAGGGATGACCCGGGGATAAACCTTAGGTCTAGCTATGGCCAAAATAAAAAGCACAACCAGGATAAAACCACAAAGCAAAAATTGATATAGATTAAAATACGGAATTAAAACAGCAAAGTTTAAATTTAGGTTAAATTAGGTGTTAAAATACTGAGAAAATAAAAAGGTCTTCAGCTGGCGACAGAAGGAATACAGGCGAACCTCTCTGGGGAGCTCATTCCACAGCCGGAGTGCCATAGCAGAGAAAGCCCTCCTCCTAGTAGCCACCTGCCTCACTTCCTTTGGCAGGGGCTCATGGAGAAGGACCCCTGGATGATCTTAGGGTCCGGGCAGGTGCATATGGGAGGAGGCGTTCCTTCAGATAGCCTGGCCCCAAGCCGTTTAGGGCTTTGAATGTTAGTACCAGCACTAGTACCAGTATGTTAAGTCACTTCTGTATTTTCTCCTGTGCCTTAGTGATTGGCTTGCAGAGTATGTCCTTTTCTGATACTCATCAAAGCAATTGAACTCGTGGAACTGCAAACTACTGAGTCCCAGAATGCTCTGGGTTGGACCACACATGACCAATTTTCCTGCATGAACATTGCTTCCCATACAGAATTGCGTATATACCCTCATGTATGGCAAATACATAGATCTTTCAACATGCATATAACTGGGAGGAGTATAATACAGGATCAGGGCTTTTTGGTGCATTGAAATGTTGCATGATATTCTCCCACGCCCAGTGGACACTCAGCATTCTGTGACCAATGAGCACGGCTTGCCCCATTAAGATTATTCTTCCAGATTTTTTGGAGTTCTGCAAACTTCAAGATTCCCACGGATGTGCTGATATTTCCGCCTTGCTTCTCAGTAGCTCTGTTTTGGATACATAGCCATCCTACTTGAGCATCTGAGTTCATTATTAGTATATATGATTATTATTTTGGTGAATGACAAGTCTTTTTGTGGGATTTCAGTCTGGCTAGTTGTTCATTTTTATTCCTCTGATATTATGTAAGATTTCTATGATAATATCCTATGGGAAGAAGTATATTGTATGTATTTATTTTAGTCTTATGGTAATTAGAAGGTTTCTTGTGAAGTTCTTTGCCTTGGAATTGATTTGTTGCTCCAGGTAGATAAGGACTATTGGTTGCTCTTACGCAGCCTTATAATAAATATGAAATCATTTCAAAGTCATTGTTAGAAATAACATCAGAATACATTTGCATTGTGAGATCAAATAAAGAACACAGTGGAAAGTGCAGCTGTACTTATAATCAAATGATTACTGCATCAGGATTCAATATTGTCTGTAGCAGAGAAAACCAAGAGGGCATTATTTCTAGGAATTTAAATGTGAGATCAAAGCTAGTGAAACAAAGAACATGGGGGATACATATTCTGAAAACAGAAAAATGTCTTTCTTTTCAAAAAGTAACTACTGGAGTTATCAATTGTATTAAAAAGAAAAAGGGTAGGCAGAGTTATCAAAATATGCATTTAATAAATTATAATGAGAGAGAACTATTCTTGCTGTGAAAGCTTGCAAATACATATTTTATGCATTCTAAGATGTTTTATGTGCTTGCAAGTTTTTGAGAACTTTGACAATTTTCCAGTTTTGTGGGTCTATTTTAAGCTTTAAAAGAATCTGCAAAATTCAGCTCCGTTTAGCTCCAGGGAGAGTTCGTATCAACTGTTAAAAGTATGTATTTTATCTGTCTTCATTGCTTAGGTCCCAGTTTCTGCAAAGTTCTGCATATTTTTAACATGAGGCATTGAAAACCACCAAACTTCTCTTAGTAAGAAGAGAAACTTTTGAGATGGTATGGGGATGGCTAAACAATCAACATTACAGTATATAGCATTACAACACCATACATAGTCTTACCAAGTTCCTTTTCTCCAAGCACAGTAAAACTTTAAATAACAATTGAATATGTCCAGTGACTCAATCATAACATCTGTGCAAAGAGTCAGCAACAATAATGAACGAGTTTTCTAGTTTCAGCAGTAGGAACTGTGACAGCTACTCATACGATAAAGCAGACAATTAATAGAAAATATTTTGTTATGCTATATCTTCTGTCTTCTTTCTAAGAATTGCTGAAGCAATTCAGTGATCAGTTTTAAAATATCATACTTCACATTCTAGCCATATTCTCCATCTTAGGGCAAATCCCATTTTAAAATTAGGATACATGCAGCTGATAACAAAACAAGATTATGCAAAAATGGAAAAACAAGGCACGGATAAATGCCTTTAAAATGATAAGTAGCATATTAGCATAATTGAGAATCAATAATTCCTTTATCCTTTCAAATCTCTCAAAGCAGCAGCAGTTTTGTTAGTTTTCTTAAATCATAATAATAGTTCAATAATGTTGAGCTTTGCTTTCAATATGCCTCCTCTGTTACCTGAATCTGCTTGATGCCCTCCCATGAATTCTGACATTTTGTATTTTATGTAAATCAAAGAAGGTGAATGATGTCAGATAAATTAGAAAAGTATTAATGTATACAAAAATCAATTCATATGCCCTTGATGTTGAAAATGCAAAACTTCATTTCCGGGCAGGTTGACTTCGTAGAGTGTTTTGCCTTTTATGCTCTAAATATATTTAGTGCTAAGTCTTTATATATTTGTCATGATATTTTTTATTGCTTGAATTAGCATTTATGTTGCATTTGTTCATATCTTCTTTTGCTGTCCACTTCGTTCATGCTCAGGTCTCAGTTAACAATGTTGCAAGTGGGAGAGAATGGCTACATACACACATATAAACCATTATGCATTATGAGAACAAACCATGGTGTTCTCTCTGGCTTGGTCATGATGAGAAAATTAGAAACTTCTATCCTAAACCTAATTGTGGTTAATCTTAATTGTGGTTTGATTAAACAAGTCAGTTTCATAAACTACAGTGTGAAGTTTGCTTCTTTCAACCAACCATAGTCAAGATTAACCATTGATTGTTAGGGTGACCATGTGAAAAGGAGGACAAGGCTCCTGTATCTTTAACAGTTGTATAGAAAAGGGAATTTCTGCAGGTGTCATTTGTATGCATGTAGCACCTGGTGAAATTCCCACTTCATCACAATAGTTAAAGCTGCAAGAGCTATACTAGAGTGACCAGATACAAAAAAGGCCCTGTCCTCCTTTTCATATGTTCATCCTATTGATTGTCCAGGTTTCACCTCACAACAATCTGCTGTTAATCTAAAATGGAAGTGCCGCACAGGGCATCCAGCGGCCAGGCAGCGATGAACCCGGGATGATCCTGGGATAAACCTTAGGACTCGCTACATCCTTTATCTCTACTGGCAAAATCTAAGCTTTGTTTTATAATTTTGTAAATTTATACAAATTCCTTTCCACCATGATTATCTTTGAAAAGGATGCAACTTCCAGTTAAAGAAGGTGGATTTGGTTTTCTAGTTCTTGCTTATCATTGAGTTTATCTGCTGACTTGTAGTGAATTTTTGTCCTTCCTGTCTACATCAGATCCTACACTTTGGTCAGTTTTGGAATCTTTTTGTCTGGTTCCTCTCTCTAAACAGATAGCATTGGGTTCTAGGCAAACAAAAACAGGCATACCAGTTCCTACTGATAAGGTTCTGACAGTTTCTACTGTTAAAGATGTGCAGCATATAATGCCACATCAAATACATTTTGATCAATTTTCTCATTCTAATTTGACTCTATGGGGCAATCCAGATTTAAAAATTAGTTAGTTTTTGTTGTAGACAATAACAGATAAGGCCCTTTTGACACCTAAAAGACTCGTATTACAATATTGGAAGGATAAATGTTCACCTCCTACAATGTAATGCATTGGGGACCTTACAACACTTTCAATATTTGAATGGGCGGCTTATAGGCACCACCTTCAAATGGATATTTATCTGGACATCTGGTCCACTTTTGCAGAAGCTTATGCGTAATAGCTAGAAAGTTGTATTTCCATATATATGCATTTCATATTTATTTATTTATTTATTTATTTATTACATTTCTGTATGACCCAATAGCCGAAGCACTCTGAGTGGTTGACAACAGTTAAAATGATAAAATACAAGATGATAAATTCACAATATAAAAGTTTAAAAGTTTAAAACTACAGTATAAAAGTAATAAAGAAACAATAGCCAAATAAAACCTAGCAGCAGTGCAAAGCTTTAAAATACAGTATCAGAGTTAAAACAGAAACTGAAAAACGAAAATGCCTGGAAAAATAAAAAGGACTTCACATGGTGAGAAATGACATATTCTTTGCTATGCATATGTACAAATCCATGTATGTATACAAGAGAAAAGGCTTGGGGAAAATCTTCCCCAAAACAAATTAGTTGTCAGGTATCTAAAGTAATAATCTTGACATCTAGTTTTCTGTGTCCATGAAATGTTACTGTCCAGACACAGGTTTACCACCCCAGTACAAACTAGGCCATAATTTTATGTCAATTTTGCTGTGTGGTTTTTAATCTGGTTGTGCTTTTTATATTGTATTGTGTATTTGTGCTTTTAGCCTGTTGGTTGTCTTACTATGGTTTTAATTTTTGTGAACCGCCCAGAGAGCTTCGGCTATTGGGCGGTATAGAAATGTAATAAATAAATAAATAAATAAATAAATAAATAAATAATTAGCCAGTGTTGTGGCAGCAGTGAGTTGGAGATTCAGTATTATCTGGAGTTCCTTTAATGTAGGAGAGGTTTGTAGCTCCATTATATAGCTGAAAAGAAATCCTGCTCCTTTGTCAGCAAAAAAATACTGCAGGAATTAAAAATCCCTCCATAATACAAGTTATGCATTATTTGTTCTATCTTGGTTTATAATATCAAAAGCAGAGTGCTAATTTTAAAATTACAAGTATGTAAAAGAACTAGCCTACATTTTGGACCTTTGTTTTCCATTAAGTATCCGCCTTTATGGAAGAATTAAATGTTGTTATTGGAGGTGTCCTACTGTCATTGTCAGCTGTTTGCTGGTACAATTCCAGGAAGTGCTAAAAAAACAGCTGTGTAAAACTGTAATCTTTTGCCAGCCCTCAAGGTCCGGTTATCCATTTTTAATGGTGTAAAATTAATCCTGGGGAATGGTCATTTAGGTCTCCTTCAGCAACTCCTTTCAGTAATTCCATGTCTGCCCAAAGGTTTATTTTCTCTCTCTCAGATCCCTCTGCATTTATGGATTCTCATATCTGTTTGCCAAATTCATCCAGGGAATCCAAAACAGAAACCTGAACTAGTTCAAAGGCACGAACTGTTTTCACATGTGATACATAAAGGTGTTGCTTTTTCTTAAATCAGTTTCTAATATTAATGTGATACTTACGTTGGTTAGCATGTGCATTTGAATTACAAATGTCTCTTTTCTATTTTCTGTTCCACACTAACAGCAATCACACGTTCACATAAATAACGTGGGAGAGGCTCAAGGGTGTTTTAAGCTTTGTCTATGAAAACGCTCTTCTTGTTGACCAGTGTTGTGGTGGGGTGTGAGTTCATTTGATCTTTGTTCAAAGGAGAGCATCAGAGAAACACATTTGTGGGCTTGTAAAAATAAAATAAAACCAGCCTTTCTCTACAAAGCATCCCTTCTAGCAGGGGTATAAATTAGTTAGTTGGCTGAGTTTAGCAGCAAGATGTAGCTGAGCTCTCTAATGGTGCCATTGAAGTCAAAAGGTTTTGAGTGAATATGGGAGAATGTGATCAATGCAAAGGACATGGAAGGGGTGCATTCCCTTTAGGGTTTTACAATATATTGCTTGAACTGAAAACACATAATTGTATAGGTTGGTTGGTATGAACTTAAATATGCTGTAATTGCTTCTTGCTGATGTGATTTTGATTTATTATACCCATTAGAGACACTTCCCTGTACCCTTTTTTCATATTTTTGCAAATTAGGCACTGAAAGTAGAGTCACCGGCAGTTCAGATTTTGGCTGAAAGCAGTTTTGGCAAATGCCCCACTTTCAGAGCATCCAGATGATTTCATAATTTATGCAGTCTGACAGAGAAACCATGTTTTTCAAAGTCTCTTTTAACCTATCCTGGCTACTGATGTGATTGTCCTTTGTAAGACCTAATGTATAATTTCAAATAGAACGGTTCTTCAAGCGTTCATTCAGCATGATCTAGCAGAGAAATACTTGGCCATTCTGCATAACAACAACAACAACAACAACAACAACAACAACCCCCAAAACAGTGTCAGTGTCACATGTGCAAGGATGCTATGACTTAACCTTCCTAGGGGTTGCAACCTCCTACCTTGATGATACTAAGTGCTAGGGGGTGTGTTAAGGTCATTTGGCCTTAAAGGTCAATGACACCACTTTGAATTGGTACTGTACATTTGCATCCAGTGCAGTTGTATGAGCAGAGCTGCTGTGTGTTCTCTGTCATCCATAGCTGTCAAGAGACATGCAGCAGCAATTTCTGGACTGTCTTCAAAGGTGGAACTATTTACAATAGTTGATCTGTAAAATTGCAACAGCATGTATTCACAGTTGCAAGTTGTATCTCTAGGAAGAGATTGTGGCCATAGCTAGACCTAAGGTTTATCCCAGGATCATCCCAGGTTTGTCCCTGCCTGAGCGCTGGATGCCCTGTGTGGCACTTAGATGAACAGGTTTGACCCCAGGACAATCCTGGGATAAACCTTAGGTCTAGCTACAGCCGAAGTCATTGAATCATGTGGAACTGGCTACCGCAGCCCCCTGGACATGAGGCAGCAAAGCCAAGATGGTGCAGCTGCTTTGTGAAGAGATGTATAACACCCATTTAAAACTGGAATAGCCACCTCCAGGTAGCATGAATCCCCAGACACCACATGTATTATTTAATCAGGATTCAATTTCAGTTTCTTAACCCTCATCTAGTGCATAACAGTATCCAGGGCTGATACCAAATCGAAACCACTACTCCTAGTTCAACTGAGAATGAAAAATAGAATTGGGTGTCATTAGCCTTTTGCTGACATATAACAATCTAGCTTCCAGACAATGTCCCCTAGTGGTTTCATATAAACATTTAATCACGTTGGGGGCAGAAGAGAACCTTGGGTCACCCTTCTGGCTAAAGAACATGGCATGTCTTGTATTAAAAAAAAAAATCTTTGCGTTCCTATGTTTGTCAACTGACCTGAACATAACGAGCAGTAACAGACTCGAAAAGGAACAATGCTGAGGGAGAGCCTGACCTGGCTATCAGCAAATAAAGGATTAAAGATAATTAATATAAGATTAAAAAGTACCTTATCTATAAAGTCAAAGTTAAAATATGCATTTATTTCTGTATATTTTGCATAATATATCCATTCTGGAACACTGTTCCCCTAATATATGGAATGCAAACAGTTTGTACTCGTTTTTTGATTGATGAACAGCACTGCAAAATTCTGAGATGTGCAAAAGCAGAGGTTCAGCTAGTGCATATTAGATTGGTTCCTTGTAAAATGTGAACTGAATGAAATTCTCCCACATCCCTACCGCTATCACTAGCACAGGCTTGGAGAGGGCTGCTGATGGAGTAGCATCCCAGAGTAGCTTGCTAGACTAAGTTCTTTTGTGCAGAACTGGGGGACTTGTATTCAAGACCAATATTCCCAACACTAAACACCATATGCCTTAGTTCCCTTGCTTTAACCTACTCGTTTGACAGATAGCTATATGCATTATACTCACACTCCACTTGTGATACACCTGTGGGTTATGGAAGATAAAAAAATAAATGATAACAATTGGCCAGTAAATGAGCTAAGAGCGCAATCCTATGCCAACCAGACAGCACCTGGGAGTTGGGGATGGGCATAGAATTGTTCCGTTTCCTGGCTACAAGCTCAAGGCTCCGATCTCAGAGCCAGGAAACCTGCTCTCCATCCCCTTCCTCCTGGTAGCTGGTGCAGAGAGAACTGGACCAGCTACCTTTCTGCTCTTAGAAAATGGAGCACCAAGATGGGGAAAAGGGGATGTTCCTGGGGGCAGGGAGATATGGAAACCAGGGTGACTGCATTATGCTGCTTTTTATAGCCGCTCCAGCCTTTTCCCCTCCTCCTCTGAGGTGCTGCTGCTAGATGGACAAAATTGCCCATCTAGCAGAAATTCAGGGTGACCGGAGTGCAGAGCTTCCACTCTCCTCCCGCTCTGCATTGAATACTCTGCAGCCTCCAGGTTCAGAGGTTGCCGATGACCTGTATAGGATTGCGCCCTAATTTTTTTATTTTTTTATTATTAATTACATTTCTATACCGCCCAATTAGTTCCTTTCAACTCCATTTAAAAATACACATACAGGAATTCTGTGGGTCAGACACAGTATCCTTGCACCACTGGGACTGCTGCTCAGAGATAATGGCCAGTTCAAGCCAAGGCATTATCCCCACAACCCCAAATCCTCCTGCTCCTTAGAGCAGGTCACCAGATAGGCAATCATGAGATAGTAGGAAAATCTCTCAGCTCTATTACTGTTGCACAGATTGGATGACTTGGGAACATAGGAAGCTGCCTTAGTGGATGATTTCATAGAATCATAGAATCATAGAATAGCAGAGTTGGAAGGGGCCTACAAGGCCATCGAGTCCAACTCCCTGCTCAATGCAGGAATCCACCCTAAAGCATCCCTGACAGATAGTTGTCCAGCTGCCTCTTGAATGCCTCTAGTGTGGAAGAGCCCACAACCTCCCTAGGTTACTGATTCCATTGTCGTACTGCTCTAACAGTCAGGAAGTTTTTCCTGATGTCCAGCTGGAATCTGGCTTCCTTTAACTTGAGCCCGTTATTCCGTGTCCTGCACTCTGGGAGGATCGAGAAGAGATCCTGGCCCTCCTCTGTGTGACAACCTTTTATGTATTTGAAGAGTGCTATCATGTCTCCCCTCAATCTTCTCTTCTCCAGGCTAAACATGCCCAGTTCTTTCAGTCTCTCTTCATAGGGCTTTGTTTCCAGACCCCTGATCATCCTGGTTGCCCTCCTCTGAACACGCTCCAGCTTGTCTGTGTCCTTCTTGAATTGTGGAGCCCAGAACTGGACGCAGTACTCTAGATGAGGCCTAACCAGGGCCGAATAGAGAGGAACCAGTACCTCATGCGATATGGAAGCTATACTTCTATTAATGCAGCCCAAAATAGCATTTGCCTTTCTTGCAGCCATATCACACTGTTGGCAATTCCAAGATCCTTCTCGTTTGTAGTATTGCTGAGCCAAGTATCCCCCTTCTTGTAACTGTGCATTTGGTTTCTATTTCCTAGATGTAGAACTTGGCATTTATCCCTATTAAATTTCATTCTGTTGTTTTCAGCCCAGCACTCCAGCCTATCAAAATCACTTTGAAGTTTGTTTCTGTCTTCCAGGGTATTAGCTATCCCACCCAATTTTGTGTCATCTGCAAATTTGATAAGCGTTCCCTGCACCTCCTCGTCCAAATCATTAATAAAAATGTTGAAGAGCACTAGGCCCAGGACTGAGACTCATTGCCTCTCCCCAGCTTGAGAAGGTTCCATTGATAAGTACTCTTTGAGTCCGATTCTGTAGCCAACTGTGAATCCACCTAATAGTTGTTCCATCTAGCCCACTTTTAGCTAGTTTGTTAATCTGAATGTCATGTGGTACTTTGTCAAAAGCTTTGCTGAAGTCAAGTATATGATGTCCACAGCATTCCCACAGTCCACAAGGGAGGTTACCCTATCAAAAAATGAGATCAAATTAGTCTGACAGGACTTGTTCTTGACATATCCATGTTGGCTTCTAGTGATCACCGCATTGATTTCAAGGTGTTTACAGATTGACTTCTTTATAATCTGCTCCAGAATTTTCCCAGGGATGGATGTCAGACGGACTGGTCTGTAGTTCCCAGGTTCCTCCTTTTTGCCCTTTTTGAAGATAGGGACAACGTTAGCCCTCCTCCAGTCGTCTGGCACCTCACCCGTCTTCCATGATTTTGCAAAGATAATAGACAAAGGTTCTGAGAGTTCTTTCACTAAATCCTATATTTAGGAATATAGGAAGTTGTGTCAGACCCTTGGTCCATCTAGCCCAGTATTGTTGACACTGACTGGCAGCAGCTCACAATTGTTTTGGGGAGGAGCCCTTCCTGTCCTACCGGGAGATGCCAAGGATCGAACCTTGGACCTTCCACATACAAAGCAGATGCTCTACCCCTATGCCATAGCCCAGCCGTTCTTGCTGAAGGTCACCAGACTGTCCTAATTTGCCTGCCTTCCCCAGGTACATGCTAACCCATGGTTTTAGCCACTGATCTTTCAAGATAACATGTTCAAGATAACACACTGTAATAACAGAGAACTGTTGAATCTATACCTGTTTGTAAAAACACTGCAGTCTACATCCTTAATTGTCTGTCAATTGAAAGAATCTCCAAAGACTTAAGTGTCTTTAGTACATAACCATTCTAGTTACGTGCTGCTCATGTTTGGTTACTCTGCAGTACTTTTGTATTCTTTCCAAAGCATGGTCCTCCTTTCAGATTTCATTAGAAAGAGTATTTTCAGAGATCAGAGGAGTGTTCAGGTTAGCTGCTCTCATATTCTTCTAGTAATCATGAGAATATTTAGAAAGTATGTTTTATAGCCACATAGTCCTCTTTGAAGGGGAGTTTGTTTTTCCTTCCTGTGGTGTTTTGTAGAGCATTCCACCCCAGCTGCACAGTAACAGACCCTGCTGCCTCAGAAGTGGAGATGTGGGCATGCACACAAGGCCTGCAAAAGGCAGTGGAAAAAATGGCTTGAGGATATAACACAAATCTGAATTAGTGCAATCACTTGACAATAAATCTGAATTAGAGTAGTTGCTTTGAGTGCAGTAACTCTGGTTTATTAGGCAAGAAAGCAAAGCTTGTAAGAATGGGACTAATATCTCTACTTTATGGCTAGAAGAACTGAGTCAAAATGTAAGCTATACTATCATGCTTACAGTGGATTCTGGAGTTTGCATTGTAATGTTTTCTAAGTGTGAGTGATGGTTAATACCGTTACAGGGGGGAAAATAAAGAAGTATAATGCCTCTGTAAGGACATAGGTTATTTAGAAGGAAGATATTTCATAATTCTATGGAAAGAACGTATTTGTTTTAGAAAACATATTGTCATGGGAAATAATGCAGTTATAGATCTCATCTGAATGTTGAACTCGACAATTCCATTCCAGAACAGAACAAATATTATGAGTGAGGACTCAGAAAATACTGTGTTTTGAAGTAGATTTCATTAATGTTTTCCATTGATAATTTATTCCTCCCTTTATGCCTCTCTTCTCATACTAAATGGATAGGTTATTTGCATATAAATAGATTTCAGTATTTACTGGAGCAAAGATCTAATATGTTTCCCTTTTCCATGGACATTGTTAAATAAGTGGAGATATTGCAATGATCAGCAATTATGAATTGTAATAATTTTCTTGGTCAATTTTTTTTAGAGTGCATCAACAGTCTTTGACATTTTTGAGTGCTACAAAGGGTTTAGATCTCAATTAAAATAAAATAGAACCATGAAAATGCATATTTTGGTTCCTGAAGAGATGGTTTTGATACCACTCGTGCTTAATCCAATCCCCAAACCTTAATATTAGCTATTGGAAATGTTGATTGTGACCCTCAGGAAATCTGTTCTTAATTAGTTTTTTTTTGTTCTTTCCCCTTCTGTGCTACTTGCCTTCTAGGAGCATGTTAGGATTTTCAGGACTTAAATGTCAATAATACATTGGAAATATTTAATTATACAATGCAGGGAAGTGAGAGAATCCAGAATTCCATACACAGAACGGAGCAGAACAGCCATTAACCTCCTATGACCTGCTGATGGGATCCAAAGCTTTTGCCACCAATGCAACTGTACTGTGACCCCGTTTAGAAAACACCGTTAACCATGCTGTTAAACTTTTGTGGTTAGTGTGGTTAGGGCAGCATGGTTAACGGTGTCAACTGAACACCCGTTTTCCCTAACCATCTGCCTCATTAACCACATTGTGGTTAGGCTCACTAACCATGTTGTGCAGCATGGTTAGCAGCATTAATCATTTATTTATTTATTTATTTATTACATTTCTATACCGCCCAATAGCCGGAGCTCTCTGGGCGGTTCACAAAAATTAAAACCATTCAAAGTATAAAACAACAGTATAAAACCATAATATAAAATACAATACAATCATGGCTAAAAGTGTTGTCTAAGGGGTCGGGGTTGAGGGTTTAAAGGGTTAAGGCATAGAGCTTCCAGTACAGAGTGGCCTAAATAGGTGGGGCTGCTCTAGCCAGCAGACTCTCTGGCTGCTCTGGACTGCTGATTGATACACTCGCTGCAGCTGCCATTTTGTGTTTTGCATTAGTTTTTTGGAGTGATTTTTGCTCTTCTTAGGGAGCGTGCCTACTGTAGAGTCTTTTTAATCTCTGCTTGCAATTTCCCCATACGAAGCAGCCATTTCTGCTACCTCGTTCAAGCGCCTTTAGACTAGGCTGACCATATGAAAAGGAGGACAGGGCTCCTGTATCTTTAACAGTTGCATAGAAAAGGGAATTTCAGCAGGTGTCATTTGTATATATGGGGAACCTGGGGAAATTCCCTCTTCATCTCAGCAGTTAAAGCTGCAGGTGCCCTGCCCTCTTTTAAATCTGGTCACTCTAGTATAGCTTCTGCAGCTTTAACTGTGATGATGAAGAGGGAATTTCACCAGGTTCTCCATATATATAAATGACACCTGCTGAAATTCTGTTTTCTTTGCAACTGTTAAAGATACAGGAGCCCTGTCCTCCTTTTCATATGGTCAGCCTACTTTAGACCCCTCAGGTTCTGATTACTGTGGTGGCCCTGCCTGATGATGCAGCTAGTGCGGCTGTCCTGGAAGGTTTCCACCTCCCTTATAATGACTATAGATGTCTAGCAGGCATGGCGATGAAGAAAGCCAAGGAACCGCTCACTAAATGGGGTGATGCATGTATGTAATTGCTAATTTCATTGCTGCCTGCACTAAAATGATGGCCATAACTGCCGGGGCTCCTAGCGCTAGGACTGCTGGGATACGGGATGGATCACCTGGAGGAATCAGGTGCTCCACTAACCACTTTGTGGTTAGCATGTGCTTAAGGAAAACATAACCACCAAAGGGTTAACAGTGTCATTTGCAAGCGTTCCGCATGTGATTAGTGTTAACCAGAGCTGAACATGGTTAAGCTAACCACAAAGCCCAGAGTATGCCCCCAAACACGGACCCTTCTTTTTGACCTATCCATTTTTGGTATTCTTTCTCTTCTGTGCTAGAGAAGACTGTTCAGGCAGCCAGATTA
Organism: Elgaria multicarinata webbii; assembly: GCF_023053635.1. NCBI lineage: Eukaryota > Metazoa > Chordata > Lepidosauria > Squamata > Anguidae > Elgaria > Elgaria multicarinata. Next base: position 24,793,853 of record NC_086180.1, on the reverse strand, counting down.
GTAACTAGGACCAGGAGGTCTGAGCACATAAGACAAATTCTGGCCCACTTGCATTGGCTGCTGGTATGTTTCCGAGCCCAATTCAGGGTGCTGATTTTAACCTTACATGGCTTAGGATCACAATACCTGATGGAACACCTCTCCTGACCTGAACATACCCAGACACTATGATCAACATTTGAAGGCCCCCTCTGTGTGCCTTCTCCAAGGGGGACTTGGAGGGTGGCAACAAGGGAGAGAGACTTTTCAGTGGTGGCCCTCTGACTTTGGAATGAGCTCCCCACTCAGACCTGCCTGGACCCAACAATGTCAGCTTTTCAGTACCCGGTTAAGACTGTATTTTTGCTGTACTTTTTGCTGTATTTTATTATTTTATGAACTGTTATAAAAGGTCCAGAGAGCTTCAGCTATTGGGCAATACAGAGATGATAATGATGATAATAGAGAAGCAGACATTATTATGCATGTTTAAGTTGGAGAAAGGTATAAACAGCATAACTATCTACTTCTCTTCTGCCAGCAAGTCTATTTTCCCTGCTCCCCGCACCCCACCCCGGATGGGCACAGTGCTCCTGAGGAGTTCTGTGCCCCATGCGTGGGTTCTTGCTCCTCATGAGTAACTGCGAGGAACCTGGACAAACTGTGACGCCCCGCCACACATTCGGTGATCTCGGGATCAGCTCAGACTGCGGAAAAACCGGGCTCAAAAGGTAGGGCGAGCTCCTGGGGCAAGGGAGGGATCATCCCTCCCTGATCCCGGGATCCCCTGTGCATCATGTGAACACACAGGGATGATCCCGGGGATCGCACTGGGATTTAGCCCCATCTAGCTATGGCCTATGTCACCCTTTGCTTTTCATGGTAAATGTATGTTGCGTTGATAGTACTGGTTTAAGTACGCATGCTTTCTCAGAAGCCCTACTTTGTTCAATGGGTCTTGTTTAGTCAGAATCCAAATGAACCTGACTTGTCCTTAAGAACGTGGAATGAACCAGATCCATAGTGAACCTCACAGTTCCTAGCAAAGCTAGGCCCTGATTGTAGTAGGGCTTACTGGCTGAAACACAACATGTGCATGTTTAGTTTGATCCTCAGCCACCAGAGATCACTGTCAGAAGAAATTATTTATAGCTGATGAATGTATTTAAGAGCATACAGTGCTGCAATCCTGGGTATTGTTACTTGCCAATTTGCCTTGTTCATTCCTACATCCATAAATATGCACAGAGTTGCTGCTTTTTTCCTGAGTTCATTAAAAAAATATTGGTCTTATGATAATTATACTGTTTAGAATTTGAAAATGTGCTCTTAAAACAATGTACTTGAAAACTCATGAAGTAAAATAAGGACAAAGTCGGAGAAGGGTGTTACCCATTTGAGAATTTCTCTATTTTTGAATAATATTATGTTTCAAGTACACCACACTGGGGGAAGCCAAAACAATGGACAACTTTCTTTCCAATATACGGAATCTGAAATGCCAGAACCCATTATCTTTCTGCAAATAATAGATGATGACAGAGCAGATGAATAATTTGACATACTTTCAAAGTATAAATTGTAAATTGTTTTATATCTGAAAGAATAATGATTACCTAATTGGTGCAAATGCATGCATGCGCACTTTCCTCTGACCAGTAGAGGTCACTCAGTGTAAAGTGAATGATTCCCTTTAAGGTCTTAAGGAAAATGTTAAATATCACCAAACTACTGAAACTCCTTGAAATTGATGAGGCTTCTTTCTGTTTTCTTTCCGCATAACCGCACACATCTTATTTTCTTGTTGCACTGCTGAAGAAGTGTGTTGGGTATTGGTGATAGTGGAACATTTGGAATGTAGAAGTCCTTACTCATTTCACACGTGGAGAGTAAACAATGGCTTGGATACAGAGACATCTTATTCCTAGGCCATAGCTAGATTAGGGCTTATCCCGGGGATCGCCCCGGGATCATCCCTGTGCGTCCAGATGACGCACAGGGGATCCCAGGGGGCAGGGAGGGATGATCCCTCTATTTCCCTGGGATTTTGCCCTACCCTTCTAGCCTGGTTTTTCCGCAGTCCTGGGCTGATCCCAAGACTGCGGAACGTGTGGCCGGGCGTCGCGGTTTGTCCTGGCTCCTCACAAGTAACCGCAAGGAGCCAGGAGCCGTGCGTGGGGCACAGAGCTCCTCAGGAGCTCTGTGCCCATCGGGGGTGGGGTGGGGTGGGGTGAGTGGGAAATAGTGTTTTTTTTATATAAAAACAACAACACTTACCATGGCCACGATGTCGCACGCCACGTATAAACCAGGGCGACAATCTCACAATCATAAAATCGTGAGATTGCCTCCCTCCGACCCCCCTCGTCTAGCTGAGGCCCTAGTAGAAAGCACTCTACCTTCCCAGCTGCAATTTCAGTCAATGCTCCCCTTCCATCTGTGTTGTCCTGCGCCACATCACACCTTGTTTCATAGAATTCCCCCACCCACCAGAATGGGATTTGAGGCTAGTAAGAGGGGACCAAGAAAGCCCAATGGTTTAAATAGAACTGTGCTCACAGTCCTTTAGAGACAAGCAATTGTAATGAGAATTTCGTATTGTTACTGTTTCCTGTACATGCGCTGTATTTAACCCCCATCATTGAGAATAAATTGGAATAAAGTTTTAAGTTGGAGCAGGTTAATATAATATACTAACACAGAGATACAGATCAGACTATCTTCTAATAACTATGAAGGCCCTGCTGTAGTGTAATAATTATCTCGGAACCTTTCTGTGAAACATGTGTCTCATGCAGAGGAGTCACTATGATACTTGTATCAGGTATGTGTGTGTTCTCAAATTCAGGATTTTCAATGAATTTCTGTTAGTGTAGTTGTAGTTTATTTACACACACAAAATTGTCCTTACTATTGTGCAAAGTGGGAAGTGCCTAACTTTCAAATCCAATATTGAGTTTCTAAGGTAGTATTGAACCCACCTTGAGTGCCATTTTTCTTGTTAGAAAGATGGGGTAGAAATAAAAGAAATAAAAATGGATAAACGTTGTAGGAAAAATTTTTTTTTACTATATGCATTATTGATAGACAGTGATAACAAAGCATGTTATCACTTCTTAAGCAGTGCTACCCATTTTGGAGCATGATTGTAAGTTGCCTGAAAATATGAATGTAGAAAGCTGGAGAGATACTTTACTTTTTGATACCACTAGATGTCCATATTTATTAAGGTTTGCATTTTGAATCCAGGGTTAAGAGAAGATATGTTCAGCATTCATTATAGATCTAAGTAATCCTAAATTCAAATAGAGGATGATGTGTGTGGTACAAAGGAGTAGTGATGGGATGCAAAGATTATGAGATCGAGAATAAGTGTCAGATATTATTGTCAGTAGTCAGGACCAAAGGGCAAACCAGAAGGTGGTTGAAAAGCAAACCAGAATTGAGGACTGAAGAGTAAGCAAGGATGCAGGAACATGGCGGAACCCAGGAAGACCTGGTTGCCAGTGTGGTGTAGTGGCTAAGGTGTTGGACTGGGACTCGGGAGATCCAGGTTCTAGTCCCCACTTGGCCATGGAAACCCACTGGATGACTTTGGGCCAGTCACAGACTCTCAGCCCATCGTACCTCACAGGATGGTTGTTGTGAGGATAAAATGGAGAGGAGGGGGATTATGTACGCTGCCTTGGGTTTCTTGGAGGAAAAAAGGTGGGATATATATGTAATAAATAAATAAAAAATAAATTAAGGAAGTTTTCAGCTGGAACAGTAAACCCATTTCTACTCCTCCCTGTCTAGTGAGACCCCATGGCTAGTCAGGATGGGTGGAGTCCAAATAGGGCCTGAAGTTATTTCATTCAGAAGGTACCACCTGCAGTTCATTGGTTCACCATATAAAGGAGCTGCTCACAGATCTTGCAGCTCCAGACAGATATGAATTTATTGAGATATTCAAAGTATAATACAGCACTTCGTATTCTTGAGAATTTTGAATTGAGATTTTAAAAGAACAAATATATTCATTTCCTACTTTACTGTAAACCTGTAGGGTTTATTGTCACAATCCAATATTCTGTGCATAAAGGGGACAGGGGTCCCATTCTCTGTGAGGGAAGAAATACATACTTCTTACGTGGGCATTTCTCAGTGAGTTCACTATTCTTTCAGAGCTGCCATCTTAAAAGAAGACAAACAGGATCCTGCAGGTAGTGAGGAGGTGTGATGTCATACATTCTGAGATATCTTGATTAGGTTTGAAATTGTTCTTCTTTCCCCAGCTAGGAGAGAATGGCTGAGGGTGAAGTGAGGGTGAAGGAATTTCTTTCTTAGTGCAGACTTACTGAACAGGTGGTGATATCCTTCTGTACAGCCTTCATTTGTATGCCTCCTTTGCTGCTTGTCTGATCTGTGTGAAACCAGCCGTTCACTATTTCACCTGGCTTCCTAAAGTCATAATATCTTGGAGTGCCCATTACTTGCGACTCACCAAAGACCTTTGAAGCATGTTTCCATTCCTCACATCAGGTGTATTCTATCAAGAAGCTCTTGAACAGTCTTTCCTGTTTTCCAAACTGGAGATCAGAAAGTGGAGAATAGACAGTTCAGGGTAATCTACATGCTGTACAAGCTATAAGTTCCATTGGCATGTCATGGGCATGTTGTTTTATTCCAGTTGGCTCTAATTAACTAAGAAACAAACAAAACACACACACACCAGGAACATGGTTTTTATTCAACGAAAACACAAAAGAAGGATTGCCAGAACCTTTAGAAATGCAAAGGTGGACAGCTTCTTTGGTTGTGATATCAGAACGTTTGTCATATATAATAAAATTATATTTTAAAATATGACAATTAGGATTTTATCTCTAAATAAAAGCCACAGCTGTCAAAATTTTAAACCTTTGAACTGCATAACAAAATCTTGGAGGTTTCAATATCATTGACCATGGGATCATTCTGGATTGTATTGGTTGAAGAAAGGAGCCAGCGTGTTACGGTAGTTCTGGCCCTTACTGGAGGAATGACTTCACAAAGTGGTTGGGGGACTTCTGCTCCATCCCATGACCATTGGCTCCACTCCATTGGCCTTATGGGGTGTGCATACTATTCCAGTATCAGAGGCAATAAGCCTATATACACCAGTTGCTGGGGAACATAGGTGGGAGGGTGCTGTTGCACCATGTCCTGCTTGTGGAACCCTGGTCGGCCATTGTGTGACCAGAGTGCTGGACTAGATGGATCCTTGGTCTTATCCAGAATGCTCTTCTTATGTTCTTATCCTTTCAACGTCAATGTGCTGACTCTCTCTCTCTCTCTCTCTCTCTCTCTCTCTCTTTTCTATCTAATGATTCTAGGGAGACTGTTGAATGCCTGAGTGACTGGAGGAGGTTTTGGGATGGATAAGGGCAAGCTAGTGGAGACTTAATCCAAACAAGAGGGACATACTGTGGGTAGGGAAATTGACCAGTCTGGATAGAGAAATGCACCTGGTCTTAGGATGGAGTTGCACTACCCCGAAGGGCTAAATGTGCAATTTGAGAATGCTCCTGGAGATGGCGGCAAAGTACTGCCACTGGAGAGGTAGCTACATGGGTACTTTTTACCAGTTTAGGGTGGTATGCTAGCTGTGCCCCCTTACTGGAGAGAGGATCTTGCCTCAGTTATTCATGCTCTGGTGACACCTTGGCTGGGCTGCTCTAATGCACTCTATGTGGGGATGGCTTTGCTGGAGCAGAATGCAATGGTCCGGAAATTGGTCGGGGCTGAGCGATCTGCTTATGTGACACCAATATTGTGCCAGTTGTACTGGCTGCCAGTGCATTTCCAAGCCCAATTTAAGTGTTGGTTTTAACTTTTAAAGCCTCAAAGGGTATGGGCCAAAGTTACTTCTCCCGTACCAGCCTCTCCATACTCTGAGTTCAGCAGCAGAAGCCCTTCTTACCTGTCAAGGGCGTTTAGGCTGGTGTTGGGTACAAGGAAGAGGGCCTTTTCTGTGGTGGCCTTGCACCTTTGGAATTGGCTTCTACCAAGGGTTCATCAGGCCCTTTCTTTGCAGACTTTCAGAAAGGCTCTGAAGACCCATCTGTTTTTGCTGGCCTTCCATAGTATGTGGGTTGCAGGTTTTATTGGTGATAACGGTTTTGATAGAATTTTATTGTATGTTAGGGTGTAAATAGATGCATAAATTGTCCATGGTGTACTTGTGATGAATGTACATTGTTTTCTGGTTTGGGCTCAAGGTGAACTTGTTTTTATGTTTTGAGTAAGAGAAGTTGGATTTGCACTACACTGATTGGTTGTCTCTTTTGTTAATCAAGGGCTAACTTCTCCATTTTCAAGGTAAGATTATGCACAGCTGATTGGCTTGATTCAGTCAGAAAGCCTTTCCCCTTGACAGAGCAGATTTCGAGGTGTGTATGTGGTTTTTATGAGGGCAGATGCTTTGGGGAAAAAATAAAATAAAGCACAAAATAAACTTCTAATCAGATAAGTAGGACTTTTGTTCTTTGAAAACAAAAGCAAAGTGGGCGGCTCACCTGCAATCTGTGAGGTGGGTTGAGTAGGAAGAGGCAATCAGAACCCATTGCAGAGGGCTGCAAATGTCAGCCTAGGAATGGCAGTGGCGAAAGCAAAGTTTGCACTGCAGTACCTTCCCCCATTCCCACGCCTGTTTCCAGGTACATCTGTAGTCAGACTTACATTTATATGTGGTGTCAATAAGATCTAGGCTGTTTAGAAACAAGAAAAACTTTATGTGTCAACATTAGAATAGCAGATACAGGTTTAGATTTGAATTAACGTTTGCCATTAGAAAAGTCTGTTTTAGTTGACTTCAGCTTCATACAAATTAATTGTATAGGGTGCTATTTTCAATGCCTGGGGTATGCCTCAGGCTGATATTTTTTTAAAGCATCAACGGCTGAACACATCACTTTGTGTTTACATATTTTGGGTGTGTTAAAATATGATGTGATATCTTCTGTCCTTTGAGTTGAGGCATTGCATGGGTGAGAGGGAAATCCACACTATAAATTTCTAAAAACAAAATAACATTTCACACAATATTTATATTCTGTTATTAGTCTTGACATGGGAGGGTAAAGAGAACTTATTCCTCAAGAGCTTTTCTCATTTGTCAAGGTCTAGTACGGCAGAGACACTGAAATAAAAAACTCAAGGATTATGCTCAAATTGCTTCCCTTGTTAATGAGAAAGATTCTGAGACAAACCAACTAAGCAGTATGAGGACACCGGGGTGGGGTGGGGTGGGGAATCTAGATAAAAAAGACATAGATGTTGGACATACCAGTTGATGCAGAAAAAAATAAAATAAACAGAGAGCAGTTGTGGACTACAGGACTTCCTTTCCAGAAATAAGGAAGTATTGTATAGGTGTGTGATAGTGAGATGAAATGCAAGTCAAGATGTTGAGAGGCCATGCCCGGAAGAGTGGCCTGGAAAGGTGTGGAGTGTGGATAGCACTCAAACAGGCCATTAAAGGTCCTGGAGAACCAGGTGGGAGGAGTAACTGGACTGGGAAGGCAGAGGATTTGGCTGGCTGGCTGGAGGGGAGGAGGAAGGTGTCTTGAGGAAAGACATGGTAACAGTCCTTCGCCTTGAGGATTGGGGCAGTTCCCACATAGGTTTGGTTCCAGGGCAATAAGCCTCTGCTTAGATTGCTTAGGAGGAAGTTGAAGGAATATGAGAAGAAAAGAGAAACTTTACTCTGCTTTATGGGCTATAATCCAGAGGAAAAGGGGGATCTGTAAGCCTTTCCTTAATCCCCCAACTAGGGAGGGCACCAGAAAGGCAGTTCAAGTAGTTGTAGCCATAGTATTGATAAAAGCTAAATGCAATGCTGTAAATCAGATTTCCTCCAGATGTTTTGGACTTCAATTCCCATTAGCCCCAGCCAGTGTAGCCAATGGACAGGAATGTTGGACGCTATAGTCTAAAATATCTGTAGGGCACCACCAGTTTGGGGAAGGTTACTGTAAAGTCTTTGGGCTCAGGTCAGTTTTGGGTATATGCAAATACCACTTCTGTTCAATGTGAAACACCTGCTTTATGACCTCAACAGCAATGTGGCAAGAAAAGAAACCGCAAGATTTCTTAAACCAAATTCAAGGTTCTTGTGTATTGATTTTGTTGCTTAACAGAAATAATGGATGAAAATACTACTAGCACAATATTCCACCCCTCACCCCGCTTGTTTGCATGATGCAAAAGGACATGTGCCGTTGTGGCATGCAGGAGACCCTTTGTTTTTAGGTTCCCCCCTTTTCCTTTACTAGCTCAGAAAGAGCTGCAAGCAATACAAGATGGACAATGAACCTGGGCTTTTTGGATCTGCATAGCCACTTGTTGGGTGCAGGTGGCACATATGCAGGGCTGCTGCACTAAGATATAGCCCAAGTGAACCCACAAAAGTGGCTGATACTTCTTCCAGGGAAAGGGGTTGCTATGAGTGTCTGCCATTTGGAAGCCATGGCTTTATATACAAGCAAAGAATGTTTAAAAGCGACAAAACAGAGAATCCATGGAAGAATATTTGTTTCTCTACTGTTTGTTGTACTCTTAAAGCCTAGAAAAAAGGAAATAATATCGAGTATTTTGTGGAAAGTCACTAAATGTCAGGCACTAAATAACCACAAATCAAAATAATTAATGGTTGCTCAGTATGTTTCAATGATAGGCTTCAGCAACAGATAAGAGTCCTACAATGCAATCCTGTACAGGTCTAATCAGAAGTAAGTCCCATTGAGTTTAATGGGACTCTCATGTAAGTGTTGCAGAACTGCAGCCTCAGTAGTCCCATTGCTGTCTCAGAATAGCACACAAAAAGATCAAACAAAATGATACCTTTTATTAACTTAATCAAATAATGTTTTGTTTCAATTAACCCCCCCCCTTCTTTCCTCAAAGGAACCCCAATCTTCCTTCTCTCCATTTTATCCTCCTGTGAGGTAGGTTTGGCTGAGAGTCAGTGAAGCCAGTGAGCTTCATGGCCACGTGGAGACTTGAACCCAGATCTCCCGAGTCCCAGTCCAACATTCTAACCACTATACCACACTTGTTCAATTAGTTGATTAAACAGTTAATTGATTTCTACAGGACAAAGGCCTCACGACAAGCCCTAACCCTGTAAGCTTTCCATGCATGTTCAGTCACGTTTCAATGCATTTTCCACATGTGCTAGACCATGTAACGCAAACCATAGATTGCTGGAATGGTATTCTTAACATGAATGAGTGAACACATATGTAAAGTACAATTAAATATAACTTATACAAATCTATGGTGTGACCAAGCTTGGAATACTGTGTACAGTTCTGGTAATTGCACCTAAAAAGGATGTTGTAGAATTGGAAAAAAATGATCAAGGGGCTCGAGCAACTGCCCAAAGAGGAAAAGTTACAACTCTGGGACTGTTTAGGTTAGAAAAATGGTGAATACTGAAAGGCGTGATAGAGGTCTCCAAAACTATGTGGAGAAAGTGGATAGGGAGAAGTTGTTTCTCCTTCTCTCATAATACTAGAACCTGGGGGTCACCCCATGAAGTTGGCTGGTGGAAGATTTGGGTCAGATAAAAGGAAGTACTTCTTCTCACAGTGCATAAAATATGGAATACACTTCCACAAGATGTAGCGATAGGCACCAATGTGGATGGCTCTTAAAGGGGTTAAGACAGGTTTATGGCGGATAAGGCTATCAACGGCTTCTAGTCATAATGGCAGGCCTCTGTATAGCAGATGCTGGGGAACACAAGTTGGAGGGTGCTATTACACTCATATCCTACTTATGGGGTTCCCACAGGTAGCCGGTTGGCCACTGTGTGAACAGAATGCTGGACTAGGTAGGCCCTTGGCCTGTGATTCATCATGGCTCTTCTTATGTTCTCATGAACTTACGACTGGCCATATGTGGAAAACTCATAGACGTAAGGGCTTAACCCTTGGCCTACGTCCTGCATAAATCAGGCTGTATTAAAAAAAAAAAATCATTGAAGAGACCTTTCCAGATACACAAAACCTTTAAACATTCATATTCAAACTTCAATATCAAATTTAGTTTTGAGCACCTGATTTTGAATCCTTAATTTCCTTTAACATGGGGAAATGGATCTGCATACTTTCAGAGAGAGAGAGAGAGAGAGAGAGAGAGAGTGATGCAGCAGACATTAAAATTTTGTCCTTCATCTTTAATGTAGCATCATCATTTCTCCTAACTCCACCATCATTCATATTTAGTGTAAGGGCTATCTGGAGATTACCTACAAAATATCGCTTCCACAAGGCCAGTGCTGCACTCTACATAAAATGTCTCCGAGCGTTTCTTTTATGGAGTTAACCTAGAGTGACTTAGAGCCAAACATGATTTCAGAGCAGCTCTGTGGAAAGCACGGCTTTCTTGAAAACTCAGCACGTTGGGTCTTACCTTCCTTTCGCAGATTGTTGTGAATACTCCGCCGAGTCCTATTAACCTAAATGTTTTACTTATCCAGCATTTATGGAGTACTGTTCTAGAAAGCAAGCTTTTAACTCCTCTTTGTTGATTTTGCCTCTGTAAATTAACAACACGAGTAGTCTCACAAACGCTCTTCATCCTTTGGGAGAGACATGCTTTATTGCCTTTCAAGGCCTTTGGAACATGTAAAAAGGTTAGCATTTACATTTTTAAAGCATTAATACCTTACTGATATTTCCTAATATTCCTTGCTGATGTTAAGCTGTAGGAAATGTTGCTAACCAGTGGTGCTTACCAATATCAACTAAGGATATTTGCAATTTAAAAAGATTAAACTACAGTTAAATAAACACTTGCGGTACTTCGTGTTGCACAAGCTCTATTGAAGTGAACGGGAGCTTCACATGCTCTTGTGCTGCCCCATTCATTTTGGCAAAATCTTCTTACTGAATTGACAGCTACAAGGGTAGCAATCACTTTGGAAAACTTCTTGAAATTCTTTCCATTTGTCTTCCATGAGATTCAGCATTTGAACTCCATATGCCGAAAAAAAGAACTGCTACATATTCAGCTTACATTTTGAACTGCCTGAAGCAAAAACAAAACTGAAGAAATTGAATGTTCTCTTGGCAGGCCAACAGCCAAATTTCTTATTCCTACAGTTTTTTGCCTTGTTTGTTCCTGAAATTGTTCCCTCCACCCTCTCTCAGTATATAGTTACTTTGCAGAATTTTAAAAATAGAGAATCAGTTTAATATTTTGGTTTTCTTTCCTTTGTTATATATTTATCTGTGAATGCACATCTGTTATGTTCTTTCACTCCCTGCCCAATAGGATGAAATGTTATACATGTGGTAGTAGCATTGTATTGTAAAGAGGTTACTTTAGTAAAAAATTACTTGGAGTAGAATAATTGTTTGAATGACTATTTAATTCAATGTGTTGAATTTGTTTCTATGGTGGTTGCCTTTAGGGTTCTTTTTTGTACAATGGAAGGAGTGCCAGTTCTACTCTCAAAAAATTATTTATTTATTTATTTATTACATTTCTATACCGCCCAATAGCCGGAGCTCTCTAGGCGGTTCACAAAAATAGAAATGAATTCTTAAGGAAGCTACTTGCATCACTTCTCTGACCTCTGGGGACTGCTGAATGGTGGGACCCCTGCCTGCTGACTTTTTATTTTATTTATTTATTACATTTGTATCCCACCTTTTTTCCTTCTGAAGGAACCCAAGTCAGCATACTTAATCCTCTTCTCCATTTTATCCTCAAAATAACAGCCATGTGAGGAAGGTTGGGCTGAGGGTCTGTGACTGGCCCAAAGTCACCCAGGGGCAATCTGTACATTTTAAAAGCTCCATGATGGCTGCACAGTGCTGCTGCATCAGTTATACAACACTGCACCCACTGCGCAGCCACTGCAGGGCTTTCCCGTGAAGCTGCATATTAAAAAAGTTGGGCACTTACTCCGACTTTTTACGCTGGAGCGAGGTGACTGTGGCCCTTCCGCCATCTGACCTCTCTGTGCCCTTGAGGTGGCATCCCGGCCAAATGGCGACCCCTGATTAGTTTCTGGAAGCCCGGACAGGGGGCAGGCCTGGCAAACTGAATGGCTGCCGGAAAGCCCGTGTTACCTCCTGCATCGGGATTACCTGTTGCCACCCTGCAGCAACCCAAGGCAGCCTCCCAGTGAGCTTCAATGGCCAAGTGGGGACTAGAATCTGGATCTCCCCATCCCCAGTCCAACACTCTAGCCACTACACCACACTGGCTCCCAGTGTTGGTCCCTTTCTTCAAATTGAGGCAACGGCATGTCCCCAAGAAGCTGCATGCTCATTGATAGAGCACATGTTTCAAATGTGGAAGGTCTTCGGTTCAGTCCCTAGCACCTGCATTACCTGAGATGGTGGTGAACTGCTGTTAGTCAGAGTAGACAGAACTGAGCTACAGAGATCGACATAAAGCAGCTACAAATGTGACTTCATAGGTGTCTTCCACCAGCGCATCTGGAACTCCATTTGTGATTACAGACAAGGAGCTGTGTCTTCCCTCTCTGTCAGTTCAGCTAGAGCTTCCTTTTCCTGTGCCTCCAGTCATAGCTGGCAAGATTCCTGCATTACTCCCCACTTAATGTTTTGAGAACCTTTTGGTACAGATATGAGTACACGTGCGTCTGTCTCATTATGGCAGTTTCCAGAGGGGTTGCTGCGTTAGTCTGTTGCAGCAAAACCCACAAAAAATATGTATATCTTGTGGCACCTTAAAGACAAACGGATTCATAAATAACATTTTTGTTTAGCCTTTTAAGGTGCTACAAGAGTTTTTATTGTTTATTTTCCTCATGTTGGTTCTGAATGACACACGTTTAAATTGGATTTTTCTCTCTGCAAAATTACTGAAACCGCTATTGGGAAATGTTAAGCCCCCATTTCCTTGTATTTTGCACAAAGAGTGGAGATTTAAATGTGTGTGTTGTATTCAGAGCTGATGTGAAGGCCATATATCTCGTATTCAGGTTTTGGTACCCATGTACAAAATGTCAAATGAGAACTGGCCTTCTGTTCTCAGCTTTCTACTTGATAATTTACGTCATGGAAATAGAATGCCTTCTAGTAACAAGGCCTTTACTGGATATAGCTTTTAACTTTGGTTGGCATTTATACAGTGCTACATATCTTTTCACGTGTTTTCGTTGCACATTTTTGCATGTCCCCCACACTGGAATCTTTATGTACACATATGTACATTGCTTTTCAAGCCTGGGGACTGGTTGGCTAGTACAGTTCTATGACCCTAATCTGAAGTGTCATTTATATCAAAATGAGCCATAGGCAGAGTGCAAAACGACAATTACAACATACTACAAACATCCCTCTTGACGGCCTCATTGCTCCCTTTTTACTTCAGAGTAACATACCATGTGAATACATTTCTCAGGAACCACTCAAGAATTGCTGTGGCGTAAATTAAGTACTCCTTAACATGAGCTTGGAAATATCTATGGCTGTTAACTGATTCTTAAATGTCAGAAGATTAGATCTCTGTGTTGGAGCAAAAAACCAATCAAGATGCTTACAGCATATTAAAGATTAATTTCTATTTAGTGTGAGCTTTTGTTGGCAAAGGCCTGCTTTGATCCATGGATGATTTATGTGTGGAGGAAAGTCGAAAGACCTACTGAGATAACTTCAGTTGCGAAGGGAGAAGGTTCCTCAGCACACGCTTGGTCATCTCCTGTAGCTGCTTTCTTCTCTTCTAGTGCAGCTTTCTCCCCCATGGCTTTTCACTCCAGCTCTTGACATTGAACTGGAGATTGTCCCTCTGGCATGGCACACTCGGAATCGTGCAAGGCCCATCACACTGCATGATCAATCCCTCTGGATTTAACAGTGGATAGGTACTGATGGCCTCATATTGGTAGTGAGCAGGGCTAAAGTCAGTAGTGGGTAGGGCTAGAACCAAGGGCTCATCTACACCAAGCAGGATATTCCACTATGAAAGTGGTTTATAAAAGGCAGGAGCCACACTACTGCTTTGTAGCAGTATTGAAGTGCACTGCAGGATCTACACTACTGCTTTATAGTGGTACTGAAGTGCACTGACAACTGTTGCAGCCCATGACACATCTACACCAAGCAGGATATAACACTATGAAAGTGGTATGAAAGCGGTATATGGTATGTGTCATGGGCCCCAACAGTTGTCAGTGCATTTCAATACCACTACAAAGCATTAGTGTGGCTCCTGCCTTTTATATACCACTTCCATAGTGGAATATCTTGCTTGGTGTAGATGAGCCCCAAGAGTGGGCTATGCCACCCCTTTTCTCTTTTTGCCATCACCTTTTCTCTCTCTCTTCCTTCCCATGCAGTGGGCTGCCATAGAAAGGACAGGTTGTTCTTGCCAGAGGTCCAAACTTGCATACAGAGGGTTTTCAAAATTGGGCTGAGGACTGTATGCACTGCTGTGGCAGCAGGTTGCCTGCCCCTGAAGTAACATTTTTAATGGCATCTTCTGTTTTCATTACTACAGATTTCTGCCATGTTCTTTTTTCTTTAAACCCTTGATTCTGGACTTTGTTTGAGCACCCAACTTTTAGAAGTTTGTAACAAGTGTCAGCAGGAAAGTAGACAGCAAGGGAATTAACACAGGATCCACAAATGTGCCTCCTGTTGGAAAGAAAATTCCTCTTGGTTTTTAAAACTCCATTTTGTGAAGCAATCATTTCCCAGTCCTGCTTGACTGTACTGAAAATGTACACATTGTGGGGCCAGCAGCATAGATTTTCACTTTAAATTACCCATTGCTCCTGTTCTGTGCTGCCTTTGCCCTGTAGCATTAGTTGACATTTCATAGAGAATGAACCTGCATAGGGCCAGAAAATATATAATTATAAGAATCGCCTTCTCTTGATTTTCCCATTACGTACCAATCACAACACATGCAGGCTTTTCCTAGGTACTTGCTGTGGAATGAAAAAGTTTTATTCTTTGTTGACCTGTGATTAAAATGTGGCATTTTGGTAAATAAATAGAAGATAGCTTTTGCATAATTCAGTACTCAACTGGTTCCATAAGAAGCTGGTAATGCGAGTCTTTGACCTGTATCGCATAAGCAACAGCGTATGTATAATGGAAACTATGTCCTAGGATGGTGTAACAAAATGAATTTTTCAAGTGTTAAATGTACAAAAGCAGAGTCATGTGTAGGAATATAACAAGAAGACTGACATGAGGTTAAGTATAAGGCAGGCTTTTCTGTCTTCCGCATCTCTCCCTCACCCCTTAATTTAAACTCACATTTTAAACCAGCTTAGCTGAGGCGTGGGGTGCCCAAGAATCATGGTATTGATTTGTGTATCCAGACAGTGGGCTGAGTTCAGAAAGGAAGTTGATGCAAGGGATTTCTATGTTGTGCCTGAGCTAGCTGATGGAGGAGTCACGACTACAGTAGGGGCCTGAAATAATAATAACAATAATAATAATAATTCTATTTTGATAGAGGTGGGGAACAACAGTAAATATAAAATACATAAAACTGAATTAAAACATAATATATATTGTTAAAACATCCTAAAACATTCTAAAATTCCACTGGATAGGCCTGCCAGAAGAGATCAGTCTTGATAGCTTTCTTGAATGCAAGTCTCCTCCGGCAGGTCATTCCACAGTCTGGGACTAGCAGAAGAGAAGGTTCTCTGGGTAATACCCATCAGCCTAACTTTGACTGACTGAAGTAGATTCTTCCCAGAGGACCTAAGTGTGTGGGGCGGATTGTACAGGAGAAGGTGATCCCGCAGGTAGCTTTAAATGTAGGGCTTTAAAGATGAAATGATTTGGGGAGGATGTGTGGCGAGTACTCACCCACGTAAGAGCAATGCCACGAAGACGTTTACCAATGAGAGCTACCCCATTGCTCAGCAAGAATTTTCTGCCACTAAAAGGCCCAAACTTGTGATCCCTTGGAGTGAGAACAGATGGCAGTTGTACGCAATGAATACTGTTGTGGCCAAGGCAAAAATTCAACCTGATCAGGAAGCCTTTTTAATCCCCCTTGGTTGCAGGGAGCTCATAGCAAGGTTATGTAGGCACAGTCACTCCAGACCCCAACCCTTTGCTGTTCAGGTAACCCTTTAGTCTGCAGCTCCAGTGGCTCATCACAGAGGGCAAGAGCCTGTAGATCTCAGGGGTCTGCTAGTTCCAGCCCTGGCACTCTTGGCATCTCTGCCTTGAATGAGGGAACCAACCAAAGTGCAAATAAATGGAGGGCAAAGTTTGGAATGATTGAGGATACTTTGTGCTCAAGGTTATCCTGTAACTAGGGCTGAAACAAGACACATTGACGATGTTGCCATTAAATCCAAAAAGGACTTCTTGAGGAATTCCGATACAAACTGAGTTGAACTACACACATCTCCTGGATTAATATGCGGATTGAAATGTAGCTGGTGTTGTGACACAGCTTTAGGATTTTTTAATAAATAAATAAATAAATAAATAAATAAACCAGAATGCGTTTTAGAATGCATTTAGTGAAAATATGTTCAAAAATAAAAACGTTGAGTGTGAATTTTCATGTTGGTTAAATAAATGTCTGAAGATTAATGTAGAAATGGAATGGAATGGTTTTATAAGTGAACATGTGTGAGTGATATGGACCAAAAACAGACCAATTTGTCTATTCCTAAGTTCAAAATGTATAACCTGCTTCACAGTGAGAGAGATTAGAGAGGGGTAGAGTAAATTAAAATACATAATGCAAAAAAAATCACAGCAAAAGCAAATAAAATGTCTGGAATTTATTCGTCAGTCAGGAAATGCTTGTCTGAAAAGAAAAGACTTCAGCAAACACCAGAACCTATGTAGTATAAATGCATGACCGTTCTTATTTGGACAGGTATTTCATAGGGTGGGAGCTGCCACACTAAAGGCCCTGCTCCTGGCGGTATCCAAGCGAATTTCTGATCCATGTGGGACCTACACTTCATTGAGATTTTGTTGGCTACCACAATGAGTTGTTGTGAGGTTTAACTACTCCTTGAAATAAATGTAATAAATACTACATGTAATAAATACAAGTTGTTGACCCACACACTTTTAGTCACCTTAAAACTAGTCATGAGCTATTTGAGGGTTGCCTAACTCTCAAACAATTCCTGCTGCCTGGGTTTAAATGGAAAGTGGGCGCCTGCGTGTACCATTCAAAAATAGCTCCTGCCGGTGCCCGGCACAACACAACAACCCCAAGGATAAATTAAGCCATGGGGGGCTGTTGTGTCATGTGAACCAGGTCATTGTCATTGTATAGTTACCATATTCCTATTTTTGCTGCACTGTTTGAGCCTCATTATATATTTGTGGAGAATGGAAAAGCTACTCACTGAAAGTGCCTTTTTGTTGTTTTTTTGTGAAGAGAACTGGACAACCATCCAGTCTATAAAAGCACAGTTTGTTTATACTCTGAGGATATTACTTCACCAGAGTAGACATTATTCTAGCAGTGCCTGAGAATGGCTTGAGGCTGTATGATGCTGTTGCTTTGTTAAAGGTAAGCAAGTTATGGACTAGCTATGGCCCTGGGTGCAAGAGTCCTAGGATCCCCTATGTAAGCCTGTTTAAAGCTTCCCAAAGGAAGAGTGAGGTGTAAATGCAGCAAGCAAATATCAGCTTGCATACAAATAATCTGCGGGCACAGCTAACATTTCCATTCACTCACCAATCAGTATGACTGCATAGGAGATAGTATAAAAACATGATAGATTGTGTTAATGATGTGTTATTTTATTGGTACTTCTTAAATGAAACTCTGGGATACTGATTGTGATTTCTCATTTCACTGTTATGACCTATAGTTTTGAAAACAACGTTTCCTTGAATGCATATGCAAACAAGCTTCTTTAGAGAAAATAAATTCAATGTATTTGATTTTCTCTTTTTAGGACCAGGGGCATACAATCCGGAGGCATACAACTCAGGAGTGAAATTGCCTTCCAGTGTTACTGTATGGGTTTCCCGGGTGGAGCGTTTTAAAGAGGCAAGAGACGACACACCTGGTCCTGGGGCATATGAGGTATGTTGATTTGACAGTGTTATTAGGCAAGTATGATTCCATTCTTTTATCAGAAATGTCATATACACATAAAAATATCCTATGGTACCATTGTAGTTTAGATATTTAAACACTGGATTAGCAAAACATTGAAGTTTTCATTTGACATTTATACAGGGCAATACAAACACTGCTTTGTTTTTTGGCTGCAGCAAAACAGTACTGTTGTTTCGGGTTGGGTGGGTTGAATATAAATGTTAAAATATACTTTAAGTGCCTTTTGACTGAGATGAATGGACCTCTTCAAGTATCTTAAACTGGGTCTGTGCACATTTGACCACTCTACCGATTTACACCCCTTTCACAAAAAAAGATCAAATTTTTTCCAAAACCATAACATGAAGGAGCACATTTTTTTCAGATGTTACGACTTTATGGAATTCATTTTCTGCACAGACTTCTGTAAGATAGTGAAAATGGGTTCTAATCCAGGAGACATTTACTCTTTTTTAGCTGAACTGAGTTGAATGAAGTGTCATCTTCTGTGCCATGGACTTGTGTTGTCTAGTTTCTTGCCTGTATTTGATTATGTATTTGATTATAGATGTTTATGATAAATTGTTTTATTATATATGTTACTGACTTTTGTTGTAAGACACTTTGGCCTTAGCTAGACCTAAGGTTTATTCCAGGGTTGTCCCTGCCTGCTCCTGGGATATCCTGTGTGTCATTTACATGAACAGGGATGACCCCAGGACAATCCCGGGATAAACCTTAGGTCTAGCTAAGGCCTATGACAAAGACATAGATAGAAATCCAAGTAACAAATAAGAGTTTCATTTAAAACTAATTGTAGGAATTGTGTAGCTAAATGTGTAACTACAATATAAGAAAATGCAGGAAGTTTTAGGACAAGCTGGGAGTTGGTGAACTGAAATCTCATCATTCTATAACATGCCAGATCATTCATGCAACCCTAAGCACATGCTCAAATCACCAAGTGGTGGCTCCCCTACATTCACCTGCCATTCCCTTTTTGTGTCTGCACACATTGGCTGCATTTGAAATGTCTTTTTTATTGGGACTTGTTGTACTTGTTGTTAGATTGCTCTTTATCTGAAAACGCCTGTTCATTTCCAAAATCTGCAACCTTCAAATATATAATTATAGCACAACTTGAAATAACTCCCTGTTGTTTCAGTTATCTTTTCAGTTTATGAATTTCCCCTACGTGATTGAAAGATATGCATATTAAGCTGGTAGTGATGTTGTCAGGGCAGGACTTTGGAGCAGGGTTTCAGGGCCCACACAGAAGGATGAGCAGGAGGGTCCCAAAACGCAAAAGGGCCTGAAGTGTATGACTTAACTCTGCATTTTGGAGTAAGGTAGTATCCTTCACCATCTAAAGAGGGGGATGCCCTGTAAGACCATTAAGTCCAGAGTCAAAAATGACCTACCTATCTGCACCACTGCCCATTGATTGTTCCAGCCCAGTGATATCCCCTCTGATGGGTAGCATTCTCGAAGGTCTCAGCAAGAGGATGACCTTTTCCAGCTCTGCTGTCTGAGACCCTTTAATTGGAGGTACAGATGATTGAGCCTGGGGCCTTCTGCATATGAAGACGTCTGGTACACCCTCAAAATGGAGGATCAGTAAAGACTTCTTTCTGCCTCTAGTCTTTTTATGAATTAGAAGGGAAAAGATCCATTGAGCACCAAAATTTTTGCATGCATGCACAATATTTATCTTTATTTATTTATTTCACAACTATGTCTCAATCTAACAGTATAGCTGAACTGTACATGATTAGTGCTGAAATCTAAAGGAGTATACAGTGAGGTTTAGGAGCCCAACCAAGCTGCTCTCACCATCAGACAAAGCATAGAGGAACTGTAAGTGATAACCACTAGGAGCTACAGACAGAAAACAGAATGTAAGGAAAATGGTCCAAGTACAGAAATCCTTGCACATGCTTGCAAGCCTCTTTCTTATCCTAGTTCAGAATGTATTTATAGTAATGGGAGCAGGGTTTTTAAGGTATTTTTTTAGGCTGAGCACTAAACAAAGCTATATTATACAAGCTTTCAGTAGTGGCACCGTACCTCTGGAATGTTCTCCCTCTGTGTAGTCTGCAGGGCTAGATTGCTGATGATCTCCCAGAATGATAGGTCAGAACTATCCTGTTCAAGCAGGCCTTTGAAAGATACCACTGATTGGCTCACCTGATTGGAAGCTCTTATCATTACAGCCTTTGCTAGAGAAAATATCAGGTTAATACATTTTCAGATGGCCGCAAATGTGTATTTTACCGATAATTATATTTTTTATCCTGGCTTCTTCCCTCTTGCATGGAATCCAAGGCAGTTTTACATGGTCCTCCTTCTCTCCATTTTATCCTTACAACAACCCTATGGGGTAGGCTAGGCTGAAAGTGAGTGACTGGCCCAAAGTCAACCAGTGAGCTTCATGACCTCGTGGGGACTAGAGTGTAAAAAGAAAGGGTGTTGTCCTTAACAAAATGTACAACTATCCAGATTCAAAGGGTTAAGGAAAAAGACAATTTTAACAAGGTTTTATCACATAAATACAATTCAACAACTTTATTAAACAACTAAAGTGCACTGGCATCTACTGTATACATCTGATTGCATCAATGTTATACAAGAATACCAAAAGAGAGATTTTGCTCTTGCTTACGTGGAACCATATCTGCCATTTGGATGCCCACTCTCCCAGCTTGGAGAGATCCCTTTGGAGCTCTTTACAATCCCTTTGTGTTTAAACAACCTTAAATAATTTGGTGTCATCGGCAAATTTGGCCACTTCACTGCTCACTCCTAATTCCAGATCATTTATGAACAAGTTGAAAAGAATTGGTCCCAATACTGATCCCTGTGGGACCCCACTATTTACTTCCCTCCATCGGGAAAATTGACCATTTATTATTATTATTATTATTATTATTATTATTATTATTATTTATTTATTTATTTATATAGCACCATCAATGTACATGGTGCTGTACAGAGTAAAACAGTAAATAGCAAGACCCTGCCGCATAGGCTTACAATCTAATAAAATCATAGTAAAACAATAAGGAGGGGAAGAGAATGCAAACAGGTACAGGGTAGGGTAAGCAGGCACAGGGTAGGGAAAAACTAACAGTAGAAAGTAACAGTAGAAGTCTGCACAACATCAAGTTTTAAAAGCTTTAGGAAAAAGAAAAGTTTTTAGTTGAGCTTTAAAAGCTGTGGTTGAACTTTATTCCTACTCTCTGCTTTCTGTTCTTTAACCAATTACTGATCCATAAGAGGACCTCTCCTCTTATTCCATGACTACTAAGTTTATTCAGGAGTCTTTGGTGGGGAACTTTATCAAAAGCCTTTGGAAGTCCAAGTAAGCAATGTCCACCAGATCACCCCTTTCTATATGTTTGTTGATACTCTCAAAGAATTCTAGTAGATTAGTGAGACAGGACTTGACTTTGCGGAAGCCATGTTTATTCTTCTTCAGCAGGACCTGCCCTTCTATATGCTTACTAATTTTGTCTTTAATAATGCTCTCAACCAATTTACCTGGAACAGATGTCAAGCAAACCAGCCTGTAATTTCCCGGATCCTTTTTTGAAAATTGGTGTTACATTGGACATCTTCCAGTCCTCTGGTACAGAGGCTGAGCTTAGGGACATGTTGCATATTTTTGTGAGGAGGTCCACAATTTCATATCTGAGTTCTTTCCCAAGGAAGGGCGCAGTTGGCACACTGACCAAAATTAGGTAATGATACTCCTGGAGACTGCTGCCATCTGGCCTTCCAGGAGCACAGCTAGATCCTAACCACGTACCTTGTCCTTCACAGGGAATGCTACCCCATCCAGAATAAGTTGTACTTCTAATCCTGGGTTGAAATATCTACTGACTATCAGGACCTCCAACTTGTCTAGACTGAGCTTCAAATTGTTCATCCTCATCCAATTCCTTGCTGTGTCCAGGACTTTCACAGTCTCCTTGACATCAGCTGAAGAGAGAGATAACCTCAAAATTCCAGATGATCAGCCCAAATGACATAGTAGATATTATGAAGCATAAGAGGGCAAATAGAGCCTGGAGGAACGTCATAGGCCAACAGTGAAGGGTTAAGCAGTTGTTCTCCAGGACCACCTTCTGTTAGTGGTCAGCGAAATATGACCAGAACCATTGCAAAACTATGTCCCCCAGTCTCATATAAGCTAAGCATCCCAGGAAGATGCCACTGACAGATTCAGTAAAACTAGCAAGGATGCACTCTCCCTGCCCAGTTTCTGGTATAGGTAATCCACAAAGGCAACCAGGGCTGTTTCCATCCCAAAATCTGACATCAAGGATTAAAATAATCCATTTAAGAAGGCGTAGAATTGTGACACCATGGCCCACTCCAGGATCTCACTCAATAAAGAACGATTAGAAAAGATGGGACCAAGTGCTATTTAGTGCCAGACCGTAGCTTTGTATCATAGAAATGTTTAAGGATTGGTAATGCAGTTCTGGAAGTTCTGGTTGCATCTCTGCCACCCAGTTTATATCTTCATTTAACCCACTGGATGGGAAGGTCCTTATTCTATGGATTCAGTACACCACTTGGGTTAGTATTTGGCACCTAAACACCAATCCTTATTCATAATGAGATCTTGGAAATACTCTACTAAGCTTGCTTGATTCTGCCAGCTCTTATGCCACGTTAGTGTTCACAAATGCAGTTCTTAACTCCTTTTGTCGTCATTCCAATACACAGCAGATGGCAAGGGCATTGTGCTGCATATATCACTCCCTTTGTACTGCATGTGAAAAAGTCTTCAATATTTTAAAAAGCAACTGACCTTTTCTGAAATTCTCTCTGCTTGGTTCTTAAACAAATACAGTAAATTGGAAAAATAGAGTTGATTAAATTATATTGCCTGAGGTTCGTCTTACTCACGTGCTGGACTACTTGGCATACATGCTAACTACAGTTTCAAGAAGATTGTAAACTATCTTAATCCACAAGTGTAAAAGTTTGAATCTCCCATGTGTTCAGTCTTACACTTAATAGTGATATGGGCATGGTAGCTCTAAATCTGAAATATATGATAAAAGGTGCCTTGCAACCTTTCTTACCTCGCAGGTTTGGAAGTGCAAACTCCCATTTGTCACATTATCAGATGTTAACAAGATATGTATTGGTAGAGGCAATAAATTGTTTTGCATTTTATTGCATTTAAAAAGTCTGCCAACTTGTTGCATTAAGGGAATCACTCTTGGGTGATAAGTCCTGGCATGATTGTTTACATTTTTAAACAATTTAGTATTGTTTGTTTTAAATAAATTCTTATAGCCTCGTATGTGATAATGACATGTTTTGTATATATTTCTTTTCTGCCTGATTTTTGTTTCAGAGGGTTATGGCCCAGCCCAGCGGTAGGTAAGCTTTTTGGGCCTATGAGGACCTCTGGCAATTTGAGAAACTATCCTGGGCACCATCACAAAATGGCTGCCATGGGTGACATGGCAATGGACAAGAAATCTGCCCAACAGACTGAGTACAAGGAAGAAGTAGGGTCTGAGCCCCAACACACTAAATGCTACCTGGGGTAGGGATGTCTTGGCATAGGGGGATGATGACAGGGCTTCCATGGCCCTCCGTTAAGGTGTTGGCAGAGCTGGGGTAGAGTTGCCTGCACAAAGCAAGTAACGAGATGCCATTTTCTAGCTCTCATTTTGGTAGCAAAGTACATTGCAAATCCCATATGTAAATAGGATTGAACCCCATAGTTCTATCTATTTACTGGGGGCAAAGTAGCTCTGCACAGGCTGAAGGGGCAAAGCAGGGTAAAAATAGGTAATAAATCATATAATTTAAATATTCTAAATGGTAATAATCAGATGGCCACATTTCTAAAGGTGGAAAATCAGTTACACACACACACACACACACACACACACACACTGGTTTTTATTTATTTTTTAAAAAATCCTTGTATTTTCAATTTCTAGGTGATATTTAAATCATAGTATTGCTTGTGAGAAATCCAATGGCATAATTTATGCTTTATTTTACAAAAAATATGTGCAGATACTTTAACGCAAACTGCAGTGGTTAATTTATACATGGTACATGCAAATTAATCCATCATTTAAAACAATTTCTACCTGTTAGCCAACTTTATGACATTTCTGACATGTTGAATGATAGTCACCTCTTTAATTTGACAGTATGAAAGTTGGTGGTGTGTCAAACCTCTTTAGTATTCCAGAAGATCTACATGACTTCTCTTTAGAATGCAGAATTTTCTTTTATTTCTCATATGTGGAACATTTGCTGCCTTTGGAAAGTGTATTATTAACCTGATCTTTGGCCTAATGTAGGCTGTAATATGAGAGCTTGCAAAATATGATTGAAATGGAACAGAGCATAGCACATATTTCTGCTACCTGTACAGTGTTGCTTAGTTACTTATTATAGGCCGTATATTGTTTTAATTTTCTTTCATCTGATGCCTGACATTCATAGTTAAAAGTGGTCCATAAGTAATTCATGTCTGAAGAATCTTACAGTGTCATAGTTTATATTGCTACGTTATTTCATATTATTCACCAGACATAAAATTATTCAAAGATTAATGATTATCACACTGCCTGCTTGTACATATAGGAACTTAGGTTAAGGATGTTCAACGCCATCTCAAAGTATTTTTGCACCCCAGGTGAGGTATAATTTTGGTGTCGCCCCTGCCCCCCCCCCCCCCATGCTACCACTATTAGTTCCTGAACAGCATGAGATGGTTTCATTGGGGCTAGGGGGAATACAAGTCTCCTGGGATAGTGATATCTTCTATTTTTAATTCCTTTCTTTAACATTGCAATATTTATCCATGCCACTGTACTGTGAGGTGCTTTAAACTTTTGTTTGGGACATAGTATAAGCGTTCTTTAAACCAATGGTCTTCAATATGTCCAGATCCGAGATTCACCTTTGATTTTCATCCTGTAACATGAGGCAGCAATAGTAGCCGGGCAAAGCTTGGCACCCAGGAAAGTGCTGCATTGGGCAGTCCAAGCTGCAAACACACGCCATTTTAAATCACAACACTTTTGCTAGTATGAGACTTAGCTGTGTGTTTTGGGCAAAGAAGTAAATTTTTGTGAACTGCCCGGAGAGCCCCGGCTATTGAGCGGTATAGAAATGTAATAAATAAATAAATGAGGCCAAATATGTCTCCCTCGGGAAGGAGTTCAATGGTGTGGGGCCACCACTGGGAAAGCCCTGTCTCTGGTACCCGCCAGCCTAGTGGCAACAATATAATGTAACATTGTATTATAATTAATCATTGTAATTATTATTTAATTTTTATATGGTAATGCAATAGCGATGATGTTGTTGATGTGTTTACGGCAATGGTTTTAAAACAGTGACAGCAGTGGATTCTGGCGTTCCTCAGATGTTTATATGAGGTTTAGCGAGGGTTCCTCAATGAGGAGATCAGTATGGCGCACAAGCTTCACTTTGAAATATAGCTTCCCATCACTGCTAAGATTCCTGTACGATATACAGCCAAACAAAAGTATGGTGTATTTTCTAGGTCATACTCTCAGAGGGAATAACAGTGAGGCTTAAACATCTGGTCAGTGCTCACATGAACCGAATGTGCTCCCTTGAATATGCCCCAAATCCTAGGGAGTGTACCAAATTGCAAGGATGGACATACTGAGGTTCTTCAGCAGAGAAAACAATGTGGAAGTCCGAAAGACTGAAACACACTGTTTTAATGGAATATGCAGAGCTCTCTGCAGCATCCAAACTACATATGCTGGTGAGATGTTAGCTTCTGCTTTTCTGTGAGAGTAAATTATTAATTTGGTTCCAGTAGACAACTCTAATGGCATTCTTCAGCTGGTCAGTGTATGCCAAAATGTTATGGCTTCAAATTAATTGCAATTGGAGCCTTGAAAATAAGCCCATCATGGTGTTATAAGGGCTTAGACGATGAGTTAGTGAAATGTTGTTGATGCCCAGGAAGAAAGGCCAGCTGAGGCTCCAGATCTGAACTGCCATGTGTTGCAGCCACCACTCCAGCTTAATACCTAGAAGATGACTTTATTATACAAATAAAGAATCTGACCACATCCACACGGCATGAATCAAAAGGCTCTGCTCCTACAGTGAACAGCTGTGCTATTGGCCAGGAGCCTCTGTGTTTATATCTACATCAGCAGTCTCTCGCCTTGGCATGAATATGTGTGCACAGAGCTTTGTGCTTTAATATAGCCGAGGCTTTTTAGCATAGTTTTGGTTCTCTTCAGCATCATGAGTCATATGTTGAGGACGTGGCTTGCTAGATACTTTCCTATACAAAGCATCATTTGCACCCTCTATGAATGAAAGCAATTATCTTGGCAACAACCTCTTCAGCCTTTTGAAGAGTCAATGGAAGAAGGTAGAAGGGCTCTTGATAGCATAGTGTATTGTATCAATTTGCTAGGACTGCCACAGAAGCGTTCCTTCCCCAAGTAATCTTAACTTTGAGAGCCTAGAAATATCTAGGCATTTGTGGAGTGAATGATATTTTTGCAAATATAACCCCCACCCCACTCACACCAAAAAACAAAAACAAAAAAAATAGTTGAATTTCCAGATTGGTTTTAGGGAGCGTGCATGACCATGCTATTTAAAACTACCTGGTGCCTTTGTTATATTATTATTTTAAGCATCAAGTGAAGTTTTGTTTACTTGGGCTTTTGGTGGGTAAATTGACTTGTTGAATTTCCTGGGTTTGGTGTATTTTTGTGTGTGTATCTTGGTTTAGGAATATTTATTCTGGCAAAGATGGGGTGGGACATGATAGCACTGTTCTATAAAAGAGAGCAACGACTTGTCCGGTCATCTGGGACAGCAGAGAATATGATCTAAGTGAGAACGGCCAGCAAAAGCTTGCAGTGTGTCCTCACCCACTATCAGGAGTGCTCAAGGGTTCCAGTCAGCCAGTCCTACCCTTCTTCTAAGATACTATATGCAGGCCATTCTACCTCTTTCATACTGATACTCAACAGTCTATGGTTATGAACATAAACAGTTTTCATTGGATTGGTTTTTTTTGGTGGGGGAAGTGGGATTGCCCTCCTTAGGTATTTTTAAAAAGTGTTTTGCATTCTGCAATCCTGAGGGTTTCCCCAAACATGCTGATTAGATGTTTTCCTCTCATTTTTAGTGGCCCTATTTTAGCTTCCACAACTTGAATTTGCTATTATAGGAAGTGGTGGTATGTTCTCTGATTTTTATATGCTGTTTTATGTTTTTGTGATAATTATGTTAAGCCCCCTTGAATACCGATTATGGCAGAAAGGCAGCATGCATTTGTTTTTTAAAAAATCAAAACAATCAATACATGTGACAATGTGGTACAGTTTTCTGTTGTGAGTGCAGGAGGTGAGACAATAAAGAGGTGACACATCTGCATGTATTGAAAATTGGGCCACATTTAATAAATCTGATCTGCAAAGGGGGTTCCCTGGGTGTCCACTGTGTTGACACTAGCTGATCAGTGTAATTGGGTGAAACATTCTCTGCTTGCTGAATGTTGATTATAGAATCGGCACTCCCCCAGGATCTTCCCATTTGGGGAAAGGGGGGGGACATCCCCTGTCACATCCCCATGGACCTCAAAACACCAGGTGTGCAAGGGGAGATGGCCCCACAGGGAATCCTTATCCCCCCACTGGGGCACCAAAACCCTCAGCGGCAGGCCCTCAGGCATCACCTGCCACCACCAACGATGCGTCAGAATGATCACCATCCCTATCCAGGCATAGCCTGCACAAACCAGCCTACCTAGCGGAATGCAACCAACTGGAACCAAAGGAAAAACGCACCAAATCAACTTAACACGTTTCCACCCCACTTACAGTGTGAAGCAGGCAAAAAGACACATAGCAAGCCAATTGGACTGTGTGCCAAAAATTCCTGCTCGGCCCTTAAAAGGGTGACCAAGAAACCCCATGCTGCATACAGGGAGGGAGGGAAGTGTGCTTCAAAGAGGCCAGGAGGAGGGCTCCACAGGCTAATATTGCCTGGTAAGCCCCTCCTCTGGCCGGTGATACCACCAAGCCCCACCAATGCTGGGTTTTGCAGATGCCTCCTTTAATTCCCTCACCACACCCGCAACCGTTCCCTCTGCAGCCAGTAAAGCCGAAAACAGGGTAGGGCATTTCCCCTTGGAGCAGATGACTTCATTGCAGTTTCATGTTGTAATAGGTATGTCGAAAACCTGCACTTTTTTCCCTGAGCACTTTTCTGACTTCCAACAAGCTAGCATTCCAGGATGGAGCACACTTAATTCAGAAAAGTGGTTATGTGGTTTTTATAATGTAGACTCATCATTGTTGCATTACACACTTGTTATCTGCAGTTGGCTTACTTGTGTTTCAACTTGTCATTTATTTTTCATAGACGCGGCAATCACATACTCAGACTTGCTGCCTCTTTAGAAAACTTATCCACAATAGCAAATGCATTAGAATGTTTTTGAATTAGAATTGACAAATCACAGCTAATTACAAGGAGCTTGGGATCAATGAAGTAATGTAATTTTGGAGAATCCTGGCTTGCTGTTTGTGAGCTGCGGGCTAGTTGGAACGTAGCCCAGTCTCTCCCACTTGGCTCCTCCTACCAGTGGGAGTAGCTAAAGTAAGCAGGAATTAAAAACTGTGTAAATCATCCAAACCGAGGCTCCTGGCTTGATGTGCTCCTTACATCAGAATTTGTTGTTGGTTTATGATTCTTGGCTTGTTTGGGAGTGACAAGCCAGGTGCTCCAATTTGAAGAACATACTTAAGCTTTCAGTTTCTGAGCTTACCACTGTGTGCAAATGAGGCCAATGTCATTCATTAAACACTAATGTTGCAGATAATGTTCCATTCCTTCATCTTTGCAAGTTGCTATGCAAATCTACTTCCCCAAAGGTTATGCAGTTGCCAGCTTGCAGGTCGTGTACAACTCATTTTTTTCTTCATACAGAATAAGGGAAGTTAATGTTTATTTCAACAATATGTTCATTATTTAATTAATTGGTATTTCTACTGCTTAGATAACAAATCCAGGTTAACTGGCTTATGATAAATTCCAAGGACATACTATATTAACATTAAACTGACTTTAAAATGTGAGGGTTTCTTTACTATGCTACTATTTTAAACCCAACCATTATTTCATGATTACATTGTTTAATAGCTATAAATCATTCTGCATCATCTGCTAAGAAAATGATAGAGTTATTAAAAAGTAGCAAATGCCTTGTCAGTTTACTGCATAAGTTATTTTTAGGTTTCATTAAAATTATTTTAGTTGGAATTCAATTCCAACTAGCAGCAGCCAAAGAATTTTAGTGTACCTTTTTAGGGTTTTCCTCCAAAAACAAACAAACCCAAGAACAACAAAAAACAGACAACTTTCGGGGACCTTCATACAGAAATGGAAGTCCAAAATAATAGTTTATCAGTATAATTAATTCACTGAAATATTGGAGAGGCATTTAATTTGGCACTGCGTTCTTGCCTTTCACTTCCCAGACTTTGTTTATTCAAAATCATGCCCATACATCTTCTACTGGAATTATTACAAAATAGTTTTCTGTCACTTTGAACATGTCTGTGTATTTGACAGCAAAATATGGGAGCTCAGGCTGTGTAGCACTCTAATTAGTCCACCAGTGTGCTAATTTTTTCAACTATTAGACCACATATGAAGATACCTAAGGACATGGCTAGACGAGGGAGTCAGAGGGTGACGATGATCGCAAGATCGTCACCCTGGTTTAGACGCAGTGCGTGACATCGCGGCCGCCATTTTGTTGTTGTTAAAGGAGAAGGAGCGCACGAGCGCTCGTCGGAAAAGCGGTGAGTGTTTTTTTTAAAGAAACCCCCTTCCCCCTACCCCACCACCGATGGGCACAGTGCCTATGCCTGGGTCCCAGGTCCTCATGGTTACTCGCAAGGAGCCGGGACAAACCGCAATGCCCACTCACACTTTCTGCGGTCTTGGGATTATCCTAAGACTGTGGAAAAAGTGGGATTAAAGGGTAGGGTGAAATCATGGGCCAAGGGAGAGGTCATCCCTCCCTGCTCCTGGGATCCCCTGTGTATCATGTGAATGCACAGCGATGATCCCAGGGTGATCCTGGGATACAGGCCTGGTCTAGCCTTGGCCTAAGTGCCATCTACTGTAGCATAAAATCTTTGACAGACATTTTTGGCCTTACAAATAGTGGTTGATTTCCCTTAATTTTGGGTTCTCCTGACCATGCCATAGCCTCTGATGGTGCTGTGATTGATGGGAGAAGTTGTTGAAGCCTTACTTGAATTCTGATAGTTAGAAATAAGGGTCAAAGTTGTCATGCATGCCTTGTTTGATTCCTCTTTGTAAAGACAATGCTTGTTTATTATAGACGCCTGCATAAACCAGCAGGACGGATTCCAAGTTCTTGGCGGCCCTAGACAGCAGGATTCTATGGGGGGGAGGCTCCCCATGGTCCACACATTGTGGATTAGCTTTCCTGTGCTTCCTCACCCACCCACACACTGTGGGTCCTCTTCCCTGCCAGCTTCAAGAAGGATGGTGGTACTAGCAGGAGCAAAAAGGAAACTCCTTCTAGCATCATCATCCTTCTTGAAGCTGGCAGAGAAGAGGGCCCAGAGTGTGTGTGTGTGGTGGTGGTTGTGGTGGTACAGGAAAGGCAACCCATAATGCTGCCATACCCAGAAGGAATTAGGAAATTGCTCCAGAGATTCTGGGATGATCTCCCATTTCCTATAGAGCTGAGTGGCAGGAAGATGTACTTCTGCATAGTTGAGCACTTCTGTGGCTAACAGTAGATTGAGAGAGGTGTGCCCCATTGCTGCTGAAAGCTCCTCCCACCATTGGGTCTCAAAGGAATGCAAGAGCTCCAATCTGTCCGGCACATCTCCCATTGGGAAACCAAATATTTCACAGAGGCCCCTGTGCAGGTGCTGGTGCTTCTAGGAAGGTCTATATCCAAGGGGGAGGGGGTATCTGGCTGCAAGAAATAGATGTGATTTTATTTTCAGATTGCTTTACTGTTGCCAGGCGGTTTTCTCTTTTTGAAATGGGGAATGTCCCAGCAGCTCTGATTGGCAACGGGTCTTCCAAATCACGCCAACGTCTGACTCCTGGCCTGATAACAAGTGTAGCTCTGAAAATTCTAGAATATTTTATATTTGGCTGTTTTTATCATTTGCTGTACTTGTACTTTACTTGTCCTTGTTATACTATTAGGCAAACAGACTTTAAGAAACTATTAACTATCCAGGTTTTTTTTTTTTTTTGCCTGTATTGACCAAATCATGCTGTACTAAGACTCCAAATTAACTGTTTAACCCAAGGTGCCCTCTTAAGTCACATCTTCACAAATCCCATTTTAGTTTTAAATGGACCCTGTAGGAACTAAAATATAGACAGACACAAATACGTGATTTAATTAAAATCCATCTTTAGCCACTCACAAACACTATTAAATTAGCACTAAGCAGATGGGGCCAATCATTATTATCGTTACTTGGGAAATGCTCTCATGAAAATAAGCCTCCCCTGGCTCATCAGAATTTGTGATATCGTGTGCCAGTAGAAATCTCTGTGCTAAACGTTCTAATAAACACCATATGAAATGAAAAATTTATAGTATCACAACACAAGAAAACAACCACTTAATGATTTGAGTAACTAAAACCTGGGGAGGTCTGCATTCTCCAGGCAGTCAAATTTGGCCAGTACTTGTTTGTGATACAAGAGTTTCGCTCCCAGAAGCCCAAGAAAGACTGGCTGGACTATTTGTAGACATTTCAACTGGAAGGAGCAGCAGTTTCTGGTATTCTCTGGTTAGTCTAAACCAGACCTCATTGTTCAAAATACAGGAAGCCGAACAGCCAACTCTTCTGCATCTTGCTGAGTCCCAGTTATTTTATGCTTATATTTGCATGTTACACAGTTCCACAATACTCTAGCCTGCCCATGCATTGAGCTCAGCAGTCACTAACTACACTGTGGAAAGAAATGGGAAATTGACTGACTTCCCTGTGGTTATTAACCTTTGATGCCCTTTTGCAGGCCTCATAGTGAGACCTTTTCCTTCCTAAAGGAATGGTGTTTTTTGGCGTTTTGCTCTGTACCAGGAATAAAAGAATGGTGTTTGCGCTGCACCAGGAATAAAGAAACAATCTGTGATGTGTGTTTCTCTTTTGTTTCAGAGAACAACATTTTGGGGCACAGTAAATAGCACCACCGAGGGAAATGAAAACATTATCCCTTAGCTGTTCTCCTGTATATTAACCTGACTTGTGCCCTCCACAATTAAAGGATCCAAGCCCCAGGTGGAGCAGCCTCTGCACACACTTTTAAATAATAACATAAAAACTTGCTAAGCAAGAGCAAGAACTCAAGATCCTGTTTGTGATTGCGCCTAATCTAGATGCTTCACTAGTTCTCACAGCAATGGCACTAGAGTATTTCCTTTCCTGTCCCCATATTACGCCATATAGGAATTAAGCATTTATTTTAAACAATTATATTCTGCCTTTCAACCAGAGAATTCAAGGCAGCTAACTAATTATTAACACGATATAAAAATGGGACATCTTGGAAATGCGGGAAATGGAATATAAACCCACCCACCCTTAGTTTGGAAATCCCTGGTCCATTACAAGCTCAGACTTGAAACCCTGGAGAGATGTTACCAGTCAACAAGGCCAATAAAAGAATGGAGACAATAGTGAGCTAGATGGGTTGATTTTGATATAAGGTAGCTTTCGAAGCAGCCCATCCTAACAATGGGCTGATGGTAGGTGGCCCCACTAAAGATAGAAAAGGCTGGGCAGGCTTAACTCCCAAGACCCAAATGACTCATATTGCACTAGGATACAGGGGGCCTGCAGTCCCCATTGATTTATCTACCCCTTTTTCATACACTAGCCTCCCTTTCATGCTCTTGATTGGGGAGATTAAAAAGTAGATCCCCCCCTCACAAACTAGGAAACGATAGTTACTCCTAATTAATCCAGCTTGTAAGAATAAGATTTGAAGTTGTATCATTATGACCCCTGAATACATTGGCTTCTAACTTTTAATACTGTATTTTTCTGAACTTCTAAGAGCTGTATACCTTTCAAATCTTAAAATGTATGGCACACCCAACAATATTTAGTAATTGGTGAAGAGCAAACTCTGCTCAGTTCTATTTTGGAATTGGGTCTGCAATTATGAAAAGTATTGGAGAACTCTAAAAATATATATTCATATTATGAGCTAGGCAAAATTTGCTTTCTCAACCTGGAAATTACTAACTTTACCAGCACCTTTATATAATATATATTATTAATACAGTAGAAGATTTCTTGTATTTTCTCTTTGTTTTGCATTATATATATTTTTCTGTGGTCTGAGCATCATAACCAAAAATCTTGGTTGCATGGAAGAGAAAGCAGCTACATTTTTGTTTCTGTTACATCCATTAACTGTATTCAAGGTGCCTTTCAGCTGGAAGGGATGACAGATAGGTAACATTCCCACTATCAGATGCATCAGGGGACAGCAGGAGACAAAGTGCACTGGGATACAGGTGCACCTTTTCCAGAGCACTAGAAAGATGAATGCACCTATTGTCATCGCTCCCCTGCCTCCCCTTAGCCATTAATATGACAGCATTGTAATTGATGGCATGACATGGGACCTGTTCTGAAATTTCTTTCCCCTCTTTTGAAGCTACCCCGTGTAGCTTTTGGACAGAGTACGGTTATCTAATGTGTCAACAGATCTGTCTTCCAATTTCAATCCATGCCATCCTGGTAATGACAGAAAATCACATGCACTTGTAGCACAAAGGAGATATTTTTTAGACCTGATGATGTCTGTGTTCGCCGTGGTGCCCTGCAGTGGTCTGCTACATTGTAATGTCTGAGGTCAGAAAGATATTTATCAGGGTAGGAAGAAATGTCAGTGTAATTTAACTCATCCATCTACCGTAGCAAGATATTTTGCATTTTAATGCTCTTCATTTTGCTTAAATGTTTCCCTGGATGCACTATTCCAAATTGAAAAGAGAAAGAGTTCAACAGCTCTGCTTCATACTATGCTATGTACCATAGATCATCAGTATGCATTAAACAAATGAAAAGCTCTAGAGTCCAGGGCAATCTATAAGTGAATGTGCAGATTATGAAAAACACCATTTTCTTTCCATTCTAATAACTGCTGGAAAAAATATTGAGCCCCTCAGTAACTAATGGAAAGTATTTTTGAACATAATTACTATTTTAAGCTTGGCTTTCTAATTACTTCCTTACCAGCTCATCAGCATGCCACACCTGGGAGTTTTATCACATTGTCACAAATGTTACACCGCTGCCCGCAAAATTTGTTCAGGCTTTCAGTCTGTAACCAGATTTTTCTGAAATGTAAGATGTCACCATGCGAAGCAGCACCTAACTGTTAAAGGAACTGGTAGCTGTAGCTTTGCACTTAGGATAGCTAGGAGTTGTTTCAGTTCACATTTTATTAAATCATAGATGATTTTTCTCCCGCATTTCAGGCAAAAGGGAAAAATCATTATAACAATCATGTGTATATGAATTACAGTTTGTCATTAGAAATATTCAATATTTAATTCTTGGAACGTAAAAGTTCTTATTAGACAGAAATAGTTTCCAGCCTAACTAATTTGGTTTCAAAATTGGCTTTAAGCTAAAGCTGCCATTTTGTACCTGACTGTGATTGGCCAATTGCACGCTTCCTGAAATAGTTTAGAGATGTACTTCATACAGTTGATTTTTCACATAAGTAAATACATCTCCCATTTTGAGATGTGGGACCCTCAGGGAGCCTCAGTCACAAAGCTACTATGGAAACATTAAGAGATATGGTGGCTGTGTTTCCTACTTTAAAGAGGACTGCCTTCTATTTGAAGGCCTATCGCAAGGCGCTCCTCTATTTTAAGGTGTCTTACATTTGAAGGACTGTTCAGCCTATGTCCAGTTTAAAGATAATGATCCATAAAAAGGGGGAGTAGCAGGGGCTTGAAGTTGCCCCTCAATTGGGCAGCAGTCTGAACAGGTCCACAGGCCACCTGGTCACAAGCTTCTCCCACTATGGGTAAGAGGTGTTGTATTTTTGTTTAAATTATTGTAATTCCTAAATTTGCATCCACACATATTAAATCAGCACATGCAAATTATTATGCAAATCAGTGTCCTCTTTTGTCCTTTTTTAAGGCAAAAAATTGCCACCCTGTGGGGAGAACAGCCTAGAAATGTACAACTTTACCAAAAAGGACACTGATATGCATAACAATCTGGATAGAATGTTGATTTGGATCAAGGAGAGATTCATTGCTGAAATTAATAACGTCAGACCATTTTTACTTTGCCCGTAAAAGTACTTCGTAGTGTGAATTTTGACCTCTTGGCTTTCCCCCCATCTCCAGACTTTTGAATCTACCTCTTAGGCATATCACTTGCTCCCCTGCTTCCTATGGTATTCCTGGTTTTCAATTTCATTCTGTACTTTTATTATATTGAGGAAATAATTATGGATTCAGAAATGTCTACACACAGTCAATTTAATGTATTTAAGGAAATTCAGAATCATTCAAAACTACCATTGTCAAGTTAGAAAAATAATCAGACACAATAGGAAGCTTCATTAAAAAGAAACACATTGAACAGTTGCATTATGGTATTATTTCAAAGAACGTTTTCCATCCTTTTGGAAACAGCTTTAATTCATGATGACAGCCATATTTATGGTGCTTGTTTGTCATTTGGAATTGTTTGTTTTGGCAAACTGTTAGTGTCAAACTATTATAATTTTATTGATGTAATATTTTCTTTCTCTAAAAGTATAGCCATTCTTAGAGAAACTAGAAGGTTCTTTTCTGAAACCATATTTCAAACTAGCAATAAATGTGAAGTTACCTAATTTTTCACTTTCAAAACAATATACGAACTGAAATTCAGTTACCATTTGAAATTTGCAATTCTCCAAATTTTACAATACATTGAAAAATGTATACAAAAAAAATGTACATTAGGGAAACATGCACACATGCATTTATGTGAAAATAACATGAAATACATTATATTAGGAAAATAGCTTGTGAAAATGGATGTATTAGGCAAAAATGCATGTATTAAAAATGCACATAAAAATGCATACAATTTTTCATGCAAACATTTCCCCTCATAGTTCATCCTGAATTTAAGATTGTACAAATTGTCAAAGTTTGACAATTTAAATTTAATGAAATGAATTTAAGATTGGAAAATTGGAAACTGAGACAACCCAAAATTGACAGATTCACCCATCCCTATCCTAAAATGTGGCATATAAAATATGAGGAAGTGAATATGTTTTGACAAGAAGTTTTTGAAAGTTTAGTTAGACTGATTTTAAGTTACTGATTAGTCTGGACTGTCTTGAATACAAGATATTGGCTGTAGTGACAACAGCGTGTGGACAGCTATAAAATGCAGTTGCAGTTATTGATGTTAGCAAATTTTGTATTACTTGTCTTGGAAAGAAACACTTGGCAGCTTAAAATGCCTCAAATATCAAGTGAGAATTATGGCTCCAGATGTTT
This sequence comes from Elgaria multicarinata webbii, assembly GCF_023053635.1. Lineage (NCBI taxonomy): Eukaryota > Metazoa > Chordata > Lepidosauria > Squamata > Anguidae > Elgaria > Elgaria multicarinata. The sequence goes on along the minus strand of NC_086180.1, from coordinate 24,757,204 downwards.
TTTATTCAGCTCAGGTTCGCTTGTAAATAGACACTTGCCCAGGTGCCTTGGTCAAGTAAGAATTGCTTTCAGAGAATTGAACAGGAAAACTTTAAAGAAGGTTGTAGTAGTTGGTGGTGGTAGTACATTTTGTTTTCTGGCAACAGATGACTAGCCTAGTTATGTTTATTAAGCTAGTAACAAAATTCTGAGCGCTAGGAATTGGCTTATTTAGAAGCCTGGACTAGTGAAAAGCTCAGGCTGCAATATTAAACTAAGTATATTGCAATGACTATGGGCCTGTTAAGAACATGTCCAGATAACCTCTCCCAGTGGTTTCATGTAAATGTTGAACAGCATAGGGGATGAAATAGAGCCCTGTGGAACCCCATGGCCTAGATGCCATGGCACAGAGCAATAATCCCCCAGCACCACCTTCTGGAATTGGCCATCCAAGTAGGAGCGGAACCACTGCAACACAGTGCCTCCAACTCCCAGCCCAGACAACCTATCCAGAAGGATACCATGGTTGATGGTATCGAAAGCTGCTGAGGAGGTCCAAGAGAATCAACAGGGTCACACTCCCTCTCCCAGCAAAGGTCATCCCACAAGGTGACCAAGGTAGTTTCCGTTCCAAAACCAGGACTGAAGTCCAATTGAAATGGATCTAGATGATCCATTTCATTCAAGCGTGCCTAGAGTTGTCCTGCAACCACCCCCTCAAGCACTTTGCCCAGGAAGGGGATATTAGCCACCTGTAAATGACAACAGCTGGAGGCATGAGTTCTAAGATTGGCAGCAGAGGACTTTGATCTTAAATATGATTCTGAGCTTTGGATCAGAGAAAGAGGTATAAGAGGCTCCATTTTGGGATCGTATTGGTAGCATACCCACCTTTCCATTGTGCCTGATTCTGTGCTTTGTGTCATGAAAAAACTTACATATTCCTAACAGAAACAAATTGATCCAGTAAGATATCGCGTTGCGATTCTTTATTTCTTGCAACTTGCAACATAGAAGAAGACTTGCAACATAGTGAGAAAGTTTCCTTGCTATTTTGTTATTGTCTACTGTGCCTGCTGTTTGCAATGTTGTAAAATGATTCTGACAAGGTTGATGTGTGCCAGAAACCAGCAGGCCCACTGGTGGGAAGATTATTATCATCCAGATATAATAAAAAGCTTCTAGAAAAGTGCTTGTAATATGGGCTTATTTTTCTGGCACTGACAAAGATTTCTATTTATTTTAGTAGTGCCCGCTAGCGCCATTGTATTTAAGGGGCTGTTAGCATTTTCATTAGAAATTCATTTTCAGGACTTTTAAACTCAGCTGGAAACATTTTGCTTGGAGATGAAATGTTGCATAGAGGAGTTCTGCCAGGGGCAGCTTCCTCCTCCCCCCCCTCCCCCCAGATTGGAGATGAGAATGATGGAAGATCAATCATTAGTGCCTAATTGGTGCTTTTCTCACATAACTAATAACTAATTTACTTTCCAAATTAATAATAGTATTTCTGAAGTAGAAGCACGTTGAAGAAGTTAAAGCTGTTATGTCTTGGGCACTTTTACGCTGGCTCCCATGACAGGTTAAAAGCAGAGCCTTGGTTCACATACTCTCCGGAAAAGTCAAGAGGAGTGAATTAAGTTACCATCCACCACTCCAACTGTTATTCCAATTTGCTCTAAGTGTTCCTAATCAGGGCTTTCATCTATACTTTAGGTCCTGGGCTCCTGGTAAAATAGGCCTCTTACTATTTCTATTGGGCTGCACTTCTTTGAGGAAAATGCATCAGTCCCATTTCTTGAACTGGAGTCTTTATAGATTCACTATAATTTATTACACTTGCACACTCACTTCTCCCATATAAAAGGAATGTCTAGCCCCAGGGACATTCACTGAAAATGCCAGTAGCCTTGCCAATGGAAAGAATGGAAAGATTATGCCGATCTGAGGTGAAACTTGGCAGAGGATTGGGAACAAGTACAAGTTTTCTGAATATGTGTGGACATCTGCTTGTGGGAATACTGTCAGGGAATTATGGAATCATGAGTTGGAAGCAACCTCAAGGGTCCACAGCACCCTTGATTAGTGGCCACCCAGCTTCTGCTTAAACACCTCTAATGGCAAATCCACCACCTTCTGAGTCAGTCTGTTGCATTATTAAGGGGAGGTATAGCTCAGTGGTATAGCCTATGTGGCAGGGTCTTGCTATTTACTGTTTTACTCTGTACAGAACCATGTACATTGATGGTGCTATATAAATAAATTAATTAAATAATGATGATGATGATGATGATGATGATAATAATAATAATAATAATAATAATAATAATAATAATAATAATAATAATATAGCATGTGCTTTGGATGCAGCAGGTCCCGGATTTGATCCCTGGCATCTCCAGTTAGGGCTGGAAAAATTCCTGCCTGAAATCCTGGAGTGCCAGTACTGGTCAGTGTTGCCAGTACTGGGCTAGATGGACCAAGGGTCTGATTGATTATAAGGCAACTTCCTATGTTCCCATGAACAGCTCATATTGTGTGGTTATAGGTGCATAGGTTCAAATCCCCACTCAGTTGTGAAGCTCATTGCATCGCCTTGAGTAAGCTTCTGTATCAACTTGATCTGCCTCATTGGCTTTCTAGCATCCTTGGAAGAAGGATGGGATGCAAATGAAAAGAATATATTAATATTCAGGATAGAGCTTCCATGGCCTTTAATCTAGCTGAGCTTCTCTGCGCTCACATTTTCATGGGAGTTGCTTCTAGTAAGATGTTTTTGCTCTTATCAGCTAAATACAATAAGCAAGTGACTACTTCAGTCCTTCTTCAGAAATATATAGCACTGGTTTTTCCCTGACAACATGGTTGCCTTCCTCATCAAGATCAAATACACTGTGCAAGGACTTTGGTGAGGACCAAATCAACTGGATAATCTCCTGCACTGAAAGATCTGACCCTCAAAACAGTCCAGAACAGATCCAATGGATAAATAGTTGTCATTGTTTGACATTCTCTGGTTCCATTATCCTTAAAATAAAATTGTTAGTGATTTGCTCTACAGAATTATTGTGAGGATGAAAGAGGATGGAAGCTGGTGTAGTAGTTAAGAATGTGAGTTTTGAGCCAAGCGGTCTCAAAGCTTACTAGATGGCCTTAGACAAGCTACTATCCCTAAGCCTCAGCTTCGCATCTACGCTATGGGGATAATAATACTGGCTTACCTTATAGGTAGAATTTCCTGAGAAAGAAACTTGTAAGGATTACTGATAAACTGTATGTGAAGCACTTTGGAATAGTACTGTACAACATTTATGTGAGGTTCCCTTTTGATGTAAAAATGTCCATTGTGTGTGTACGTGTGTGAAAGTGTCTTATCACACATCATTTCACAGCCATTGTTTCTGCAATCTCTTGCTGCTTTGCTGCCGTTGTGTTTTTGTTTTTTTTACTTTGAAAGGACCGTTTCCACCTCGTCATTGATCACACACTGAACCTGAACATGTCTATGTTCCGTCCTTTTGAGCCTGTTTTTCATGCAAAAGGTTCCAGGTTCAAACTCCAGTTAAAAGCATCTCGCTCTAGAGAGCTACTCAGAGAAGATGGTTTGGATGGTGAGAACGATGATTTGACTCAGTATAATTGCGTATTCATATGTTCATTATGACAACAAGGCCTTGTAAAGCCAATCAGATTTGACTGAGGCCAAATGTAACATTTCTATTGCCCGTGTACTGAGGTGGTGCAATGGGGGAATGGAATGCATCCCTGCTGCACTGGAAATTTCTTTCCCAAGACTTTCATTCCAGTCATTTAATTTATTCAAATTCTTTAGCTTTAGTTTCTCATATTCCAGCATGATAAGGTGAGGGAGGGTTGGCCCAGTTGCCTTGATATTGGGTTTCTATTCCCTTTTCCACCCAACATCTGTTCTCTTGTAAACAGTTTTGACCAGTTTGCAAGGGGTATGAAAAATAGTTGGGAAACTTATTTCAAAGGGACCAGGTGTGTTTGTGAAAAACACCCACTGTTTTGGTTAACAGATACTTTGAATCCTGTAAAACACTATATAAATGCTGTAATTCACCTTCCATATTAATAGGTGCTATAGAAATGAGAGGTGAGAATAAGTTAACCTGTTGAATGGTATGGTTGAGTGAGACTCTTTTGGTACTCCAGCCTTACGGTATTTTGCTTAGAGTCATCTTGTCAAATAAACCCCAAAACTATGTTTTAAAATTTATGAGTAGCTTGACAAAAACACGTGTCTTTGGAATGAATATTTAATTAAGGGACAAAGTCAGCAAAAATAAATGTTCCAATATTCACATAAGAATGCTTCCCATATATTAATATGGATGATTCTTTTAAAAGAATCTGACAACTCCACATAAAGATATTTCCAGGCTTTTATCCAACTTGCCTTCTGAACATTTACAGGAATTTTCTTGTTGCTAATGGCTTTTTTGGATTTAATAGCTATGCAAAACAATGGATAGCCCATTGGCAGACGTGCATTTTTGATATTCCCAGAACTGCTTGTGAACATGTGTCACAGCAGTAATTACCAACAGAATAATAAAAAAGTTTGTTGCATTATCTTTTTGTGTGGATATAAAATTGTTAGTTTAGTGGCGTAAATCAGCAGCGTCGCTGCTTATTTGAAATACAGTATTACTTGGATATTGGCAAGCAAATTTAATAGCTTTCTCTGTGTAAAAGGTGATAAAATAAAACCAATCCTAAATGTGTTTTGGGGATGAGAGGATTTTCCCCATTCTATTCCTTTATTGTTCTCTCCTTCTGAATTTTGCTTTCACTGGCAGAATTGCTAAAATTAATACTGGAATTAGATCATCAACAATAATAGTTTGCCACAGCTTTTTGGACCTTCAGTTCACATTGGCATCTTTTCTTCCCTCTATGCTACTAATCTGCATATGTACATTTATGGAACTCTGCAAGGAAGCCTTCTCATAAGTTTGTATGTATGATTGCATCATGATTCCTTTTGTGCAGTATTTTACTGATGCACACAAGCATTCTAGCGCATTGGTAAAATGCACTAAAAGAATCTTCATGCAATTACGTGTGCAATCACATTTGCATTCTTTGCGGTGTTTTAGCAATGTACACAAGTGCACATACATAAGAAAAAGAAATCTTGATGGAGTTAAGCATACAGTCGCTTTTTAAAAAAAACATGTTTCATCAGTGAGGATATGCACATCAGTAATGTAAATAGAGGGAAATTGGCCTGAATAACTCAGAGGAGGAACTGAAAGTTGCAGAGCACTGTGTGTACCCAGTGCTCTGTACAAAATGTGAAAACAAAGCATGGAATTGTAGAGAATTTCTGATTCATCACTTCTACTTCAAAAACTAGACTAGGTAATTTGGAACTTCAAAATCAGATGACAAATTTAGATAAGAATTATTTTGAAAGCACTCCTAAAGCATTCCAGGAGAAGAGCCTTTAGTGTAGTGGCCCCTTCTCTGTGGAACTCTCTGCCCCTGGAGGTCAAGCAGACGCCAACACTGAAAGCAACTCTGTTTTGAGAAGCTTTCCTCAACTGATTAGCCACTGTTTTTTCTGGTTCCTTCATTTTAAATTGAACAATTTTAATGTGCCTTTTAAATCTTCTTTCTTTTACTGTTTACACCTATGTTCACCGCTCTAGAATATGTGGTAGATAATTGAGCGGTATATAATATTGTAACTAACTAACTAATAAATAAATATTGTTTACCCGTTGTACTTCCCTACTATGCAGGCTTAAGCATACTTACCATACTAGTTTAGAGAGCAATCCTATGGTCCATGAGCAAGTAGGATGGCTTGGATCCACCCCTCCATTTCCAACCTCAAAAGGGGGACTCAGAGACTGTCTGGTCCAAACATGGACCAAGGGAAAAGGGGATGTTCTGGTGGGGGGGAGAGGAGCAGACCGAAGAGGCCAGGATATAATTCCCTCCCCTTCTGAAGTGCCCTTGCTAGCTAAGAAGTTTCACTCCTCCCATCCTGCCAACTTCAGCCTGGAAGGACATAGCACTGTCAGACACCTCCAAGTTTGGGGGCTTCTGAGCATTGAGGACACAAGCCATAGGACTGTGCCTTTAATGACTTTGGGGTATGGCTCCCATGTAGTGAACAGAACATGACATCATAAGAGTTTATGTTGTTAGGAACCTGGCCAACAAATGCATATATATCACTTGATTTCTTTGTACTGGATTACTATAGGCTTGATAACTGGCAGTTGAATATGCAAGCTGATTCCATTTCAAGGTATTGCGCTGGAGGAGATGTTCTACCATAATGTATATGGTGTCTCAACTACCTGATACTGATGTCATCAAGTAGTGAACACACATTGTGAGTCAGTCTTTAGCTCTAATAATATGTAATTGCTCTTTATACTTGAAATAGCTCTCCCTTTTCTCTTAGAATCATAGGCAGGGTCTACACTGCTGCTTTATAGTGGTATTGTGCACTGACAACTGTTGGGACCCATGACACATCTATACCAAGCAGGATATAACACTGTGAAAGAAGTATGAAAGCCGTATCTGGTATATGTCACAGGCCCCAACAGTCGACAGTGCATTTCAATACCGCTATAAAGCAGTAATGTAGATCCTGCCTCCACATACTACTTTCATACCACTTTCATAGTGCTGTATCCTGCTTGGCATAGATCTGGCCATAGAATAGTAGAGTAGGAAGGGACCTATAAGGCCATCGAGTCCAACCCCCTGCTCAATGCAGGAATCCACCTTAAAGCATACCTGACAGATGGCTGTCCAGCTGCCTCTTGAAGGCCTCTAGTGTGGGAGTGGCCACGACTTCCATAGGTAACTGGTTCCATTGTTGTCCTGCTCTAAAAGTCAGGAAGTTTTTCCTGATGTCCAGCCGGAATCTGACTTCCTGTAACTTGAGCCCATTGTCCCATGTCCTGCACTCTGGAATGACCGAGAAGAGATCCTGGCCCTCCTCTATGTGACAACCTTTCAAGTATTTGAAGAGTGCTGTCATGTCTCCCCTCAGTCTTCTCTTCTCAAGGCTCTTTGTCAGGTCATGTATGCCTTTGCCTCTGAATGCCACCTTAATAGTTCAGACATGTTGAAAACACACACATTACAGTCTCTCTAGGTATGTGCTCCTCTAGATGGCGGGTAGTGGTGGGGTAATCACATTTTTCAGTGCTCACCCAGTTTGAAAATCCTTGCAGATGAAAAGCTAGCATGTCAGTGGAAAGGTTTTTTTTGTAACTTCACTTCTGACATGCTATCCTTCTATATACGGAGGCTTGTCTTTGGTGTGTGTGTGTATATACAAAAAGGAGACTCCCCCTACTTGTAATATGAAGTGGTGCAGTCCAGGAATTTAAGCATTAAGTACTTTTAGTAATAGCGGCAGTAATAAGCTTATGGAACACATCTGCTGGAGGGACATTTTTCATGTACTTTTCTGTGTCATACATCATATATTCAAACTAAGGAGAACTACTTATTTTGGGGGAAAGCCTTGGAAACGGCTGTGTTTATGAACCATTTATGGAGCTGACAATTATTATTAGTGCATGATGTTGCATCTAGATAGGAAATCCTACTCTCTGTGCAATTGCTGTTAATAACAACATTCATTGAGTGTTGCCCTCCTACTCATCATCTTCATTGTCTTGCTGCATACCGGATGATGTGTAAACGTTTATTTGTTTCAGTTGTGTTCCATTAGAAATGGAAGCTGACATTTTTTAAAAAGACAAACAAACCAGAATGTTCTAAATGCTGTACTTTGTTATGCATTAGCATTGCTTCTCAATCAGTGATAAAAGCAGTCTCATTGAAAGGATTTTTAGTAACTACTTTACCATGGGCACTTACTGTATTAAATTACATTTGGTTTATATGTACTGGAAAAGTTTCAATAATATAAATGGCTCCAAACTTTAGCTTTTATATAACACTTCTGTAACAACCTCTTGAATTGATATCCATTAAACCCTTTTAAGCATAAGACAATAAATCACCCATCATTACTTAATCATACTGATTTTTTTTAAAGAGTAGCTTGTGTTTGCAGATGCAAAGAACAGAAGTTTTACACAAGCATAAGATTTTGCTGTGAAAATATTCATGAACTTAAAAAAAAAAAATCTGGTCTGAGCAGTTTTTCTTTTTCAGTCATCCCACCCCAAGAATAAAGACCAGACTTTTTCTTTTATATTGGTGCCCCAATCAATATAAAAGAAACTTTACTGAAAAGGCCATTTTAAAAACCCTTTAAAGTCATTTGTTTAATGAACATGCTTAATTTGGTTGCATAGTTGCTCCACCCCCCACCCCCATAATTTAGAATCTTGTATATAAAGTCATTTGGGCATTGGGATGCCGGAGAGGCAAAGAGACTTTTTGGAGAAGGCTCCAATAAATTATCTTTGCTGATGCCACCAGGTAAGTAGGAAGGTGCAGCTGTTGTGAAAGAGACCTATGATGGTACCAGTGAACTAATTATGATCTGGTTTTAAACTTAGTTTGGGTTCAGTTTGTAATGAGTGGAGGGGACAAACTGGTAAGTTCACCATTATGACCCCCTGTTTGCCAGTGTTGGTGCCACAACCACGTGACAAATCCCCAGCTGGGGAGTTTACATATTCAGGCTCTCTTCTCATATTGATATTGGCCCTTCTTTTCAGTAAGTAAAGACTACAGACCTTGGTATCTAATTGTAGTTGTTCATTAGCTGATTTAAATTGTTTCTACATTTTTGTATGTTATAGTTTTTATATTACGTTTTTATTTTGTGAACCACCTAGAATGAATGAATGAAACGAGTGACTATATTGTGCTTTACTATTTCTTTTAAATCAGGCCTGTAGAACTTGTGACTATGGCTGCTTCATCGTCGTTTGAAACTTAATATGGCAAAAACTGAACTGCTTGTTTTTCCTCCTAAACCTTCTCCTCTCCTCTCATTCTCTCTTACTGTCAACGATGTCACGCTTACTCCGGTCAAGGAAGCTCGTAGTCTTGGCTTTATATTTGATTCCTCGCTCTCCTTTATTCCTCATATCGAGGCAGTAGCTAAATCCTATCGTTTCTTCCTGTATAATATTGCCAGGATTCGACCATTTCTGTCTGTCTCTTCTGCCAAGACTCTAGTTCACACACTGGTTATCTCTCGGTTGGACTACTGCAACCTTCTTCTCTCTGGCCTTCCTTCGTCTCACATCAGTCCGCTGGTCTCTGTCCACCACTCTGCCGCTAAGATCATCTTCTTGGCCCGCCGCTCTGACCATGTTACTCCACTTCTGAAATCTCTTCATTGGCTTCCAATTCACTCCAGAATCCAATATAAACTTCTCCTGTTGACCTACAAAGCTTTTCACGGCCTAGCTCCTGCCTAGCTCTCCTCTCTCATCTCACATTATTGCCCCGCTCGTGCTCTCCGCTCCTCTGATGCCATGCTTCTCGCCTGCCCAAGGACCTCCACTTCCCTTACTCGGCTTCGTCCTTTTTCTTCTGCTGCCCCTTATGCCTGGAACGCTCTTCCAGAACACTTGAGAACTACTAACTCAATCACAGCTTTTAAAACTCAGCTAAAAACTTTTCTTTTCCCTATAGCTTTTAAATATTGAGTTTGTTCTGACTCTATACTGTTAGCTTCACCCCACCCAGTGCCTGTTTACACTTCCCTGTGCCTGTCTGCATTCTCTTTCCCTCCTTATTGTTTACTACAACTTTATTTGATTGTAAGCCTATGAGGCAGGGTCTTGCTATTTACTGTGTAATCTGTACAGCACCATGTACATTGATGGTGCTATATAAATAAATAAATAAATTAATAATAATAATAATAATAATAATAATAATAATAATAATAATAATATAGTGGCCCCACAAGGGGCCTGATAAAACCACTTGTTTTTCCTGCTAACCAGGGATTACAAAGCCACAGGAATTGTGAAGGACATGGTAGATAGGCTTTGTTTTGTTTGGTGGGTTACAAATTGTGTAAGTATGCATTAATGGAAGGCTTCACTAATCCAGACAGTTCTGTGAGTTGGCCACTGGACATATGGAAAACATTTTATGGCATGTAGAAAGCTATCTGACCTTAATTTGTGTTCTATTTCCATTCCCCCTTCCTTCATCCAAGAATACCTCTTGCATTCATCATCTTGTCTTTAGTTTTCAAGAACATTATCAAAAGGCACATCATCAAAGGTAAGGTTAAGAGGGAGCTTGAACAAATAAGTCCAGCTTATGGAGTCTCATCCATAAGACCTGAATGATAAGTTCTGAGTGAAGTTTATGCCTTGACATTAAAATCTTCTATTTCTTTTAAAGAAGAATAGGAGGGGAAGCTCTTAAAATAAGGGATACTTTCGTTTTCCTGGTCTCCTTTAAATGTAATGTTACACTTTTCCATAAACAGAAGAAATTCTTAGCCATCTAGAATTAAATGTAAAGGACACCACAATAGCCAGATCTTAAGCCTTGAAATTGAATTTAATTTTGAGAAGCTAAAAGTTTGATGCATTGGAGCATTTACTCTTAAAATGCATTCCACACCTTTGTATTAATGTGTCCTGGGCAGATGGAATCGCTCGCAATAAATGATGTGGCCTGCAATAAACAGGAGATACACTAGTTTCTAAGGTAGTTGCACAAGTATTCGAAAGAAAACCTCAGATCGGTTTCTTCTTTAATGAAATGATAGGGTTTTGCCAGCCTCAGTAACACAAAAACACTTTTAATTATAGATGTATTCAAGCAGCTGCTCTAGCACAGCCACTTTGCCAGTTTTCATGGCCACAGATGTCCTCCTGAACCAGCTGTGTTTGTTTGGATTGAATATGAGTTGTGTGTCATTACTTATCATTGCGCTTATTTTAGCCTCCAACCTCTCTGGTTGCTTAACATCAAGGTTTTTCCTCTTGTATGAAAAGATGTAAAATATATTTGTCTAGATAGTTTTGAGCAAATTGTCTTTGCTTTGAGCTCTGTGACAATCATAAGGAAACAAATTTATGTTTAGGTATACATAGGATTTCAAATATTGCACACAATTAACAGGTTGAGAATATGGGTGATGGAGAATGCATGGCACTTGTCCCAACCATGGATTTTTGCTTTTTGTTGTACTAAGGAGCAACCCTGAACATTTCAGCATATCTTCGATAGAACGTCCTGCGTAGTGACCATCATTTATTTCTTTTCCCCTCAACTTTGTTCTGATTTACATGAATAGTGTACATATCAAAAACAAGTATGTGTATCACTGTCCTTTTTAAAAAGACAGAACAATTCTTCTGACAAAACCTTGTTCTCAGCTTTCTGTTAGCAAAGTTATTCACATATGCAACACTTTTTAAAAATTAATTTGGATAGATTTCAGGCCAATCAGAAAACATTTATATTTAGTGAGTTTAGAGAATTAGATTTTTATGCTACATTCTTGCAAAATGTTCAAGGTTACTTGCACTCAAAAGATACAAATAAATATAAATAATTAATACAAGTACAAATAAATACAATAAGTATAAAGATCCAAAGGCCTGATGAAATGAACAATTCACAAATTATAAAATCTCTTGAAACTTGAAATGTTTCAGACATGTGATACTATAATGCTACAAGTAATACCAAATATTATAGGGTTTTTTTATTACAATACCTTTTATTGATGTTTAAATGTTTTATTGAAATGTTGATGGTTAGTAACGTTAATACACAGTAGCCAAATAAGATGGGAAGGTGGGGAAAGAAAAGGGTGCTGGTCAGGAGCCCAGTTAAAGGAAACACTGTAAGCAAGGTTATTCACAGGAGGTCATCGTACCATCGGGTGAAGCATGTAGACAGGCAAGTCTATATGTAAGATTAGTAAATTTCAGATCCCTTGGCAAAGGTGTTGACCAGATCTTCAGAAATATGTCCTTACATTGAAGCCATTGGTAAAGGAGACATGCTCAAGCACTGAAGTTTTTAAATTATTGTTTCCAAGGTACACTTGTTTCCAAGGTTAAAAGACAAGGCCCTATTCAAAGGCTCACTTTTTTCACATTCTTTAAATAAGTAACGAACCTAAGAAAACCAATGGCCTGATCTATTTGCACATGGGTCTAGCTGCCTGCTTGTAGAGAAATGAGCATAGGGCCCTGTTTCCCTCCCCGCTTACTTCGTAAATGCACATCATGGATGCCTGGGGCTCATCTACACCAAGCAGGATATTCCACTATGAAAGTGGTATGAAAGCAGTATATAAAAGGCAGGAGCCACACTACTGCTTTATAGCGATATTGAAGTGCACTGACAACTGTTGGGGCCCATGACACATACCATAAACCACTTTCATACCACTTGCTTGGTGTGGATGTGGGCCCCAACAGTTGTCAGTGCACGTCAGTACCACTATAAAGCAGTAGTGTAGCTCCTGCAGTGCACTTCAAGACCGCTATAAAGCAGTAGTGTGGCTCCTGCCTTTTATATATTGCTTTCATACCGCTTTCATAGAGGAATATCCTGCTTGGCATAGATGAGCCCATAGCCTTTAAAGGTAATGGGAAGCCCATGTCTGCTTCCTGTATCCCCATCCACTCCTTTCTTTGGCTGGTGCATATTGATTTGTGTGTTTGAATGGGCAGACGTTATCCTTTATAGATCTCCTAAGTAGGTGATTCTTCTTAGGATATATCAGTGTTTCTCTACAATAATGAGGGGGAAGGGATTTTCTGCAAAGAAATAAATTGAGAGAAAGCAGAATTCTAGTTTACAGTGCATTCCCAATGCCTGCAAAAATAACTCCCACTTGAAATTTACTGAGATGTACCAAATCCTCTTGTATTTGGACAAGCCTTTTTCTTTTTCTCACTTACTACAGCAGAATTTCGAAGCATTTAAAATATTCCCATAAGTCTAAATCCGAGTGATACTGTTTTGAAAGGTTGTGGCACTCAAACAACAAATTAGGTATTTAATTGTTGTCACAGTTCATGTTCTGCTCTCAGCTTACTGCTAAAAACAAACCCCAAACCCAGTGTTTCATTGTAAAGCCAATTTAGAATTTATTATACAGCAAATCCAAAAGTGACAACTTACAGTTCAAATAAATTAATTCTTCCTTCCCCTCATAGTGTAGATTAGCAGCTAGACACACACACACACACACACACACACACACACACACACACACACACACGGTTGGTGGGTGAACAACAGGGAGTGAGTCCCTGGAATTTGGCAGTCTTTTAATGCTTTTATTACAGAATTGCTTCACTTCTATATTTTAAGAACAAACATATATGCTAGCCTGAAACTTTTATAAGGTGAAAGTAGTATTACTTTGAGGTTCGCAGCCTTGCACAGACTTAATATATAACGGAGTAAGTTTTTATTTGTGATTTTTATTTTATTTTATTTTATTGCTTTATCATGACCTATTGATCAATATTTAATCTACTGTTCAAATATCAGTCCTATCCAGGCTTCTTCTTGGGGGAAAAGTCTCCCTTTACTCCTGTAACAAATGGCTTGTGGATACGTTGCCTCGTCTAGGATCATGAGGTGCATAGGATGGGGGAAAGCCATTTGAAAGTTTTCTCAATTTACCAACTCAAAATTCTCTTGGGAGTGTGGGACTAATTGTGCTGTTCTTTGTATCCTGGCCAGAACTTGTTTGATACAAAACACATGATGCAATTCTTTTTAGTAAAACCAAGTCTTGTGCAAATATGGACCAGCTGTGTCCACTTTCAATTTCCTCCCCCCCACCCCACCCCCACCCCCCGGCACCCAGTCTCTCTCGTCATCTTTGGCATATGGAAAGAACAGGAAGTCTGCATTCTCCACGAGGCACATTTAATGATCTGGTGTGCTTTGATGGAAGCAGTGAGCATATAGAGCTATATTATTTATTACATTTAATTCATTTTCTGTGGAACTCAAGACAGCATACATAGGTTGTATCCACCCAGACACTGTCCAGACCCATACCTGATTACTTTAAGCATGATTGCAGTGTCATGTGCCTTTGGACCATGTTGTTGTTGTTGTTGTTGTTATTGTTATTATTATTATTATTATTATTATTATTCTGACTTTCCATCCTTCTCCTCCCCACCATTTTATACTCACAAAAGCCTTGTGAAATAGGTTGGATCAAGAGATAGTTACTGGCTCAAGGTGACACAGTGCACATCATGGCTGATTCAGGAATGAACCTGCTTTCCCTGTCCTACTCTGACACTTACCACTACACCACACTAGCTCTCTAGCAGATGCAGTAAGTGATCATTAGTATAGCCAGGCAGAAGAAATTAGTATAGGCAGGAAGGTGCCATGGTGCAGGTCAGGATGGGAAAAGAGCAGCTCAAAGTATATTTGGGCAATCTGAATGTAATTAGTTCAAGCAGGATTTGATGAATTACACTCTAGGCAGCTGAAGAAAGAAGCTAAAAATAAATTTTGAAGAGGCAAGGAAGACAGGTGAGGTGAGGTCCCAGAGGACTGGAGAAGGATAAATATGTCTATCTTCATAAGTGGACAAAAGAGGAAACAAGGCAATTTGGATTAGTTAGACTTTCAATCTAGTCTTTAGTGCATTAAAGCATTAAATAGGCCACAGAATATTGCAATACAAATCCAGTATAAAATTCACAGATCAGAGGAAAATTATCCTTCCTCTTCCCAGTGGCCAGTGAAAGCCAATGTTTAAAAAGCTTTATATTTCTTCCAAAATATTGCGCTCAAGTGCGTTTCTCAGAAGATGGTATTACATTACCTTAGCATTGCTATTGAGAATGCCTTCTCGTATGGCCTGATGTTTGGCACACAGAACCTCAAGACGAGTGCCCTCAACTGACCCCAAATGGCTACATGGTGCAGCATATGTGTGGAAGGTGTCTTGAGAACGTATTAATAACAATTCAGATGAAGCAGAGTGAATTATTAGTTGCTTCTTAGGGCCTCCATAATTTCAAATATGCTTCGTCTTCTTGTCTGGCAACTGGTCCTCAGGCTGATGGCTCCCCTCAACTGCAAACTCTTGCAATAGGTCTCCAGCTTTGCTACATATTTCTTTGAAACCACCACTCCCTATGTCAACCCCTGGGTTCCTGGTTCTTTTACGCCTTGCTTTACTCCCTTGAATTTCTCTTCTACTAATTAAAGATAGCTGCAAAGTTCCCATGGCCAGGCCCCATTAGCTCTAGGCATTGCCACTTTTGTGAAGCAGCATCTAGGGCACCAGAAACAATGGAAGGTGTTCCACTCTATTCCGTGTTAGCCAGGCCACATTTGGAGTACTGGGCCAATTTGTGAGCACCACATTTTAAGAAGGACATTGACATTATCTATATGCTGCCCTGAGATCCTTGTGATATAGGGCGGCATATACATGCTTTAATAAATAAAAAAATAAACTGGAGCATGTCCAGAGGTAAGCAGACAGGATGGTAAGAGGTCTGGAAACCAAGGCTATAGCTAGACCTAAGATTTATCCTTGGATCGTCCAGGGGTCAAACCTGTTCATCTAGGTGACACACATGGGATCCAGTGCTCAGGCAGGGCTGAACCCTGGATGATCCCAGGATAAACCTTAGGTCTAGCTGTGGCCCAAGTCCTGTCAACAGCAGTTGAACCATTTGGGTATGTTTAGCCTGGATAAGATAAACTTAACAAGAGATATGATAGTGAACTTTCAGTATCTGAAAGACTGTCATGCAGACGATGGAGCAGAGTTGTTATCTGTTGCTCCAGACCGCAGGACTAGAACCAATGGTTGGAATTTGCAGGGAATCAGATTTTGGCTAAACATTAGGAGAAACTTCCTAAGAGTGAGGGCTGTTCAGTGATGGAATAGACTGCCCTGATAAGTGGTAATTTCTCCTTCGCTGGTGGTATTGAAGCAAAGGCTGGATGGGCATCTGTCAGGGATTATCTCCAAGATCCTTTCCATTCCATTCTTCTATGTACTTCTCATTGTTATTGACATGCCTATTAAAGATATGAAATCCCACCAGGGGTGGGTGCTGAGTGGGGAATGGATGAAAAAAATTAGTGGTGGTGGGAATTTTTTTCCTTCACCTCATCCCTCCCCCCCTCAAGGACTGTCCCCTCTCCCCCCCCCCCCCCGTTTTTCCAATGGAAATTTTGGAACTTGGGAGACGGCGATACAGCCTTAAAAATGCTTCCTGTAAATATTTTCTCTTTTTGTAATGAGTGAAATGTTATTTAAGACATGTTTTTACTCACTCAAAATGTGCAGTATGAAGATATTTATGTAAAAGTCTACAGCAGAGTTGGGGAATCTTATTTCCTCATCAGTAGCCATTAAACTAAACCAGGAAAGGTCAGGCAGGAGGTGGGAGCACACACCTGAACCCACTGTGATAGTGGGAGGCAGCTGGTGCCAGCTATGGGCCAGATGAAAGAGTGCAACTGGGTGGGCCGTAAACTCCCCACTCTTGAACTATAGAATGACAGTTTCTGTGTTTACTGCATTTTCAGTGTGTTCTGAAGATTAGCTTGATAACCAAACATGGTGTTAGTCCTTAATATTGGCCTGGTTTGCACATAATGCTAAGCCATGGTTTGTTGAAATGGATGGTTCTGTTTGTACTCATTAGTTTTCTTATACTCTTAAAATCCACACCATTAGAAGTATTCATGAAATTAATTGCGCTGTGTGTGTGTTTGTGTGTGTGTGTGTGTGTTTGTCACAGAAAACTAGAATACACAGTTAAAAGATTTTCAGTGTTCATAATTTTCATAATTTATGGCTAGAAAAATGCTAGTAATTCATTGGTTGGAACCGAGGTATATCATCTTGTGAACTTAATCATTTCTTTTAAAGAGAATGAGCTTGTAGCTTCTCTGTTCTCTATCAGCTCCAACAGTGAACCATGAAATAAAGGCATAAAAGAAAGAGTTTCTCAGTATGCATGGCTTGGTCTTAAGCAAATGTCTTTTATCTATTAGAAATGGAAGAAAAAAGGCAATTGGCTGGCAGATTGAAAAGCTTTTTTGACTCAACACTGTATCATGTTTTTGAAGCATTGAAGACGGCGTCCTTTCCTTTTGTATTTCATTTTAGGATGTGTTTCTGAAACATAGACCCTTCTTTCTTTTTTCAAAATACAACTTTCATCTGTTTATGATATTACTCTGCTGACTTTCCTTTCCCGATCAGTTACATCCAAAAAGTAAAAGGTCATAGAATCACAGAGTCAAATAGTCAAAGAAATAATGAAGTGGAAAATTACAAAAATGCTTTTCATCTCACCCTTTTAAGAGCCAGCTGAAATCATGTTATACAAGAAGAGCAATTCCAGTGTAAACAGAACTGTATGGAAGTACAAGTGCTCCTAAAAATGCATAGCCAGTGCAGTTGTGACCTGACTCCTGAACAAATCTTTGTTCAGTCTCATCCAACTCTTCTTGCTGTTTATAAAGGCCAGGCCTACAATTAGGCAATGTGAGCTGAGCTGTTTCTAGGGCTGCAAATGTTTAGATATTTAATAAAATATTATATTTTACTAGTTAGTGGGGAGTACCATGGAATAGTAGAGTTGGAAGAGGCCTATAAGGCCATCGAGTCCAACCCACTGCTCAATGCAGGAATCCACCTTAAAACATCCCTGACAGATGGCCGTCCAGCTATCTCTTAAATGGCTCCAGTTTGGGAGAGCCCACAACCTCCCTAGGCAATTGGTTCCATTGTCGTACTGCTCTAACAGTCAGGAAGTTTTTGGGATATTCCATCAGACGTCAAATCATTTTCGACCAGCCCCGCTGACTCTGCAGCCAACTTCTAGTGTGTCTCCAGTTTTTCATCAGAGTTGTTTTGAAGTGCACCTTGATGGCAGCAAATTGCTTGTGCTACAGAGATTTTAGGAACGTAGGAGGCTGACTAATGCTGAGTCACATCACTGGTACATCTAACCCAGCATTGTCAACACTGACAACAATAACTGACAGCAGCTCTCCATGGTTTCAGGCAGGAATTTTCCAGCCCTATCTGGGGATTGAACTTGGGGACTTCTGAATGCAAAGGAGGTGTTCTACCACTGACCTATGGCCCATTCATTCTTTCAGTGAATTCATACTAGCATATACTGTACTGCACATGGCGGTGAAAGCTGCTGATGCTGAATAATTAAGCCTAATCACAACATTTGGACTTATGGGGGACTGGGGGACTAATTTTTCAAGCAACTCAAAAGAAAGCAGAATTCCAGTGAGAACGTAGCAACACCACTTACTAGCTGAGTACATAGTGTGATCCCCCCCATCATAGATACTTCATCAGTGTTATGAAAACGCCTCATCTTGGCAATTTATCAAGTGTACCCATCCACTTAATTTTATTTTGATAACAGTATTTATGTCCATAGACTTGTTTGACATAATGCAGACACTGTTATCTTGTTAACATAGACTTACCCTTGTAGCATAGTGAGATTTGTATAAGAATATATCATAAAGGTCCTGCCCTTATAGTTAGTATTTGTGCTGTTTGTGTTTCCATAACAAAACCAGAACATGCTAGTATTTTCTAACTGTTACAATTAATGAAACAAAAATAAATGATTATCATGATCCTGTTAACACATGCAGCCTGTTCCATAAACAAGTGAAGATGGAGTATTTGAATTTGTGCTAAATCAAGTAGTGGTTTGTGGATTGGTCTGTTAAAATGAGTGTTGATGGCTAGTGTAGTGTAATGGATGGTGAGATGTCTTTGGAATTGGGAGGCCTAGATTGAAATCCCAACTCAGCCATGAACCTCACTGTGCTTCTTTGGATGTCACACACTTTCACCATAATCTGTTTGAGGATTGCATGGAGAATTCCATGTACATTGCTTTGAGCTCCTTGGAGGAATGTGTGAGACAGATCTGATACGAAAAATGCCAACAGTCCAAATAATTAAAGGGGGAGGATAGGAGGGGAGAAATCTGTGAATACGTGGTGTTTTTTATTTCTTTTCCCAACACTTCACATGCCAGACTGTGAAATGTGTGATCCTGGCTGGATCCTGGCCTATGACCAGCTTTAAAAAGATGGTGCATGTTTTGAAAAAGGTTTAAGCACATACGGTTGTATTTTGCTGATGGAACTACTTCTGTCAGTGGAATCCCCCTTTCCCTCCTATGTGCCCTGAAAATCTGCTCTGGAGGGATGAGCAGGCCCATAGAACAGATTTTTGGATGGCAGCACAGAGAACTGCAGCAGGGAGGAGATGTGGAGAATGTCCCATTGTGCTCGCAGACTTCTGCTAGTGCAACATTAGATTTAACTCATGGAGATGACTACTTACCAAAGGAGGTATCCAATGCTGCACGAGTGGACGAACCCTGGCAGAATGGCATTTTCCTTTCCTTCACCTCTAGCCTTCACCTCTTCATCTACTCCAGAGGGCCCAGAGGGGGGAATCTGTTCTGCTGATGGATGTCATTCCATTCCTGGATGGACACCATTGAATACAAGGCTACACACACTTACACAAAGATTGCGAACCTGACATCTTCAAATGAACTATCTGGGTTATTCCATGACCTTTGAGGATATTTTTTTATGCTTCATCTGGATAATCACAAATGTTCATATTCATTTTAAGGCTCCTTGCTGAGATGACTGAGCTTGGCCACTGCATGCCACAAAGGTTTTTCAAGCTCAATATTTGCAACCTTCTGTCCTATGCAAGAACTCGAAATAAGGTGACCACTTGCCAGTAGACAAACATACAAATGTGGGTCAGTATCCTGCCTTGCCTAAGTACCAGCAGGACCTGCTGCTAGCATTATGGGGAGTTAGCACCTGGTAAAGGAAACAAGTGGAAATGTTCATTTCCCAAAAGGAGCAGGTCAGTGGATTTCAGTTCTGCTGATCTGCCCCAATCCAGAACTGCACATTTCCTCTTGCTTTACAAAGCACTTACTCCCTGTTGTACTAACCATGGATCCTGCTGGTGCAACTTAAACAGCGGGAGGAGTGCAGCAGCAGTATAGGATCTTGCCCATTGTGCATGGTTATGGAATACGTAAAATGGTAATAAATGTAAATAAATCAAATATTAAATTGTGATGATTATATTTATAATGTTTTGTTCTACTTCTCTTTGCTTTCCTAAAGCTAACTTGGCAAGAAGCAAAATTAAATTGTCAGTAATGAGAATTACATATTTTTTTCTTTTTGAACTGTCCAGATTTTTGAAAGGTGAATTGTGTACTTTTTTATATAGTGTGATGATGGGTTGGGGGGTTGGGTTACTGCATTTTACAACTATTCACTCTGCGGGTGTCTTTTTTGTCTAATAATAGGAAATGTCTGTCTAGATACATTTGAGATGTATTCATCTGTTCTTTGCCTTTCATTCTGCCTGTCTGTCTTTTTCCTATGTACCTTTTCAAAAAAAGCAAAAGCAAAGTCCAAGAATAAATATTCAACTTTTCTCACATTACATAGCCTTGTACTGTCAAAAATGTCACAGGTTAATGGTACAACTGAGCTTCATTTATCTTATTCTGACAGCTCAACCAACCTAACACAATCTAACAACATCCCTCCTCAACCAGGTGACATTCCTAGCCTTTGTTATCTTTAATTTGAAGCTTCTTGGAGTATTTGCAGTGATTTTTAAAGGGAGTTTCTGGTGTGTGTTTTTAATCGGTTTTTTAGGTAAAATTATGCTCAGATGGAATGGAGGAGACAGGAATGGACCAGGAAAGGGGAGTTTTACTCATTTACTCAAAATGGTTTAGCATGAAGTCACCCCCATTTTTAAAACAGGAGGTTTGTTAACCAGAAATTACAGGGATACCATGAAAAATGACAGTTATGTATTTTTAATTTTCAGACCTTTCTATTATGCTTGTTTAATTATTCATTAAAGCTAAAAGGCTAATATGTGGTGGAGCTGAAACCAATTTTATCCTGCAGACTGATAGGATTTCTAATCAGAACTGTCTCAGTCAGATGGTAAATGAGTTGCAAATGACTGTGGCGCTGAATTTCTTTGGACATAATGTGAATAGAACTGAATAAACCGTGATGTTTGCCACATTCTAAGGAAGCTTGATGCACCTAATCTTGGTCCTTTGATTTAGTTTTTGGACCATTTCTCAAGGCAAGAGCCCAGTTCTAGCCCTTCATTCTCACACTTTCTCCCAAATTGCTGTCAATGAGTGCTACTTTTGATGTACCCAAAGGGTTTGGAATGCCCAATGAAAGTCCCCCCTTTGAATCCCCATTTCATCTCTTCTTTTCTAAAGAATTTGGCGATGCAGCAGTGGGTAGGAGCCATTTCAGAAATATGTCCAAAACATCCATAGGCATTTGGATCCAGTCACAAGTTTCTAGAATAGTCCAAATGGACCAAAGGTACATTTAGTCCATCCTCCTGTTTCCTATAGTTTATCAGGGGAGCTGATGAACGGGGCATGAAGTAATATCCCCATGTCCACTGTTGCTTCCCAGCAACTGGCATTCAGTGGCATACTGTCTCTGAACATAAAGCCATCATAACTAATAGCCATTGATAGATGTATCCTCCAGGAATTTGTCCAATAAAATATAAGAATCTGATGGGATAATGGACAGAAGATATTTAATCTGAGTTCCAAAGCATGATAGTGCTTTTATCTGAACCAACAAAAATGTCCCCAAACAATGAGCAAGACTTAGATTTCTCAGAAGATATATTGAGGCTAGATGTAAAGGAAAAAGGAGGAGTGGTGAGTAAAAACTGGCACGGTGTTGTGTTATTCCGAAGGTCTGATCTATTCAGGGCCCATTCAAAGCAGATTGTATTACCCAGATGAAACTAGACCACTTGTGAAAGAAATGACAATTTATTGATAGATAATGGATGCAGAATAAAAATACAAAGAAAACTCACGCATCTCTTCAGCCAACAAAGCTAGCAACTTCCTGACAGCTGGCATTGAGAGCGTATTGTTCCTAGAACCCAAACTCCTCCAGGTTGGTAGTGCACATTCCCCTATGGAGCGAAGCCAAATTGGGTAGGCCTCAGACCAATCTTTTATACCCTTTTCTGATAATCATCTAGTATGTGCTCAAAGCATGGCAGGTAGGGTGATAATTTATCACTATGTATGACTAAGGCCCTTTCTACACCATACAGGTGTAGAGGGAAGGGGGGGCGATCCTGGACTTACCTCTTTCCGGGATCATCCCCTGTGTCCAAATGGCCAGCGCGACATCTGGGATAGGGGGAGGGACGTCGCATGAGTGGAGGCGGCCATTTTTTAAAGTTACAGGAGCTGGAGCGCACCCAAGCTCTAGCGAAAGGTAAGTGTGTGGGGGGGAAACCTGCTCCCACTCCCCCCCCACCCCTGATTCCTCCCGGCCTGGCTTCTTCCCTCTAC
The DNA here is from genome assembly GCF_023053635.1 of Elgaria multicarinata webbii. Classification (NCBI taxonomy): domain Eukaryota; kingdom Metazoa; phylum Chordata; class Lepidosauria; order Squamata; family Anguidae; genus Elgaria; species Elgaria multicarinata. The sequence goes on along the minus strand of NC_086180.1, from coordinate 24,734,831 downwards.
TGATCCCCGCTACTTGCAGGGAGGAGGAAAGAAGCCAGGATGGGCAGTCACACACCTCCCGTGGTCTCAGGATGATCCCGAGACCGCGGGAGGAATCGGGTTTTCCCAGGGATGTTCGTCCCCCCCTGCCCCTGGGAGTCCCTGTGCATCATTTGGACACACAGGGATGCACATTTTCGGGCTGGTGTAGAAACGGCCTAAGGGATCCCAACATTCCAAATCTGGGGGTGGGGGAGAGAAATCTTCCTCATATCAAAGCAAGATAGAACAATAAAGCAAACAGGAAATTAGGCAGCTGCGTAACTGTTGACATGAAGATTATACCCTTATCAGTGTCAAACAGCTTGCAATTGTTAAATTGGGGATTGGTGCCTGCTTGCTTGATACTAATCTCTCCGTGTAAGAAGCCTATAGAATTACCCAATATATATGTGGCCTTCTCTGTGGAACAATAAAACTGCCCTTTAAACAGGACTTTATACATTTAATGAACAGCATGTAGGACACTTGTGTAAGTTCAATACTTGACCTGACACCTCACCATGTCTTCTGGTGTCAAACTCACTACAAATGTCAAACTCATAGTGTGTAGATTTAAGATGAATTTCAGGAGTTGTGGGTTAGATTTAATTATATGTAGGGTGACCATATGAAAAGGAGGACAGGGCTCCTGTATCTTTAACAGTAATATAGAAAAGGGAATTTCAGCAGGTGTCAATTGAAGAGGGTGAAATTCCCTCTTCATCACAACAGTTAAAGCTGCAGAAGCCCTGCCCTCTTTTGTATCTGGCCACTCTACTGTAGCTAGTGTAGCTTTAACTGCTGTGATGAAGAGGGAATTTCACCCTCTTCAATTGACACCTGCTGAAATTCCCTTTTGCACTTTACTGTTAAAGATACAGGAGCCCTGTCCTCCTTTTCATATGGTCACCCTAATTATATGAGCCACTGGCTAGATGTTAAACCATTTCCCAAGTTGCACCAAGGACTGTTGGGACAAAGTAACAAAATGACTCAAAATATAATAATAATAATAATAATAATAACAACAACAACAACAACTGAAACTGGAGGGAATTCAATCTGCAGTTAGTCAAAAGCTATCTCAACTTGATGTGAGCCAATAAAGGACAAATAAGGGGACAGCTTTCCCGGGGAAGTAATAGTACTTTTGTAAATTGTATAGGAATGGCTTCCATATAGTCCGAGGCCCTTTCTACACCTAAGGATTATCTCGAGAAAGTGGAGGGATCGTCCCTGCCTGCTCCCAGGATGTCCTGTGTGTCATTTGCAATGTGTTCTTGTCCCCCCCTGCCCCCAGGAGTCCCTGTGCATCATTTGGACGTATAGGGACTTGGTTGTGACCAGCCCACATTTTCGGGCTGGTGTAGAAACAGCCTAAGGGATCCCAACATTCCCGGGGGGGAAAAGGTGGGTGTAGAAACGGCCTGAATGTTAACATCATACAGTCTTCTAGAGATTTCTTTTCAGGCGCCACCATATCCCCTCGCAAGCAGGTATTTACTGAATAAAGCTTTTTGGATTGCACGGCAGACCTCTTTATTGTATCACATCTCAAGACTTTTCTCTTTTCCTGGGCATATGGCCCCATATGATGAATTTTAATCAATCCTGATCTGTTTTTTAGGTTTGGCTGACAACTCAAACGTTTTTAAATACATTGTCTTTGTATATACTGTCGTATGTTTTTATGTTTTAAAATGTTGTATATCATTTTTAATGTTTTAATCTTTTGTAAACAACTCAGAGAGCTTCGGCTATGGGGTGGAAATGTAATAAATAATAATAAAATAATAATCTCAGCGGGAGGTCTTGGAATCATGATATTCATCACCACAGTTTCCACTTCTTCAATATATGAGTTATAGAGGTTTTTCAGTTTAGTTCTTGGCCGTTGTGTCCAAGCACAGTAAAATATACAAATATTATTGCTTTTATATTTTATAATTATTCATGAGTTCCCAACTATAGCTCTGTGTATAAAAGGTGACTCCCTATATCAGGATATCAGTGTCAGGTAAGTCAATGTCCACATCTTCATGTAGTCAGAAAATTGTAGTCAACCTGATGGAAGCCATGTCCTAGGAAGATGTCCGAATCTTTTAGAATTTTTCTTTGGTGAAGCTTGACCTGTGATGGCATATGTTTGAACCTCAGGTGATTTTATAATATGCAAACGGCTATAAGTAATTGTGACAAATGAAGTAAGGCCTTCAGAAATCTATTCTACAAAATCAATGAAGAGTTTGATTAAACCTTAAAGACTAACACATTTATTCTGGTTTAAGTTTTTGTGGACACTGTCCATACCATCAGATTCTACAAAATAGAATCTTTGTCATATTTAAAGTACTTGTGTAAATAAATATTTCTCTCTTTGTCCCCATTCTGCATGGCCCATTATTTGTATTGGGCATGGCATTTTGCTTGTAGATGTAACAGCCATATCTCATGTTTGTCCTCCCCCTTAATCTCAGCAGGCAATATTTATTACATTGCAAGTTTTTAAATTGCAGTCCCCCCTCCCCCACAAACTTAAAGATTCAGGTTGATGCTGAAATTAGAAAGGGTGAGTAGATGTGGTAGAGAGATAAATGTAAGCATAAATAAAATCAACACAGATGGGTGAATTGTATCCCTTATATGATTAATAATGAAGGATGGGAAGAATATAACACTAAACTTCAAGGTGGTGTCATGTTTACAATATATTTTAGAGTAATTTATGTTTGTTAAAAATTGAAAGCATTTTCCTTGCTGAATTGTAGCTAATAGAGTCCTAACATAATGGAAGTTTTATGACAATGGCTCAAGTTGCTTGAGGTATAATGCTTCAACAGATTGACACAGAGTAATAATAAGCACAATAATTTTATTCCACCGTTAATACTGGATCTAAAAGATTAATAAATCAACCAAAAACAAGTTCTTTAGCTTGTTATATTTTCCATAAAGGTAGCACTGTTGTGAAATTAGTTTAAGCAGAGAGATAAAACTGTTTTGGGGGAGCGCACATTAAATAGACTTGCTGTAATATTTGTGTATTGGTGGACTGATCAGAAATGCTATTGTCTAGAAGAAAGAAGAGAAGAATGCCTGATTATATCTTAAAGTAGAGCAAGTGTCAGTGAATTGTGAGGTCCCCTTTAAAGAACAACAATCTTGTGACTATTTGAGGGGTGTGTTTAATTTTCTCCTTACAATTTTAAATTTAATTATTTGCATAGTCAAAGTTTGGAGGTGGGGAGATAAAGTAGGTAAGTAGCACACAAGTTAGATTCATTCCCAGTCCTGCCATGCTCATTCCAAGTTCTACCATGGTTTGGACGATCAGAAACAGCACCTTTAAGTCAAGTTTTTAACAACACTTCAGAATATCATTAACGTAAAGCATCCACTTAAAATAGAGATTCTTCCTTGCCTTCTAGTGACACTAATGTCCTTCAAAAAGTGAAAAACTTTAAAACTACAGTTGTTTTAGAAAATTTTGTTCCACTTAATTTATAAAGCACATTAAAAGAATATATAATACTGATAATGGCAAAGCTAGCTTATTTACTATCGATAATAATGAGAAATATCATAATACTTTACATTTGTGTGCTTTTGTTGTTTTTATGCTTTTGATGGTTTTAAATGTTTATATTTGTTTATAATGTTCACTTTTTTAACTGTTGTAAACCTCCCAGAGAGCTTTGGCTATGGGGCAGTACATAAATGATAATAATAATAATAATAATAATAATAATAATAATAATAATAATAATATAATAATAATAATAATTTTGTGGCCTTCATGAATTTTCACAACTGGATGAAATTAAGATATTGACAATAGTAAGCATAATTATAACAGTAGAAAAAGAAATAATGCAATAGCTACAAGGTTAAAAAAAAAAGTTAAGAACTGCAATTAAGTCACTGTAGTTGTAATGTAGTTTCCAGACAGAATGCTTAGAAGAGTTTCATATTGCAAACGTGTTGAATAAGTTATTAACTTGAATAGGATGAGAAGCAGAGCATACCATTAAGAACTAACAGTAAAACTGGGCAGAATGTTAACGTCTCATATTGCATTATTATCTATTCAAAAAGGGAGCAGAACTTCAAACCTTTCCTCTATATTAATTTACAAAGTCTATAAGACGGAGGAGCAATCCATCTATCAGACTTTGACCTATAAGCAAAAGTCGCCAACCTGTAGTCAGGAACACCTTTTACTTCAAAGTGCCCTTGTAAATCCCAGCACTTCCCCAAGGGGTTTCTTACGTATTTCATTTCTCAGACCTATTCGTTGCTGCACATTTTCTGTAGGAGGGAAATGAGAACTGGGATCAAGACTCCCAGCATTGGTTCAGGAGGATCGCTGTTCACTTGCTCCAGTGTTGGGTGCTTGCCTTGCCCACTGCAATAAAGTAACAGCAATAATAAATGGTTCATGATGACACCTGGGGCCCCATTCTAAAGTCTGCTGAGCAAATGCAGCCCATCAGCTAGGAGCTGCCGCATGGGAAATTTCACTTTCTCTTAGAAGCATGCTGGGCAGTAGCAATTGCTGTGGGAGCAAGTATCTGCCCCATTTGGAAATGGGCTGCCCAAAAGCAAGTTCTGGTTTCATGCTTTTGATAGGATCTTCATGTGCGACCTGAGACAGATGATGAGTGAATTGAAGTATATGGTCATTACATTTTCATACTTGTAGCTTGATATGCTCTTCTAAATAATTCCAAGCAAGTTTACTCTGTGCTACTGCGTACACTGAAGTGCTAAAGGGCAGGGGAAGATATTGGCTGTATTGTTTAAAGACCAGCTTTTGGTGCACAGCTTTACAGGAAGTACTATGGCCATGTTATTGCAAAGTACATGAAAGTTGACATGCTGGGATTGCGGTGCTGTTTGCTTGGTTAAGCATTTATGTAGTGTTTTGAATGAGACAACCTCAACAGCGTAACGCATTTGAGCAAATTGTGCTTGGAGCAATGCGCAATTGTATTTTTTTACTTTCCTTATAGTGTATTTATTTAGATTTGCAGTTTCTCTTCTCCCAAAGGGCTCCAAGCAGGTAACTGTATTATACAGACATATAGAAAGGCCAGTTCCCTATTGGGTCACAATCTATAAAAGTGAACTGAATGGGGAGAGAGGTAGAAGGGAATAAAAGGAAATACAGGAGTACATAGTTATAGAGGAAAAATACAGCAACTCTCATCCTCAGCTATGATTTTTGTTTCAATTAAAAAAGGTCAAGGGACAATCAATTTCAGACAGCCCATGCTATCATTATTAATATTATTAACATGCCAGCCTTATTCAGCTGTCAAGCTTTGTCTTCATGACCAGTCTTAGTGCCTCCAGTGTTATTTCTCTGTTATGTATTAAAGATGCAATCCTATGCATGTTTAGACAGAAAAAAGTCCTACGGCTCCCAGCATTCCCAGGACTTTCTTCTGTCTAAACATGCATGGGAATATACCCATTAACATAGCTCAGTCAAGCATCTCCTCTTTTGTTCATCCAACTACTCAGAATTTTCTGCATCCCAGATATTTGTGCCCACAGACTACAGTAAACCCCAGCTCATTTATCTTAGCATTTTTTCATCTTAGGCCCCTAGTGAGCAACTAATTTTTACAGGGGCTATATTTTGAATTGAGATAGGCTACCTACCACTCTCCAGATGTTTTTGACTACATCTCACATAACCCTTGACAATTAGTCATGGCGGCTGAGGCTTATGACAGTTGTAGAGAACACCTGGAGGGGCACCAGGTACACTTGGGGGGTCAGCAAGATTGGTTCTATCCAACTTCTTATTCCTACAGATGCCAAGACACAAAGGACTCTTTATGCATTTCAACTACTCACTCACATTTGGCAGTGTTATGGCTTGATCATGGGAGTGAGTGGCTGAGATGATAAGGGGAAAGTTCTAGCGGGGAGAACTCTGTTGCTGTTCACACAGGGGAAGAGGGTCTAAAAAACTATTTGCCTTTGTGTTAGCTTGAAAGAAAGTGGTTGAAGTATAGAAAAGTGTATTGAGGCCAGATGTGGGATTAAGGGCCCTATGGGAAGCCTTTGGGCCTCTAGCGGTCTATCCCTAACTCAGGGCAGAACTCTGTATCATATACATAGACATGAAACTGACCTCTTTGGCTGCTTTTCCTTCAAAGACAGCTTGGAAAATTAAATGTGTCCGAAATACAGCAAAAAAGCTTGTAATGACCATTGGCGTTATAGGGTTATCTGCAGTTGGTTATCCGTGGAGGATAAGAATAGCAATGGATGCTAGTTATGGGGGGTATAAAGTATATTACCTTCAGTATCAGAGGGAGTATGCCCTTATATGCCAGTTGCTGTGGAACACAAGCAGGAGGGTCCTGGTGATCACAGGCATCTGGTTGGCCACTGTGTGAACAGAATGCTGGACTAGACAGGCCTTTGGTCTGATTCAGCATCACTCTTCTTATGTTCTTATGTTATCAGTTGGTTTTCAGGCCTTATTCGAAGACTTGAGTTTGGACCATTAAAGCCTTAACGCCACCCACCCACCCCAAGTGTTATTCTTTCTCTTCCCTGACTCAGAGGATGTGGGTCCTGTCGTCAAGGTCACAGGAAAACAGTTATTTGAAAACAGTTATTATAGCTCACTTTTTTCTGTGAGGAGCATCCTGCAGATATATGCTGCAGATGGAGGAGATACGAGATCAGAGCAGGGATGGGGAAGAGTTCTAGGTTCACCAGAATCCACATTGGAACTATTTATTTATCCACTTTTCTCAAAACTGGAACAAACATTAGCAGCAAGATCAAAGGATAAGAACAATCCCAGGTGGATCAGACCAAAGGTCTAATCCAGCATCCTGTTTTCCAGAGTGGTCAAATAGATGCCTACGGAAACCCCCAAACCATGATGCTAGCACCCTCCTGCTCTTATTCCCCAGCAACTGGTAATTAGAGGCACAGTGGGTAATATATAGCTATGATGGCTTGTAGCCATGAACTCCTTCAGATGGGAGGAAATCCCGTTCCCTTACTGTAGCTGTGCTTCCTGCTTCTCTTCCATATTTGCAACAAACTGTAATTACACAAGAAAGAGAGCAGCAACCACCTGGCCCATACAGATCAATGGGACGGCTCCCTCTATTGGCATTTTATAGTGCAACTTCACCTGTACATGGCAGGAAAACCCAACAAACACCAATATGTACCAGAAGAGCCATGTTTTCTGAGGTTTATTATTTTTTTTTACCACTAAAACCAGGGAATTGAGCAGGACATTGACGTTGTCATCAAAATGACCCATGAACATCTATGAGTGGCCAGTCACAAGCGTGCTATAAAATGCTCATTTAAAGAAGCTCATTGATAACTTCATTCTCCACAATTTTGTCTAATTCCCTTTTAAACCCATCTATGTTGGTGGCCAGAATCACATCTTGTTGAAATCAGTTTCAAAGGATAATTACATGCTGTAAGAAGAAATACTTTATTTTGCCTGTTCTGAATCTTCCATCACTTAGCTTCATTGGATGATCCTGGTCTCCAGAATTACGACAGAGGAAGAAAACACCTCTCCATCCATTATCTTTAAAACTAAGAACACAGAATTTTATAACCCCCTATCATGTCCTGTGTCTGTTGCCTTTAAAAAACAACAACACCTAAAAACAAAAACTAAATGTTGGAAGATGCTTCAGCTTCCTGATAATTTTTATTGCTATTTTTGGGTGGCTATCAGGATAGGAGATAGAGGGGTCATGCAAACCTAGAATTGTGGCAGATCCCTCCACCTCCTTTCAAGATCTCTGATGGTAGTGGGGAGACTGCTTTCATCAACCTCTGCCAGGCATCTGTGCTGGGTTGCTTAACAGAGATCAGGGATTTGGGGCTTGCTATGACTCTACAGCCTAAAACAGGTGGAACGAGAGTGCAGTTGACACACTGATAGTTCTATATAAATATATAAATCAATAATACACCCTCCTCTCTACAGTTCATTCCAGAGTTTTGGAAGAGCAAAATTATTTTATTTGCTCTCCACTGAAACTGGATGAGTTGTGTGATGGGGTGCTATGCATCTCCGGGAATGAGTGGATTCAGTGTTGTGGCTGTGAACAATGGAAGTTTTACATATAATTACAAAATGTAAAGGGAATAAGTTTACTCACTATTGTCCTAACATGGTTGACCTTCTTGACATCCTGGAACAAATATCTTCAGTGTTCGGCACATACAAGTCCTGGAGAAGCAGCATTCTATGGGACATAGACACAACCATGGAGGGGAAAAATGTTTTTCATCCCATCAGGAAGCAGTACTGTATTCATTGGAGATCTGCATCATCAAAGAGGATTATTTAAATCAAGCTGTTTTAGTTGAAAAAGATGAGATCTAAATAATTTCTCAAGTGTACAAATCACATTTTGACCCTGGAGATTTCAGTAAACCTTTTGAGGTGTTTTTTTTTTTTAAAAAAATCTTTCTTTCTGTCTGTTTTACATGTCAATAGTGTTTGTAATTAGAAACCCAGGGCACTAGCCCTGGGAAGATCATAGATCTTTTGGTGGGAACAGCAAGATTTTTTGACTACCTTTCAATGGTTTCCTTTTATATTTGAGGCAGTTTCTGCACTGCCACTGTGTATTGCTGATTACTGCATAATATTATGAAGGTGACGGGTAGCAATATTCAGTGGTGTGTGCTATGTAGTGTACTTTTACTGTAAAAGGCAATCTAAGAGGCCCAGCAGAAACAAGCCATGGGAATGTACTGGGAGAAACACTTTCACTAGCCCACATTGGATGCTTTCATAAGGGGGACCATGATACTACCAGAGTTGTCTTTCTGAATTTTGGTGGTGGTGGAGTACTGGCTAAAGTGTTGGACTGGCCAATGGGAGATCCAGGTTCTAGTACCCACTCAGCCATGGAAACCAACTGGCTGACTTTGGGCCAGTCACAGACTCTCAGCCTACCTCACAGGGGTGTTGTTGTGAGGATAAAATGGAGAGGACGATTCTGTATGCCGCCTTGAGTTCCTTGGAGGAAAAAAAAAGGTGGGATATAATAATAATAATAATAATAATAATAATAATAATAATAATGGTGGGATTCTCCTTTGCATCAATTTTTACCTGAACATTAGGGAAAGCTGCATGTCTTGCCTGCTTTACTTTTTTGTTTGTTTTTGTTTTAATTTAACTAGAAAGCTTAAGGGAGGAAAAGAATACAATGGTATTTATTTACATTTGAAGGTTTTATAGCAGGTTGTTTGCTATAATTGCTATCGACATTATTAAGTGATAAAAGTTAGAGCATGTTTTATTGATTACTGTGTTTCTTGAAATACCTATAAAAGATATCTAGTTAAGATTTATATCCTCTAACAGCCAATTTGTTTTTGAATAATTATCCGTGACTTTAAGCATGCCGCTGCTCTTCATTGGTGAAATGTTGGCCCTGACGTTCTGTATTTATTCCTTTTATTTACACATACAACAACCAATTCTCAACATCCCTTCACACTTTACAGTGACCAAGGTGTAGTTCTCTCATTGAAGTGGTAAACCTATGTTGGGTTGTATCAGTACAGATTGCACATGACTCATATGACAGAACATGCCTCCAAAAAGATAAATAAAAATAAATTAAAAATAAATACCCTGCACACAGAAAACTCACATGTAGGGGAGAAGGCTTGGCTAGGTTTTTGTTGTTTCGTTTTTGCTTATTTATTTACTTATTTATTATATTTTTATACCGCTCAATAGCCGAAGCTCTCTGGGCGGTTCACAAAAATTTTGTTTCAATGTGGAGGGTTTTTATGAAGGTATCTTCAATCATATTTATTTATTTATTTATTTATTTATTATAGAATTGCCTATCTGCTATGCCCTGGCACATGGGCGTGCGGGGGCCATTGCGGGTGGGGGCGGAGAGACGCAGCGTGGGGGGCAAGCTATTGGCGCGCCCTCAGTGGGGCCACTCGGGGGGAGGAGGCCGCACAGGATATAAAGTGCTTTGCCCCTCCCAGCGCCCTCTTCGGCGCGGATGCCCGCTTAGGCCTCCACCTCTTGCTGAATTTTCAATAAAAGTGGCCCTTATTTTAAATCCATTTTCTGTTTGTCGTCTCTTTATTTACGCACTCCACTCACGCAACTTTTATCCCGCCCTTTAGCCAAAAAGAGTCTCAAGGCGGCTTACAAAAATATTTCTTAAGACAGTCCCTGCCCACAGGCTTACAATATAAAAAACATGACACGAAAGGAAAGGGGATTGGGAAGGAGGGAAGGGCAAAGAGCAAATTCAGGCACTTGATTCTTAGCTGCAAAGTTCAGCAGCTGCTTCCTTTCCCTCCGATAGCCTTAGCAGCAACGGTAGCAGGAGGCAGGGAGGGCTTTCAGCTGAAGCTGGACCCAGGCACGATGGAGAGGTCCCCACCTTTTGAGTGCCTTCTGTAACATGTTCTTGATAACTGGCCCCAATAGAGAAATATGACTATTTACAATACGATATTAAAATAAAAATATTATAGCTTGACAGAAAAATATGACATTTCATTAACGATTTTGTTTTTTAAAAAATCCATTTTAAGATACATAGAACCTCATAGTTGCGATTGGTAGCTTCCTCGATTAATTTATGCAATCTCAGTTCTTAATATTATAGTTTTAATATGCTTGTCATGTTTCCATTAGCATTACATTTAAACTCTTCTGAGTACATCGTTCTCTATGGATTGGTTACATAACATTTTGCCATAAAAACAGAAAAATATGCAAAAGGAAAGAAAAGTGTTAAATCAGAAAATAATAGTGTAATAAAGCGAAAGCTGGTTAGCTTGAATATTATTATACTCCTAAAGCATTTTGGAAGTCAGCGTTCGGCGTCTTTTTGAATAATGCAGCAATTAAATAACCCTAAAATCCTTTCTGCCCTGAAGGAATGGAAAATTATGTTTCATAGGACTATGTGAATTAAGGACTGTGACTCTTATGATCTCATGTCAAAAGACAAATTATATGCTTGCTGGCATTGCCATTTATTGACCTTAATGGCAAAGGTCGACTGTTTTGCTCTTTCTAATATCTCAAAACTGCTTAGTTAGTGTAAAATATTGCAAATTAGTTGTATACCATCATTAGTCATTTACTTTGGAATTAAACATGCACCTGTCTAGAATATTGTTACTGCTAGATGACTGTTTGCATCTTTAAAAATAGCTAGTTTGCACAGTTTTGATTTTCTTTTACAATCTGGGGCTGTTGATGCTACTCCAATTTATTTTTACACTGTAAATCTCAGTCTCAGAAATGGGATGATGACATTATTATTATTATTATTATTATTATTATTATTATTATTATTATTATTATTGCAAAAAGATAGTGCTTATCTCTTTGAAATGACTACCACGTCATCTCAAACAATGGGTTGGGAGAATGTATATGAAAACTATCCATCCTCCTTCCTCCCCTGCTGATCACTGACTAACTTGTAACAGCTTTCAGAACAAAATTGGGATGTTCTTCGATTATCCCTAACAGGCAAGACAACCACAAGCAGTTGTACCTTTGCAATTAATACAAGGAGTGCATGTGGGCTCAATTGCTATGTCAGGGCACATAAACTGGGATTTCAACACTCAAGTATTGGCTGTGATATTGGCAGCCCAACAATATTAAAACCCTAGCAATTGCTTAATTTGCTTGTGCCATTGGGCTAAAATCTCTAGATGGGAGTTGATTTTCATCACCTCTCTTTTACATTACCTTTAAATGTCTTCAGCATCCTGGAAAAAAATTGGAGTCTCTCTCTCTCTGTGCATGAGTGAGTTTGGAAAATAAATTAATATTTCAGTTATTTTGGATTCTGTACTGTATGATGTATGTGTCTAGACCAAGAATGATACACGTTTAAGTGGAATCTTTAGTGTCCCAGTTGGCTGGAGCCCAGGAAGTGCAAGAAAGGTTCTGCCTACACAACAGGACTTTCCCACCTCATATTTTGTGCTGTAGCCCCTTTTGTGTCCCTGCCTTCCTCAGCAAGCCAGTCCTGAGATTCAGGAGATTGCCCAGAACAGCAGTATACAATGATGGAGAGGGGAGGGTCTGCTGCTGTTAGTGGAAATTCAAGAGCTCCCCTTGCAGAAATCTTGGCTTCTGCTCCTGCATTGGGCTCTGTGGCCTTTCTATTGATTGTCATTGCTGAAGAACACATGTTTTGTCCCCAATGACGTTTCAAGGTGACCTAGCATATTGTAGGCCCACATACCCATTTCCTCCCATTTTGGATTGATCAGGTTGCTCTTCAAGCAAGAGTACAAAGAAAACCTGCAAGATGTTCCCTCTGCCGTCTTATATTCTGCTCCTATGCATGTTGACTCAGAAGTATTACCTCAGTGGGGCTTACTCCCAGATAAGTGTAAATAGCTACAATCCTCTACGTCCTTTCTTTGGAGTAAGTTGTTGTGTATTCATTTGTACTTACTTCTGAGTAAAAATGCATAGGATTGGTAGTTTGATTTTGGCTTAAATTGGGGTATCTCTAAATAATAGTAATTACAAGGCAACTTAGGGCCTTGCTAGACCTGCTGGATAATCCGGCAGGGAGGAGGGGTGACAGCGCGCTACAGTTAGTGTGCGCCGTCGCCGTCTTCTACGCATAACACGTGACAGGGCAAGGGGAAGCTCCGTCGCGTCGGCCATTTTTTTTGCCTTAAAGGAGCCAAGTGCGCCGGAGCACCGCCGGAGAAGGTAAGTGTTTCTTTTTACAAAAATAAAGCCCCCCCGCTCCCCCTGCCCCTGATCCCCCCCTGCCTGCTCGCTCGTCCTCCCCCTGTCCACCAGGCCTGTCCCCATCCCCGATCTTCTCCCCCCCTTGCCAGGCCCGATGCCCGTGTCCGTCCTTTCTCCCCCCTTGCCATCCCCGATGCCCGTGTCCATCCTTCTTCCCCCCCGCCAGGCCCGATGCCCGTGTCTGTCCTTCCTCCCCCCTTGCCATCCCCTATGCCTGTGTCCGTCCTTCTTTCCCCCCTTGCCAGGCCCGATGCCCGTGTCCATCCTTCTTCTCCCCCTTGCCAGGCCTGATGCCCGTGTCCATCCTTCTTCCCCCCTTGCCAGGCCTGATGCCCGTGTCCATCCTTCTTTCCCCCTTGCCATCCCCGATGCCCGTGGCCGTCCTTCTTTCCCCCCTTGCCATCCCCGATGCCCGCTCTTCCCCCGCCCGCCCCCGTCTGCCGCTTGCCAAGCCCGATGCCCGTCCTTCTCCCTCCCCTATCTCTTGCCGGGTCCGGCCTTCCCCCGCGGCCCCTATCTCTCACCCGGGATCCCTCCCGGCCCGATGGGCACAGCACTCATATGAGCGCTGTGCCCAGTCTGTGGCTTCTCCTGGCTACTCGCGAGTAAGCGAGCAGCCACAAAAAGCCACGGACCCTGCTAGACCCTGTAAATCCGCTTATGTCGGGTTAAGGCAGGTTTTAGCGCGGTCTGACCCCGGATTACCCTGTGCGTCATCTGGATGCACAGGAGGGAAACTGGGCCTCACACCACACTAGCGTCCGGTCTAGCAACGGCCTTATTTTTTTAAATATAACTATATGCAGGAATAGGCAGTGATGGCATTGTAAGACCTAGATGGATAGGGATACTGTGATAAGAATGTGTAGACCAGTTCTAAAATGACAGGATTGTTTTCGTTATTTAGCAAGGCCAAATATGGGTGTCTTTATTTGATTTCTTTTCTCAAATAAACTGTCTTGATGCAGCTTTTGGGCATCCCTGCTTCATTACAATTTACTTATGAAATTAACAACTTCAAAGGATGTGTATTTAAAAAATCAGAATCCTTTTGTGTAGGATGTGGTGAAAATTTCAATACAGGTATTTCTGTGGATATTTTCACTGCTTCACCTTCTTGGCCCTACATCAGACCTTGGATGTGGGCAGATGAGAATAAAGAGAACAATGGATGTTGCCATAGATGGGCCAGAGATCAGACAGATGTGGATGAAAAGACCAGAGTAAAGTACAGAGTCAGGGGCAAAGTGATGGTTGAGTTTCAGGGCAACATTAGGGGGTTGAAGGGGCCAGAAGCAAGTATGAACTCAAAGGCAGCAGGGATTATAATCCAAGGCAGCTTTCAGGAAAAGGAAAAGGAAATGGGAGAGTAGACAGTCTTCATTCTCAAGAAAGTTGTTTGGACTAGTAAACTGGTTTAACTCTAAGGGTTTTAAAGGGTCTGGTGTGTCCTAATTGGCTTGGAGAGAGTCAGTTGGCAGTATTCAAGCTGGGTGGCCAGCTAACTCTCTTCAGGATGGAATGGAAGTCTAGAGTTCACTCTTTTCCCTAAAATATAGTTTTCCTGGCCTCCTGGTAACACAGTAGGCTTAGTGCAAGAGGTGGCTGCAGCAGGGCTTGGTTCAAGATCTCCCTTAAACCTCGAGACACTGAGGCTCTTTCTATACCTAAGGATTATCCCAGGAAAATGGAGGGATCATCCCTGCCTGCTCCCGGGATCCCCTGTGTGTCATTTGCGTGCACAGGGATGATCCCTTTTGGCTGGTGTAGAAACAGCCTGATTTTGATCAGCTCTGATATGTTTTGTATCTCTTACCTAGGCCCAGTTCTCATGACTACTGCTGATGTCATTTTCAAATGGGAAACATTTAGTCTGAAGGCAACTTCATACAATGAAAAATTATATTTTCTACATTGACACTAACTTTGCAGGAACACAGGAAGCTGCTTTATATTGAATCAGACCATTGGTCAAACCAACACCCAGTATTGTTGACACTGATCAGCAGCAGTTCTCCAGGTTTTCAGATAGGACTTTTCCCCAGCCCTCGTAGGAGATGGCAGAGATTGAACCTGGGACCTTCTGCATGCAATGCATGTGCTATATCAATGAGCTATGGCTGCTCCCCACCAAATTGTAAGGTATATTCCAGATTGTTAATAACAGATCATATTAAGTATATTAAAAAGAGAAGCTTTAGAAATTGACATAGTAGCATCTTTATAAAATAAAAAACATACCATTGAATTATGCCTGCATTTTGCATAATTTGGGGCTGCTTTTATTTGGCTACCATGTAAGGTTCTTGTTTCTTTTTGACAACATCCACATGTATTGAATTAATCTGGGTAACTGGACTGTTCCTTGTGATGCTTGGGGAGAGATTATCACTCTGCTAGATTGACCTTTTAAAAATATCTTTGGACAAAGCTGCGATGTTGAACTGTTGCAGCCTTGTTGACCCTACAACTGTGTAATCATGTAACAATCATACAAGAGGCAAAAAGGCATGGATCAGGCCAGGAGAGAATGCACAAAAATCACAGTGGCAGACCCTAGTGTTGCAGCAAGATTTCTGTCCATGTACACACATTTCTTTCTTTCTTTGGCTTTCAAATTGAAATTATATAATTTGAACCTCAAGCATGATATGATGAAAGCTATCCAATTATGCAACAGAATCAGATGCATGTTAAATTCACGTTGTTTAGGTTAAGTATCAGCCAAAGATGTAGGAAAGAATATTCTAGATTGAGTATCTCAGCAACTCTGGTTCTGCGTAGTTATTATGATTCTGCTATTCGTTCTATGTAGTGGAATCATTCCCTTTTGTATTAATCTCATTTGGGGTGAGTGTTCAGCTATTTACATACTAAAAATGTTAGTGAAGCCACAACATGCTGTCTATATATGGACTTCATTTCAGCAGAATCCTGTTGTTCGGTTGCATTGATTCACACCACTTAAAACAACATCAGCGATTGATCCGGTTGCTGTGCTATTATACCTTTCTTTCAAAAGAAGTTACTTAAGGACAAGAAGAAGAAACTTCAGTGTAATGCTCAAGCTAAACTGGAAAGAGATCATCATGATTTTTCTGCAATTATAGTTTTTAAACAGTGCAAGGGAGGGCAGAGCAAGAATAAGGGGAGTAAAAGCTGTTGATAATTTTGTGTGCCTAATGTGCAGGCTCTAAATAGTTTTCTTGATTGCTAAATCATTTCCCTTTATTCCTAAAAGAGCATGATAATGCACTGATTGTGTGTGTGAACTCATTGTTCTCAGAGACATACAAATCACAAAATGCCCTCCTCCCTGCCCCAGCTCTACTTCTGCTAAGTTCATGGTGCAAAATAGCTTAGACAATTGTAACAGGAGGCTTCCTCAAGACTTTGATGTAAATTACACTAATATTGTGAAGTGCTTTTGTTTAAACCATTCTTTGTAAGTTGAATTAGGATTCTGGAGGGTTTGAATTAGATGAAGCTGATTATGACAAAGATATGATTCTTTTCAAACCACACCAAATAATGGCTTAATTTGTTTTACTGTGGATGTCAGTCTTAAAGAGCTTTACAATTCTTTATCATCTTCCTTATCAGTAAACAGAAGGAAGCCTTTTAAAGACAGTTTCAAGTATTGTTGCTCATGGATCTTTTCTTATTGTTTCTGTTTTTGCATTATTGCTTGCTCTGACCAACAGGGCAACAGACCATTCAAGATGAGCTAAAAGTGTTTACTAATGTTTTTTCTCTCTATCTTAATTCCAAAATATGTAGTTAGTTCGGATGGAGTGCCAAACCATTTTTAGTGGCTCAGTTCAGACAACATGTTAGTCAACACAGTGTGAAAATTCCACTCAAAAGTTGAGTTCCTAGGGGGTACTCCCCACATGACATGTTCTAACTCCACTGTTGTGTGACTGTGGGCTACCATGGAGTTGAGTAAAATCCATCACAACTCCATCACAACTGTTTGATTGACAGTTCCTCCACCCCTTCTCCTCCCCTGGTCCTCCTGATCGTATCCCATTGCTAAAAAACCAAGGATGGCAGCTCTCCTAGAGCAGCACTCCTTTTACCTTTCTTGTCAGGGAACTCTGTAGCCAGTGGGAAAAGTCAAGTCAATGCAATGGAAAACTCCACACAACACGCAACACAATGGTTGTGCAGGAACTCTCCTACGCACAGTGTGGATATTCTGCGTGGAGTGTTTTCCAAAAAACCCACCCTCCACCATTGCATGGAGTTTTCTGCCAGGCAACACATTTCTCAACGATGGTGTAAAAACTCCACCGTGGAGTTCTAAAATCACTATTGAGAATCGTGTTGTCTGAACTTTGCCGGTGTCTCTTGAGTGAATCTCAGGCTCACATTCTCCCTCCCTCCACTTTGTGGCCTTCCTGACGTCCTCTTTTGTTGCAAACCTCATTTACTTACAGTTGAACCAGTCCCCCCACTGCAAAACCAAACAAAATTGTGCTAACTATGGCACAAGCCATAGTTAGCCTGCAATCCAGAATTGAAAATGACAATCAAACCATGGCTTCCTATTCTGATTTGCATGTAAACTATGGCTTGCACTAGTTTGGAGAGTTTTGGAGAATATGGGGTAAGAGGGCCTAAGGCTTGCTCATGAAATGCCAAGTCATGCTTTGGCATTAAGTCTTCACCAGTCTACTTTGTCTCCAGTGTGTCTCTTTTAAAGTTGCATGTGCAAGTTGATTTCTCTTACTGAGAAAAAATACTAGTGACTCATATGTTTAGGAAGTTTCACAAGTGTTCTAGACATTGACCGGGTTCTCACGTTCATGGAGGGGAAGGTAGGCCATGGTGTCTTATTTTCCCTTCCGTACCTGTGTGTTGTGTTTCAGGAGGTGGGATTAGAATAACTACCCTTGGCTGTGCAGCTTGTCATGTTGTGTCCACTTGGTGGGGGTGGCTTGATTAGGGTGACCATATGACCAGATTTGCCCAGGTTTTTGATGGCAAATTGGGGAGGGGAGGGGAAATCCGGATTTTTTTCAAAGAGCAGCTTTAATGCGAATTAACAAAAATGCTTATAACTCTGTCATTTTTTAAGACAAAGACATGAAACTTGGCACAATAGTAGCTCTTAGGAAAGGCTTTAGTCATACCAAAGTTGAAACAGATCCATTCATCCATTCATTTTTTAGGATTTTTTTTTAAAAATTGAGGTTTTAAAATTATTCTTTTTTAAATCATCATTTTTAAAGATAAAGAGATGAAACTTTGCACCATGAAAGGATTTAGGTAGAGCTTTAGTCACACCAAATTTGAAACAGATCCGTTCATCCGTTGATTTTTTAGGAATTTTTTAAAAATTGAGGTTTTAAAATTATTATTTTTTAAATTGTCATTTTTAAAGTTAAAGAGATGAAACTTTGTACCATGATAGGATCTGAGTAGAGCTTTAGCCACACCAAATTTGAAACAGATCTGTTCATCCATTGATTTTTTAGGGATTTTTTTAAAATTGAGGTTTTAAAATTACTATTTTTAAAGATGAAACTTTGTACCATGATAGGATTTAGGTAGAGCTTTAGCCACACCAAATTTGAAACAGATCTGGGGGCAGTAGCAAACCCTGTTAACAGCAACAGCAGCTTGCAATGAGTGAAGATACAGTCAGAAAAGATATTTGAGGGAAGGGGAGAATGTAACACACAGAGTATAGCAAAAGCTTCAAAGTACAGCAAAACCTACAAAAGTAGGAGTTAGTGAAGTTAATTTAAGATCCATTGAATCTCTCACTTGTTCTTTATTTCAGTGATTTTAACATTAAGATGTTATGTAGAACAGATTTGTCTTAAATGTGTGCTGTAAAATCAGACATGTGACCATGGCTATGTTCGGCTGGGCACACCCCCTTGGTACTGGACACACCCCCTTGGGGCGACCATGTTGTCCTCCTTTTTGGTTTCCAAAATATGGTCACCCTAGACTTCATGCCCTGTGTAATAAGGGTTCTAGGTGGTTTGGTTCTCATGGCAGCTAGCCACCCACGCCAGGTTTGCACAACATGACAAGCCACGCAGCCAAGGCGAATTATGCTAATCCCCTTGAATGTAATAGGCATGCACAGAGGACATGATTGTCCAAACTGGCATAATAAATTTTGTCATTCTCTCTCTCTCTCTCTCTCTCTCTCCCCCTCCCTCTCTCCCTCCCCCCTCCCCCCACTAGCCCCAATACAATTTGGGAGCTAGCCAATTCAAACGATAAGTGCTCAAAGTCTAAAAATTCAGTAAGAATAGATGTTCTGGTTCACTTTTTCTTTTTCTTGTGAATAGATACAGCCTTTGGGCAATTTCACACATTACAGAGAGGCAAGTCTGGAATTTTGATTGTGTACCCTTAATAGGAAGCTGTAGTCAATAATAGCTTACTCACAAAGGTCCCAATACTATATGTTTGCAAAGATGTGATTGTTGCATTTGCATCTTGTATTTTTAAATACATTCTTAAGACATCTTAGGTACACACCTAAGAAATGCAATTTATGAAATGGTCCATAAAGAACACCTTACTAGTGTTACTGATAATTACTTTTGCAATAGAAAAACACAGTATTTAGGTTCTCCTTCTTGGGTTGTCTACTCCCCTCTACTAGAGAATGGTGCATGTAAAGTGAGGAGTGTGGATATATTAGCATTTGAACATAGCAAATGCTTCTTGGTGTGACATGGTAAGAGCAATGCAGGAAATTCAAAGGGCAAATAAGGATTTTTGTGTGTGAATGGCCCTGAGGCAATCACTGAAAAAGGGCACTCTTTCCCTAACCCCTCCTCTCTCAACACCTCTTTAATGGATTCAGTGAGACTGTCAGTTTGCACAATTACATACTGTGAAAATATTTTAATAACTAGTCCAATCTTTGAAGTCAAAGCAGTTGAACAATTTGAATGGGGCTTTTAATACTCTGGTATACTTGACACCCATGAGTAAACAGCAACCTAGGTCATACAGGTCTGATTGTTCAGTAACTTTGTCTGCATATCATAGTTGGTTCTCTCCTCTGAGAACAGGTTTCCAGCAGGAGATCAATTCAGCTGTCTTGGAGTGCAAACCCATAATGTCAAGTAAAGTACAAATTTCCCTGTACACAAAATTTAATGTACTCTCTGTCTTCTTCAGAGATGCACTTGTCATTGTATCCATCAACAAGTGCTCTAATAAGGCTGTGAGCAGTCTTGTGCCTTTTGACTTGGTGTTCCTGGGAGATTTTGGTATGGCCTCTGCAATGATTTGACTTACGGTTTCTAAAATGAGAAACATGTTTAAAGCATACAAGTGATATTGAACCAGAAAATGTCTTAAATTCTCAGGAAAGGGCTTAGCACCATAACAAGCCAAAGAATAAACAAACCACAGCTTACCAATAGACTCAAACACTACAACAAGAATTTTATTTCAAAAGATGCATTGGCTTTGGTGAAATTCCAGAAGAGTTCTGCATTTATTGGTTCTCTTTCCTTTGCTTCAAAGGCTGGTCAGGCTTAGTTCCCATGTTATCTCCATGTTGGCCAAGAAATTGTGAAGAGTGTTTTCATCACTTATTCATATTAGCGGAATATTCCCATGTTTGTGGCTACTGTTCTCTGAAATGAATTCTGGAGTGACCATATGAATTTTATTGCTTTGAAACCACTGCAAATTGGCCACATCCAGACTTTGGGGAAATTCATTGTGGATACATTTCTGATAGACAAAATTAATTTGAAAGCAGAAATAAATTGGACATAGTATGGATTCCTTGGAGAGGTGATCCTCCTATTTATTTATTTATTTATTTAATTTATTGCATTTTTATACCGCCCAATAGCTGAAGCTCCCTGGGCGGTTCACAAAAATTAAAACCATTCAAAGTATAAAATGAATAGTCATTTTTTTGTCATTTATTATTATGGAACAGTATAAAAACTTGATATAAAATACAATATAAAAGCACAACCAGGAATTCCCTTAAGAAGTGAATGCATGATGAAAATGTTAAATGTCTTGCTTCCACCAAACTGTCTCTAGACTACTCTGAGTGACATGTGAAATCTAGTTCACACAAACAGGTGAGCTGGTATAATGATTCCTGGACTACACTGCTTCAGAACACTGATGATATGTCTCATCATTAACTACTTTTTATAAAAATGAAATGGCATGTATGTATGAAACTGCATGTCAGGGAGAAGAGTTCTAACCTAGCCTTCCTCCTGATATATAAGTCTAGAATTTGCTGTATGCAGTCAGGTTTTTTTCATTGAGAAACATTCAGCCAAGTGATCCTCATTCTGTAGTCTGAAGGGGTACAGTCCATTTTACCACTTTATCTGCTGTCATACAATGCATAGTTAAATATGCTACCACAAGATGTGGTGATGGCCACCCATTTGGATGGCTTTAAAAGGGGCTTAGACAAATTCATGGAGGATAAAGCTAGGACACAAGAGTGGGAAGGTGTTATTTCACTTACATCGTGTTTGTGGCCTTTGCATAGGCATCTGGAATACCATTGTGGCAACAGAGTGCTGGACTAGATACGCTTTTCATCTGATGCAGAAGAGCTCTTCTTATGTTCATGCATACTAGGCCTAGGCCTAAGAGTCTGTTTTGACATTACCTTTAATAGGGTAGTTGCATCATGACTCCCCCACAACCGGGTAAAATCCACAGACACGTTGGAAGAGCCCATTCCACAGTTCGTTCCAATGCCAAAATTGCTTTCCTGAAAGCTGAAACACAGCTGGTACAGAATGGAATGGACCCCTTCTATTGAGCACAGACATCTGGCATGACTAAATGGCACAAGACAGTACCACACCTCAGACACTGTCTCGTTGATAATAATAATAATAAAACAGGCTGTTATGCCCAGAACTGTGGGCATAGGTTTTAGGAAATTTGGAGAGATGGTGGACAATACAAAGTGTTTAACCAGTACAATATGGGTGTTATTGCTTTACTGAAACCTACAGCTGTTCATATAACCACATTTAGCCAGTCCTATTGCTTTCAATATAAGCAATCAAAGCATTGCAGCTTTAGCCTATTGGCTGGCCATGGTCTTTAGATCTTGTGTTCCCAGGTAGGGCTTTGTCTTCTGTCTCCACAAATGGCCAGTCTCCCCTTTTGTTCATTTTCTGCAGGGAAGAGCTTTTTAAGCACTAAAATTTTGCACATCAGACTTTTTCAAAAGCTAATATCTTCAAAGCCCAAAACTGAGGGCATTCTTTTCCAATCTTTTCAACACATGATTTTGTTTATGCATAAAAGATTCTTAAGCAGGTTAAAAAGAGTGATATCTGGTTTAAATATCTGGCACAGAATTATTTAATAAAGGACTATCAGAATACAGTAAAGCCATTAGGTAGAATCATTTCAAATATAAACTTATGTCACTTGAAGTTATGAATGACTTCTTGACTGTATCAGATTATTTGTTTCAGAAAGTTGGGTTAATGCTGATCTGTAATGAGCAATATGAAATGCAAATGCAATTCATGTGAAAGAATTTCTGCTCTTACTACTAATGTGATTTTTAAATTTTAATATCATTGCAGAAGTCAGCTGAGCAAAGAAATCAAAGTGGCACCACTAAACTTAGCTGCAACCCCAGTAACAAATGTTTCTTTTTTTCATAGTCTGTAAGGAGGAAAAAAAGAAGGGCAGGCTTCTGCTACTGGACTAGAAAAGTCTGCTATAAAGAGCCACTGCAGTTGGATGAAGCCAGCAATTAGCAGGGACTGCAGTCTCATCTTTCTAGAAGCTCCATCACACCTAGGAAGAAACGCTGGCTACCGTCGCTTCTCCATCGTTGCTCAGTTACTTCCTGTTTGAAAACAGGAAGTAAACAAGGAGCACAAGGCCCATTCAGTCAAGCGTTGTAATCACGCTGCTTCTCCCACACACAGTAGAAGAGAGCAGCAACCAGACTTTTTCTGGTTTTTCTTGCGGCGCAAGGAAGGCCAGAAGGGGGGAAAGGCGTGTGAGAGGCAGACGATGTCATGTGAGGGACCTCCAAGGAATCTGTGAGTGTCCAGTAACGAGCGTGCAATAAAACGTGCGGCGGATGGAGCTCCAAGACAGTCTTTCAGTAATGATTTCAGGAGTAGACATATATATATATATATATATATATATATATATATATTTGAGAGAGGAAAATTCTAAGACCCCCCCTTCAGTCCATGTACTGACTGAAAAGGTTGATTTGTTCTTTGACAGGTTTTGGCTTGTTTGTGTAAAACCATGAGTTTTACATAAACTTTTAAAACACTATTTCTGTTGTTGTATCTCAAATTTCCATTTCTGAACAATGAGCTCTTAATCCATTGCTAAAACATATTGCTAAAATAAAATAGCAGAGTTGTTTGGCTTCCTTTATAGGTAAGAATAATATGCTTTGCCACCACTTGAAGAGCTGGGTAAACATAGTTAAAAAACAAAACAAAAAACAGAGCCAGTTAGGATAAGAGGACAGACTTCTGCATGAACAGAACATGACATTTAGATGGGATCTACAGTATTTGACAAATAGGCCCCCCTTTCCTCACTTTTCAAGAAGCTGTTGCAAGCTGTCATCTAAACGCTCCCTGGTTTTCTGCATCAGGTTCTTTTGAGTAGAAAACCCATAGTACCTATGAGTGCTGCTGCATTATATCCAGATTGTGGGTTTAGGTTCTACTGAACCCAGGAAGCTCCCTTGCATATATCAGGTCAGTTTGTGGCTCTCTGCAGGCTCAGGCAAAAGTCTTTCTCATCATCTAATTGTTTGTTTTAAAAGTATCAGAGATTGAACCTCTGGATACAAAGTGTGTGCTCCATTACTGAGCTGTGGTCCCAACACCACTCTCCTTATTTCTAGAGCAAGGGTACCAGTTGAGAACTCTAAACCCAGTTCTCTTGTGCACACCATTTATTTATGTGTATCCCACCGCATAGGCCCTTAGGACATCTAGGAATTTAGGACTGTAGGATCAGACTTCATAAAACAAGTTGTAAAAAATGCAGAACAGAGTGAAACAAGTCTACAGCCCTATTCAAGTGTTTGGTTTTTAAATGGTGTAGAAGCAGCTGAGGATGTGCAATTCGCGCCCGCTACTCCTGACCTCTCCAGGGTTCCCAATCTTGTAGAGCTTTCATGACAGATCTTTCCCATCAACACAGGGAGGCCAGCAGTTGAGGTTGCTCCTCTGGCTCCCTCTACACAAATTCAAAACTTTACCCCCGAATAGGGCTTGTATGTATGCATGTGTGTATGCATGTATTATATTTACCCTGGTTTTCAGCCAAGATTTGCTCCCAAAGCTATTTTCAATTCAACTTCACCAGAAGATACAAAATCAGTAATTGGATGTGTGTATGTGTGGAGGAGAGAAAAGGAGGGATGACTGCTGTAGCTTCATGTTCTTGCTTGCATTTTGAGGTGCACTTCCATGACCTTGCTTGGCTAGCTTACTCCTTTTGTTCATTTTTAACTAATGCCAATTGCTGAGCCTTCATAAATGCCAAAATTAGTACGGTGATGGTAGAAAGAGATGCCCCTTTGCTCTTTCTACATAGTTAAAGAAACTTCACCAAATACTGCAGCATTTCTTAGGGCCCGGTGGAATACTGAGAAGCCAGCTCGGTCAGTTGCTGGAGATGATGGTGAGGAGAGCATCTTACAGGTTAGCCCACAATTTTCACCCATCTGCTACTCCAACTTTCCAGCTGTAGGGCCCTATCCTAACCCTGCCCAATGATAAGGGCTTTTCTCCCAGAAGTGCAGCCCAATAAAAACAAAACAGGCAACCCAGATTTTCTTCCTCAGGATGATGCAATATCTGCTAGTGCGTGGCAGAATGCTATGAGGTTGGTGCTACAGGTTGATGGAAATAGTCTACATACAGTAAGGATATATATATATTTTAAAAGTCATACTTAAAATCAGTCCTCTTACAGAATTTGTTGCATTATAACTCTTTGGTATTCCAGAACTGCATGAGACATCATCTATGTAGGACAGGAAGCAGCAAGCTTTTCATGCTGATTTAGGATTCAAACCGTGTTAGTTTTTGTAGCTTTCTGATCGTGAGTTGCTCATGCAGGCTTTCTTCATCCTAGTGGACCAGATAGTCATCAGTGCCTGGGTGGCCTGGAGCTGGCTTAAGCAGTCTGAGATCAAGTGAGTTTCAACCCATGCCCTGAAAGAATGCATTGCAATCAAGTTTCCTAGCCACTTGGAGAAAAATATGTTTTGAAATGTTAGAACTCAGCAGGGCTGGTAATAGCTCTACAGGATTCCTTCCTGTACCTGGCTTCTCCTTTTAAGTTTGAAATTTTGAATTTCAAACTCTTTATAATTTACCCTTTAACCACATCAAAGAGAACTATGAAACGTACCTGATATTTTTGATCCTTTAAAAAAAACCCCACAAGTCCACCTCACCCCCCACAAACTTACTTTTTATTAATAGTCTTATAGCAGAGATCCATACAGCTGCTAGCTATGTGGGTTTGGTGGCCCAATTTGTGTACCAAATTAAAACAATGCCCAAGAGCTTCTTGGCTAGGGTGGCCATATAGAAAGGAGGACTAGGTTCCTGCATCTTTAACAGTTGTATTGAAAAGGGAATTTCAGCAGGTGTCATTTGTACATATGGAGGACCTGGTGAAATTTCCTCTTCATCACAACAGTTAAAGCTGCAGGTGCCCTGCCTTCTTTTAAATCTTGGTCACTCTAGTATAGCTCCTGCAGTTTTAACTGTTGTGATGAAGAGGGAATTTCACCATGTTCTCCAAATGACACCTGCTGAAATTCCCTTTTCCCCTTTCTATGCAACTGTTAAAGATACAGGAGCCCTGTCCTCCTTTTCATATGGTCACCCTAATTGTATAGAAAAGGGAATTTCAGCAGGTGTCATTGGTATGCATGCAGCACCTGGTGAAATTCCCTCTTCATCACAAAGCTGCAGGAGCCTTTCCCTCTTGAGCAGATACAAGAGAGGGAAGGGCTTCTATAGCTTTAACAGTTGTTATGAAGAAATTTCACCAGGTGCTGCATGCATACCAATCACACCTGCTGAAATTCTTTTCTATACAACTGTCAAAGATACAGGAGCCCTGTCCTCCTTTCCATATGGTCACCCTATTGTTTGCAGTTTGGTAAAGAACTGAGGCTTTTGGGGTGGGAAAGGGATGGAAAGAAAAGCAAGCTCACCTGCAGCTCCCAACATAGTATTCGAAGGACTGTGGGAACAGCTTTGACCATGTAGCACCAGTGTGTGTAAATGTGGCCATGAATCATTGAAGCATGAGAGTTGAAGACATTTGCAACTGCTGTGGTCACTGCTGCAAGGCTGTGCCCCATCGTGTTCTTATGATGCTGATTTAGGACAAAACTAGATGTGTAATGTCTCTTCAAAAGCTGCACAAATTGTTATGAGAAAGAAACAATTTGGAATGGGATTGTTGGGGTGAGAGGAAGATTTATTTTTTAATCCTTTCCCCCTAGTACTGTCTTCCCAATAAAAATTGCACACTCCGCAGGGATATTTCTTTTTCCTACCAGGGCAAATAGCAGCGGGAGGGAGGTTTTCATTGGGAAAATAATCAGACATCTTAAAATTCATCTGGGTAGGGTTGCTGGTTTGTTAAAGTGTCTCTTCCATGATGGTCCTTAACTTTTGAGGTGAGAAAATTTGCTTCAAAACACCCAGCAGTTTAATATTCTATGTAAACATATTGTATTTCTAATTAAAGAGCGAAAATGTTTGTTTCATCTTTGTTTTCCCCTCCTGTACTGTTTTAAACCAACCCTTTACATTTAATCAAAATTTTCTCATATAACAAAATAAAATCACTACTTGCACATTGATAAGTTCTATTTTAAGTTGGAGAGAAACCTGGAAGAAAATGGATATTTTTTATATGTGTGCTTGAAGTCTCCAGACTTGTTCTCCCTATAATAAAGATTTCTTCTTCCTGAGGGGTTTCAGTAATACAAAACTAGGTGTACATTTTCTCATAAAGCAACAAGATAATGTTTTGATTTTTTAAAAAAGATCTAATTTTGCTTTGAATTATACTTTCTGTCACCTTTTAAATAGTTTCTTTTAAAATATCATTTTAAAGATTAAATCATAGAATGTATTACATTACATTCCCCCCTGGCTTTTTATCAGATGTAGTTCTACCATTGTATGAGGTCACGTAACACTGTTGGGGCTGATGGATTAGCACTTTACAAATAATATAGAAGACTCTTTTGACTCATATAGATGTCCAGCTAATAAAGTTTTTCAATATGCTCAAAAATATGAAATACCTTTATCTAATACAACACAGAGAGTCTCATCCCTGTAATAAAAGTCTCAGAAAATATGAAAGAGAATGCTTTCATTTTAGGTGGCTCTCCCAGCCACTTCTGGATCTTAAAAATAATCTTTATATAGGAGCATCAAAGGGGCTCTTTGTCATCCTTGGGATATCTGTTGGAATTCTTTTGATAGTTAATACCCCTGAACAAATAATGGATATTTACTTTCAGGTATAGCTTCTTCTGATGAGATGGGCAATATATAAGGCATGGGTCACATTTAGGCCATTTCTACACTGGCCTTTTTCTCCAGGGTTGTCCCTGGGTGCTCCCTTTGCATCCAAATGATTCACAGCGACTCCCGGGGGCAGAGGGGCGGGCACAGGTTTTCCCAGGGATAAAGAAACCCTGGGAAAGCCCGATTCTTCCAGTGGTCCTGCTTACTCGCTCCATGCCCATCAGGGGAGAGGGGGTCTGTATTTTTGCCACTTATGGGATGGAGGGTGGATAAGGGCCATGATTTCAAGGTGTTTTTTTTTTTAAACCTACCTTTTCGATGGAGTGGGGTCTTGCTCTTGCACAACTGGCTCCACAGCTTTAAAAAAATGGCACACATGATGTCTCTGCTTCCTCCCAGGATGTCACGTGCCATGTGAGCTGGGGGAGGGTCTCGTGATCAGGATATCATGAGAGCTTCTCCCTCCCAGAACACTGGGCGGTGTAGAAAGAACCACGGTTTCCATAGTTGTTTTTCATGGTTTAATTGTTTAATTGTTTAATTGTGACAAGCCTGAGGATCTCGTGCTCTTTATGCTTATGAAGAAATATGTGAGGACACTACATAAGAGAAAGTCAGAGGAAAAAAAGAAAGAATATACATCAGCTGTCCCCAAATGCATTTGCTAACGCTGATAATTGAGATTGTCTAATGATGGGTTAATTGGGGCCTAGTCATGGTAGGGATCTTGATCTGCAAAGATGATAGGAAGAATTAGCTAGTACAAAAACACTTGATACACATGCCTACCCACAAGGAGTTGTGACACAAGATACAGCGCTAAAAGTATGGATATTGGCTGGCAGCAATTCCCATGATTGCAGGAAGACTTTTCTGTGTGACCATTGAAGTTGCTGTCAGCTAATAATTGTAATCGCGTAGCTTGGATGGGTAGACAGGAAATGTCATGTATGAATTCAGGCTAGTCACATTAATTTCTACTATGGCATGGGAAATTGAGTAATGTCTGATGGAAAGGACAGGCATCAATCATGTTTTGCACAAAAGAACATTTCACAGTATGTATATAAAACATGAATATCTGTTGCAAATTTTAGTCTTTACTACTGTTCTCCTTGATAATGAAGAATGTCCCAGCTTCTCTTTTATACTGTGCCATACAATATTAACTCAATTGATATGTGGTATTTATCTTGTGTTAGTGCTGCCTTCTTGAAAATATAATAGCTGCTAAAATGGGCCATTCTTCCTTGGTCTATCCAAGGAAGATTTCCAAGTTAAATTTTCCAACAAGCTAGCTAAGTTAATTCACACCAGTATTATTATGCTATGTTTATTTGAGCTAACACTGGATTCAGCATGTTTTTCCACTAGAGACTTTTAGATAATGATTCATTCACCATATACCCAATTCATAAATTATTCCCTTTTTATTTGTGATGTGATTTTGTTTGTAGTCAACTGAGATAGGAATAAACAAAGATGGGGACAATTTGAATGTTGTGAATATTTTCACAACATACGTAAAAATAGAAAATTATCATTCTCCCTCTCTCCCAAATCTATCAGTCTTTAATTATTTTGGTGCACTTTGCTTTTTGCCATGTGTCCATGCTATGCATAACTAATTACCAAACCTGACAGCAGATGGCAATTGCAAATGCTATTCTTTACATCATCTACCACTCTCCAGTGCTGATGGGGATAGAGAACAGGGACAGCCATCATCAACATGGTCCCTTCTTGAGCATTCCAGATCACTATTGAGAGTTAGACTAGATGGACCTTGGTCTAATTCACAAGGCAATGTTTATGTGTATATATTCTTAAGGCTGGCATTTGGTGAGCAGAGAACACATTGTGAGGCAATTTACTTTCAACACAGTTCTATACATGTCTACTCAGAAATAAGTCCCATTGAGTTCAATGGACTTATTCCTAGGTAAGTGTATATAGGACTGGAGCCATTGGGTGTTTAAATAAACATTCCCAGCTGTTTGAAAACACTTTCGTATTTACACTGAGTCTTTGAAAGGGGGCAGAATGTCGATTTAGAACAAATGTCAACTTTGCTATTAACTAGAAGCAGGCATCTTCCTACTCAGCGTTTTTCTACGGATTTCTATGTATCCTGTCCTCTGCATGTATCAATTGACGTGTTCTGTGAGAAAACATACTTAGAAAAGTCAAGTGGTCATTTTGTTACATTTACCTTTTGCGACATGTGTCAGCAAATTGCTCTTTCTGGTGCATAAGAAGGCATAACCTCCAATCTATTGTGTGTCAGATGCATTTCCTCATATACTAAAAGCAATCATTGACTGATGGACATTCACCATCTGACAGTGTTTCTTGATGACAATCTGTTAAATTTTTGCTATGGACATTTCCCTCAAATTCAAATCATGGCCCATCATCATGTTGGGAAAGATAATGTAGTGAAAGACTTGATGAAATTTTAATTGGCAATACATCGACCTTAATTGAATTTTTAAATGTTTGGGATCATTTGTGTAAGTAATGATGTTCTCTGTTGTTGGTCTGGGATGCCTTTCACATTCAACTGATTCTAGAAGCCTTAGGGTGCCACATTAAATCTAAAGTAGAGCAATGAAGACAATATAGACAATACAGGCTTGGCTTCCTATTCTCCTTTATCTTTATGATTAAGCTACAATCTGCCATTCAAGATTAATGATCTGATCCCGAGAGCCAGTTCTGCATCTAAAAGAGGCGCCATAGCACCTCACCTAGCAACGATCATGAATAATGATAGAAATCACTGTAATGACAAGCCCAAGTACCATGCCAATATTCCAGTGTAGACAGAGACAACTCCCAGTTCTGGTGGTCTGGATTATACTTAGTACTTCAGGAGTAGTAGCGGTCATTCTGTTGGAGACTGCCCTATGGTAAGATGTATTGTTTTTCAATTTAAACTATATTTATTTCTAAATGTGCATCCTATGTACATTATATGCAAATCTCTCTCCTCTTTTTTGATTATGCATAAATGGCCACCCTAGGACAAGAACCTAGACTGACTGACTGTAGTTAGGAGCCATTCAACAACCATGGAAATCCCACAGATCTCTACAGTTTCGAGCCATGCAACACAAGTTCTGGATAGTGATTTCCTGCAAAGCTGGCTTAATGCCCCTTTCTTCTGGCTCTGAAAAACTTTTGTCTGACATTGTTGGTCATCAATTAGCAAAGCCATGGAGACAAATGAAAAAGCCTCATTAAAAAAAAGCCCGAGGAACTGTATGGCTTTAGCCTACAACTGCCAGGATCCTCTAATGTATAAAGGTTGCTTCCTCACCTATGAGAGTCAAGGAAGGCTCTTCTTCCATTCCAGTAGAGCACATTCAAGGATGCTATGAAATATGATTTTGCACTTTACAGGTGATTGAAGCAGGAGTCCCAAGAGGCTTTGTTGTATAGCTTGCTTGAAGGCTAGTCTATTTAATCCTGTCAGTCACTTTCCTTCACTTTCAGTTCTGCAGCTCCAGTTAGCGCTGTTAGTTTCATACTTTCAAACATATCACAAATAAGAAGCACTTTTTATAGTTCTAAGGGAATTTTTTCTGCACTACAAATATATCTAATTTGTAGTCTGTAACTATGACTGATGATTTCTTGTATATTAGTTTCCTATGTGAATAATTGGGCTCATCTACACCAAGCAGATATTCCACTATGGAAGTGGTATAAAAGCAGTATATAAAAGGCAGGATCTACACTACTGCATTAGAGTGGTACTGAAGTACACTGACAACTGTTGGGGCCCATGA
The DNA here is from genome assembly GCF_023053635.1 of Elgaria multicarinata webbii. NCBI lineage: Eukaryota > Metazoa > Chordata > Lepidosauria > Squamata > Anguidae > Elgaria > Elgaria multicarinata. Next base: position 24,703,665 of record NC_086180.1, on the reverse strand, counting down.
CACATCTACACCAAGCAGGATATAACACTATGAAAGTGGTATGAAAGCAGTATATGGTATGTGTCAATGGGCCCCAACAGTTGTCAGTGCACTTCAATACCACTATAAGGCAGTAGTGTGGCTCTTACCCTTTATATACTGCTTCCATAATGGAATATTCTGCTTGGTGTAGATGATCTCTCTCTCTCTCTCTCTCTCTCTCTCTCTCTCTCTCTCTCTCTCTCTCTGTGTGTGTGTGTGTGTGTGTGTGTGTGTGTTTCTGTTTCTCTCTCTGTGAATTTCTCTGGGCTCATCTACACCAAGCAGATATTCAACTATGAAAGTGGTATGAAAGCGGTATATAAAATGCAGGCGCCACACTACTGCTTTATAGTGGTATTGAAGTGCACTGATAACTGTTGGGGCCCATTGACACACACCATGTACTGCTTTCACACTACTTTCATTATTATTATTATTATTATTATTATTATTATTATTATTATTATTATTATTATTAATTTATATAGCACCATCAATGTACATGGTGCTGTACAGATTATACACAGTAAATAGCAAGACCCTGCCGCATAGGCTTACAATCTAATAAAGTTGCAGTAAACAATAAGGAGGGAAGAGAATGCAAACAGGCACAGGGAAGTGTAAACAGGTACTGGGTAGGGTGAAGCTAACAGTATAGAGTCAGAACAAACTCAATATTTAAAAGCTATAGGGAAAAGAAAAGTTTTTAGCTGAGTTTTAAAAGCTGTGATTGAGTTGGTAGTTCTCAAGTGTTCTGGAAGAGCGTTCCAGGCGTAAGGGGCAGCAGAAGAAAAAGGACGAAGCCGAGTAAGGGAAGTGGAGGTCCTTGGGCAGGCGAGAAGCATGGCATCAGAGGAGCGGAGAGCACGAGCGGGGGAATAGTGTGAGATGAGAGAGGAGAGATAGGCAGGAGCTAGACCGTGAAAACCTTTGAAGGTCAACAGGAGAAGTTTATATTGGATTCTGGAATGAATTGGGAGCCAATGAAGAGATTTCAGAAGTGGAGTGACATGGTCAGAGCGGCGGGCCAAGAAGATGATCTTAGCGGCAGAGTGGTGGACAGAGACCAGCGGACTGATGTGAGACGAAGGAAGGCCAGAGAGAAGAAGGTTGCAGTAGTCCAACCGAGAGATAACCAGTGCGTGAACGAGAGTCTTGGCAGAAAAGACAGACAAAAATGGTCGAATCCTGGCAATATTATACAGGAAGAAACGACAGGATTTAGCTACTGCCTCGATATGAGGAATAAAGGAGAGCGAGGAATCAAATATAAAGCCAAGACTACGAGCTTCCTTGACCAGAGAGAGCGTGACATCGTTGACAGTAAGAGAGAATGAGAGGTGAGGAGAAGGTTTAGGAGGAAAAACAAGCAGTTCAGTTTTTGCCATATTAAGTTTCAAACGACGATGAAGCAGCCAGGCTGAGATATCTGAAAGACATGCCGAGATACGATCGTGAACATCAGGAGAGAGTTCCGGAGATGAGAGATATAATTGTGTATCATCGGCATACAGGTGATATTGGAGCACTATATTCATAGTGTTATATCCTGCTTGGTGTAGATGTGTCATGGGCCCCACAAGTTTGACGTGGTAAGTATAGTAATGCACTTTTTAAAGCTAGTGCAGAATGCAACTCACACAAGCAGAGTTTTTCAGGAAGTCCAGTGTCAAAACAAAGAAGCTGATCTCAAGATGAAAGACCACACAGACAAAGATCAGTAGTGCTCAACTAAGTCCTTTACTGTGCAGTATCATTACAGCATGGCAGTGCAGCAGTAGATATTTACATCAATATACACAATGACTTTTACTCTAAACCTACCCCTTCTTCTCCACACCATCCATAGTCCATATTCTTCTTTATAGTCCTTTGAGCCAATCAGTTAGTGGCATTCTTACCATGTGGTATTATTACATCAGCTTTACCACACTCTTTGTGAGTCAGCAAACCATTCCAGCTGCTCTTAATTAGTCACCTAACTGTAGGTGCAATAATCACTTTGGCCATGAAAATACCACCAGCTAGTCTGGATTTCTCCTTATGTGTCATAATGGCAGAAAAACCTCTAGTCACTTTTTGGCTCACTCACCCAGAAACCTGACACCCCTCCTTTTTTCTGTACATTTGCACACTTATGCAACCTGCTCAGCCATGCCAAGCTGTTTGACAAATTTTCTGTGCTTCAATACTGTTAGGGGTTTTGTCATGATGTCTGCAGTGTTATCCTCGCTTGCACAATAAGTTAAATCAATTAACCCCTCTTGTACAGCCTGTCTAACATTGCAGTATCTGATATCTGTATGTTTACTTCTAGTGTTAACTCTTTCAGAGTGTGCCATCTGAATACATGTTTGATTGTCTTCAAAAACTGTCACTGGATATTCTACATCCAATCCAAAATCTTTTAGCAATTGCACAAACCAAATCATTTCAGTGCACAATTCTGAGACTGCAGCAAATTCAGCTTCAGAAGTTGATAATGCTACCACATTTTGTTTTCTAGTTTTCCAACTAATTAATACATTTGCATATTTAATAACAAAACCTGAGGTTGATTTTCTATCCTGAAAATCTCCCGCCCAGTCGCTGTCTGAAAAACATTGAAAAAACAGTTGCTCTGTGGGCTTGATCATCAGAGCTGTGTCAATAGTTCCTTTTAAATATCTTAAGATTCTTTTTACACCTTGCCAGGCACTGTAAGTAGGTTTTGATGAGAACCTACTTAAAATACCCACTGCATTTGCAATATCTGGTCTAGACCACTGTGCCAAATATAACAAACTTCCAATTGCAGATTGATACAAATCTGTTTCCTCAAATTCTGCATCATTACTGTTGCAAACAAAACCTGATATCATTGGTGTCTTTACAGGTTTACTTTTTTCCATGTTGTATTTGGCTAACAGGTTTTTTATCTTTTGCTTTTGGCTTATCACATAAGCCCCTTCTTTCTTTGAAACTTCCACCCCAAGATACTCTTTCATTTTTCCCAAATTCTTTAACTTGAAGTGCTTGCCCAATTGTTTCTCAAATCTTTCCATTTGATCTTTTGTTTTGGCCACTAAACAAATATCATCAACAAATATTAACAACCATATTTGTTCCTCATTTTCATTTCTAGTATACAAGCATGAATCTGCCCTGCTATTTTTGAACCTCATAGATTCAAGAACCTCATGTAAGCATTTGTTCCAATTTCTGGCAGATTGCTTCAGTCCATAAATTGCCTTGTTGAGTTTGTATACTAAACCTGGTGTTGGGCTTTCATAACCAGGGACCTGCGCCATGTAAATGTCTTCTTTCAAATCAGCATTTAGATAAGCTGTTTCTATGTCAAAGTGATATACTTCACATTTTTTAATTGCTGCAACCGTTAAAGCTAGCCTCATCGATTCAGGCCTGGTTGTAGGACTAAACGTTTCATCATAATGAATGTTCTTCCTTTGTGTAAATCCCTGTGCCACGAGTCTGGCTTTATATTTTGTCTCTCCAGACCCTAACACCTTTTTCTTATACACCCACCTACAACCAATGGCTTTTTCTCCCTTTGGTAACATAGTTGGTGTAAAAACATCATATTTTGACATACAGTCCATTTCTACTCTCATGGCCTGAACCCATTTTTCCCTTTCTGCTTCAGGCAGTTTCTTAACTTCTTCAAAATTCTCAGGTTCATAGGAGACTTGACAAATTCTGATTTGGCCAGCAGTGAATCTATCTGGTGGAACACCCTTATTGCTCCTTTCTGAGCGTCTGGGTCCTAATGATGTGCCAGCTTCCTCCTCCTCTTTCTTGGAGCTTGCAGTAGAGTTACTACTGCTACTCCTGCTGGAAACATCTCTTTGTTCCTCTTCTCGTTTTGGAGTTTCTAAGTTCTTTTCTTCAGTTGGCAACAAAACCTCAGTTCCATGAAGCCTCCCCCAGCTGCTGTGCTCTTCAAAGCTTGCAGATCTGGAGATAACAACATTGCTGCCTCCTGCTGAGAATCTGTATGCTTTGGAGCCAGGTGCATAGCCCAGAAACCTCAACCTTCTGGCTTTTGCCAGCCCCTTTCTCCTTGCAGCTTTTGGGATGTTAACCCATGCATAGCTGCCAAAAACTCTCAGGTGTGCTAGAGATGGCTTTTTTCCAAACATGAGGTAATAGGGGGTGTTGTTAATTGAAGAACTCCACAACCTATTAACCACATAATTGGCAGTTAGCATTGCTTCACCCCAGAAGTGGGCCTGAAGCCCCGAGTCTGCCATCATTGAATCTTTCATGGTTTGAAGAACTCCATTTCTACGCTCAGCCACTCCATTTTGCCATGGGGAATGAGGTGCAGTTCGCCTGGCTGAGATCCCTTTTCTTTTTAACCACTTCTGGAAAACATCAGCCATGAACTCACCTCCTCTGTCTGACTGCAATTGCTTAACTTTGGTTGAGAATTTTCTCTCCACCCAACTCAGCCAATTTTGGAACACCTTAAAGGTTTCACTCTTATTGTGTAGCAAATAACAAAACCCATATCTGCTATAATCATCTACCAACACCAGGACGTACCTTGCCCCTCCTAGTGTCTTATCCAATGGCCCAATTAAATCTGCATGAACTAATTCAAAAATTTGTTTTGTGACTCTATCACTCTTCTTTCCAATAGGGGCAACTTTGGATTTCGCCAATTTACAGGTGGTGCAGTCAAGAAATTGGTCACATGCTTTTACCTTCAAACCAAGACACGCATCTGGCATCTTGCTTAACACTTTAAAGCTAGCATGCCCCAAGCGTCTATGTAACAGGTGCACACAGTTATCATGCATAGGCTTATTTTCAAAAACAGATTTTACATCTCCAGAAACATTAGTACCTTTTTGAACCATTTCATACAAATTGTTTCTTAATTCTCCTTTAGCTAGCAGATTATTCCCTTCTAGTACTTTGCATTGCTTGTCAGAAAACAAAACAGTATACCCTTCTTTATCCAAACAAGATACACTAATCAAGTTGTACTCTAAAGACGGTACACAAAGCACATTATTTACATTTTTACCAAGACAAGGGATAAATAAAGAACCTTCACCAAGGACATTGGAAGGTTTTCCATCTGCCAGCGTCACTGATTTCTGGTGTGGAGAATGCAAACTTGCAAACAGCTCCTTTCTGTTTGCAATGTGCTGGCTGGAGCCACTGTCCATTAGCCAAACGTCATTGGGCTCTTCTACAGCAATCTTAACCACGGAGATCTTGGGCCTCACTTTCTTCTTTTGTGGTGCAGGCTTTTTCTCCGCTAGTACTGGACAATCTCTCTGCAGGTGCTTTCTCGATCCACAATGAAAACAACACTTAACAGCAAACGCCTTATTTTCATCCTGGGTTGCTGCCAATTCGGTGGAAGAATACTTTGGTTTGGCAGACTGCCTCACGCTCCCATTACTGGACTCAAGCCGCTTATCATCTCTCTGACTTTGCTCTTCTATCAAGCGCCCAGTTAAGTAATGGAGTGTGAGCTGAGTCTCTGGCATAGCCTCCAAGGCTAGGACAAAATTGTCCCATGAATCATCTAAGGAACTGAGTACTACATATACTTTATGTGACTCTGCAAAGTTCATGCCTCGCTCCTCCAAGTCCATAAAGAGCTTCCGCATCAGGTTGATGTGGTCAGACACACTTGACCCTGACTGCAGACGTGCTCTATACAACTTGCGAGTTAGCAAGACTTTACTTGCAGCAGTATCTTGCACATAGATTGCTCTCAAGGCGTTCCAACATGCTTGTGCTGAAGTTAGCCCTCTCACATGGATCAGCTGGCTGTCTTCCAAGCAGAGAATAATATTTGCTAACGCCTTCTCATTGTTCCTTTCCTCCTCTTCATCTGGCTGGGCTGGGGGATTGCTTACAGCATTCCACAGATTCTCCCTCCGGAGATAGTGCTCTATTTTGCAGCTCCAAGCCAGATAATTAGTCTCATTTAGACGATTCAATGGCATGCCTGTAAAAGCCATAGCTGCAACTTTCTCACAAACTGCTCTTGAGATGCCTTGCTCCTCAACCCCTCCTCGGCACAGCAAATGACACTCACCAGACCGCAGTTTCGAGATGCCACCTCTTCTTTGAGATATCACCAACTCTCAGTCTTTGCACTGGAAGCGGTCTGGGCCCATAACCCAACACTGACGTGGTAAGTATAGTAATGCACTTTTTAAAGCTAGTGCAGAATGCAACTCACACAAGCAGAGTTTTTCAGGAAGTCCAGTGTCAAAACAAAGAAGCTGATCTCAAGATGAAAGACCACACAGACAAAGATCAGTAGTGCTCAACTAAGTCCTTTACTGTGCAGTATCATTACAGCATGGCAGTGCAGCAGTAGATATTTACATCAATATACACAATGACTTTTACTCTAAACCTACCCCTTCTTCTCCACACCATCCATAGTCCATATTCTTCTTTATAGTCCTTTGAGCCAATCAGTTAGTGGCATTCTTACCATGTGGTATTATTACATCAGCTTTACCACACTCTTTGTGAGTCAGCAAACCATTCCAGCTGCTCTTAATTAGTCACCTAACTGTAGGTGCAATAATCACTTTGGCCATGAAAATACCACCAGCTAGTCTGGATTTCTCCTTATGTGTCATAATGGCAGAAAAACCTCTAGTCACTTTTTGGCTCACTCACCCAGAAACCTGACAAAGTTGTCAGTGCACTTCAGTACCACTCTAATGCAGTAGTGTAGTTCCTGCAGTGCACTTCAATATCACTATAAAGCAGTAGTGTGGCTCCTGCCTTTTATATACCGCTTTCATACTGCTTTCATAGGCCTTAGCTAGACCTAAGGTTTATTCTGGGATCGTCCTGGGGTCAACCCTGTTCATGTAAATGACACATAGGATATCCCTGGAGCAGGCAGGGATGACCCCGGGATGATCCCAGGATAAACCTTAGGTCTAGCTAAGGCCATAGTGGAATATCCTGCTTGGTGTAGATGAGCCCTTAGTTTCCTCTCAACAGCTCAATCCTATACATGACTGCTCAGAGGTAAGACCCATTGAGTTCAAGAGGGTTAACTCCCAGGCAAGTGGATGTAGGATTATAGCCAGAAAACACTATCTTATTCATGTCTATTCAGAAACTCCATTGAGTTTAATGGGACTTACTCCCAGGAAATTGTAAATAGGATTGCAGCTTAATGTTGCTTAAAAGCAAAATATTTCATAATAAACATAGAGGAAAAGATTGGTTTTAATACAAAGGAATAGCTGTACATTTCATGTTCAGCATATCCAAATATATTTTATTTGTGTTTGGGAATCGTTATGGTCATTGTTAGAACAGAAATTGCATTATATCCTTGGTAATTATGTACCTAATCACTACACTGTAGCAATGGGTGGACTGTGTATGAAAGCAAGTGTAGATGCTGATTTGCCTCTGCATCCACACTGCAATGTTCAGCTGAGACTCATTGAACTATTTGGATGCATCTCTTGATATGGATAGGGATGGACGAGCATTCCCATCAAGTGTTGTTAGATTCTACTGGAGCCTATTTGATTTGCACATTTATCTACCAAACTGTGAAGATAAATTAACAACATGTTTGGGGTAGCATGAAATATTCTCTTGAGTAGCTAAGCCTTAAAGTTACCTTGAAATACATTAAAATAATTATAAATAATAATTTATTGGCAAAATGCTCTGGATAATCTTTATTAGAACCCAGTAAAACTTTTTCAAGTATGCAGCAGTATGACTTAAATTATCTAATTTCCAGAGGGATGTTTTATTCTACATAGATATTCAGGACATGAAATAAGAATTGTAATACTACATTTCCTGTGGGATAACAGCTGAAAACACAAACAGATCCTAGTCCCCGTGAAATGTGACTGAGTAATAATTAGAATAATTAGAATTGCAGATCTTGCATATGGAAATGGAAGCAAATTTGAAGATTAGCTATTTTTAATGAGCTATTACTTCACGTGGGGCAGTGTATTTTATTTCACTTTTGTGTTAAATGTTGGTATATGCATAATACTACAATTATGCACTGCCTTTGAATGAAGAGTCATGCCAATACAATAAAGTTCTTACCAGGTTAAATACTTTTCTGGAAGAATCTTGTCATTTTCACACTTTCCCAAACTTAGTAAATTGCGGCGAGGGGGAATATATGGTGTTCCAGGAGCTCTTTGGTGACCAATTAATTTTTGTAATGGACTAATTCAATAGCGTATTCCCATGATTTCCCACTCTCTACAATGAAGATTTCTATGTATGTTTAAGAGGCTACACTGCGAAGGAAAAGAGGGATATTTAGCTGGTTATATATACTCAACATGGAATGTAAAGTTTAGCAAGGACTGTACACTTAGAAAGAACATATATAAGAAATGGAAGAAAGGACAGGTACCTAAGGATGATTATAGATGAGTAGCCCAGAACTGTAAAGCTCAGGGAGGGATGCTCCATAATGCTCTACCTGCTGCTTTAAACATTCATAAGATTTTTGAGAGAATCCCTTGGCCAAAAAGGAGGAGGCAGAGCAAATAGACAGGCATCTCACATGCACCAGCCTGCCCAGACGCCTTCCCCAGTCACTGCTAATAGAGGTTGGGAGGAGAGGAAAGACCAGCACTGTACAGTAAGGGTAAGTGACTTGCTTTTCTCTGTGGGGAGGAAGATAATGGTCTCTGCTGGCAGGTCACTCAATCCCCCGTGCTTAATAAGAAATTTCTCTTGCATCCTAGGGTACTAAAGGAGCTCACTGATCTACTCTCAGGGTGGTGGACACCTCCTCGGCAGTAATATAGGGCTCATCTACACCAGGCAGGATATTGCACTATGAAAGTGGTATATAAAAGGCAGGAGCCACACCAAACAGGATATAGCGGTATGAAAGTGGTATATGGTATGTCTCAATGGGCCCCAACAGTTGTCAGTGCACTTCAATACCGCTATAAAAACGTAGTGTGGCTCCTGCCTTTTATATACCGCTTTCATAGTGGAATATCCTGCTTAGTGTAGATGTGCCCATGGGTACGTTTCCCATAATCCTTGAACATTGGGTATGCTGCCTGTGGCTGATGGGAGCTGTAGTCTAAAACATCTCAATGACATCAGGTTGTCAACCTATGGAGTCAATGTTGCTGGGCTAGATGGACCAATGAGATTACATGTTACTGATTTCTGTTGAATGTCTCACATGCTCCGGGCTGAAGTCAGTGAGCCAATTCACACATTCAGCTGCTAGACCTATGAGAAACGTTTGTCTCCATTGATAGGTATTGAGATTATGTGATGAGAAAGCTCTGTCAAAAATACTGTTTGGTGATATACCTTTCAATTTATCTTATGACAGTTGCAGTTATTATGTGATAAAGGTGGTTGTGTAAATCAGGCCTGTATTACTGTATGGAGCTGTTTGCGAAACAGCATTCTCCAAGTAGATGAAAACAGCCACTTCCCAGTAATATATCATAGTATGGCTTTATTGATATGACCTCAGCTATATATTATTTCCTGAAAGAAACGTTTTGAATGGAAGAGGCTTATTGTGATGTCAGAATACATTACACATTTTTTATTAATATTGCTTTTCTGTGTGTGGTTCATGTGTCAACTTCATTAAATAATGCTTAAAACTTTATGTGCATTCTGTCAGCAACAGAAAATTATGATGCACTGCCATAAAGGTGCTGTGATGTACAATTTAAGTGGTAAAGCCCTTCAAACTGTGTTATGCAGAGGATATACAGAGGGTTTTTTTTTAATTTTTGTGAAGTTTTTAATTTTTGTGAACCACCCAGAGAGCTCCGGCTATTGGGCGGTATAGAAATGTAATAAATAAATAAATAAATAAATATATGTACAGGGTGTCATTTGATACCCCCCCACACAAAGGATACCTAAGCTATGACATGCTGCTGTTCTTTCTGTTGATTACATTGCAATAGTTTGAGCTGTTCAATGACCCATTTACATTAGTGTGGTCCCATTGATTGTACTGAGTTTAGAAATTCAAGTGACAAGCAAATTATTCCCGCTGAATTGAGTCATTTTGGCTCTAAAATCATGGATGGATAACTTCTATAGTCTGGGGACTGCATTGCCCCCCAAACCCACTGGGGAGTGCACCTCTTGCTCCGCACCACCAAAATTGCCCCTCTGCCGAATTTGCTGCTGTGGTGTTGGCAAGCCCCTCATTATTTTATTTATTTTATTTATTTATTTAAAACATTTATATCCCGCCCTATATCAATAAGATCTCAGGGCAGCGTACAGATTTTAGAACACAACTAGGCCTGCAGGGAGCATACGCATTGTTTACAAGCAGAATCACACTCTCAGGAGGATTCTGGGAGCACAGTTCTGTTTCCAAATACAGCAGAAGCGCTTTATTTTCTTTGGAAGTTACAGCTTTTTTGCTGCTGCTGCAGCAAATTCTGGGGAAAGGATTGCAAAAACGACCATGGGAGCTCCATATGGACTATGTATTGCCCAGCCCTGCAACATCCCTATTCTTTTCAATGGGAATTTTGTTGGTAAATCCTATTTACTTTAAGTAGAGATCCACCATTTGGAGTACAGATGACACAAGATTGAATACATGGCCGTATCACATTCCATCCTTTATTTGTTTGTTACATGTATCCTACCCATCTTTAATGGAACTCAAGGGGATGTACATAGAGTTTCCCAGGTATCTTTGACCCAGGTTGCTACCAGACCAGACCTGCTTAGTTTCAGGAAGGCTGCTGCATTATCTTCCTCCAGTCTGTGGTCTTGGAAGTCAAATGAAGAGGGACCATAGGTCAATGCTGAACCATGTGCTTTGAATGCAGAAAGACCTAGGCTTTCTCCCCATCTCAGGCCACAGGACTGAGTCAGCTGTACTGGGTAAGATGGGTAAACAGAAGTACATCTGAAGGACTGGATGTGGCAATGACTATCAACTGATCATGAAATACATCTAGATATACAAGGGCTACAAGTGCAGTAATGATGGTATACTATTACTAACCGTGTGGTATGGTATTTTATTGGTATACACTAACTATGTATACTGCAAATGGAAGTAAGTTGTCTAACTTTATTCTACCTTGACTCTAGAATGACTGAATTACTGGGATCACGTAATTGTATAAATAATCAATTATTTCAGTTGTACCCATTTATTGTGTTAGATTTACATATTGTAGCCTCTTAAGCTTTATTAAGTGAAGCACTTGTGATAGATTTTGGCTTAGCTCATTGTTTCCGTTACACATTTCTATATTTTTTTTTATTATTAAAAATATCTGTTCTAAGTTTTGATTATGCTTTGGTTGTATAAAATAGGCGAGTCTGCTCATAATTTAATTATATATGCTCTTTAAATGTCCTTCCCTGTGTAAACTAAATCACTTGGGGATACCTTTTTCTACTAAATGAGCTGAATTGTGAGATTGGGAACAATTAATAGGCCATTTAAACTGGCTTTGTTCCACTGAATTCAACAGGACAATTCCTGCCTGAGTCATCTGTGATTAAGGCCCATTGTCTAGCATTAAGAACTCTTCCCAATCAGGCTCTTAAAGCAAAGTAATTCCATTTTAGTGCTCCATATTGCAGGTTTATGTCATTCTCAAAAGGCATTGTCTTTGATCATAGCAACAGCTTTGTTTTAAGGTCAGGAGTTGAGGTTTCTCGATGCTTCCCAGCTTCTAAAAATTAGTTGGAATAGTGGAACAAATGGAAAATGAGTAATACGTTAATGCTTATATCAGAATACCATGGGTGAAACCCAGTTCCATTAAATCCAGCAGGAGCTTTGGCATGATATCAGTGGCATATGAACTACACTCTCATGCTTCCATCCATATTGCATGCCCAGTAACCAATGATTATTATTGTGTGTCTGATTTTCATTTTTATATATATAAAAGGTATCCCTTCAGCCAAGTAAATACAAATCAGGTGGGAAGCTGACTTTCATATGTAAACCTCCAAAGCTTTACATAGGACAAATGATAAATGGTAAGAGTATTACTTATTTTAACAGCCATTCACAAATTATTGGTTTCCGGAGAAAAGTAGGTGGGAGTTACGGTTTACCAAGATGACAACTATACATTTGACACTGTGCCAACAAGCGTGTTCGTTTCTTTTGGAGATCATTCTGGGTAAGAGCCCACATATGACCCCTGAAGAAAGATCTGATTCTGTGAGAGGGTCTCTTGAGTCAAAGTTTGGGACCAATGCTTTAAACATGCAAAAATGTACCCTTCATTCTATCAAGATATTTATTTATTTTATTTATTTATTTCACTTATATACCGCTCCCATAGCTGGGGCTCTCTGGGCGGTTTACAGAAATTCTAAAATTAAGATAAAAACGAGTATATAAAATATAAAATTCTAAAACACAGAACATACACACACAAAGCATTAAAACCGTTAAAAACTAAACATGTGGGTGATTAAGATGTGCCGCCATATGCCTAGGCAAAGAGGAAAGTTTTAACCTGGTGCCGGAAAGATAGCAGCGTTGGTGCCAGGCGAGCCTCATCAGGGAGATCATTCCATAGTCTGGGGGCCACCACTGAAAAGGCCCTGTCCCTCGTTGCCACACTCCGAGCCTCTGTCGGAGTAGGCACCCGGAGGAGGACCTTAGATGTTGAACATAGTGACCGGGTATATTCACGTCGGGAGAGGCGTTACATCAGGTATTGTGGTCCCAAGCCATGTAAGGCTTTATAGGTCAAATGAACAAATCCTCTTTGTTCATAAGACTGTGAATGTTTTTTCACCCTGCCTTTTTCTTTATCATCTATAGACTGTGTAAAGAACTATGGCATTGTTCAAGAGTAAGCTAACAAGTAAATAGTACAATGGATTTGCTCTGTCCTTGTGGCAAAGGTGGGAGATGTGAGAAGAAGCATCTACCAAGCTGCCAAGAAGGATAAGGTGGAGCCTCTCAATAAAAGTGTGAGAGGTAAACAGCAACAGTGTGTTTCAAAGTTGCACAGACACTGTTTCTATCATAAATCTTTCTAGCCGTAATTTAAAATTACGTACGTTCTGGACTCTTTTCTGAAGCATTCCTATGACGTTAATTGTGCTAACTGGAAATGGGCTATTGCTTTGATTTTACTGTTCACAAACAACCCCTTCAAAAGAGATCTACTGATTTAAAAGAGGCCTGGGTTCAATAACTTTGATAATTTATATGTTGCCCAGAGTATTGTTCTGTTTGATTTAGATGATTTTAATTTTTAAAAGAATGCCCTAAAGATTTTAGTGATATGTTCCGCTGAACAGAGAAACAGTGTATAAATGTTAGTGAAGTGAAACAGACTTTTCTACCAGTCTCTCCCTGTCCAGTAAAGTTCTTGTTCACCACACATGTACACCATTTAATTTTTTATTACTTCATCTGTCAGCATTTAATGACTCACAGCTGTATGAATTTATTCCCTTGAAAAGCAATTCCAACTGGTCTTGTCTTGATTTCAATGTGTCTTTTCTGACTAGTCTCTGGATCCAAGCCATTGTGTTTGAAGTGATGTGAGGTGCCACAGAAGTTCTATATTTATTTGTTATTTGGTATATGACCAGCACATTCAGACATGAAATTCTCCACTTGATGTGGCAGCAATCAAGTGATAAACATTATAATGTGAGTTACTGCTACGAATATGATATGTAGGATATAACTATCTCAGTGGATATACTCTTGCTATGATGGTACCAACATATTTTTCTTAATCCTCCCATCACAAAAGGATGTTGTGTGTGGGTTCTCAGGGCTAGTAGCCACTCATAGAGCTATTTACCACTTCCCATATATGATAATGTCCATTGTAGTATAACAAAATTCAGTAGATTAGTTGTGCACACCAGGTTCAGGATACATATAGTGTTTTTACCAACCTTTTGTCAGAAAGAACCATCAACTTAATGCTTGAGAAAATAAGCAAATGTCAAATATAATTTATTTATCTACTTATAAGATTGTAATTTAGAACAAAGATGTAAAATATTTTAAAATACAGAGTTGGAGGATTCAGTGTATTCAGAGAATGCTTGCTCTGTGGCTGAAAATAACTGCAGAATGGATGGAAATGAGACAAGTAAAATCAAGCAACATGAGACTAGTCTGTCTCCATTGCCTACTTAATGGTGCTTATTGTAGCCTTAGATACGTCACTGCACCTATATTTTCAGATAGCAATAAGTAATATTCATCAGTTTTACCTGTAGTGAGAGCCAGTGTGGTGTAGTGAGAGCCAATGTGGTGTAGTAGCTAGAGTGTTGGACTGGGAGTCAGGAGATCTGGGTTCTAGTCCCCACTCAGCCATGGAAGCTCCACTGGGTGACTTTTGGCCAGTCTCAGACTCTCACCCCAGCCTACCTCACAGAGTTGTTGTTGTTGTGAGGAAAAATGGAGGGGAGAATTATGTATGCTGCCTTGAGTTCCTTGGAGGAAAAAAGGTGGAATATAAATGTAATTAAAAAAAGACACCATGGATAAATAAATAAATAAATAAGACACACATATCCCCTCTGTTCCCTCACTCTCTTCACTCATGTATTAATAACTTCTATGCCTGATTTAGCAGCAAATCATAGTTTGCCATTTCTTGTGAACCAACAAACTAAGCTTTGTGCAAATGGTAGCTTCCCTAGAAATCAGGATTGTTATTAGAGGGAACAAGTGGAAACTGCAACAAAATGTTGCAGTGCATCCTCCTTTTCTAAAAGGAGTATTCCTGTTCGAGATTCCAGCCAGCCACTTCTTCCAAATTGGGCATTCCACTCTCTCCATTGTATTCTAGATTCCATGGCTACTAAGCATGCTCAGTCCCTATTGGGCTGCTTTATCTAGTTTTTAGGATTTTTGTTTGTTTGTTTGTTTAAAAAGCCTTTTAAGTGCTTCTGAAAATATTGGGGTTCTCTTGAACATACCAACATCTCCTTTCAACCCTCACCACCTGAATTCATTATTAGAAGGAATTAGGATAAAAACCCAAACAAGCACAGCTGTGTTTGTACCTTTCAGCATTTTTCTGACATTAGCAGCCTTACATTGTAAGGAAAGACACTAACATAAAAAATACTCCAGTTCTCAACTGCTTAAAAAAGCTGCCAACAAGCCTGCTTTCATCATTTTGCACCAGTCTCCTAACCTATATAAGCTACTTGTGAAAGTTGAATTATTTAAATCCTCCCCATTGTGAATGCTGCATCCTCATTGTCGTGACTCTGGATCATTTGTAATTTTTCTGGATAAATTGACATTTTTACAGTGACAGTTAAGACCATATTTTTTTCATGTAACATAATACTATCTGCAAATTCGCCAATATTATACATACAATACATTGCTAACTCTCAATTTGCTACAAGCAATATATTGGGGGAAAACACTACATTTTTTCTATCCTGCTTCAGAAACCATAAGTCAGCAACTGAGAAACTTGTGGGTAGACCTTTTGATTCTACTAACCATAGACAGTATTTTTTTCAGTAGAGAAACCATTTAGTCCAACGAGGTTAGAAGCGAAACTACTGGGTATACAAGCTCTGACTTGAAAAGCATAGGCTTTTAAATAGTATACCGTATAATGACTCCTATGGTGGCCTCATGAATATATCTTATAAGACAGTAGCCATATTTCTGAGAATTCTCTCCATCCCACAATATTCTCAGGTTTAAAGAAGGAATAATGCTTCCGGACTATGTGTTCTTCATATTTGGATGGGAAATATGCACATCTTTCCATATTTCAATGTTTTTGCATATGCACGGCCACACACATAGGCCTTAGCTAGACCTACCTGCTATCCCACAATGGAGGAGGGGAGATCTCGCGTTGTGTTTAACGCGAGATCCCTCCTCTGTCTACACGTGACACATGACAACCTCAGCAGGAGAGGCGTCGCGTCCGCCATTTTAAAAATATTTTTAAAGGACCAGCAGCGCACGAATGCTCATGCGCTAAAGGGAAGTCCTTTTAAAAATTTAAATTATTTTTCCCGCTCCCCCCACCCTACGCCCGATGAGCGCAGCGCTCCTGAGGAGGACTGTGCCCCATGTGCGGCTCCCGGCTCCTTGCGAGGAATCGCGCGGAGCCGGGTCAACCCATGGCACCTGGCCACATGTTCCGCGGTCTCGGGCTCAGCCCGGGACTGCAGAAAAACCAGGACCAAAGGGTAGGGCGAGATCCCGGGGCAAGGGAGGGATGATCCCTCCCTGATCTCAGGATCCCCTGTGTGTCATGTGGATGCACAGGGACAATTAAAATTGCTGTGTGTTCACCCCGGGATAAAGCTCCGTCTAACTAATGCCATAGAGGATATTGCTCATACATTCATCTATGAATTGTACACTGGAGAAGCTTTCTTGCGCCTTTGACAGGAATATCTGATAGAACTCTGGCTGAGAAAATGTGTAAACTACTTGTAGGTGTGGATCTTTATGTGACCCATCAAGTAGCTTTATTTGCTGTGGCTGCTAAAAAGATTAGAGCAAAGATTCTAAAAATTGGTGCTATCACGTGTTTTTAAAGCTCAGCTAAAAACTTTTCTTTTTTCGAAAGCTTTTAAAACTTGATTTTGATCGGACTTTTATACTGTTAGTTTTACTCTACCCTGTGCCTGTTTGGTGCATTCTCTTCCCCTACTTATTGTTTTATTGTGATTTTATTAGAATGTAAGCCTATGCGGCAGGGTTTTGCTATTCTATTGTTTTACTCTGTACAGCACCATGTACACTGATGGTGCTATATAAATAAATAAATAATAATAATAAGCTGTGCACATGATGAGTTAATTTGATTGGGCTGTTCAGTCTTGTATTGTGTGCTATCTCTGGTATTCGAGGCAGTAAGCCTGTGTGCACCAGTTGCTGGGGAACATGGGTGAGAGGGTGCTGTTGCACCATGTCCTGCTTGTTCATCCCTGCCCGATGGCTTATTGGCGACTGTGTGAACAGAGTGCTGGACTAGATGGATCCTTGGTCTGATCCAGCATGGTACGTCTTATGTTCTTATGTCTGTCTCTTTTCTGCTAATATTGTAAGAATCTGTTGTTATATGCATTAAAATTGACTGAGAAAGCAACCCTATGGTTCCTGGGAGAGTGTCCCTGGGACTATAGGGTGGGCTCATAAAACCCCTCTGAGGTTGAAGACAGTGCTCTGACCTTGGTGAGGAAGTCAAAGAACCAACCCTGGGCCCCTTCCCTTTGCAGCCAGCAAGGTCAGAACTGTGCTGGCTGCCTCTCCCAAGTTATCATGATCCACCTTCTGTCTCCTTTCCGCCCTTCCAAAACCCCTTGCTAGCAAAAATACAGGAGATTGGAGGGCATGGAGGTGAAGATCAGGGCAGAGGAAACACAGAAGCCTCTGAATTCAGCAGCTTCTGAATGGTGAGGGTGCAATCAATAGGATTGTGTCGTGAATGTGTAGTCATCTGCTAGTGGAATGTGGTCATCTGCTAGTGGAATGGATTTACCCTTCCCTCCTGCAGCCATGCACACATTTTGGAGCAGATTTGGGGTGTGTACAGGGAGTTGGAGGAGAGGGAAGCCTTAGATCCAACCCTTAAATGATCAACACTGAGCTGTGGGACAATTCACCAGTACTGCTCTTGATATCATGCTGGTGCAAGCTTAGCATATATCTGAGTGATTACTCTGGTGTGTGGTGTAGAATGTGCAGTTTGATGAACGTTCATGCATCTTCATGGATCCAGTGTTCAACTGACCAGCACAGTCCATACATGTTACATTAGCATCTGTACATCAAATACAAAATTGACCCACAGAGTTGTGCTCACACAGACAGAAAATAAATGAATACAATGCCTGGAACAGCAGTGCAGGATGAGAAAAACGCAAAGAGAATTTAGTAGACTTTAATTTAAAATCTGTGCTCAAGATAAATGGAAGAGGGATCCATTAACTACTCATCTTAGTCATTTCAGTGGATAGCACAGAAGCTCAGTCGGTGAGTTGTGTCCCAGATTTGGTTTAGATGAAGGAGAGAAATATGGCTTGAGATTATTCCTATTTGATTTCCTAGCCACCGGCAAAACTTATTACTATACTTTTGTAGACATGCATTTGGCTATAATAATTCCAGATTAAATTCCACTGAATCTATAGTGGCATGACAAATTATTCAAAATATGCCATCCTCATTAGACATTGGCTTGAGTCCTATAACTTGTAACGGACATGTTAGTAATAGCTAATCAGGAATCTAACATTGTAACTGCAAGGGCACTTAATGGACCATAATGCCTGATATTCTTCACTACATTATGGCTTTTCAACCCTGTTGAACTGAAACAAGATAACTAGTTGGGTACACATCTCATCATTTTCATCCAACTGTCTCCATGCTCCTTGATTAGTTTCTTTGACAAGATTCCTGGCAGGCAATCCTTATCTCAGAGTCTCCACCCCACCCCCTAGTTTCTTAATTACATGCTGTCAGTGACAAATGGGCGCTTAAAGGATGTCTTAGTATTTACATACTCTTTTGTCACCTTTCTTAACTTTGCTGTCCGGCTGGAAGATGTCTAATAATTACAATAATAGTATCTCAGAGAAGTTATGTCAGCCTTGTGCATACCATTAATGCATTAATGTGTCAAAACAGCAGTGAATGACACAGCTCCAGGCACTCTTAAAAGCTACTAATGGGAGCCCCACTCCAAGGAATTGATTTGTAAGCAAACCTAAAGCTATAAAACTTTCTTACTGATATATGGCTTCACAAGCTTTGCACTTACCAGCCATCTCATTTTTAGCAGATAGCTAACAGCTGTTTGAATAAGAGAACCATCGACAAAGAAAACACCCTTCAGATTGCCTTGTTAGACAATTACTAATGAGAGGTAACAAAGCCATAGAATAATGGAAATAACCCCTTTCCCAAAGGTCCAAGCTCTGTTGTTAGATATTTTATTCCGAGACAAAGTCAGATTTATACAGATACTTATTGTATAATTGGTTTCTGTACTTTTGCTGGTTCAGATCAGTTTATTGATTAAACAAAAAGTTATTTTTTTTAACTCTTTACAACAAGAAAGCATTCAAGGAGCAAGACAAAAGCATTTTTTGAAATGTACTCATGTTTGAAACATACTCATTTTTAAATGTACTCATTTTTGAAAGGTGCTCATTTGATATGTACTCATTTTTAAAATGTACGCATGCCGTCAAACACTTTTGTTGTTCTGTGAATAACATTGCAACTTTGGAAATGTATGGACTTCAACCACAGAGTGTGTCTGAGTCCATGTTCGGTCCAGAATGTGTTATTAAAAATATGAACTGAAATGTATTTCCCATACTTCCCTCTTCATCCAAGGAAATCACTACAAGAGGGATTGTTTCAGTGAATGCTTCCTGAGAAGGTCCCAGAGAGAGTGACTTTTGCCCATTCTCAAGGCCACCTGATGTTCTTCTGATATAGTGGGCATATCCAACAGTGTCATTCTGCAAAATCAAATAGCACTAGTGGAACTCCACTGAATCTTTCCGTTGTGCAAGTGGTTGCCCATTACGATTGTCCAACTGGCTGCGCAGGCAGTTGCACAATCCGTTGCACAAGTGGAATGCACAACTTTTATCAACTGTTGTTATGCAAAAGAGGCTTTTGTATGTCATATTGTATATTTTAGGGACATTACAACATATATTATATGCTTTTATTTTTACCTGCCCTCTTTTCCAAATAGAGTCATAGAGTCACAGAACAGTAGAGTTGGAAGGGTCCTATAAGGCCATCGAGTCCAATCCCTGCTCAGTGCAGGAATCCACCGTAAAGCATACCTGACAGATGGCTGTCCAGCAGCCTCTTGAATGAAAGTTAAGAATAAAATCCTGTACTGTGCAGGGTGGCTTTGATTGCCATTAACTTCAAGGTGTACTTGACACTATTTAATGTTTTTGAAGCTTTGATTCTAAGTAACATACTTGAAAGTAGGTCACATTGGTAAAACTCAAGAATGCTGAAGAGTTCATATTTTTTCCAATCTCCCCTTTTTCATAATATATGAAAAAACATTGTGAATAAATTACTTGACTGTGAATTGCTTGGGCCCCTCCTGTACCAATGAAGAAAGTTCAATTGAAATCAATGAAACTGAATTACAAGCAAAGCCTTTAGAGTTGGTATGGAGGATTCAAATTCAACAGGGATGTATTTCGTAATATATAATAATTCCTATTATGTGTGGTAAAGCATCACTGAGTAGAGGTTCTTCTTCGTGGTCTCTATGCATCACACATATGGGCTTTGCGCCTGCGCAGAGACCAGACCGGAACCTTCTCTAGCTAAGTGGAACGTTTTTGGCGGGAACCCCTCCCCCACGCTACCGCGCATGTCCATGGGGTTCCCGCCCTTACCTCAGTTCTTCTTCGTGGTCTCTATGCATCACACATATGGGCTTTGTGCCTGCGCAGAGACCAGACCGGAACCTTCTCTAGCTAAGTGGAACGTTTTTGGCGGGAACCCCTCCCCCACGCTACCGCGCATGTCCATGGGGTTCCCGCCCTTACCTCAGTTCTTCGTCGTCCGCCGTTGTGCCTAGACCGAATAACTTTACCTCTAGCGTTTTCTCTGTAGATCTGTTTAAAATACTTTTCTAGCTTACCTTTTCTTCAGCTTTCTTCTTTTTCGTCCCTTTTTTCTCTCTTTATCTATATAAAAAAAAAAAAAAAAAAAAGTTTTTTGTAGTTAGATTTCTCCTCAGCGACTTCGGTCGTGTGAGGCCTTTATGGCAATCAAAGCACCATTTAGAAAGTGCGTCAAATGTGGAGCTAAGCTCCCTCCGTCTGACGGCCATTCTTTGTGCATTATCTGTTTGGGAGAGGGACATGTGGTAGAGACCTGCCACCATTGTATGTCTTTTACCAAACAAACCAGAAAACACCGAGCAGACCGACTCCGCTCCGTACTTTGGGAGAAGGCTCTCAAGGCCACAGAGGCCCCTTCAATGGAAAGAACGGCGGTTCATAAGTCTGTTGCCCGTAAAACGGCAGTTACAAAGACTGTTGCGGAGAAACCGTCAGACCATAGCACTGAAGTGCAGACCAGAGCAAATAGGGCTGAGATACCCCTCACGCCTGGTCGGTCTTTATCGAGTTCTATGGCTAAGACAATCCCTAAAACAGCCAGAACTCTGATATCTTCTTCTGAGCCGGAGAAGAAAAAGAAGAAGAAGAAAAAGAGGGATGTGGAGAAATCCACCGTACCGTCACCTCGACATCGGGAATCGGCCAAGAGCCATTCCACGCCTCCTGCCGTACCGACCACTTCGATACCGAGGTCACCTTCGGTACCGAGATCTATGTCAGTACCGACGGCCATGATACCGACATGTCCTCCAAGTTTATCAGAGGGTGAAATTCGGGATTCAGTGTCGGTAATGTCCGCTCGGCAACCTATGAGGCCGCAAGAACTCGTACAGCCTTCCCCAAGACGGACCTCAAGAACAGATTGGGACAGAGCATCGCAGTACTCTGATTCCCAGCCTAGATATTATGACTGGGAAAGATACCGTCCTCAACAATATTTTCAAGGGGATCAAGGTTACTACCAGCAGGAAGGTTATTATGCACAACCTCCTCCAACAACAAGAGTCTGCCAGTTGCCTCTGCCTTCTCCATCCGCTCAGTTAATGTCGACGGTATCGACGCCTCGACACCGTGCACAGCAAGCAATACCATCTGCTGCATCTGCTACTGTGCTACCGCAAGATGAACAACATGGTCTGCAAGTGGTGACGTTATCCTCACCAGAGGATAACTATCCTTCCGATTCTGAATCTGAACATTCAGTTGCTCCAGCTGCCCCTTCACCTGACGATGCAATCGATGATACAGACCCGTCCTCTCCTTCGGACGATATGGTTCGTTTTTCGGACCATATGCTTAGGATGTCCAGAGCATTGGGACTTGACATACAGGAAACAGATGAATCGGTAGTCGACCCAATTTATGATGTCTTTCAGTCGACAACGAACCAACGTTTGGCCATTCCTGTTCCTCAAGCCTTGAAACAAACGGCTCAACTGTCATGGAAAACCCCTGCAGTGACACAGGCAACATCAAAGAGATTGGAGACACTCTATAAAGTTAAGGAAGAGGATGCACAATTTTTGCTTCAACATCCTAAGCCGAATTCCATTGTAGTGGAATCGGCACAGGGACAGTCACAAAAGACTCATTCTGCACCTGTCGATAGAGAGGGGAGGAAATTGGACCAAACTGGCAGGAGAGTTTACTCGTCCTCATCTTTGGGCATCAGAGCATCGGTGTACGAGGCAACTATGGCGAGATATCAGATTTTCCTTTGGGAAAAGATGGGTTCTCTATGCGAACATCTTCCGGAGGATAAGAAGGAGCTCGCAAGAGTATTCCAGAATGAAGCGACAGCCATAGCAAGGCAGCAATTGTCTACCGCTCGACATCAGGTGGATTGCCACTCAAAGTCGATGATGGGGGCCATTTCTTTGAGGAGGCACGCTTGGCTCAGATCAGCCAATCTTACTCAAGAAACGAAAGGGAGGATAGAGAGCATGCCATTCGATGGCGAAGGTCTATTTAATACAAAGACCGACGAGACGCTGGACTCTATCTACAAGGCGAGAACAACAGCCAAAAAGATGGGGTTTACTGCTCCTCCTCCACAGACTCAATACCGACAGAAGAGATGGATAAGACCTCCTCCACAACAACAACGGCCCCAATACCAGCAACCAAGGC
Source organism: Elgaria multicarinata webbii (assembly GCF_023053635.1). NCBI lineage: Eukaryota > Metazoa > Chordata > Lepidosauria > Squamata > Anguidae > Elgaria > Elgaria multicarinata. Next base: position 24,680,895 of record NC_086180.1, on the reverse strand, counting down.
AGCAGCAGCAACAACTTCAAAGGAAGCGGCCTTATCAGAGCCGTTTCCAACAGGAAAAGCGTCAGCCCGACTTCTCTAAGAAGCAGCGGGTTTGACTCCTCGGCTCCAGATCCACCCCCTTTTGCGAACCGCCTAGCACCCCATTACCATCAATGGGAGTTAATAACAACAGACTCCTGGGTGCTCACTATCATCAACTCGGGCTATGCCATCGAGCTCGATGCCCTCCCTCCTTTTTCCGGCGTGAAAGCAACGACTCCATCCCCTCCTCTGCTGCTCGAGGTACAGACCTTACTATCGAAGGGAGCCATCTCTCCCGTACCTGCAGAGGAACTCAATCAGGGATTTTTCTCTCGTTACTTCACGGTCCCGAAGAAAGATGGAGGTCTTCGACCGATCATGGACTTAAGACAGCTGAACAAGTTCATCACCCCGAGGAAGTTCCGTATGACAACGGTTACTTCAATTCTGCAGCTTCTACAGAAAGGAGTTTGGTTTGCAGTGGTGGATCTGAAGGATGCGTACTTCCACATTTCCATCAGGAAGTCGCATCAAGCTTACCTTCGGTTTTCGATCGGAGCGTCCCAGTACCAGTTCACCGTTCTTCCGTTCGGATTGGCCACGGCGCCGAGGGTCTTCACGAAGGTTATGGCGGTGGTATGTGCTCACCTAAGGCAGAAAGGCATTTACGTGTATCCGTACCTGGACGATTGGCTTCTCGTAGCGGACAGCAGCGAGGCGCTCCAGTCGGATATACTAACCACCCTCAACCTGTTGGACTCGTTGGGGCTGTGGGTCAACCACGAAAAGTCCATTTTGACTCCGCAGCAGAGATTGGACTTCATAGGGGTAACCCTATCCTCTCGAGACGGGAGGGCATACTTACCGTCAACCAGGGCGAACACCTTACAGCAGTTAGCCATCGATACCGAGAGCCGCCGGAAGGTTTCGGCATGGACAATTCAGAGACTGTTAGGATTGATGGCAGCTACTACGGCGGTCATCAGATTTGCAAGGCTCAGAATGAGGATCTTGCAGGCCTGGTTTTTGAGGACTTTCGACCTCAGACACAATGCTCGACGAACTTACCTTTCGATACCGAAGCAGGTGAGGGCATCCCTGAGATGGTGGTTCTCGATGTCGACTCTTCTCGAAGGCGTTCCATTCCAACAAGACGCGCCTTCGGTAACGATCACGACGGATGCATCTTTAGAAGGATGGGGAGCCCATTGCAGCTCTTTAACCTCTCAGGGTCGTTGGCCTCGATCACAGAGGGAGCATCACATCAACCATCTCGAACTCCTGGCAGTAGAAAATGCAGTAAAAGCATTTGCACAAATGATCGAGGGCAAGAATGTCTTGATCGCGACAGACAATACTACTGTAGTGGCATACATCAACAGGCAGGGTGGAACAAGATCACACCCCCTGAACCGTTCTGCACTCAGGATATGGAACTGGTGCATAAAGAGAAGGACTTACCTGACTGCGATCCATGTAGCCGGCAAGGAAAACGTCACTGCGGACTCTCTCAGCAGATCCTTCCATGTCGACCACGAGTGGGAGCTCGACGTCGAAGTGCGGGAAAGCCTTTTTCGGTACTGGGGCCGCCCTGTTGTCGATGTCTTCGCTACCGAGGACAACGCAGTCTGCGCCAAGTTTTGCAGCAGGGCAGGAAAAGGAAGGCGCTCTCTAGGAGACGCTTTCACCAGGACTTGGAGAGGGAATCTCCTGTACATGTTTCCTCCCTTTCCACTTTTGACAAGAGTGATAGCCAAGATCCAGATGGACAACTCCGATTGCATCCTGATCACGCCGTGGTGGCCTCGACAGACGTGGTTCTCACACGCTCTTCGGTTATCGAGAGGGGATTACATCAGGCTCCCGTCGACACCGAAGCTACTGTCTCGACACCAGGGCAGGGTTCGACACGCAGATCTGTCGACCCTCAAGATGACTGCATGGAGGATAACAACCACTCCTCCTCTGCAACTAAAACTTTGACTGTGGATCACATTATATTGGCAGCACTAAAGCCTTCCACTAGGAAAACTTATGCAGCAAAGTGGCAAAGATTTCGGAACTTTGCTTCAGTACAAGATCAAACACCAGAATCTTGCCACTTACCCTTCATCCTTAATTATTTATTGACACTTTTCCAGCAGGGACTTAAGCTCGCATCCATCAGGGTTCACCTTGCTGCGATTACATCTTTTCACCGGGGTGTGGACGGTTTTACACCTTTTACCCATCCAACAACCAAGAAATTTCTGAAAGGTCTGAAGAACACGATACCGACTGTGAAGACTATCGTGCCGCCTTGGAGCCTGTCAGTTGTGCTGCAAGCATTGACACGCAAGCCCTTCGAGCCCATGGTGTCGACAGACCTTAGGCTGCTTACTTTAAAGACTGTCTTTTTAGTAGCCATTACATCGGCAAGACGTGCAAGTGAGCTTAAAGCTCTTAGGATAGATGTCCCGTATACTATTTTTCATAAGGACAAGGTTGTGCTACGCACGGACCCAGCCTTCCTACCTAAGGTAGTGTCACCTTTTCATCTGTCCCAGCACATTACTTTGCCTGCTTTCTTTCCCAATCCATCTACACCTCTTGAGTCTTCCTTGCATACTCTCGATGTAAGAAGGGCTCTTGCTTTTTATAAAGACAGGACAGAGACATTTAGAAAAACAAAGCAACTGTTTATTTGTTATGGTGAGCCTTCTAAGGGACTCCCTGTCTCCTGCCAACGACTTTCACGCTGGATAGTGGAGACAATAGAATTGGCCTACTCTATTGCTAAATTAGAGTTAGTGAAACCTGTAACAGCTCATTCTACCAGAGCTGTTTCAACGTCGGTGGCTTTCACCAGAGGTGTTCCACTGACTGAAGTCTGTAGAGCCGCAACGTGGTCCACTCCATCCACGTTTGTCAAGCACTACAGTTTGGACACCCGTGCGAGGCAGGACTGCTCATTTGGGAGGACAGTGCTTTCAGAGATCTTCAGATGATGCACCAACCCACCTCCAAAGGTATGTCAGCTTGCTACTCGCCCATATGTGTGATGCATAGAGACCACGAAGAAGAAATGCAGGTTGCTTACCTGTAACTGTAGTTCTTCGAGTGGTCATCTATGCATTCACACAACCCACCCACCATCCCCACTTGGTGGTGTGAGACTTACAAATGACACTGTTTTATTGTGGAATGTACCTTATTTTATTTACTCTCATGTTTATGGGGGCACAACGTCGGACTCCTGTAAACTGAGGTAAGGGCGGGAACCCCATGGACATGCGCGGTAGCGTGGGGGAGGGGTTCCCGCCAAAAACGTTCCACTTAGCTAGAGAAGGTTCCGGTCTGGTCTCTGCGCAGGCGCAAAGCCCATATGTGTGAATGCATAGATGACCACTCGAAGAACTACAGTTACAGGTAAGCAACCTGCATTTCTATTCAGAATTGCTTATAAACCACAGCCATATGCAACATTTTATTTAAATGGTCCCTATTAATTTTTGCTCACATTCCTTAGGAAACAGTCTGAGAAAAGCTGTGAAATGATAGATATAAACAGGATTGAATTAAAAAAAAATTATGTGTCTGTAACAGTGGACCACATGGAGTTCAGTAAGTTCTGCTTTCATGGTGCTGATGTTAAATTTTTAAGATGCTTATGGACACAGGATCATGTTTGCAAAATTCTCAATGTAGAGCCCATCTGTCTTCTAAAACCAACATCTCCTTTCACATGCCCCCCTCAATGTGCCATATATTTTGCCTTGTAACTATGGCAGTGTAATAATTCTCTGAAATCATTGTTTGGCATTCAGCTTATATTTCAGAGGCAGGGAACATATAGCTGGGGAGGGCAGATCTGGAATAGGAATCTGCCATATAGATCTGGAATGTGTTGTTTTTGTTACTTTTGAAGGGAATGTGCCTGCTGTGTAACTCTGAGCGTGGACGTGGATCCGGGGTGTCACATTTAATAAATTCCTTTTCTGAGGTTTGCTTTATTTCTCCCATCTTCAGATACAGAAGAATTACTGCTTCAATTTCATTTGTGGGGGCGGGGTGGGGGGGAGAGTGTGCTCAAAATTTAATTGTTAAAATCAAATTAAACATGCTAATTATTTTTTTGCTATCCTCTTGCTGATATATATGCTGATTGGAAAGTTTGCATCTTTGTCATTAAAGAAAATCATCGTTACCTGAATATATGTTCTGGAGTCTGAAACACGCAATAAAATGACAAGCATAGGGGGAAAAGTAAATGATGGAATTAATGTAGACGAAGGGCCTCCTTTTTTGTATTTCAGAAATCGCTGACAGCTTGTAGATTCTTATCAGCACAGTTCATTCAACCTTTAAATTGCCTCTTACGCTGTACATAGCTCATATAATGTATGATCAGGAAAAATTATACTAGAGTTGTATGATAATGTTTTGGAGACAATATTATTTTATCTACTTCGGAATGCATTCATTGAGTCTATTGAAATGCATGTAATATAATAACATTATACTAGTGTTCTCCTGGGGTTTGCCATAGACCATGGAAATACTATATAAGCACGCAGGCAACCATTTAGGTGGAAGAAGCAATTGAGAATTATGAATTACGTTTTGAGTTCACACTAAGCTTATTGCAATATTGTAAGCCACTACAGAGGTATGAAGAAATTATCTCATCTTCTGTGAAAATAATTTCTACTCAGCATGTAATATGAGAAAATCTCTTAACTTGTTTTTCTTAGTTATTTCTCTGGTTATGCAGGCCTAGATTTTATGGAGCAATTTAACAGATACTTAGATACCACCTAATCAGGGAAGTCCTGTAATTAATCCCATTTTTATTCATTCTTGTTTACATGGTACCTAACAATTACTAAGCTTTTACTGAAACGCATCATTAAAAATGGTCCCGCCTAGATAGTCTGACACACAAGAAACACAGGGAGGGGAGGAGCAATTTCTTCCTTCCTTTCTCTCTCTCTCTGCATATGCATGCATGCATTGAACACCACATGTGCCAGTGTTCATTGTTTATGAATGATCCATTCCATAATCTTAACCAGTATCCTAGAGAGCCCTGACTAATTACAGTAACAAAGGCATCCAATTCAAGTCCTGTGTGAGAATGAAAGAGGGCATTCAGAGAAAAACCACTAGTTATAATTTTGGCTGGTTTTGTACAATGATCTGTGTTTCCTTACTGCTGAAGCCTATTAGATGATACTAAGCATACAGCCTTAATATGATAAGGATGTTTAGACAAAAAAGGTATAATTTCTAGCATGCCCCAGCCAGCATGACTGGCTGGAGGGATGCTGGGAGATGTAGGAGGTTTTTCTGTCTATGCAAGCATAGGATTGTGCCCTTAGTCAATTTGCCTTGTATCTCTTAGCTTGGTAGGGAGCCTTTCTTTTTGCCACAGCTATAACCAAGAACCTGATGTCTTATTTTGTTCTGTTTGGAATAGTTAATTGCATGCAATTTTAATGTACAGGTGCTTTCAGGTCATTTGAATTGTAGATGAGAAATTACATCCATTGCTTTTGTGTCCTCATTCTTTGAAGTAATATGCATTGAAATTGGAGCTATTTAGAAGGATTAGGTCTACTTAGCCAAATTACTACATGGAGAACTCTAGTTTTTAATATTTACAGATTAGAAAATTATTTACTAGATGTTTATTTTATGCAAATACTTTTGTCAAGCTGCCTAATGAGCTACAGCACTAAAATTAACCTAATTACATAATGTGGTATCCGCTGAAAATATAGTGAGTGCTGTTTTCAATATGTTGCAAGATGCTCTTAGATGGCTCATTATTATGGCTTTTTATGACAGTGGGCAAGAGGAATATTTCAACCTGGAGGAAGTAGGATGACAAATTATAGTAGAAAATACATCAATCAAAGTTACTGCAAAGGATCAATTAATTTCTCATGATTTTAAAGTTTACAGTTTAAAAATACCTCTATATTTTGTTGCTGGTAATATTGTTGTAAAACGACACATTATTTTATTGGGACTCGTGATTTAACAAAATGCAGTTAACATTATTTTCTCAGTTTATGTCAAGATGTCAGGGAACTGTACCCTAATATAGATTATAATGTAGTATTTTGGCCTGTCATGGAATGAAACAGATTTAGGGTGCAATCCTATGCATGTTTATAGACAGAAAAAGGCCTACAACTCCCAGCATGCCTCAGCCAGCCAGCATGACACATTTGAGAATTGATACATCTGTGTGGCAGAATGTATCCCCGATCAGATTCACATTGTAGTGTATCATCTGGAGCATGCAGGTGTATGGTCAATTTCCACAATCATTCCTTCTGAAAACGCAGATTTTAGAAATGCAGGACTTGTCATACAGAGTGGCTAAGCCCAGTGCCATAAGTTCATTAATTCATTTATTTGAACATTGATATACAACCTTTCAATTACATTTTTGGGTAGCTTACAATAAAATATTAAAACTAATAAAGAAATAAATCTTACTTTAATCTTACACATAGGAAGGAGGTATTCATGAGAGTATAGAACTGCAAACCCCAAACTACAGGCCCAAAAATAAACACCCCTGCACGGTATGCCATTAATAACAACAACAACAACAAATATTTAATCAATATTTGAGAGACATTGACTCCATAAACAGTTAACATTGTTGTGGGAAATACATCTAAGCCAAAACATTCGTTCATATACATAAATCAACCACTTTAAGAAAATATTTGGGAGAAGGAGTTGGAGAGAAATAAATTAATGGACCAAATTCAGCCTGTGTTCAATTCCATACAAACAAATGAAAGCCTGCAGAAATACAACCATGCAGTAGAAGGCTGGAATTCCCTCTTGCGGCTATAGCACAACTGACAGGAAAATTAATATGTATGTGCTGCATTTTTGCTTTCCATTTTAAATAAAGCTCAATAGAAAAGAAAAAGGTATCTTAAAACCATTTTAAATTCAAATGTCAAATCATGTTACCTTTTTGCATCCACTAGAATTGCATCGCCTTAGGCTGTAATCTCAGAGAGGTTACATCTTTCAAGCTTCTGAATTTTCATGAACTGCTTTTTGATTGGGTGCTGTTTAACGGGAATGAAGAATATTTTATTGATAAAAGGATCTTATTGTAGTGCATAATCTATTGTATGTATTACTGTTACGTTCTTAGTAAGCTTATATTTAGCTAATAACCTTTATCTTGAGACCAGATAGACTGATAACACGTTTGTATATAGAAACCTTCAGGCAAACTTCAAGGGCCTGTTGTCTCGCCAGATGGCATTTTGGGTGGATATATTAATTTGGTGATCTTGGTTTTTAAATATATTCTATTTCAGTCTCAGATTCAATATGTGTGCATTTCTTTGCACGTCTGTTTTCAAGCCTCTAGACATTAAATGAATAAATCATATCACAAACAGCTCAAATATTTGGATGTGTAGGTTGGCTTAGCTCACAGTATTGGAGCCTAAGAAGTGAGTCAAGGTTTCAATGAATTTCCTACTAGTTTTCTGTGTTTCTGTGCATCAGGGGCAGATTTATTTATTTTATTTATTTATTACATTTTTATACTGCCCAATAACCAAAGCTCTCTGGGCGGTTCACAAAAATTTAAATCACGAAAAGCATAATAAAACAACCAACAGTCTAAAAACACAAATACAAAATACAATATAAAAAGCACAACCAGGGTCCCTGAGACATGCAGGCCTTAAACCAGTTGTTTCTGGCTTTTTGGATTGCCACAGGACTACTTCTGATATGTTTGGGGAAGCGAATGGAAATTATCTTGAAAGTCTCATATATGGAAGGACCGGATTGGCCAAGACTAGATGTACAACTGTGATAGGACTAGGATTTATAATATTCACATTCTATTTCTACCCTTGGTTTGGGACAACTAATAGCTATGTTTCTCTTGCAACCACACACACCCTTCTGACCTTGTGTGGGAGGCTCTGCAGCATGTGCCCTTCCCATGCTGATCTAGTAACCTAAAGATCCCAGCTACGTGGGAGGAACCTTAGACCAACATTAGCATCAGAAGGATCCACACTGTGGGCTCATCTACACCAAGCAGGATATTGCACTATGAAAGCGGTATGTAAAAGGCAGGAGCCACACCAAGCAAGATGTAGTGGTATGAAAGTGGTATATGGTATGTGTCAATGGACCCCAACAGTTGTCAGTGCACTTCAGTACTGCTATAAAGCAGTAGTGTGGCTCCTGCCTTTTATATACCGCTTTCATAGTGGAGTATCCTGCTTGGTGTAGATGTGCCCTGTGATTATTGGAGCAGCTCCATAGGAGCAAATGCAGCAGATCCTCCCACACCAACACGGTAATGTGAGAAGGCACTTAAGTTTGCATCCTAAGCCATTTATTAAAAGTAAGTCCCATTAAAATCCTTACAACGTACTTTTACTTGTAGCATCATAGTATCAAACTGCAAGTCATGTTAGACCTACCTTCTGAAATAGAGAAAATATTTTATTTCCTACTAGAAATAACACTGCAAGTTGAAATGGACTGTCCACTGACCTTCTAGACTTGGGTAGCAAATATTCCTCACTCACTCATCCGGTTTCTTGTTCTATGCTTGAACTAATCACTTTACTTCGGACATGTAGCTACTGACCTCAGCCTCCAATCTATGCTGAGAGTACTTCTGAGAGCATTTTGCTGATGACTATTGATTTGTCTGATGCATAGTCAAGTTGCTTGCTGCCTGGGTCAATATCTGAGCAAACTGATCGACATGATTTTTACCCTTGAGATAGTCTTGTATTTAGATCACCATTGCCTTTTACCCAAAAGAACAAGGATTGTTACTGTTATTCCAAGTAATTCCATATTTAACTTTCAGTTTATGTGCCACATAAAGACAAACATTCCACAGTTATGTGCTGTGTTTTACAGTAGGATAAATATGTGTGTTTGACTCAAAACAATAGAGCAGTGATTCACACACTTCCTACTTTCATGGGACCTTTCCCACATGGATTTATCTGCTTCAGAATCTCTTTTACGTTCTACAAAACCCTTGCATGGCAAATGTTCTGTGGTGCACAGTCAGTTCACAGGGGGCATTCATTGGACCAGACCTGTTAGTGTCTTATCAGGTCTAATAGTATCCTGAGTGCACTATTGAACACATGTAATAATCTTATGCAGGAAAAGATCTGTACTGGTGGCCATGTGGCTTTCAGAGAACCTTGTCCACCGTTACTTATAATCTCATTGGGGAAGCTCTGATAAGTTTGTGAGACACCCCTGGATTCCCTGGCATGTATGTTGAAAACCACTGCAATAGAGAAATGAATGTTTTGGAACATAATGTCCACTGTTGGACAACCCCTTATTCCAGATTCAGTTATTTTTTATGTTTGAAATTTTAGATTCAGCAGGTCATGGCCCAGACAATAAAAAAGCAGCAATCAGTTTCAGTAAACTTTGCTGAATTACATAAAGGAAGCTAAAATATTCTACTTTCACAATTTCAATAAAACGTAATGATTTTTTGATAAGTGTCTAGGTAGGGCATTCCTATTATTGTCTGTGCGCAATTTGAGACTGATAGAATTTAAAGTAATTTTGAATACAGGAAGCAACTCTTTGATCTCTTATTAGGAAGATCTATGAGTGGGAATTTATTTCTCTGCAGAGAGATGTTGTCAGTGGATTGTGAGTCTTCATGCATCAGAAGCTGTAACTCACTTCTGTTGCATAACATACATTGCTATAAGATTTATGTTTGTATTTTTTCTGAACATTTTGTATTCATGTGCAAATATGTATTTTGATAAACTGAAAAGTAATATGTGGGAATAAGGTAAGTAGGGCAGCAGAGGAAGAGTAGTAGAGTGAGATGGGTTATAAGTCAATTCAGGTGAGACTGTTTAATGGGTTTCAGTCAGATATTTCCAGGAAGGTACTTGATATTTCAGGAAAAAAATGTGCATTTTTCTACCTAATACTTTCCCATGACAGTCAATCTGCCATGCTGATATATAAGTCACCAATGGTTGTATAAGCATTGATGTTTCAGCTTTGTAATGGCAGCCTTCCATTATGCCTCTCTTCAGCCATAATTTTTCCTATAACCTCAATTCATTTATAGTTATTCTTACTGAGCTGGTTTCAACATCACACTTAGTCATAACTCCTGGTTTAATAAGACAGGATATGCATGAATGGCATGCATCTGCATGCAGTCCCTTTTCTGTCCTCTCCTCCCTTCATGTGAGCATGGATCCTGGAATGGATCTGGTTTTACTTTATTCCAGTGCTTTAGAAAAGCCTACTGGCAGAAGACATGAAGACATGAAGAAATGCTTTCTAAATGTCAAGGCCACAGCTGGACAATGCAATTATTGAATTATTGGCATGAGATGATTATTCAATTAGTCAATTAGTGACTGGGATGACTGTACAGTTTTTGCCCTATATATATTACTGTGTACTGTAGATTTTTTTTTACCCCCTCAACTTTACCCCATCTTTGATGCTACCGCTGTGTATCTGTTATGATCATTGTGAGTATACGTGTGATGCTGTAACTAATTTATTCAACTGAACTTCTATGCCAGTAAAGAAGCTTTGTTTTTAACTTAAACAAAGTATCCTGAGACTTATTTTGAGTCTTTGCTGCATTCCTGCTGAGAGATGCTTCTAACTCTGCTTATCTCTGAGAAGAGTTAACTTCCAACATGGCATGCATCTGCATGCAGTCCCTTTTCTGTCCTCTCCTCCCTTCATGTGAGCAAGCAAGCAAGTCAGCCAGCAAACAAACAAGTCAGGGAGCAGCACTTAATCATAGCTTCCCATTACATCCAGACTAGGAGTAATAGTGGCTTCCATACAAACCAGGATTTGCAAGCCAACTTTAAACCATGGTTTAAAACTGGATTATAATCCTGGTTTATTTGGACATAACAGGAGTTTATGGTTAAGTGTGATTTCCTGATTTGAAGGAAGGAGCAAAGCAGCAGGAAAGAAGCTAGATGTGAGTATATACCACTCCTGCATATTCTGGTTTATTAATCCAGGATTAGGTTGTATGACCTCAGTGCATGTCAGCTTAAAATGCTTACTTATGGCAAAATAAAATATTCAGTCTTCCAACACACCTGATGGTATACATATGTACACAGTCCCCTACAAATATTAACTCCTTACATGAACAGTATCAAGTGTGAAGAGACCCTTTGGCTCTTCACTGAAATCATATTCTTTTGCTGCCACTTCATTCAGAAGTGGAAAGTTCAGTAGCATTTGTAGGGTCAGATTTCTATAGAGCAGAGTCTACTGAGAGCCTCTGGTGTTTTTCTAATAGTCTGCTTATTACAAATGTGAAGATTGATTTGTTATTATAGCTATGCAAGCAATAAGCACACAGTAGTTCTCGTCCCCCAAATAAGATCAGTTCTGAATATAGGAATTCTCATATTGCTCCCACAGGAGCAATTTAAAAGTTGCTAAGAAAATCTTCATGTAGCTAACATTAAGCTTCTTTTCTAAAGGCTATATTTTTTCAAGCCATTTCTCAAATTATTTTATGTTGGCCCACTGCTGATCCACAAGATACATTGATAACATAATATTATTTGTTTTTATTTTCACAGCTGAGCCCACTCTTTAGAGATACAGTCTTGAAGAGAACATACAACACTACATTAAATAATCCGGTTGAGATACAAATGGACAATTCTTTTTACAAACCTCTGACAGACAAGCAAAACCTTTTCTGTGTGTCTAATGAACTGATCTTGAAAGCGTAAGTATAGTAACCTATCTACTTCTGTATTTATTGAGAAATGCAGGCCTGGGAAATTGTTGGAAAATTACAAGCCCATGAAATTCTGTGCTCTGCATTAAAGCAAACAATTTTCACTTCAGAAGCTTAGGTTTTAAGATCTGAAACCTATACATAAATTAAATGTATATGGAAGACTTTTCCATTATATGATCTCCTGTAATTGCTGACCAAGCCACATAAACACGTCTAAGACTAAACTTTATTTTGCTATTGGATGGACAGTTGCAGACAAAAATCATTATCATGAGAACCTGAAAGAGCATCTCTGTACAGAACTTTTCAGGGGATTGGATCAGCTTATTCTGTGCATCTAATTCCTCCAATCAAAACACATTGTGGGTCCCTGTCCCAGGCATGTTCACTTTCATCTGCATTAGGCAGGAGCAATGGGGAAAACCGCATTAAACACGCCATTTATTTATTGTTTTGTTCTCTTTTGATACAGGCAAAGTGAATCCTTAGTAAATTATAAGTGAGCTCCATGGAGTGAGTGTTGGCTTGTGAAGAAATGTCTACGTTTTGATGATGGCCTCCATCAACTACTCAAATTAACTGAATTTGTCTTATAACCTTTAAGAATACAAATTGTTAGAACAAGTTAACTTCTTTATTTTTTATTGTTTCTGAACTTCTCTTCCTAGTACCAGGTCTTCTTTCAATGTTTCCCCCTACGTTGCTAATATTTGTGCCTGTACATCGACAAGAGTTAATAAAGTTATTTAGCAAAATAATTGCACATTCCCCATCCCAGTTTTATGTTTTCTTTTAGAATTTGTCATTTGAACAGTAACATATATGTGGACAAGGTGCTTGGCCAAGTCCGGTCGACCACCTGTGTGCTTGACCCTTGCCCCTCGTGGCTCATTACATCAAATAAAGAGGGGATTGCCGGCTGGGTCCAGGAGGTTGTAAATGCCTCCTTGAGAGAGGGAGTGGTGCCGGCCTCTTTAAAAGAGGCGGTAATTAGACCACTCCTGAAGAAGCCTAATCTGGACCCGGAAGATGTTAACAACTACAGGCCGGTGGCTAATATCCCTTTCCTGGGCAAGGTGCTTGAGCGGGTGGTTGCAGGACAACTCCAGGCACTCTTGAATGAAACGGATTATCTAGATCCATTTCAATCGGGTTTCAGGCCTGGTTTTGGAACGGAAACTGCCTTGGTCGCCCTGTGGGATGACCTCTGTCGGGAGAGAGACAGGGGGAGTGCGACCCTGTTGGTTCTCCTGGACCTCTCAGCGGCCTTCGATACCATCGACCATGGTATCCTTCTGGATAGGTTGTCTGAACTGGGAGTTGGAGGTACTGCGTTGCAGTGGTTCCGCTCCTACTTGGATGGCCGATTCCAGAAGGTGGTGCTGGGGGATTATTGCTCCGTGCCGTGGCTCCTAAGCCATGGGGTTCCGCAGGGCTCTATTTTATCCCCTATGCTGTTTAACATATACATGAAGCCGCTGGGGGAGGTTATCCGGAGATGTGGACTGAGGTGTCATCAATATGCGGATGACACCCAGCTCTACCTTTCCTTTTCATCAAACCCAGGTGAGGCAGTGACTGTTCTGAACCAGTGCCTGGGCACGGTAATGGACTGGATGAGGGCTAACAAACTGAGACTCAATCCAGACAAGACGGAGGTACTGTTAGCGGGTGGTTCATTTGTCCGGCGAGGTGATGTTTGCCCTGTCCTGGATGGGGTTGCACTCTCCCTAAAGGATCGGGTCCGTAGTTTGGGGATGCTCTTCGATCCAGAACTGTCACTTGAGGCACAGGTGAACTCAGTGGCAAAGAGCACCTTTTATCAGCTTAGGCTGATATACCAACTGCGCCCTTATCTGGACAGTGATAGCCTAGCTACAGTTATCCATGCTCTGATAACCTCTCGTTTGGATTACTGCAATGCGTTATACGTGGGGCTGCCTTTGAAAACGGTCCGGAAGCTTCAGCTGGTACAAAACAGGGCAGCCCGTTTACTAACAGGGACTGGCTGGCGAGATCACATTACGCCAGTCCTTTTACAACTTCATTGGCTGCCAGTCCAGGTCCGGGCCCGATTCAAAGTGCTGGTATTGACATTTAAAGCCCTAAACGGTTTGGGGCCAGGTTATTTGAAGGAACGCCTCCTCCCATATGTACCTACCCGGACCTTAAGATCATCTACAGGGGCCCTTCTCCGTGAGCCCCTGCCAAAGGAAGTGAGGCAGGTGGCTACTAGGAGGAGGGCTTTCTCCGCTGTGGCACCCCGGTTGTGGAATGAGCTCCCCAGAGAGGTCCGCCTGGCGCCTACACTGTACTCCTTTCGTCGCCAGCTGAAGACCTTTTTATTCACTCAGTATTTTAACACTTAATTTTAACTTAAATTTAAATTATACTGTTTTAACTCTGTATTTTAACCTTATATCAATTTTGCTGCGTGGTTTTATCCTGGTTGTGCTTTTTATATTGTATTTTGTATTTGTATTTTTAACTTGTTGGTTGTTTTATGATGATTTTAATTTTTGTGAACCGCCCAGAGAGCTTCGGCTATTGGGCGGTATAAAAATGTAATAAATAAATAAATAAATAAATAAAAATAAATATATCCATTGAGGGTATACAAGCCCAGATTTTTGGAAAATGTTTGAAAGCCAGAATATGTTAATAATATGTGCCAACATATTATACGAACAACCAGTCGGCACAACTTGCAAACATAAAGGCTTTTGCGATCTGATAGATATTTCTAAATGATTGCAGAAATAACCACAATAATCCAAATATGCATGTTTACTTGTTATAATTTCATCTACTAAAAAGAGGCATCTTGCTCATTACCTCTTGTGTAACTGGGATTTGCATCCTCTAAATCTTTATGGTTGGAGGTTTGTCTACATATTTTTAGACTTCTCGACATCAATCATTATTAAATTGCCGGAGGTTTCTTAAGGCTACGGATGGGTGAGAACTTAATTCTGTGTGCGTGGGGTGGGGGGTGGTTATAAGAAATTTCATAAATTCGCAAATTTCTCCATCAATGTGGGGAAACAACCTGTGATTAAAAAAAACTGAATGTGGGAGAAAGTAAAATTGATAGATTTGCTTTCAGTTCTTAGCTTTTAAATCTGGTTTGAATTAGGGTTTCCACCTCTCTCTTTTTTCTTTTTTGATTTTCAACAATTTTATTATTTTCTACAGAAAGCAAAGCACAGGGAAAAAGGGAAAAAGGGGGGAAAACATTATAAAACATCGCATACTTAACTAATAATATGGAACACTACATCTAATAAAACACATATACAAAACATATAAGGCCATATTCCATTTGAGGCAATCTTCATGTCAGACATAGGCTGTCAATTACTACCGTTTAGCCAGCGCAGTGTTATGTAAAGACCACAGATTATATATAGAATCCACAAACAAATAGATTGTTCTTTTGCAACTCTTGTATATACTCTATCAGAGGTTTCCAGTCCAGTACAAATGAGGTTGTTGATTTTTCTCTTACTAACGCCGTAAGTTTAGCCATCTCCGCCAAACCTTAAGCAGCCATTCCTCCGTTGATGATGGTACTTGTGTCTTTTCCCAGTGTTGCACATATAGTAGTCTGGCAGCTATTGTCATATGCAAAAATAACAGTTCTCCTTTTTCTTTAAGTTGATCATCCATAAGTCCCAGCAAAAATACTTCTGTTTTCATTTGTATATTTATCTTTATTTTATTTTTTTGCATTAATAACTGAATCTTAGTCCAGAAAGATTTTGCTTTTTTACATGACCACCACATATGGTAAAAGGTTCCTTCTTGTTCTCACATTTACAACAGTCTCCCAAACAACCCCTGTACAATTTTGCTAGTTTGGAGGGAGACATATATCATCTATACATCATCTTATAAAAGTTCTCCATAAGTCTGGTACTTAACATATATTTTAAACCTCTCTTTTTTTATATAAGATATTTTTTCTTCACATTGTATTTCTTCACATACATGGAAATAACTTGAGATTTATTTATTTATTCTTAAATTGAATGTAGGGGAAAGTGAAGCTGACAGATTCAGCCATCGCTACTTGATACACAGCTCTGGAAGAATGGGAGAAGTGAAACATACGTATAACTTCTGGGATAGGAACTGCAACAAAATGTTGCATTCTGGAGGGCTCTTGTTCCAACTAATTCCAACTAATCAGCCATGATTCTTTCAGGATACTCTGGGCCTTCCTAGACGAGGCCTTAGCGCGCCTTCTCACCTGGTTTCCCTGCTGTGCGTCCAGATGACGCACAGGGGAATTCGGAGGCAGGCCGCACTGAGGCCTCCTCCAACGCGCCATAAGCGAATGCGCTTATGGCGTGCTTTTTCCCCAGCTCCAGCCTCAGGGAACGTCTAGCAACTTCCGCGGCTTTTCGCGGCTCCTCACTTACTCGCGAGGAGCCGCGAAAAGCCGCGGACCGGCCTGGCACAGCGCTCATATGAGCACTGTGCCCATCGGCCCGGGGGCGGGGGGAAAGAGAGGGGAGGGCGAAGGATGGGAGGGTGGGTGGGAAGGGGGGCGGGTGACAGAGGGAGCGCCGCTCATCACCGCCGCCGCTCGCTGTAGCTTGCGAGCGGCGGCGGCGAGCGGCGCTCCCTCTGTCACCCGCCCCCCCTTCCCACCCACCCTCCCATCCTTCCCCCCCCCGGTTTTTACAAAAACACCCCTTACCTTCACGAAGTCTTCGGGCCACCCGCGGCCCCTTTAAACAAAACAAAAAAAATGTCCTCCCTGCGGCTCCGGCATCTGGAAGCGTGGGGGAGGCGTGCTAATGGTAGCGCGTCTCGGCCCTGCCTCCCTGCCGGCGTAAGCCGGCAGGTCTAGCAAGGCCCTCTCTTGCCCTCCCCATCAATTTTTCATTTTCACTTCTTATGTTCTTATGTTCATTTCCCTCCCAACACTCAGATAGCATTCTATGCCCACTTAGTATCTTGACCCTCACTAGAGTGTTTTAGGTTTTTTTACCCCCTTAGAGTTGGGAGAAATTTTGTTTTTTGTATTTCTGCAAATCTCAGAGTTCCCCTGAACATGATGATGCCTCTTACATCGATAGTGCCATCTTGGCTACATAAGGATCTACACTCAGAAAATTAATATACCTTCTGTTATCTTCTTGGATAACTGGAGACAGTTTAACTTATCCACATCACCTACATATATAAATATTAGGGTACAGGTATGCCATAAATTACTCCTCTCTCAGTGGTGTTTGTAAAGTCATGGTACTCTTCTAAACTGTATCTTAGGTAAATAGAGAATGTTGGAGGACCTTTGTTATTCCTGCTATCGTTGGGCTACTTTGTTTGCATTTTATTTCTGAAATCATTAAAACCACATTTAGGCTGGAGCAGTTTAATCAAAATCAAGGAATTGCCCTTCAACTGCAATTTTTTATTTCTAAAATGGAAAGCGCCAGGGATGTAATTTGCCAGTAAGTTATTTCTTTTGACCTGCATGTTTTTCTTTCTGCTCCAAACAGTTGGCAGTTGCTAATGCTTACTCATAGGCACTAAAGAGTAGGCATTAAGCATATGTTTCAAGACACTTTCCTATTACTTTTCATATTTCACAATTGAGCCTGGATATTAAAAGCTGTGTAAAGGCTAAAGCCTGGTGAATCCTGTTTCCAACTAAATCAGCATTAGATTATCCCACTTCATGTTATTATTAATTTAGGATTTTTGGGGGGTGTTTTTTTTCAGAAATAAAATGCAAACAAAATAGCCCAATGAGAGCAGGAATATCAAAGGTCCTCCAACATTCTCTATTTACCTAAGATACAATTTAGAAATTTAACATGATTTTGCAAACACTCTGGCAGCCCTGGAATACTTAATTCAAATTAATCCAGTGCAAATGGAAACCAGTTCAGGGATGTCTGGGGAAAAAATCTCTGTTGAAGACATTGGTCTAATATAGAGAAAAGGAATTTTGTTTTTAAAAACATTAAAACCATCCCGACACATTTTATTTTGTGTATTTTCCCAATTTATCCCCAGCCCTCCTACACAGACTCACTCGTGTTCTGGTTCTTCCCTATCTGTAATATTAGACCCAATCTCTGGGTCCCTTTTTTGAGAGCTAAAAAGTGCTTTTCACAAGGCAGCCACAGCAATGCAGGATTCATAAGGGACGGACCCCACAATTTCTTAAATTTGCACCTTCCTCTGTCCTAGTTTAATAATGGCTAAAGCCTAATATTTAAACCAGCTGTCAATGTATATAAGAACCAGGATCATTAAAGAAGAACTTGAAACTGGAAAGTGTGCATAATTTGTACTCTGGAGTGTAGGCTCAAATCCAATTTTATGTGGGTGGTATATGGATGCAAAGTGCTGGTCTTAGCAAAACATTGAAAGCTAACTACCAATTAAAAAGCATTCTGCAGTATATCTTTGCTATATTCAGCAATAAAGTGGCTTAAATTCACTGTAACCATTGATAACTTCTTTTATCACATCCTAATAAAGGCTCTGCAGAGCTACTAGATCACATCCTATTATGGAGTCATTTGTGGCAATATTAGCTGGATGGTATTCGCTGAGTGGCATGATTCATAGCCACCTTCATTCAACTCCCACTTTTAAAACGGAAACAAAAATATGCAGCTAGTGAAACGCTTTAAAGCCCGATACTTTAGGCATAAAGTATTTAAGAAAAAGAAACATTTTCTCTTTAAGGTCCAAAGAAAAAGGAGCACAAGCAATGTGATCTCCCCCCCCAGCTGTGATTGTGCTCTCCACAGAAAAACCAGAAACCACCTTCCTGACGCTCTCCCATTTCTTTTAATTTGGTTGCGTCTGCCAGTGAATTCCAGTCAGCACATAACTGCCATAATTTTGCCTGCAAGTGGATTTTACATGTATTTAATATGCACAAAAGTTGACATTAGGGTGATCATAAGGAAAGGAGGACTGGGCTCCTATATCTGTAACCGTTGCACAGAAAAGGGAATTTCAGCAGTGTCATTTGTATGCATGCAACACCTGGTGAAATTCCCCCTTCACAACAGTTAAAGCTGCAAGAGTCCTGCCCTCTTTTGTATCTGGTCAAGAGGGCAAGGATCCTGCAACTTTAGCTGTTGTGATGAAGGGGGAATTTAACCACGTGCTACAAGCATAGCAATGACACCTGCTGAAATTCCCTTTTTTATACAAGTGTGAAAGATGCAGGAGCCCTGTTCTCCTTTCCATGTGGTTACCCTAGTTGACAAAAGCCTAAAAGACAGTGAAATGGATCAGATCAATTTGTTTTCCAGAGAGCATCTCAAACTATGCAACAGTACAAGCCTATGGATATTCACTCAGAAGCAAGTTCTGTTGTGGTCAATGGGCTTACTCCCTAGTAAATGGGTATAGGATTGAAGGCCAAGACTCCCGAAGACAGCGTCTTTCTCTAAAACATTGTGATACGGGTAAGTTTCTTCACTCAAATGTCCTGTTACCTACCTGATTTGAAACTTTTATGCCTTACTGTAGGAAGGGAAGATCCTTTAACTTGTGTTTTGAAGCAAGCAACCAGAAGCTTCACAGTGAGAGATTCAAATTGTTGTTGTTGTTTTTGAACAGTGCTTTGTGCCTGGCTGAATACCTAGATATTTGGGGTGGGGGGAACGTCCGGCCCTGGGGTTGCAGTGGGCCCTCATACTAATTTCAGGGGGGCAGCCTAATTTCAAAATATCTCCTCATACAAACAGTTCAGACCTCTGACAAGAGCAAACTGTTCTTTCCCTGTGTGGGGACAAAGAAGGAAAGAGAGAAAAGGGAGTGACCCTCCCACTTTAGGCTCTGGCCTCACTCTCTGCTGGCTTCACCCCTGCTCACTGCCCATGTGTGGTCCCTGACAGATTGAATTGAATAAGTTTATTACGGTATAACAACCAGCACTCCAATCAAACACCATACAATTTAACACATTACATTACATTACAGATGTAGAACGTGCATATATTATTATTGTCCCTGACAGATTGCCCATGAGAGAATGTGGCCATTGACAGAAAAAAGGTTGCCCACCACTTCTATAGATAAACAAGATGCTAACCTCTCTGGGCTTACATTGACATTTTTACATTTTCATACTCAGACCTGAGAAATTGGTTGGAGTTATGTGGAGAGGCAGAAGTTTCATCAAGAATTATTCCCTAACCATCAGACACCTGGCCCGGTTGGATTCAGGGAAAGAGCTTTGATGACCTTGATCCCACGAGAGGAGACCGTACATCTACAGGGGTTTGCGTTTCCTTTTTCTTCTTTCATATTAAAATGTTACTTGCAATATCTAGTGTATAAAACACGCAATTGTAAAAGCTCCCCCCCCATTCTTTAGGATATTCAATAGCTAGAATATGCTAATATTGACACACACTCTCAAACACATTCTCCCTCCTTCCCTCCTTCCCTCCCTCTCTGTCTTCAGATGGGAGGCACTCTAGTCATAAAAACCACAGTAAGGAAGATTGTGACACCACTAAGAGAAATGACAGGGTGCCAACATCCTATTTATTTTAATAATAGTTGGTGTCATTGCATAAAATGGTAGGAAAGTTAACTACTGTGCATAATTAGCAGCTAATTTTAAACCTCCACAATTCAATTATTTAACTTCTAAACTAAGCACACATCTTGAAAAGTGACACACAAGCTGCATTCATCACACTCCTTCCAAGGTTATAATTATGAATTACAGCAGGTAAGCACATCATAGCATTTACTGCACCAATAAGCTTTTTTCTTCCTTTTTCTTTTTTGAAGTTCAGACTTGTCATTGCTTATAACAGTAACCCAATCCTTTTCATTTCAGTCATATATTTGAACAACAAAAGTGACATTTTCAAACTGTTTTGCCCTAAAAGGTTTGATTTGTAAAGTCTTGTGGATAATCTTATTTTGGTGCCTGGTGATACATCTATGGAACACTTGCTTTTCTCCAACTCTAATGCATTCAGTTCCCTAAGTCTTTACTTGGGAGTAAGTCTATTGGCTTCAAATGGACTTACCTCTGAGTACACGTGCATAAGATTGTGTTGCATAACACTCAGTATGTTGGAAACCTGCTAGAATCATTACATACTCAGAATTTGTGAAATCATAACAAATTGCAGATCTGGGCATGAACAATTAGCTGACTCATCTATAGCTCTTGAAGCCTTAGGTATGTGGGCCAAAATAGACACGACTTTAATTACGTGATTGTCCCTTGGATGCGTGTTTTTTTCTTAACCGCAGGAGGGGGAAACAAGACAGTTTGTATTGGGCTCCCTACAGCTGCAATTTAGTAAAGAAAGAAGCAGCCCACAAAAGCCAATCATTAATTAATGTTATATTCAGTTTGGTCTGGAGTCTCAGGCCTTAGCTAGACCTAAGGTTTATCCCAGGATCGTCCCGGGGTCGTCCCTGCCTGAGCAGGGGGTTGGACTCGATGGCCTTGTAGATCCCTTCCAACTCTGCTATTCTATGATTCTATGCTCCCGGGATCCCCTGTGTGTCATTTACATGAACAGGGATGACCTTGGAATGATCCCGGGATAAACCTTAGGTCTAGCTAAGGCCATAGACAACAATTGGATATAGTGGTAGTCACTCTAGTGTTGACCTAGCAAAGCTTCATCCTTTCTCTTAACTGCAACTGCAACAGGATGACCAAGGCCATTTCTACACCTGTCTTTTTTCATGGGATAGTCCCAGGATCATCCCTGTACATCCAAATGACACACAGGGGATCCCGGGAGCAGGCAGGGAAGATCCCTCCATTTTCCTGGGATAATCCTTAGGTGTAGAAAGGGCCCAAATGAGAAAGTACTTCTTTCTTCAATGCATACACAACCTATAGAATTGGGTTGTGATGGCTACTAGCACAAATGCTTGAGAAGGAGAAATGTGTCACTAGCTACTAGTCAGGGTAGTCAAAAGTGTAAATACCATGTTCGGAATGCCTCAGGTGCTCGAAATTAACCATAGAAGGTAGCAATATTGCCATCATTGCCTTCTTGCAACATTTCCCGACTTCTTAATTCCTTATGTCCAAGTACTGTTGCTAATTCTTCTCCAGGGCTACCATTTCCTATTGAGGAAATTCACCAGGGTGGTTGATGGTGAATTTATGCATCCTCTATTTGGAGGGTGTATAATCTACAATGGATGAGATGTGGGAGAGGACAGAGTTCAGGGATTAACCATTGAATATTCGGGATAGGAAGCTTTCAGAACAGACATACCATATGATGGGGGTCAATGGTGAATGGTGTGATTGGTTTGTGAACTGAACAAATTTTAAAGCTAGATACATTGCCAGCTATTAGGGGATGTTTGGATTTTGTTCCACCAATTGTCAGGTGTCTTTCATTCTGTCATCTGCTCATTGACGAAATCAGTTTTTTGTGGTTTTTTGTATGAGAATTTCATTAATTTGCCAATGCTCAAGTGCACATGCGTGCATTAGTTAATCTGGCACTTCTGCTAATGAACATTTGCAAATGAACAAAATTGTGCAAAATCTCCCCAGAGTAAAACTGTTAGCAAATCTGCACAATTTGGAAAAAGCTGTGGAAACTGCATGTCAGATTCATAGGTATCTGAACTCAATTGAAGCCATTGGGGATATCGCCAACATCCTTACCAGCTACAATAAAAGGTTTCATAGGCAAGGAAGAGAGTCAAATGGGAGGAAAGGTGAATGGAAAATAAATGGGCTGTGATCCTTATATATACCTGACTTACTTTCAGAGGGTTGGATCCCACTTAGTGATGCTTAGAGTAGACCCACTGGAATCAATGGGACTTACGTTAGTCATGATAAACTTCAGTGGGTCTGTTCTAAGTATGACACAGTCTGGACCCAACCCATAAGACCTGAGCACCCATAATTGGCCACAAAGTTATCGTTTTGCTATCCGATTTACCTTTGGAATCTTTAGCAAAGGGGGAAGGTATCTTTTTTCCAGAATAGCCCTTGCTCTCCATTTGCTTTAACTTTGTTTCCATTTTGATACAGATTTGCAAGAACTCTTCTTGGATTCTAAAAAATAAATACATTTTGCCAGTCCATAGAAGTAAGCTTGTTAGCATTTGTCCCGATTTGTCTGCTCATAGTGATAGAAAGGCTGAGTGGTTGTTTTAAAGGTAATCCCTGGGCACTTATCTTTAACTTCCAGGTACTAGTATGTTGCTGAGCAAGCATGCAGCTAGGGTATGTAAAACATATTAATTAGAAACACAGCCCACAAATTAATTCTGACCTTAAGATTTACAGCAGAAGCAGGGGAGGAGCGAAATTTCAATCATTACATGCCCCAATCCTGTCATAAATAACAAGATTTGAGCTAATACATTTTACTCAGAAGTTGCCCCCTGTTTAATGTCTCATACTAGTATCACGCCAAACTGTTGCTAAAGGAGAATAAAAATTGTGTCACTTTTCATTGACTGAATAAATTGCATCTGAGCAATTTATTTCATTCATTTGAATCCCAGGAAGAATTTCCCACTTTGTTGTGTGAACTGATTGACTTTTGATTAATTGTATAAAGATGATTTGTTGATTTTAGAATTAACTTCCAAAGCATCATTTACTGTTTTGACACTGATGTTATTTTTGTTATTTTTTACTTTGTAGCTTCATTGAGCATCTTTTCTGATATGTCAGGGTATTTTAAATGAATAAATATAAGACAAATATTTTAAATGAATGAAATTCTCTTGAAAGTGCAATATGGTGGCAAGCATTAAAGAAACAAGTTTGGAACAGACATGAGTGTCAGTGTTCATTACCACATTTATATGTTCAAGATGAAACAGGTTGACATTTTTAAACTGCCCAGAGAGCAAATAAATTTTCCAGTACAGAAGAATTTGGATAAATGTTCAATTTCTTGTACATGCAAATTGTTATAAGGATCTAATTCATTAAAAGATTACGGAGATAGTTGCAATTCAAAATCAGTCACATCTGAAGTCTGATCCAGACATACTGATCTAAGTGGGATGAATGTTGAATGGTCCATCCAAACAATGCTTCGTAACAATAAGTAGGCAAAGTGGAGCAGAAACTGGTTGAAAGCTGAGCAGTTCAGGCAAAGACTGGTCAATTTAGTAGGGTCCAGAAGCAATGGATAGGGTGGGATCATTTGCCCAGACTGAGGTTTAAACAGCAAGCAGGATTAATATGAAGGTCAAAGGCGAATTATGACCAATTCAGATACAAAAGGGTGCAGAAGGGAAAGATTCTTTTATGTCTACTTGGGCCCAGTAGGTAAGTGTGGAAGATTGGTGGTAGCTAAGATCAAAGGCTGTTGCCCAACTGATAGGAGAACCCATGTTTAAAGCTTCTTGTTGCCTTGAAGCCAGACATCAGTTTCAACATCAATGATCCATCTGCAGTTTCTCACCCCTTCAAAATGTAAAATTTTAGGTGTTTCCAAAATGACGGTTATGAGGTCACTGGTTCACCTTTTACATTGCTCCTGTGAAAGGTGGAAATGTTGCCAACATTTTTCTGACTCTGCTCCTTTGCCTTTAACGGTTCCTCTAATATTTCGTTGCAATTGTGAGCCGCCCTGAAGGATGCAAAAGGTGGGATATATGTTTCCTAAAATAATAGCCAACATAATAAAATGAAATCAAGAAGGTGAAGCTTTATCTAGCAGGGAGATGAACCAATGCTGAATTTCTTCATGTTGGGCTATTGGTAAAGTATGGGAGCATGAGCAGAAAAAAAAGCTAACAACCTCATCTCTAAGGGAGCGATGAAGGTGGCATATGGAAAATCTGCCTGGTGTTTAGTGAGAACATTAAGGCTTTGTTCATTCTGTAACTTGTTCCTTTCACCTTGGGGTAGAACTCTCCCTCTCATGCTGAACTCAAGGTGAAGTAAAGGGAGGGCAATATGACACCTTCTGTTCTCTCTTCACACCAGGAGTGAATTTCTAGAGTGAGCAAATCAGTTCAAAGTGGCACCTATCCATGTCACATTAATCTTCACCATGTCTGCTCAAGTTTGCCCCCTGCCAGTCTCTGAATTGCATGAAGCAGTCTAATGGACACTTCCACTAATTACAGGCCAACTATTATCATTCCTCAAGTACCAGCTTTATCCACCCACTAGTTGATTAGCAAGGATTAATTCTGTGTTTTGAATGACACAAGACACACTGCCCATTTTTAATTGGGAGGCTCAAAACATAGGATGTAGAATCGTAAAAGAGAATGCTTATTTTTATTTATTTATTTGTTTGTTACCCGCCTCTTCCTCCGGATTGAGGTGGGGCACAACACAAATGCAACATCATGCAACTGATTAAAACATTTAAAACCAATACATCACTAAAAGCTCAAACTCATCTCACGGCAGGGCTGGATATGAGGGGTGAGCTATTGAAATGTAACATTCAGTTGAAGAAAATGGAACTGTGGGTCACGCCCCATATGACATGTGTTTGACTCTATTTTTAAATGTGACAGCAACCTGCAGCCATTCACTAGTCCCCAGAGCAGGTATTTACATGATACACATGGCAGGAAATTTGTTTGCAATGAATATGCATAATTTTATGGGATATGTAGAGTGCTTTGTGTGTGCCTGTAAAAATGTAATGTGCAATACAAATTAGTCGTTGACCCCCCTTTTCCAGATACATACCTGAACGAAGTAATTGGAGGAACAGACAGCGGACTGATATACAAGATCCTAGGATAATGTGTTTCTAGGGAACAAGAGGAAAAAATTAATTTTCGGACGGATAAAATGATGGTATAAAATGATGTGTTTCTTGTAGGCCACTGCTATATGAAGGCCTTAGTGTGTGGCTCAAACCTCAACTATACCATCGTCATCAGTTTACTCGTATATTGCGTTTCCATGGTAAAACCATGTTCAAAGTGGATCATCAGAAAAATTACATAATAAACTACAGCAACATTTCCGGATAATTCGTTAAGAATGACAAGTCGTAGCAGTATTTACGTAGACAAACAAATAGGTTAAGCATCTCACAATAAATATACACTGAGATTAAGCAATCCAATAATAATCTGCACTAAAGCCTAATAAAAGAGAAATACAAAAATTAGTCTAAACAGCAAGGGAAAGAATACATCTCACCTGGGAGTGAGACAATTTGATCACATAATGCCTAAAAGGAGGACAGGGCTCCTGTATCATCTTTAACAGTTGTAACAAAGAGGGATTTCAGCAAGTGTCAGTTGTATGTATGCAGCACCTGGTGAAATTCCGTCTTCATCACAACAGTTAAAGCTGCAGGAGCCCTGCCCTCTTTGGTATCACGTCACTCTAGCTATACTCTATTCCCTCTCATTTCCCCAACATGCCTTCAAACTAGCATTGTAACTCTGCCCACCCTGGAGATCTGTAATGAATTCCCTTCCAGTAGTTTCAATGGGAAGGAAAGGCTTAAAAAAAAAAAAAGCTGGCTGAAAAATCAGCAAAGGACCATCCCCACACCCTGTCCTTCCTGCTGTGACCTTCCCAGGGCTTTGAATACATTAGACACTCTGCCACAGTTGTCTACCGACCTCCCAGAATGCAAGAATGTGCTCTCTATTGTCATCTCTCCCCCTCACCCACCCCAAAGAAAGCTGGGAATTGTAGTTTGGTAAGAACTCTCTCTTAGAGATGCCTTAACTACCCTACACACAGAACTACAATTCACAGGGATCCTTGGAGAAAAGGAATAACTATTTAAGTCTATGATGTCCTTGTACATTTTTAGTCTGAACTCCCTTCATAAATACAGGTTCCATTTCAGCTTTTTCCTTCAGGGTGTATGATTAATTTAATAATAACAATAATAATTAATACAAGATAGGATCAATATTGCACATTTTCTATTATGACCCTTATTTTTAACGAAATTATGTGTGAAATTTTTCAGTTATGCCTACTCCTTTGTTTCCCCTCTGCAGCAAAGTGCATTCATAATGAGTTTAATTAAGTGGAAATGGATGTTAGTCTATAACGTTACAAAAGGTTGCTATGCACCGATAAATCATAATTAAATGTATTTAGGGTAATAGTAGGAGTCGTTTACACTTAGGTGGCTTCCAACTAACGTTAATTGTTGCCTTAAATGACAAGTACTCCCAATTAAGAGGCAAACAAATCTAAACCCCACTTTTGCTAACCACTGGGGTATTTACTTTTTGAACAAACAGCATGTACTTTATTCACTATGAACTATTCAAAACAAGGGGGAATTCTAGATGGCAGGTTGCCTGAGGTCTAGGTTGAATAGACTGAATTCCAATGTGACAGGATTGCATGTTGCTTCGGTGAATGGTATTTTGTGCGAGTTTGAGAGTAAGACGCTGATGTCTCCTGGATTGTCAAGGAGAGATGTCCTTGGGAAAATGGAATCAGCCCCATAGAAGGTCAGAGCCCCAAGGGAAAGTCAAATAGGAGGTTTTGAATACAACTATAAATCAAGGTTTATTAAACAACAAGGCAGTCCTAAAAGAGAGCTTTGGCTATTGGGCTGTATAGAAATTCAATAAATAAATAAATAAATAAATAGTCAGATGGTTGGATGTTGGATGGTAAGACATGGCATGTTCCCACATCTATACTATATTTCCTTTCCCTATTTATTTATTTATCTGAGTAGACATGCAACCATCCTTACTGTCTTTTTAGATTTGAAATCTTATAACCTTTGGGTGGGGGAAATCCTGCATCTTTAAACCATGACACAGCAGTGAAATTTGGGTGCTATAGTAATATTGTAATGGAGCTGCTGCTGCATTCTTCTGGGTTGGAAAAAGGGGAAGATCGTAACTATTAAAGAACTCCACTAAAGGCAGTGTTGGGCGTGTCTCTGAACAAACATAAGGCTAAATAGCCAGCAAATTTTATTTATTATTTATAAAATCATTTTGAGTTGCCTTTTGGGCAAAAAGGCCTCTCAAGGTTATTTACAATTTAAAAATATTAACATTAAAACAATGTCATAACAATGTCATAAAATAATATAACATTTCTCATAAGGATAAAGGAAATAACATATTTTAAAAAACAGAGTAGAATTAATTTAGTTCCTTACATTTATGTATGGGTTCACACAACCAAAGTGATTTACATTCCAAAGTGATTTACAAAGAAATAATTAAAACAACAATACACAAACAAAACCAAATACAATAACAATATACAATAACATATTAATTGAAACCATACAAACGTACAAAAGTATCCCATCTAAAAAATGACCTATAGGACAAAAAATATTTCCCATCCACCAAAGGAGTAAACAACAACAGCAGCAACAACAACAACGCCATTCAAGCCAGGGCATTATCCAAATGCCCAGGAAAAGAAAAATGCCTAAAAGATGGCAAAGTCGGTACCAGGTGAGCTTCTTATGAGGAAAAAGGTCCATATGCCCATCCCCACCCTTGAAATATCTCCCAGAGGAGGTACAGAGAAAGGGCCACAGGTGTTGATCTCAGTCCAGGCAGGTTCGTATGGGGAAAGAGGTCCTTAAGCTACTGGTCCGGGCAGAGCTATGAAACCCTTTATAGATAAAAACCAGCACATTGAATTGGGCTCAGAAACAAATAGGTAGCCAGTATAAGTGAATCAGAACTGGAGTTATATGTGTGGAATGCCTAGTTAAAGGTCTGGCTGATGTATAATGCTCGCTCCAGGTACTTAAGGGCCCTTGGGCAAGACACCCTCAATAGGGTCTTCTCTCAATGAGTCCATCTTCAGACACCCTCAGTGGGCCCTTCCCTCAGTGAGTCCCATCTTCAGCTACCCTTAACTGGCCCCTCAGTGGGCTCTTCCCTCAACATGTCCATCTTCAGACATACTCAGTAAGTCCCTTCTCTCAGTGAGATTACCTGTGCTTGATGTACCAGCGATCTAAATCTTTGTGGTTTGGTTTCACTCTCTTTTGGAACAAGCAATGTTTATGTTGTGTGATAAAGAAATATTGGAATAGAAATATATCCAGCATTTAACCATTCAGAAGATGTATAGATTATTATTATTATTATTATTATTATTATTATTATTATTTATTTATTTATTTATATAGCACCATCAGTGTACATGGTGCTGTACAGAGTAAAACAGTAAATAGCAAGACCCTGCCGCATAGGCTTACATTCTAATAAAATCATAGTAAAGCAATAAGGAGGGGAAGAGAATGCAAACAGGCACAGGGTAGGGTAAACAGGCACAGGGTAGGGTAAAACTAACAGTATAGAGTCCAAATAACATCAAGTTTTAAAAGCTTTAGGAAAAAGAAAAGTTTTTAGCTGAGCTTTAAAAGCTGCGATTGAACTTATGGATCTCAGATGTTCTGGAAGAGCGTTCCAGGCGTAAGGGGCAGCAGAAGAGAATGGATGAAGCCGAGCAAGGGAAGTAGAGACCCTTGGGCAGGTGAGAAACATGGCATCAGAGGAACGAAGAGCACGAGCAGGGCAATAGTGTGAGATGAGAGAGGAGATTCAGATATATGAGATTTCCACTCACCAGAGAAAAGTTCAAATACAGAGGAGAGCGGGGAGAGGAAATTTGGAATATTTTTTTATGGATGTGTTGCACCATAAAGAATTTCTGATTTCTGTAACATTCCCATTTTGTACTTGTGTGGGCATAGCAGGCAACGATGCTTTATTTTCTATTTGTGCATGTACTTTTGGAAGGTAAGCAGTAACATCTGTACTTATCTTATGTCCAAATTCTCTCAAACATACATATGTTCTGGTTGTCACTGTTTATTTCATTGGTCCATATTTCTGGATCTCATTACAACTCCTTGGTCAGCATGAGTACCAGCTGGTCCATATTCTGCAAGCATTTACAGCAGGCCTCATCCTTTGAGTGTTTCATGGAAAATCCATCTTGCATTATTAGATATCGAATAGCTGGTTGCTATATTTTCTCCCCATTATAGCACTATCCAATTGTTCCTATGGATGATTTCCTTCTCTGAATGCTTTGGGAATTGCAAGGTTGTTTTCTTCCTTAGATCAATTGAAACTAGGTCTGATGTTCTTTCCATCAATTTGGGGGGTGGGGGCAGGAAAGCAGAAGGTGATTTCATTTCTTTTGTAAAATGCTCAGGACTCTTGGGCTCTTGAATTATAAATTGTAAGTGTACATAAATGGGCAAGGGGGGAATTTCTTGTGCCTGTTCCCAACACACACATACAAAACTTCTTTGCCAGTTTAGAACTTCCAAATTCCATTTGTTTTTCAGCCTTTTCTATTATTATTATTATTATTATTATTATTATTATTATTATTATTATTATTATCATATTTGTTGTATTATTTTTTAGCATAGATCAGGTGCAAAATGCCCCCCCCAAATTCAAAAACCTAAAATGTTGCCAAATTTCAAACTGATTTGAAAATGTGTTTTGCTTTATTGAAATGGATAACACTCTCCTTATTTAGCTTTTGTCCAAATTCTTTCAGAACCATGTTAGAAGAACAGGAGTGTTTATTACTCTTTAGCAAGTGATAAAAATACAGTAAACAATTCAGATAAGACAGACATACTGTTTGTGGGTGGTTTGTCTGTCCAGTTGACTGTTATTTACCCTATTCTGGAGGGGGCTGCATTCCCCCTAAAGATCAGGTACATAATTTGGGGAGTATTCTTGGATCCATCATTGTCATTAATGGTGACAGCAAGTTGGCTTGTTGGTTTGTAGATTTTTTTATTATTAGCTTTGGCTGATACAACAACTGTGACCCTATATGGAAAAAGATAGCATTACAACAGTTATTCGTGTGCTGATAACTTCCAAATTGGATTACTGCAATGGGTTATAAAGTGGGACTGCCTTTGAAAACAGTCTGGAAACCTCAGCTGGTCCAAGCAAGGTGACTAGATCTTAATGGAGACAGGCTGATGCAGTAATTCGTCATCTCCTCCGGCTGCCAGTCTTTCTCCAGGCCTAATTCAAAGTGTCAGTTTTAACCTTTGAAGTTCTAAATGACTTAGGGCCAGCCTACTTGAAGATGTGTCTCATCCAGTACTTACCTACCCAGATTCTAAGGTTGTCGTCTGAGGTCCTTCTCCAGGTGCACCCACCAAATGAGATGAGGTAATTGGCTACAAGAAAGAGGGCCTTTTCAGGGATGCCTGTAGAAAACATTCCTCAGAGAGGTTTGCCTAGGTGCCTACATTATGGACTTTTCATGCCAGGTGATGACCTCTTTATTTCCCCAGACATTTTAGGAGCTGGTTTAGTCCTTTTAGATCTTTCCACTGTTTTATCCCTTTTCACTTTTCATTCTATTATGTGTTACTGCTGATTTTATGTTGTTTTTGTTGGACATGTTGTACTGACATTATTTTACACGTTACCTTCTATTTCACGTTTTCAATTTATACCCCACACAAAGAACTTTGGTTATTGTGTGGTTTAAAATTTAATCAGTCAGTCATTCAATTTTATTATGACAAAAACTCTGATGGAGTTCCTGTAAAATCCAATGGTTGTGAATTTCAGATTGCTTTACAAGTCTTGACAGAACCATTGAAGTACTATGCGGTTTCCTTCCTTGAGCCAGAAACTGGGATGTTATAGCTAAGTACATAATTATACGTGAATGCTGCCCACTACCTTGACTATCATATGGAAAGTGATTTGTGATCACTAATAACCAGGGGAGCTGCTTTGACAGATGTGCAGGAGTGCACATTTAGTTAAAGTGGGCATATGGAAACATGGCTGAAGTATGACCATGGTGCTTACGAAAAGGAGCAATGGGGAGCAGAAGAAAGGGATAACAAGTTCCCCCTCCCTGCCTCCCATATCACACAGTCCCAAGCCAACGACCTTGTGCTCTGTTCTACCAGATTGTGTTGAAAAGCAAATCAAACATACATTCAGCAAACCCTTTACCATGGATAGTTGACCACATTTGGCTTCCTACATTTTAAAGAGAAAACTAGCACTATCATTATAGCATCCTAAAAGAGAGACTATTGACACAACCTATTCAAGAATTTATTCTTCTCTTCAATTCCTGATAGTTTGGCCCTATTCCCACCACCATCCTGCTACCCGCTTCCCCCTTCTCTCTCCACTGAGTTCCCTTTTCCATTAGTGATCACCACAAGCTAGTTTTACTTCTAATATCTCTTCATTGTGTTCCTCTGTCTATCGATCTTATCCTCTCGCCCTTCTAGATCCAATCTGCATTTCAAACCTAGAATTCCCTATTCTATCCCTTTTTTGTGAGCATTATCTTCAAAATCTCATGGATTTCCAACATCCCAATGGCTTACTTGCTCTCTTTCTTCAAAAAGCTTTGATAGATGTATCCTGGAGGAGAAAGCTATCAATGGCTACTAGTGCTGATGGCTGTGTGCTACCTCCTGTATCAGAGGCAGTACGCTTACATGCACCAGTTGCTGGGGAACGTGTCCTGCTTGTGGGTCCCTGGTCAACATCTGGTTGGCCACTGTGTGAACAGAATGTCAGGCTAGATAGACCTGTGGTCTGATCCAGCATGGCTTTTCTTATGTTTTTATCTTTTTTGTTTGGTTTTCCATTACAGACATCACCATCCTTTCCTAAGTGGCCTCCTCCTCATTCCTCCCCTCATGTCAGTTTAGATTGTAAGTGTGTGAGCAGGTATGGTAGTCTGTGGTTCTAATAAGCTCAGATGTTCAACAGTTAGTAATGATTACTGCAACTATCACAAAGAATCTTCCTGTAGTTTAGTAACTCTTGCTCTGAGTAGCTCAGAGCAATACACAATACACATTGTCAGTAGGTAGCCTGCCATCCATGCAGTTTCTAGACCTGCTTAGCTTTCACACTTATAGAACCATGTCACATGTCTTCATACCACTCTTAGACACTGGTTGACTTGAGTTCAACACAACAAAAGCTTCAGAGAAATAGGCTATCACTTGAAAACTGCCATTGTGATGTGAGATGAATAGTGGGATCCAGTGAATGGCTAAGCACATGTTTTTTTCTTGCGTAGATATTGAGTGAATTATTTGTGATCAAGGCCTTGTTCATTTTGACGGAGTGCCTCATTAGTTGTAAACTTCTCCCAGTGGTGTGGAGGAGACTTGGCGGCAGGCAACATGGAACAAAGGGAGAAAACATGGGACACACCAATGTTAATGAAGATTTATTCCATAGTGACATTTGATCAGATCTACTGGGTGAATTCTCAGATTTCATTAGTTAAAGACAGAGAGGCGTCTGTCTGATTAAAAAGTGGGGAAACAGTAGGGAGCTCCCATAAATTACTGCAGCTCAATTAGGTGCAGACAGTTTAGCGAGTGTTTATTACCGGCAGAAAAGAAGATTTTTCCAATTAGATTAAAAGGTTTGGAAAACAACCATTCTAGTGCTCAGTGATTTAGACCCTTTGCTGGAATAATGCACTGTGAGGAGCAGCATTGATTAAAAGCAAACTGATAAGTTATTTGTGCTGCCTCGTTGTTTAGCAATGGAGCCCCCGCTGCTGAGGTACAATTTACCTCACATGATCAATGTGTGGACTTGGCTAATTTTCTCCTTGGCCTGAAGATTTATACGAATGTAAAGGGCAGCTAAATCACGGCAGAAAATACCAACATGATTTATTTGGGGTAATCATCAGGGAAGCGAAGCAGCATACATCACTGGCAATGTATCCCTGCCACGCTGAGCCCCCTTCAGGCTGGCATCTCTGCCCTAGAGCTGGGTTGGGGGAAAAATTAATCAGAGGGGGAACTTCATTCCACACGCTCGTGGCGAAAAAGGCATTCATTCATTTGAGCAAAAGTGGGAGTTTAGCGGGTGCTTCTGAAGCAGTCAGTCGTTGGAGCTAACAAGTGACTGAAGTCATTCAACACAGGGCGGAAGTCCACAATTCATGCGTCTCCGTGTCCTGCATTGCACATTCTGACTTCCCACAGTGCTAAGCTAGTTGGAATGCAGAGTGCTGTTGCCGACGTACTTGGAGGAGATGGCAGTGGAGGCTGGGGGCTCTGATGTCAGTGGGGCAGTGAATCCCCATTTGAAAGGAGCTATCCAAGGTGCTTAGAGTTCTGACTGGTTCTGACAAAGCTGGAGGGGATTCACTGCCCCACTGACAGTGGAGCCACCTGCCTCCAATGGGGGATCATAGAATCATAGCATCACAGAATAGTAGATTTGGAAGGGGCCTATAAGGCCATTGAGTCCAACCCACTGCTCAATGCAGGAATCCACCGGACAAATGGCTGTCCAGCTGCATCTTGAATGCCTCTAGTGTGGGAGATCCTACGTCCTCTCTAGGTAACTGGTTCCATTGTCGTACTGTTTTTCCTGATGTCCAGCCGGAATCTGGCTTCCTGTAACTTGAGCCCATTATTCCATGTCCTGCACTCTGGGATGATCAAGAAGAGATCCTGGCCCTCCTCTGGGAGACAACCTTTCAGGTACTCGAGAGTGCTATCATGTCTCCCCTCAGTCTTCTCCAAGCTAAACATGCCCAGTTCTTTCAGTCTCTCCTTATATTATTATTATTATTATTATTATTATTATTATTATTATTAATTTATTTATATAGCACCATCAATGTACATGGTGCTGTACAGAGTAAAACAGTAAATAGCAAGACCCTGCCGCATAGGCTTACATTCTAATAAAATCATAGTAAAGCAATAAGGAGGGGAAGAGAATGCAAACAGGCACTGGGTAGGGTAAACAGGCACAGGGTAGGGTAAAACTAACAGTATAGAGTCCAAACAAATAGGGATGGATTATAGGGATGGATTATAGAGAGTGGGGCTGTTCTATGCGAGCAACTGATTGATTGTTTCCCGTATTGGTAAGATGAGCAAGTGGGGTTGAGTGAGAAAAAAATGAATGATATCGAAATTCTTCATTGCCTATTTCCCTTAGATCACACATGCGCTGTAATCCTTCTCTTCCAGAAACATATTTCAAACACAGGGGAAAACAATATGGTGTACTCCACATGTTCTGGACTACAGCTCCCAGAATCCCTGACCATGCTGTTTGAGGATAGGGATGGCTGAGAAATGTGCACCATTGAGTTTTTAATTTTTTGTTTATACTGGATTTACCTGTGTTATCTGTACAGCACCATGTACATTGATGGTGCTATATAAATAAATAAATAAATAATTAATAATAATAATAATAATAATAATAATAATAATAATAATATATGTTTGAACTCGCAATGTGTTTTGCAAAAAAAAAAGTGCTTCATCAACATACACACATTTGAAAAACGTGCAAAGGGAAGGGTGTACATTTCCAAAATGTTCACAAATAAGCTTTAGTCAATGAATGTGAGTGTACAAAAATGTGTACGTTTGAAAAATGCACACAAAAAATACATGCAAATGTCTGTGGGTATAAAACAGCCCATATGGAACCAGAACGGAACATGCTTAGTGATGGAAAAGTGAGAAATTCAAGAATGAGCTTGACTGATCTGCCCATCCCCAGCTGGTGTTTATGGGAGTTGTAGTCCAAAACTTCCAGAGGGCACCAGTTTGCCTACCCCTGCTTTAAAAGACAAAACTAAAACCTAACCCAAAGCGTGTTTTTTGGAACATGGAAAGCCCTGCTGGATCAGACCAAGGCTTCCCAGGATTTCTGACCATTGGCCCAGTGGCCTGGAGATTATGGCAATTGCAGTCCAAAAATGTCTGCAGGCCACCGGGTTGCCTACTCCTCATCTAAAGCAGGGGTGGGCAACTTGTGGTCCTAAACTTGTTTTGGCCTAGAACTCCCCTTATCCCTCACCATTGGCTATGCTGGCTAGAGCCAATGGGACCTGTAGGCCAAAACATCTGGAAGGCCAAATGTTGCCCATGCCTGATTTAGAGAAAGAGAAAATGAAGATCTGGGTTGCATTTGAGGTTTGCTGGGGAGCCTCAACTGTGTGTGGCCTATGCATAATCTTAAAAAAGAGGAGGCAAAGACTGATTTTCTCCCTACTCAGAACAATTACTTGATTCCTGTTCATTTCATTTATATCCAGGCTGTCCTCCACCATGGAACTTAAAGCAGTGTCTGTTGGGTCGACCAGACTCAGCTTAGCTTCTGCAAGGTTGCTGTTCATGCCTTGTTTTCAGAAGCTGTACCGATTCATCAATAAAGATTTTGCTAACAGGGGCTGACAGCATTTACACAAGAAGAAGGCTCGATCTTCCAAGAAAGGGAAAGAGGCAGCACCGTGGCTGACAAGGCAGCCCCGATCCTTCCGTTCCCACGATGTGTGCGACTTTTGCCAGGCATGGCCTCATGCTGCTCCTTCCACCGTTTTCTCTGCGCCACCGGAATGTCTGGGTCAATGGCACTTTTTAATTTTGCTTTCCGAACCAGGCGGGGGCGGAATCCTTTTGCTGATACAGAGGCATTCTTCCACGGCTGCTCCTTGATATACCTTTCTTGGTAATCTAAATGTGGTAATAAATCACATTTCCTTTTTGGTGCACTTCTTGGTGTCAGTGCACAGCACACTCCATGGCTCTGAAGCTTTATTATTTTATTTCAATAAAAAGGGCTGTGAATATGCGGCAGCCGGCTTATCTGATTGTGTGTTCTGCTCAGCTAAGCAAACTAAAGCGAAACGGGTTTCAGCTAGACAATTTGCTGAGAAAACTTGGTTCTGCTCTCCTTATCTGAATGCATCCTGTCTCATAGTTTCCTTTTGTTCTCCTCTTTACCTCTCTCTAG
The DNA here is from genome assembly GCF_023053635.1 of Elgaria multicarinata webbii. Classification (NCBI taxonomy): domain Eukaryota; kingdom Metazoa; phylum Chordata; class Lepidosauria; order Squamata; family Anguidae; genus Elgaria; species Elgaria multicarinata. Next base: position 24,644,366 of record NC_086180.1, on the reverse strand, counting down.
CCCTCCTCACTTTAAAAAAAGAAAAAACTTTTTTGCAGTTATCTGTTTCCTGGTCTGTTCAAACAAGGTAGCTTTAAAAGCTCAGTTAAATGTTTGGAGTTCTGGCACCTGCCATTTTGATGAGCAAATGTAACCTCTTCCACTTCCCATAGCCTGCAACGGATCAGGCTTGGAGGCATTTGTGTCTTCAGAGTCACTGCCAGAGAAAGATACCTTATCCCTGACCCAGGCCATAGAATCGAATTGCCTAGCTGTAACTGGCTGGAAATGAGAAGCTGCTAATGAAGAGCTAGGAGAGGAATGTAGGAAGCTATCTTATATGGAATCAGACAATTGGTCCATCTAGCCCAGTATTCTTGACCTTGATTGGCAGCAGCTCTCCAGGGTTTCAGACAGGAGTTTTTCCAGCCCAACCTGGAGCTGCTGGAATTGTACCTGGGACCTTCTGTAGGCAAAGCAGGTGCTGTATCACACTGAGCTACGGCTCCTCTCCGTAGATGCTCTAATTGCAAAATCTAAAGAGTGTGAAGACAGAGGGGGAAATTCTCTCCCGTAAACACTGGACTAAATAGCCTCTCGGAGTGACATGGCCAGACATTTTCTTAACTGATTGTTGGCAGATGGCTCAAAAGCTATTTGTCTCCCATCTAAGGATGGTTTGGAAGTGAAGAATTCAGAATATAGACATTCCCAGTTCAGAATTTCCAGTATAAATACGAACTGAGCCCAAACCTCTCTAATGTTTGGGCTCAGCTCATAAGTATCATAATCCTCATCCAAACAGCAGCCACACCTTCCCTTTCCCACTGAAAGATAATTGGTGGTAGAAGGAGCAATGCTGAAGCAATCACTAGGCAGCAGCAGCCTTATCCTCCCCAAGGCAACTGGAAAATTTCCCAGTGGGCGTGGATCATACAAAGTTGTGGCTTTCTAATAAAGATCCTGGTGCCTGTCCTTGCACATCAGTTTGGGGGAAACAGAAAGTGGAGAGGGCCCGTTGTTGTTCTCTCTATACATGCTGCCCTTGGGCAAGCTCATTCAATCTCACGGCCTCCAATATCACCTGTATGCCGATGATACACAATTATATCTTTCATCTCCGGAACTTTCTCCAGATGTTCACGATCGTATCTCGGCATGTCTTTCAGATATCTCAGCCTGGCTGCTTCATCGTCGTTTGAAACTTAACATGGCAAAGACTGAACTGCTAGTTTTTCCTCCTAAACCTTCTCCTCACCTCTCATTCTCCCTTACTGTCAACGATGTCACGCTTACTCCGGTCAAGGAAGCTCGTAGTCTTGGCTTTATATTTGACTCCTCGCTCTCCTTTACTCCTCACATCGAGGCAGTAGCTAAATCCTGTCGTTTCTTCCTGTATAATATTGCCAGGATTCGACCATTTTTGTCTGTCTCTTCTGCCAAGACTCTCGTTCACGCACTGGTTATCTCTCGGTTGGACTACTGCAACCTTCTTCTCTCTGGCCTTCCTTCGTCTCACATCAGTCCGCTGGTCTCTGTCCACCACTCTGCCGCTAAGATCATCTTCTTGGCCCGCCGCTCTGACCATGTCACTCCACTTCTGAAATCTCTTCATTGGCTTCCAATTCACTCCAGAATCCAATATAAACTTCTCCTACTGACCTTCAAAGCTCTTCACTGCCTAGCTCCTGCCTATCTCTCCTCTCTCATCTCACACTATCGCCCCGCTCGGGCTCTCCGCTCCTCCGATGCCATGCTTCTCGCCTGCCCAAGGACCTCCACTTCCCTTACTCGGCTTCGTCCTTTTTCTTCTGCTGCCCCTTACGCCTGGAACGCTCTTCCAGAACACTTGAGAACTACAAACTCAATCACTGCTTTTAAGACTCAGCTCAAAACTTTTCTTTTCCCTATAGCCTTCAAATATTGAGTTTGTTCTGACTTTACACTGTTGGTTTTGCCCTACTCTGTGCCTGTTTACACTTCCCTGTGCCTGTTTGCATTCTCCTTCCCTCTTTATTGTTTACTACAACTTATTAGATTGTAAGCCTATGCGGCAGGGTCTTGCTATTTACTGTGTTATCTGTACAGCACCATGTACATTGATGGTGCTATATAAATAAATAAATAATAATAATAATAATAGGGGGTGCAAACACACCCAGTCTTCTTGATCTTCCCCACTGGGGAGGTTGTGAGGAGGTATGGATGGAAGTGAAATGCATCATGAGATCTGGAACTTATAATACATTCCCAATGAAATGTGTAAGAATACCTGAAGCTTGGAACGGGCCCATGCTTAAACAAGCTAATCCAGTACTTAACCAAATGAAGTCCAAATTAGCTCATCTTAGGTAGGTCCATTCCAAATGGAGTCCTGGGAATCTCACCCATCACTATTTACACCACCTGTTTTTCTGTAGCAATGTTTTTCCAAGTAACCATGAATGCTAGAAACTTATTTTTAAAACAAGAAGGCTGAGATTCTCAGTATTATAACAGGATATGTGAAATGGATAATCTTCTGTTGCTCACAGCCTAAGCCTAATTACTTATGATTCTCCATTGAAATCTTGTGAAGAAAGGATGGCCAAATTTGAGCAATTAACTAGAGCTGTTGAAGGACACCTACTCACAGAAATGAGCCAAGATTAAAATGATGGTGGGCAGAATCCAATGGGATGATTACGTTGTTGCAGATTCTCTTACGTTCTGCCAATTCCAACATGAAAGTTGCCCCAGACCTTGAGCAATGGTGATTTAGCACTTCTGGGGCAACCTGAAATAGTGGGTTGCACTTGCACAATGAAATTGGTGGGACCACCTCTTGCAGAAGGGACTCAGAAGGGATGTAAGCATCCTGTTGGATTCTGCCCAATGATTTTTGGTGATGAGATGGAAAATCCAAATGGTGCACTAATATAATAACATGTCACAAAACTATAATAATACATTAGCTATTAGACCATTTGTATTCCAAAATGGGCAATTCAGGTAGGGCATATCACAACTTTGCAAATCACTGTGTTTCACTTCTCTCTGGAAACAGAGCTGAGTTTCTTCAATTGTTCTTATAGTTATATATGGGAAGGTGACCTAAGTTGGAAACTACATGACAGTATCCACATTTTGAAGCTTTGGAGATGGCAGAGGTTGTGACAGCAATTTCCCAGCCCATGTCCCATTGTTCACGTTAATAGACAACTCCCATAAGTGAAGAAAGCAGCTCAGAGTAATGTCGGAACTGCCCCTTCGTCCAACAGCCCTCGAATGAGTTGAGAAGATTTCGCTGGTTTTTAGTCAGCTTGATGCAAAGTCAAAACCACTTAATTTCTCCTCACTCGTCAACTCTGCACAGAGGAGGGTAGTCAGTTTTACAACAAGACACTACAGTGGTGAGTGAATGTGTCTCTTTGCTTTATGTTTACACCATTATAATTCATATTACATGCTAAATAACCCCATTAAGTGGAAGTAGAAAAATGTGACAAGCCATTTATAGATCATGTGAATGTAATTGAAGAGGGCGATGGGACAGCTCCTTTATATAATCTAGCTTTAATCAATACTGGGAGAAAATATTTCCCAGGCCATTTAGACTGTACAGCATAAATAGTGTTTGACACACACACTGAATTTTTGTTTCAGCTTAAGTACTGATTTATTTGAGAGGAATATGCTTGCGTTTTTATTTCATAGTTGCACCAGAGTTTGATGCACCAGCAGTAGAGCTCAAATGATATAGGTGTTCACACAGGAGCTACCTTCAATTTTTTCAGTGGAGACATGGTTCTAACCTTATTTTGTGTGTCCCAAGTTTTGTGTGTTCCATGTGATAATCAAATTCTCAAGTCAAACCTAGGGAATTTGCATCAGTTCAGGACACCACACATTATTGGCATTGTTAAGCTGGAGCCACAGATTAGCCTAGACCTTAGGGACAGGCATTCTCTAGTTGTAAGGATTGGGCCTAGCACCTCTACAGAAGCATCTCCAGAGGGTGTGGGAACCAACCCAGAGTCCAATGGGGAAGAGGTCGAAGTGGGGGAGGTTTCAGGAGATAGCTCAGGGAGACAGTGGAAGGGAGGAATCTGTCCATATGCCCATTAATCAGTTCAAAGCCAAACAAACTTCTCTAACTGTGGGAATATAAGATCTTAAGGGAAGGGAGGATCTGGGAGTGATGGATGCCAGAATCAGATATCAGGTCAAGAGGAAGGAGCAACTTTGGGAAGTAAGGTGTTCTACAAAGTTGGCCCATCGAAAGAGGTCCCTAGAGGAAGACCCTCCTTGAGGGCAAGACTAGAAAAGCCATTTGGGTTTTTTATTGCAAGTTGGCATCAGTTTCAGTGCAACTTTCATAGCAATAGTGCATCCATCCAAAGGATCTTATGGGTAGATGAGGTAGTATTGTGCAAAGCTAATTAAAGATCTTAGCCTTAGGCTGTTGGGGACTGAGAAAGTCTGTAACCTGAAGCGCTATTGATCTGACTGACTCACATAATAAATGCTATATACTAAGAGATGGACTTCTTTGTTTCAGTGCAAGCACACCAGGAGGTTTGGCAGTTAACGCTACTCCATGATCAGTTATGGCAGCTGGAGTTAGTGTTTGGACCTGGAAGCTGGAAAAGCTTTGTCAGGACAGCAGGTAAAAAGACCTGCTCTGATGACCAAGCAAGGGCAAAATATCAGACTCCTAATTGTGCAAGCTGATCCTGAAGTGCAATAATACCCTTCCTCTTATTTCCCCCCCCAGTAATTGGTATTGAGGTTCATATTGCCTCTGATACTGGGAGTAATAAATAGCCATCATGACTATTGGCCATTGATAGCCATAACCACTGCAGATAGCCATCCAAAAAGCCATTGATAGCCATTCATTCTGTGAAGAAGTGCTTCATACAACTCAGGATCAACAGGGCATAGAAGCCACTAGAATAGGTACTTTTTGGAGGGGGGAAATGATTATATGAATTTGGGAAAGATAAGGTCTATCAATACTATTAGCCATGATAGCTGAGAATGGAATCTCTGTGGCTGTATGCAATATACTCCACAGGTCCTGATGGCATGTTTCCCTGGGTCATCTGTATAGGTACAGGGAGAGATTAAATGTGGGACTAGATCAACATTTGGTCTTATTGAGCAAGGTTATTGTGAAAGATCAACAATGAAGACCCACTGTTGACAAAGAAGTTGGCCGTATCAATTTCCCTCTGTCTGTTGCCTTTCTGTCAATCACGCGCTTGGTTCATGTATTAGGTTGAGTTTCGTTCAAATATAAACACTCACACAATCCAAGCACAGAAACTGCATTTCTTGCAGGAGATTAAGTTCTTTCAGATTTACCACATCCCTTGAGGATGGTGTCATCTGCATATAGATAAAATTTAGCTTGTGAAAAAGTAAAGTCTTTTGATGTATGATATAATAAATATAGAAGGGGACATAAATATAAAATGGAGAGAATTTACTAGGTGAGTATAAGGCTTCAATTTTTATGCTCTCACATTATGTCATTACAGTTCAATCCAGCTGTTCAGTCCTTTAAAGTTGGATAAAGTTCTACATTTATGGAATTGCAGGCTGGTTTCCTTATCAATATGATACGTAATTATCTGTGATTTACCTGCAGATTATACAAAAATGGAATTGCTCTCATTCCTTAGGGAGAAAATGGTCTCTTTATTTATTGGCTTGCATTTAGAAAATCATGCAGAAATAAGCCATGAAAAAAGGGCACCAAAAACATTAAGCCATCTCTACAAGTTAATGTACCTCTTAGTGTTTTAACCTTGACCAGAGGTCCAGATGCCAAACAAGAGGAAGATGCTTTCACATTGACTTTGTGGCCTGATCCTGTCAATAGCTGACGTGTCCCATTCTGCTGTTGCTGGAGTTTCCAAAGTGTCTTTAAGGACAGCCCCATTGCAAAGTGCAAGGCAGTAATCAATTGTGTGTGTACTAATCATGGATGACAGCTGCCAGAACATGATCAGAGTGAAGGACAAGGTCCAATCTGTTCACCAGCTGAAGCTGAGAAAAAAGCAACACTGATGGGCTGCAACTGTACTCTGGGGCCACAGCTAGACCTAAGGTTTATCCTGGGATCATCCAGGGTTCGCCCCTGCCTGAGCACTGGATCCCCTGTGTGTCACCTACATGAACAGGTTTGACACCTGGACGATCCAGGGATAAACCTTAGGTCTAGCTATGGCCCGGGTCAAGCTCTAAGGCTCAGGCTTAAAAGCCTTCAGCTCTAAGCACAGAGTATTCTTGTCTTGCATTTCCTTGATAACCTTGATAATTTTTGTGAACTGCCCAGAGAGCTTTGGCTATTGGGCAGTATAGAAATAAAAATAATATGAATAATGATAATAATATAATGATAACCAAGCTATTCTCTGGATCTCCTGTGATCAGCCTGCCTACTGACCTTGCCTTTGGTAGTGACCCTGACTAACTCCCAGGCACTCTGTCCCTGCACCACTGTAAGCACGGCTGTGCCTCCCGTCTTTCCTCTACACGTCTGTGATGTCACTCCAGTTTGGACAATGCCTACTGGCAAAGTGGGAGCTCATAAATTGACGTGTTGCTCCCAGTCTTTGTTTATGGCCCCAAACAGATTTTACCTTCAGAAAAAAAAAAGCATCTCTTCCCCAAAGACAACAGCATGCGCCATGGCTCTTCCTGACAATCAGCTTCAGGAACCTGAGACTTCTCTCTGTGCTACTACTGCTGTTGCCTTCATGTCCTGCTTGGGCCTTCCCATAGCTGTTTGGTTAGACAGTGTGGGAAACTGAATGCTGGATGAGATAGGCCTTTGGTCTTGTCCAGCAGAGCTCTTCTTATTTTCAGATGTCACCAACATTCAAAGAGTTCCAAACTGTTTCTTTCAATGGCTTATGTGAATGAGGTGGAGTGTGTCAGTAGCTAGTAGCCACCAGTGATGAAAGATCACCTGTAATCATTAAGCAAGCTTCTTTAGCTGCCAAACTTTACGAAGCCTAGAGGGATGACCATTCCTTCCTTTCTCATGGCCTCAACTGTGAGTGAGTGTGTGTATCTTTGGCCAACAAAAGCTGACAACATTGCCTTTAAAAAGCCTATATCACATTTTGTGGGATGGGCAGGTTACAGCATTGTGGTTTAAAATTATTAGCTGGATCTTTAGTCCAAACGATTCTTATCTTTTCTCCTCTTCTTCATTCTGAACACAGCCTGAGGATAACTCCCCACTAATTCTCAGTTTGGGGCTTTCAGTAAATATATTCAGAAAGGAAAAGCTTTGTAAAAGATAGATGATTCTTATTACACATCTTTGCTTTGCAAACAGAAACAGTAATAACATGGCAGGGGAACAGTGTGTGGGGGAGGGGGCAGTGGAGGCTGGTTGCTCCGATTTTACGGGGTTGTGATTCCATTCTGGGTTTTACTCAGAATCCCCCCAAACTGGATTCAGCATCTTGGGTGACAACTTTAGAGTTCTGGCTGGTTCTCACTGAAACCCAGAATGGAATCACAGTCCACCGAAATCAGAGAAAACCAGAAATCACCTTCCTGACGCTCTTCTATTTCTTTTAATTTGGTTGCGTCTGCCAGTGAACTCCAGTCAGCGCATAACTGCCTTCATTTTGTCTGCAAGTAGATTTTATATGCATTTGATATGCACATTAGTTGACAGTAGGGTGACCATATGGAAAGGAGGACCGGGCTCCTGTATCTTTAACAGTTGTATAGAAAAGGGAATTCCAGCAGGTGTCATTGGTATGCATGCAGCACCTGATGAAATCCCCCCTTCATCACAACAGTTAAAGATGCAGGAGCCCTGCCCTCTTTTGTATCTGCCTTTCCTGATTCGAGCATGGGCTTTTTTTGGTAAAACAGCCCCTTCTCATGCACTTTACATGCTCAGGAGGCTGCGAAAGTTCAATGGGTCGTGTGTTTCCCCTTTAGGGTACTTGTGATTGTTCAACCAGCTGTGGTATTTCCCTCTGTCTCAGGCAGGGGTAAGGAATAATAGCTGGTCCCCCTGGAGCTTACAAAATAAAGCCAGGCGAAAGATACAGTGCAGCTACTGAACGGGAGGTGGGTGGGAAGTGCAGACTCCATTTGATTGGTTGTCAGAAGTCATTTCACAAGGAGGAACTGCTCATTATGTCAACGCCAGCTCCCTGCACTTAAGTGAGTGACATTTTCACCATGGGCAGCATAGTTCAGTCACTGTATTTTATCCCTCCCCCCCCCACAGGCACACAAAGACCCCCCCCTCATTTTTTAAAGGATGTTGAAGTGAAGCACTGCACAGCACACATCATTTTATGCAGCTGCAGGACCTATTAAGCAATTAATCATTTCTCGTGGCTCACTTTTTCTTTTTCTCCTTTCCTCTTGATGTTCGATTAAGGCAAAGAGACAAAAAGAAGAAGAAGGGGTTGTAATGCCAGCGCACCCTTGTTTGGCATCCTCACGGTGGCTTTGCCATATGAAATGTCAGCGAAAGCTTCCAGATCAATACATCACCAAGATAAAGACACTTCCCTAGATCTTAATTTAGACAGCCGGTGAGTCAATCTCTCGATTTTTTGTCTCGCACGTTGCTGGAAAAGGCCAGGCCTGTTTTTCCCCCAGTGTTGGGCTTGTGCATTTGGGTTCCTCAGCAGCTGGGAAAGTCGTCAGCTCTCAGAGATTAGGGTTGGGTGGAGGTTGATAAAAAACACGGGGAAGGATGAGTTATCGCCTGTTTGCCATCCACAGGAATGGCAAAAGCCTGCAGAGTGATTTATGAGGCAACTGGGGTGTAGATGGGTGGCAGCTGGGATCATCTTCCCGAGCCCCCTATGTGATATATGGGGATAGGTGACAGTGCATTGTTTCTCATATTTCTCGCTGGGATTCTAAAGGCATGCTAAGGCATGTTGTTATAATGGTGAGCACCGTGGCAATTTTGTTTTCAACACAAACCCTGTTATGAGCCGGAATCTGTTGGGCTTGCTACTTGACATTCATTACAGGCATGAAATGATGGCAAGAGTGCCAACTTTGTTGAGATGCTGCTGCTCTTGATCCACCCATATTGGCTTAAAGCCAACTCTTGACCTGATCACACAAACACAACACTATAGAAACATTGCTGCATGGTCACCCTCAAGACAGGTTCTCCTAAAGGTATGGCTGGCATAATTTTCTAAAACAGGAGATGACAGGTCCAAGCTTAGCTGGGCATTATATGATCTCTGTTCAAGAAGTCCCTCATTCTGGGGCCACATTCAAGGGGAGAATATTAGCAATGGGGAGATGTTCAGAATTCAAGGAGTTCAGACTAGGCCTGTTCAGGTAACACACTAAGCCACGGTTAGGCTGCTAACCCTTTTGCAGCAAATATTAATTTATTTATTATTTATTTATTACATTTTTATACCACCCAATAGCCGAAGCTCTCTGGGCAGTTCACAAAAATTAAAACCATGAAAAGCATAAAAACAACCACAATTTAAAAACATGAATACAAAATACAATATAAAATAGGGGCAGTAAAAACTCCTCTCCACCTAGTTTTGGAATTTGGAGTTCTGAGCCAGATCCAAGCCTCTTCCAAATTCAGGACTGGCTCATAATAGGGTTTGGCTCCCCACCAGCCAGCCATGACTGTGAGTTCCCCTTTACATGCCAATTTACCCTGACAAGCAGCTGGGGAAACTGCTGGCAGAGAGGGCTTGCTGGTGGAGCCTTTCAGGCCTCTCCCAAACTGGAAATACTGATCCTGAGCATGCTCAGGAGACTCTAGATCTACACTGCTGCTTTATAGCAGTATTGAAATGTGCTGATAACCATTGGCACAAATTCCACATCCCATATGCCACTTTCGTAGTGTTATTTCCTGCTTTTTATTCCACATTTGTAATGATTTGACACAAGCTGTTGGCAAAGAGGTGGAATAGCAGTAGCTCCCCCTTAAGGGGGGAGTTGCTCATCTTGTCACTGGCACTAAGCATGAACATGGAAGAGGCATGTTGAGAAGCATATGCATCATTCCAGTGCATGTGCCCCAGGAGCCGGGATTGGCCCTGTGTGTACATGTTGCAGAAACCACACACTTGTCAGTGTAATGTGTGAAGAGACCTATGGAACTGGTAAGAGAAGAGAAAGGACTGAAGATCTGAAGCAGGCTGGGAGACCTGGGGTGTATTAGTTAGATGGCAGGACTTTGGTTGAGGAGATCAGAAAGATCAAATCCCTACTCAGCCATGTAGCTCTCATTGGGTGACTTTGTGCCAGACACTATAGGTGTGTGTGTATTCATACAAAGGCCAGCCTCTCCCCCCTCCAGAACTGCATGCCATCTCCCCCTTCTCCCGATGAAGCCTATTGGATGTTTATGAGAAGAGGGTTTCCATGTGTATAGAATTTATTTATTATTTATTTAAAATCTTTTTATCCTGCCCAACTTCCTAAGTCAACCAGGACAGTAAATAAGAGGCATAAAACCAACACGTGCCATAAATATAATATGATAAAAACATATAACAGGACATTGACAGGTTGGTTTAGGGAAAGACAATCCATGTTTTTGGTCTCTAAGCCATATAGACATAATTTTCTGTGATGGGCAGGGGTTGGCCCCTCATGGCCCCCATGTGCCTCTCCATATATTCACTGAATGCCTAGAGTGCTTCCTGTGAAGACCTCTTATCTCTTACAGTCTATGAGAGAATAACCTACCTCACCAGGATTGTTGTGAGGACAAAAAGGGTGAGGAGGAAACCATTTATGCCATTTTGAACTCCTTTAAGGAAGGGTGAGATTTAAAAACAACAACATACTACTAATACTACTAAATAAGAAAAAAAAAGCAAAAGGTAGGGGGGAGTTTGGAGAAATGAGGTCCCTCTCCAGGGTGCTGAAGTGAAAAGTCTAGGTTCAGCCCTGGTTTTGAAATATAGGAAGCTGTATTACCCAGGGTTAGATCCTTGGTCTATCTACCCCAGTATTGTCAAACATTGACTAGCAGCAGCTGTCCATGTTTTCAGGCAGGAATTTTTCCAGCCCTACCTGGAGATGCCGGGGAGTGAACCTGGCACCTTCTGCACGCAAAGCGGATGGCCTACCACTGAGCTACAGCCTCTTGGAAAGTCTGTGCTTTCACTACCTACATGCTATATAATATTAGGGCAATTGCCTTCCATGCCTGACTCTTCTGTGCTTCCAGTTTCTTATTACCCTGTTTCCTTTCTAGTTTTCTTCAGCTAAACCCCATTGCTCATGTTCCACAAAAACTCAGACAGCACCCTCTGTTTATTCCAGTAGTGAGCTGCACTGCTATTATTACTCATGCAGCTGCTCCAACCAATTTTGTTCACTTTTTATGCTCTTTAGTTGATTATAATGAAACACACACACACACACACACACACACACACACACACACACAGAGAGAGAGAGAGAGAGAGAGAGAGAGAGGGAGAGAGAGAGAGAGAGAGAATCGCCAAGTGGTTTCAATGTCCATTTTGGAAAACAGACAATATGACTATCAAACCATAGGTTTCTATTTAATGAGTCTGGTTCAAGCTACAGGGCTCTACTAGGTGAACATGTTGTTTTTACTGCTCCTCATTGTTGGAGAAGAGTTTGTGCTCCTCTATCAACACTTACAAATTCCAATGGCAGCCTTTTGTCCCCCTTTCAAATGGGTTAAGGAGAAAGGGTCAGGGATTGGAAAATCATATAGGACACTCCTGCCTCTTCACCAAAGTTTCTGCCATCTTGACGGTTTTATGAAACAGCCGAGCATCTCCTTAATTTTGATGCCTGAAGTTGGCAAGAGAAACAGGCTAAAATGTGACTGCCTGATGTGCTACTTTTCTACTTGCAGCCAGGTTTTTGGTACCTTTCCCACATACTTTGAAGTGATAGAATTGATTCTGCCACTTCATTCAGCTGTCTGTATAGACCTAGTCTGAATCTATGCCCTCTGCTTAACTTCCTTTTCCCCACCCCCCACCCCGAACCAAATTCCCCATGCCACCTTTGTTCAAGTGGTCAAGAGATATTCAAACCTAAGCAATGCAATCTTTCAGCCCACCTCACAACTGGAGAAGCAAACCTGGCATGCTAAGCACAAGAGGAAGACATTTTTATAAAGAGAAAAAACAAAGCAATGTAGCCAACCAGATTACCACGTTCTAATATGAAAAGCTGCTGCAAATGCCCTGCCTTTATAAATGGGCCTCATGAGTCAATCTCCAGCGGTGATGCATCATCCTCATTTAGGGAAATGATGTGCTGTGAAAAGGCATTATTTTAAAGAACACAAGGAGCGGATTGAAACAAGCCTGACTCTGTGTGTGTGTGTGTGTGTGTGTGCGTGTGTGTGAGTGCACGCGCACAGCATAAGGAAGCTCCTATCTCACCCGATGTCTGCTGATTTCTGGGTGTTTCCCATTTGCTCGGCTGTTTAAGCAAGCATTCTAAATGGAAATGCACTTGACATTTTTGTGACTAGCTGTAATCAAATAGCATTAGGATTCAGCTGATCTCGCAGAGGATGATTAAACAAATTTCTCACTCATTCAAATTTCTTCTTAATGGGAAAACAGAAGGAAAAGTCATGTTGATGAAAATGATCCCCAGATGGAAAATAATGTCTTGAAATAAGTACAGAGAGTAATGCCTTTTCTTTTCTTTCTTCTCTTTCTTTCTTTTTCTTTTTTAGTTATGCATGTCAGAGCATAGCCTCACTAGGACCTAACTGACACTTATCACCGTTTCGCAACGGAGGAGGGATAATCGTGAGGGTTCCCGCTTCCGCAATCGTTCCTCACGGGCCACGTGCGAGGGAAGTTTCTTGTGAATAAAGGAGAGCCGTTGTGGGAGGATGAGTGCCCCATGATGACGCTTTGAAAGTGTATCGGAAGAAGTGGGTGGGACTGGTCAGATGGGTCCAGGGCATGAATTTTTTTTTAAAAAAATACCTCCTCCGAGATGCACACCAGTACAAATACACAGAAACGCAGGGGGTGGGGGTGGATAGGTACTGTGTCAAAAATGCGCTCCTGTGCATCAATATGTTTGTGTTAAAAAATATACATGGTCGGCACTAAAACACGCCGACAGCCAATCAAGAACTGTGCTGAAAATGGCGGACCTCCACTCCTGCACACGTCTGAAACCGCTGGACATGCCCCTGATAGCAGGTTGGATGTTTGCCGAGCTGGGAGCATGTGCCAAACAGCAACAACTTTGGGAAGGGGAGGTGGACACCAGCCATGGACTTTGGGATTGTAGCAGAAGAGCCAGAAAAACCATGGCAAAAGCAGTTAGCAATATTCCTGAATAACTGAGGGGTGGTCCCTAGATCGCCGCGGGAGTAGGTGATCATCACATGATGTGGTAAGGACAACTTCAATATTATTCTGGAATAAATGGGTGGCGTAGATTAGGCCCAGGAATCCCAGAAAGATTTATGATGGGCCTTTTGATGCCTTGATTGTAGCTAGGATTCCAGAAAGTCCCAATTGCAGGCTAGTCCATTCTACTGAACAAATAGGGCAGAGGGGGCTTGGTTACGAAGACACCAGGAAGACCTTCTTGCTTTGCAGAGCCAGAGACATTAAAACTATCTGGTGTTTGTTGGTGTTCTTCAAACTTCATCTTATAGAGCAATGCTATGGTCCCTGGGAGGGCATCCCAGGGAGCACAGGATACAGTAGATTCGCCCAATCATGAGGCCATAAGAGACTTCTATGAGCTGGAATGGGACATCTAAACAGGGATTTCTCCCCTCCCAGCTGTCATGGAAAGCTCCATGGAGGCTCCTGAGGTCACCACAGAGACCTTAGAAGAGGGTTGGGGAGAGTGAAAAGTGGGCATGATGGTGGGTGGAGAAGGGAAGGGTTGGGGGAGGAGAGCCTCTCCATTCCTATCTCTGCTCTCCATTCCTATCTCTGTATAGAAGAGAGGAAAGAGGGCTTTTGCTGCAAAGACCCCTGGGATAGGTGCTGTCCACTGTTGAGAGGGACTGAGGAAGAAACAAGCCATAGAATTGTGCACTTAGCATCTCTGATTATTTGGGAGGTTCCTAGTGCCCCCCCCCCAATGTCCTCTTCTCATGGAACTCTGGGAACTGTGGTTCGGAAGTGGTGATCGTAGCCTAGGAAGCCATGGCAAAGAAGTTTCGGCACCTCACCAAACTACAATTCCCAAGATTCTGGAGAAAGACCTGCCAGCTCACCCCACAGGCAAGGTTCTATCTACCCCCAAGCCAGATCCAGACACTGTGAGGCTGGTCAGTCATTGCGGGTTCCTGGGCCCCCACCATGCAGCAGCCTGGGAAAGACGGGTGCAAGGCTGACCTGGACTCCATTGGACTCTCCCTTCTTCCTCCCCTTCCTACTCCCTGTTCACCTGCCAAACCCCGGGCCAATTCAGTTTGGATCTGGAGTTTGGCCCCGAGTTGTTGCACAGCCCTAAGAAATACTTTTAAATAAACAAATAAAAGATGAGGCGACAGGTTTCCAGCAGGTTTTTCTTAGGTTTGGAAATTTTCTGTGCCTTTGATTCTATAAACTGATTTTGAGATCTGTGGACATGACTCAGCTACATGGATCATCCTCTGGTGACATATACATCGTGTGGTGTTCGCAGCACCTTTCCTTTGTAACAGCTTGTGCTGTTTTTCTCATATATATTTAATTTCCTTGCTGCTGTTTTGAGAGATAAAGGATGTTTCATAGGAAGCAGCGTAAAATTTCATTATTCATCTACAACCACCAGTACAGCTCCGCCGCACCCCAAAGTGTCTGCATTCTCAATTTAGAATAGCCGATAGGATTACAGTGATGAAATAATGGCCATCCTCATTATCATTATTGTAATAGGCAGCCCGGAGGCAGCCTGACTCTGGTAGATTGCTGTGGCTTTTGATCAGGATCAGCTGCATTGTATATAGAGAGGTGGTATATGAAACAGACCTCCCAAAATATATGCTTTCTTCTACTTTCAGAGTCCTTAAGGCATGACTAATTTAACATTGTGGTATCAACCAGCTAATTACTTGGTTAAATCTGAGTATAGACAATTTCTAAAATACGTGGTGTGCTCAAAGGACAGGGGTTCCCAACCTTTTTGGTTTGATGGGCACATTTGGAATTTTGATAGAGATTGATGGGCACTTTCACAAAATGGCTGCCATGGGAGTGCCTTGTCCTGTCATAAAATGGCTGTCATAGTGGACATGGTGAGTTAAAGAACACTCATTTCCCAGAAGCCAAACTGATGATAAAAAAGGGAAAAGAAATAACTTACCCAAGACACAAAGTACAAGGAGTCTGAGCTTCAAAATACAAGGCCCTGACTTTGAACCCAAATGACAATGGTGCTGGAGGGCGGCACTTTGCTGTCCAGCAAGCTGGCCTGCCAGTTCAATAAAATGAAAGTTTAAAAAAAATCTTAAGAAATAAAACAAAAATCAGGAGGGGCAGGGAGCCTGCATTGGGGCCCATGGACACCACGCTGGAGACTTCAGGGCAAGAGGGTAGTGGCACAAACCACAGGCAACTTGCACAATGAAGTTAAATGAACTGAATTGTCTTTGAGGAGTGTGGGCATGAAATCAACAGAATGTATCCAAACACTGCCGTCTGATGACAGCCTAAAAAGACAGGTTTTCTTTCTCCATAGGTTGGGTGCGCATGGGCTTTTATTTATTTATTACATTTGTAAACCACCCAATAGCTGAAGCTAACACCACAAAGTACAACATAAAAACAGTATAAAATCTAAAATCTTAAGAAACTATAGAATATAGTATGAATCAGATATGATTCATACACATGCAATGTACATGTCTACAGCTTGTAGCTGGCATTATTGTTGATAAAATTGTGGTGGTAGTCCAGGAGGGGAGGCAGTACCAGTTACTGTACCACCTCATTCCACCTGGGTGGTCACCTCCTCCTGGCTTCTGCTATGTAAATCCAGCTGGAGTGGTAGCTGCAAATTTTTCTCTGTGTTGTCCTCCCCTCCCACCCCCCAGGGAAGCGCAGTGTGGTCAGGCCTCCTTTTTTACAGCTGCCCTCCTCTGTATGCCCACATTACCCAGCAATCAATCAAAATCATGCCACAAGTTCAATAAGGAGGCCACTTGTTCTTGGAGGAAATGAATGTTCTGTTGCTCTGCATTCTTCCTGGAACCCTATAAAACAAGGTTAGGAAACTAGTGGACCAGAGGCCAAATTGGGGCCCAGAGGGTTTTTTGTGTCCCCCCCCCCACATTGCTCCTGATCCCTTTATCTTCCAAAAGAAGATATTATGACAATCGGCCCAGCAAACACATTGTTGGACCATTAACCCTTGCTGGATGCCAACTATATCCCCTGCTTAGGATCCCCCACCCATCCAGGGCTAGAATATGTGATTTATTTCATATGGAGTCTGATGGTAGGTTTAATCTGCTGCAACTGGAAATAACTTTTCAAGATCTCGAACCAGATGCCTTTCCCAGCCCTAGCATTCTCTGATATCCTTACACTGGGCAGTCAAGCAGTGGTTCCCAACCTCACTCAATGTTGTTGGATCACAACTCCCATCATCCCATGTGTGTGAGCAAGGCAATGGTTGGGAGTGGTGGGAGTTCTAGTCTGGTAACCACTAGTAAGCATAGGTGGGAACCACTGGTCAAGAGACTGAATTTGGGACTTTATGCTAAAAATAAGCAAAATCCCCATCTTGATCCAGAATGGGTCCAGTCTCTCAGAACTACCTTGATGAAATCTATCTATCTATCTATCTATCTATCTATCTATCTATCTATCTATCTATCTAATCATCTATCTCAAGGTATGTGTATGTCTTGTACCTGGTGAAGTTTTCCAAACAGGAGTAGCTCATTTCCAATA
The DNA here is from genome assembly GCF_023053635.1 of Elgaria multicarinata webbii. Taxonomy (NCBI): domain Eukaryota; kingdom Metazoa; phylum Chordata; class Lepidosauria; order Squamata; family Anguidae; genus Elgaria; species Elgaria multicarinata. Next base: position 24,627,492 of record NC_086180.1, on the reverse strand, counting down.
ATCTCATTCAAGAATTTGGTCCAATTCATTTTGTTGTTGTTGATAAATGCCAATTGGGTGCTCTTCCACTGAGTGATATCCCTTCATGTAGATACTGGATCCAAATCGCCTGTCCAAATCCCTCTGCTCATTTTAGAACTCCCTTTTGACTCCTGTTCCAAAAGAAACTGGCCTCTATTTTCATTCTCTTGTAACCTTCAAGGTTGCTGAGAAGTGTGAGTTAAATTCTTCCATTTTTGACACCTCGGCAACTCCTCACGAAATGGCTAAGGTGTAAACAGACTTGGGTTCTGGTTGAATGGGTGTAAGTGAAGGTTGAATGTGGTCCTCAAGTGGCTCTAGGTAAATGTGCTCCAAAGACCTGAATGAGTCCATCAGGTAATTACATGGTTGGGCAGTTTTTTGAATCTTGTATTATGTAGCCACTAGACAGGAATTCCCCCACAGGAGCTGTTCCAGTCAAGAATGTGATTACACTATGTAGTCTGTGTATATAATAATGAAAACACTGATGAAAAGCCACATTGTTTGTGTCACTAAAGTAGA